>NC_057810.1:54685236-55389602 GCF_018294505.1 Triticum aestivum | reverse complement strand
ACCTCTCCCTCTCGCTGAGCTTGGCGAAGCCCTGCCGAGATTCCCCACTACTTCCACCACCACGCCATCGTGCTACTGGATCTCCATCAACCTCTCCTCCCCCCTTGCTGGATCGAGAAGGAGGAGATGTCTTCCCCAACCGTACGTGTGTTGAACGTGGAGGTGCCGTCCGTTCAGCACTAGGATCTTCGGTGATTTGGATCACGACTCCATCAACCCCGTTCTCTTGAACGCTTCCGCTCGCGATCTACAAGGGTATGTAGATGCACTTCTCTCTCTCGTTTCTAGATGACTCCATAGATTGATCTTGGTGAAGCGTAGAAAAAATTGTTTTTCTGCAACGTTCCCCAATAGTGGCATCATGAGCTAGGTCTATGCGTAGTTTCTATGCACGAGTATAACACAATTTTGTTGTGGGTGTAGATTTTGTCAATTTACTTTCCACTACTAGTCTTATCATTTTTCGGCGGCATCGTGGGATGAAGCGGCCCGGACCAACCTTACACGTATGCGTACGTGAGACAGTTTCCACTGACTGACATGAACTAGTTGCATAAGGTGGCTAGCGGGTGTCTGTCTCTCCCACTTTAGTCGGATCGGATTCGATGAAAAGCGTCCTTATGAAGGGTAAATGGAAATTGGCATATCACGTTGTGGTTTTGACGTAGGTAAGAAACGTTCTTGCTAGAACCCTATTGCAGCCACGTAAAAACATGCAACAAACAATTAGAGGACGTCTAACTTGTTTTTAGAGCATATGCCTTGTGATGTGATATGGCCAAAAGGATGTGATGAATGATATATATATATGTGATGTATGAGATTGATCATGTTCTTGTAATAGGAATCACGACTTGCATGTCGATGAGTATGACAACTGGCAGGAGCCATAGGAGTTGTCTTAATTATTGTATGAGCTGCATGTCATTGAATAAACGCCATGTAGTTACTTTACTTTATTGCTAAACCGTTAGCCATAGTAGTAGAAGTAACAGTTGGCGAACAACTTCCTGGAGACACGATGATGGATATCATGGTGTCATGCCGGTGACAATGATGATCATGGCGCCCCGAAGATGGAGATCAAAAGGAGCAAAATGATATTGGCCATATCATGTCACTATTTGATTGCATGTGATGTTTATCATGTTTTTGCATCTTATTTGCTTAGAATGACAGTAGTAAATAAGATGATCCCTCATAATAATTTCAACAAAGTGTTCCCCCTAACTGTACGCCATTGCGAAAATTCGTTGTTTCGAAGCACCACGTGATGATCGGGTGTGATAGATTCTAACGTCCACATACAACGGGTGTAAGACAGATTTACACATGCAAAACACTTAGGTTGACTTGACGAGCCTAGCATGTACAGACATGGCCTCGGAACACAAGAGACCAAAAGGTCGAACATGAGTTGTATAGAAGATACGATCAACACGAAGATGTTCACCGATGATGACTAGTCCGTCTCACGTGATGATCAGACACGGTCTAGTTGACTTGGATCATGGATCATTTAGATGACTAGAGGGATGTCTATCTGAGTGGGAGTTCATTAAATAATTTGATTAGATGAATTTAATTATCATGAACTTAGTCTAAAAACTTTTGCAATATGTCTTCTAGATCAAATGGCCCATGCTAATGTTGCCCTCAACTTCAACGCGTTCCTAGAGAAAACCAAGCTGAAAGACGATGACAGCAACTACATGGACTGGGTCCAGAACTTGAGGATCATCCTCATAGCTGCCAAAAGAGCATATGTCCTAGATGCACTGCTAGGTGAAGCACCCGTTTTCCCTGCAACGATGTTATGAACGCCTGGCAGTCGCGTGTTGATGACTACTCCCTCGTTCAGTGCAGCATGCTTTACAGCTTAGAACCGGGGCTCCAAAAGCGTTTTGAGCAACACGGAGCATCTGAGATGTTCGAAGAGCTGAAAATTGTTTTCCAAGATCATGCCCAGGTCGAGAGATATGAAGTCTCCAACAAGTTCTATAGTTGTAAGATGGAGGAAAATAGTTCTGTCAGTGAGCACATACTCAAAATGTCTGGGTTGCACAACGCTTGTCCAGCTAGACATTAACCTCCCGGACGAGGCGGTCATTGACAGAATCCTTCAGTCACTACCACCTAGCTACAAGAGCTTTGTGATGAACTACAATATGCAGGGGATGCTGAAAACTATTCTTGAAGTATTTTCAATGCTGAAATCAGCGGAGGTGGAAATCAAAAAGGAACATCAAGTGTTGATGGTCAATAAAACCACTAGTTTCAAGAAAGGCAAGGGTAAAAAGAACTTCAAGAAGAACGGCAAGGGAGTTGCCACGCCCGGTAAGCCAGTTGCCGGGAAGAAGCCAAAGCATGGACCCAAACCCAAGACTGAGTGCTTTTATTGCAATGGAAGCGGACACTGGAAGCGGAACTGCCCCAAGTACTTAGTAGAAAAGAAGGCCGGCAACACTAAAGGTATATGTGATATACATGTAATTGATGTGTACCTTACCAGTACTCATAGTAGCTCTTAGGTATTTGATACCGGTCGGTTGCTCATATTTGTAAATCAAAACAGGAGTTGTGGAATAAATGGAGACTGGCGAAGGACGAGGTGACGATGCACGTCGGGAATGGTTCCAAGGTCAATGTGATCATCGTCGGCACGCTACCTCTCCATTTACCTATGGGATTAGTTTTAAACCTCAATAATTGTTATTTAGTGCCAGCTTTGAGCATGAACATTGTATCTGGATCTCGTTTAATACGAGATGGCTACTCATTTAAATCCGAGAATAGTGGTTGTTCTATTTATATGAGAGATATGTTTTATGGTCATGCCCCGCTGGTCAATGGTTTATTCTTAATGAATCTCGAACATGATCTTACACATATTCATAGTGTGAATACCAAAAGATGTAAGATTGATAATAATAGTCCCACATATCTGTGGCACTGCCGCCTTGGTCACATTGGTGTCAAACGCATGAAGAAGCTCCATACAGATGGACTTTTGGTGTCTCTTGATTTCGAATCATTTGACACGTGCGAACCATGCTCATGGGTAAAATGACCAAGACTCCGTTCTCCGGAACAATGGAGCGAGCAACCAACTTATTGGAAATTATACATACTGATGTGTGCGGTCCAATGAGCATTGAGGCTCGTGGTGGCTATCGTTATGTTCTCACTCTCACAGATGACTTAAGTAGATATGGGTATGTCTACTTGATGAAACACAAGTCTGAGACATTTGAAAAGTTCAAGGAATTTCAGAATGAGCTAGAGAATTAACGTGACCGAGAAATAAAGTTCTTACGATCAGATCGTGGAGGAGAATATTTAAGTCACGAATTTGGTATGCACTTGAGGAAATGTGGAATCGTTTCACAACTCACACCGCCTGGAACACCTCAGCGTAATAGTGTGTCCGAACATCGTAATTGCACTCTATTGGATATGGTGCGATCTATGATGTCACTCACCGATTTACCGCTATCATTTTGGGGATACGCTCTAGAGACAGCTACATTCACTTTAAATAGGACACCGTCTAAATCCGTATTAATTACGGCTTGGGAGGAAACCTAAGCTGTCGTTTCTAAAAGTTTGGGGATGCGATGTTGATGTCAAGAAACTTCAACCTAAAAAGCTCGAACCCAAGTCGGAAAAATGCGTCTTCATAGGATACCCTAAGGAAACCATTGGGTATACCTTCTACCTTAGATCCAAAGGCAAGATCTTTGTTGCCAAGAACGGGTCCTTTCTGGATAAAGAGTTTCTCTTGAAAGAAATAAGTTGGAGGAAAGTAGAACTCGATGAAGTACTGCCTCTTGAACCAGAAAGTAGCACAGCTCAGGAAGATGTTCCTGTGGTGCCTGCACCGGCTGGAGAGGAAGTTAATGATGATGATCAAGGTACTTTGGATCAAGTTGCTACTGAACTTTGTAGGTCCACAAGGACACGTTGTACACCAGAATGGTATGGCAACCCTGTCCTAGAAATCATGTTGTTAGACAATGGTGAACCTTCAAGAACTATGAAGAAGCGATGGCGGGCCCAGATTCCAAGAAATGGCTTGAAGCCATGCAATCCCAGATAGGATCCATGTATGAAAACAAAGTGTGGACTTTGACAGACTTGCCCGATGATCGGCGAGCGATAGAAAACAAATGGACCTTTAAGAAGAAGACGGACGTGGATGGTAATGTTACCATCTATAAAGCTCGACTTGTCGCTAAGTGTTATCGGCAAGTTCAAGGGGTTGACTACGATGAGACCTTCTCTCCCGTAGCGAAGCTGAAGTCCGTCCGAATCATGTTAGCAATTGCCGCATACTATGATTATGTGATATGGCAAATGGACGTCAAAACGGCATTCCTTAATGGCTATCTTAAGGAAGAACTGTATATGATGCATCCCGAAGGTTTTGTCGATCCTAAGAATGCTAACAAGGTATGCAAGCTCCAGCGATCCATTTATGGACTTGTGCAAGCATCTCGGAGTTGGAACATTCGCTTTGATGATATGATCAAAGCATTTGGGTTTATGCAGACTTATGGAGAAGCCTGCGGTTACAAGAAAGTGAGTGGGAGCTCTGTAGCATTTCTCATATTATATGTAGATGACATACTTTTGATGGGAAATGATATAGAACTTTTGGACAGCATTAAGGCCTACTTGAATAAGTGTTTTTCAATGAAGGATCTTGGAGAAGCTTCTTACATATTAGGCATCAAGATCTATAGGGATAGATCAAGACGCCTCATAGGTCTTTCACATAGCACATACCTTGATAAGATATTGAAGAAGTTCAATATGGATCAGTCCAAGAAGGGGTTCTTGCCTGTGTTGCAAGGTGTGAAATTGAGCTCGGCTCAATGCCCGATCACGGCAGAAGATAGAGAAAAGATGAGTGTCATCCCCTAGCCTCGGCTATAGGGTCTATTATGTATGCCATGTTGTGTACCAGACCTGATGTAAACCTTGCTGTAAGTTTGGTAGGAAGGTACCAAAGTAATCCCGACATGGAACATTGGACAGAGGTCAAGAATATCCTGAAGTACCTGAAAAGGACTAAGAATATGTTTCTCGTTTATGGAGGTGATGAAGAGCTCGTTGTAAAGGGTTACGTCGACGCTAGCTTCGACACAGATCTGGATGACTCTAAGTCACAAACCGGATATGTGTATATTTTGAATGGTGGGGCAGTAAGTTGGTGCAGTTGCAAGTAAAGCGTCGTGGCGGGATCTACATGTGAAGCGGAGTACATGGCAGCCTCGGAGGCAGCGCATAAAGCAATATGGATGAAGGAGTTCATCACCGACCTAGGAGTCATACCCAATGCGTCGGGGCCGATCACTCTCTTCTGTGACAACACTGGAGCTATTGCCCTTGCCAAGGAGCTCAGGTTTCACAAGAAGACTAGGCACATCAAGCGTCGCTTCAACTCCATTCATGAAAATGTTCAAGATGGAGACATAGATATTTGCAAAGTGCATATGGATCTGAATGTCGCAGATCCGTTAACTAAACCTCTTCCACGAGCAAAACATCATCAACACCAGAACTCTATGGGTGTTTGATTCAACACAATGTAACTAGATTATTGACTCTACTGCAAGTGGGAGACTGTTGGAAATATGCCCTAGAGGCAATAATAAAATGATTATTATAATATTTCCTTGTTCATGACAATTGTCTATTGTTCATGCTATAATTGTGTTATCCGGAAATCGTAATACATATGTGAATACATAGACCACAACATGTCCCTAGTGAGCCTCTAGTTGACTAGCTCATTGATCAACAGATTTTATGGTTTCCCGAATGTGGACATTGGATGTCATTGATAACGGGATCACATCATTAGGAGAATGATGTGATGGACAAGACCCATTCCTAAGCATAGCACAAGATCGTGTAGTTCGTTTGCTAGAGCTTTTCCAATGTCAAGTATCATTTCCTTAGACCATGAGATCGTGTAACTCCCGAATACCGTAGGAGTGCTTTGGGTGTACCAAACGTCACAACATAACTGGGTGACTATAAAGGTATACTATAGGTATCCCCGAAAGTATCTGTTGGGTTGACACGGATCGAGACTAGGATTTGTCACTCCGTGTGACAGAGAGGTATCTCTGGGCCCACTCGGTAATGCTCATCATAATGAGCTCAATGTGACCAAGTGGTTGGTCACGGGATCATGCATTACTGTCCGAGTAAAATGACTTGCCGGTAACGAGATTGAACGAAGTATTGGGATACCGACGATCGAATCTCGGGCAAGTAACGTACCGATTGACAAAGGGAATTGTATACGGGATCATGGTTCATTCAATGAGATCATCATGGAACATGTGGGATCCAACATGGGTATCCAGATCCCGCTGTTGGTTATTGGCCGGAGAACTGTCTCGGTCATGTCTGCGTGATTCCTGAACCCGTAGTGTCTACACACTTAAGGTTCGGTGACGCTAGGGTTGTAGAGATATTAGTATGCGGTAACCCGAAAGTTTTTCGGAGTCCCGGATGAGATCCCGGACGTCACGAGGAGTTCCGGAATGGTCCGGAGGTTAAGAATTGTATATAGGAAGTCCAGTTTCGGCCACCGGGAAAGTTTCGGGGGTCACCTGTATTGTACCGGGACCATCGGAAGGGTCTCGGGGGTCTACCGGGTGGGGCCACCTATCCCAGAGGGCCCCATGGGCTGAAGTGGGAAGGGAACCAACCCCTGGTAGGCTGGTGCGCCCCCCTTGGGCCTCCCCCTGCGCCTAGGGTTGGAAACCCTAGGGGTGGGGAATGCCCCATCTGACTTGGGGGGCAAGTCCCCCCTTTGCCCCCCCCTTGAGATTGGATCTCTAGGGGCCGGCGCCCCCCCCCAGGGCCCCTATATAAAGAGGGGGGTAGGGAGGGCTGCGCACCATAGTCCCTGGCGCCTCCCTCTCCCCCCCGCAACACCTCTCCCTCTCGCTAAGCTTGGCAAAGCCCTGCCGAGATTCCCCGCTACTTCCACCACCACGCCGTCGTGCTGCTGGATCTCCATCAACCTATCCTTCCCCCTTGCTGGATCGAGAAGGAGGAGATGTCTTCCACAACCGTACGTGTTGGGAACACGGAGGTGCCGTCCGTTCGGCACTAGGATCTTCGGTGATTTGGATCACGAGGAGTACGACTCCATCAACCCCGTTCTCTTGAACGCTTTCGCTCGCGATCTACAAGGGTATGTAGATGCACTCCTCTCTCTCGTTGCTAGATGACTCCATAGATTTATCTTGGTGAAGCGTAGAATTTTTTTATTTTATGCAACGTTCCCCAACATCGATCACATGACCGGAGATAAAGATATGTTTGGTGAGCTTGCTGAAAACAACAGCCCTCGAAAGTATATCACTTTTGGTGATAACTCAAAGGGTGAGGTGGCTGGCCTCGGTAAGGTGGCCATCTCACATGATAGCTCCTTACAAAATGTCATGCTCGTTGAATCTCGTGGCTACAATTTACTTTCAGTATCTAGACTTGCTAATTTGGTTTCAATGTCCTATTTACTGAAGTAGATTGCCAATTGTTTCGAAGAGGTAATCATAAAATGGTCTTTATCGGTATATGCAAAGGTGATCTATACATTGTCAATTTCACTAAAAAGGCTCAACCTAGAATTTGCTTCATTGCTAAATCTTCTAAAGGCTGGTTGTGGCATACACTGTTAGGTCATGTGGGCATGCGAAACCTTGACAAGCTTATTAAAGGTGATCATATCCTTGGAGTTAAAGATGTCATATTTGATAAGGATAGACTTTGCAGTGCTTGTCAAGCAGTTAACATGTTGGAGGAAGCCATCCCGTGAAGAACATCATGACCACACGGAGACCGCTGGAGCTACTTCACATGGATCTCTTTGGTCCCAATGCTTACAAAAGTCTCGGTGGAAACTCATTTGGTCTTGTTATAGTTGAAGATTTTTCAAGATTTATGTGGGTGTTCTTGATGATAAATCGCAGGTCCAAAAGATCTTCAAAAACTTTGCTAGGAAGGCCCAAAATCAATTTGAAGTGAAGATCAAGAAGGTTCGCAGCGACAACGGGACGGACTTCAAGAATGCAAATGTGGACACCTTTCTTGAAGAAGAAGGGATTTCACATGAGTTTTCCGCTATGTACACACCTCAACAAAATGGAGTTGTTGAGAGGAAGAATCGGATGCTCATCGAAATGGAGAGAACGATGCTTGATGAGTACAAGACGCCGAAGCACTTTTGGGCAGAAGCAGTTGAGACAGCTTGTCATGCAACAAATCGCTTGTATCTTCACAAGCTACTCGGCATGACAGCATATGTGCTTCTCACCGGTAGCAAACCCCAAGTTGGATACTTTCGAGTATTCGGCTCAAAGTTCTACACTCTTGATAAGCATCGTTGTTCTAAATTTGCTCCGAAATCTCATGAGGGATTCCTACTTGGTTATGGCTCAAACTCTCACACTTACCGTGTCTACAACAATTTCACCTGAAAGGTTGAAGAAATGGAGATGTGAAGTTTGATGAATCTAACGGCTCGCAAGTAGAGCAATTACCAATTTATGTAGGAGATAAAGATCCTTCGGAAGTAATCCAAGACTTGTCTATTGGCAAGGTTCGTCCAACGGAGGTGAAGGAGAGTACCTCGTCCGTCCAAGTGGAAGCTTCTACCTCACGACAAGGTGAACCAAGAGGTGATATGGAAGCATCCACAAGCGAGACACACCAAGATGAAGAAAACAAGGAAGTACACCAAGATGAACCACATCAACCTCCTTCTCCATCACGACGAGAGAACAAAAACGTCAACAACAATGAAGGCCAAGAAGAAGAACAAGATGATGAAGAAGATGTTCCACCCCGATCAAAGCAAAAGATCTCACGAGTTTGAGCAAGAGTTGCTAGAGACCATCCCGTCGAGCAAATCGACAATGACATCCAAACCGGGAGAATCACTCGCTCAAAAATCTCGTTTGGCTAACTTTTGTGAACATTATTCATTCATCTCTAGCATTGAACCTATGAAGGTTCAAGAAGCATTGGAATATCCGGATTGGATTAACGCCATGCACGAAGAACTACACAACTTTGAGAGAAACCAAGTGTGGACATTGGTCGAGAAGCCCGACAACAACCACAACATCATCGGTACCAAATGGGTGTTTCGCGACAAGCAAGATGAAGATGGACAAGTAGTTCTCAACAAAGCACGTCTCGTCACCCAAGGCTACACTCAAGTCGAAGGTATGGACTATGATGAGACATATGCCTCCGTTGCTAGACTTGAGTCTATTTGCATCTTACTTGCCTATGCTAATCACCATGATATCACCTTGTACCAAATGGACAATAAAAGTGCTTTTCTAAATGGTGAAATTGAGGAGCAAGTTTATGTTAAACAACCTCCCGGCTTTGTCAATCCTAAGAAATTTAATCATGTTTACAAACTTCACAAAGCTCTTTATGGTCTTAATTAAGCTCCTAGAGCATGGTATAAATGCTTAACCAAGTTCCTTATTGAAAAAGGCTTTGAGATTGGAAAGATTGATTCTACTCTTTTCACTAAAAGGGTTAATGGAGAATTATTTGTGTGCCAAATTTATGTCGATGATATTATATTTGGATCAACTAACCCTCATTTTAGTGAGAAGTTTGGTAAGTTAATGTCGGAGAAGTTTGAGATGTCTATGATGAGTGAACTCAAGTTCTTTCTTGGTTTGCAAATTAAACAAACTAAGGAAGGCACCTTTGTCTCTCAAACGAAGTACACCAAGGACTTGTTCAAGAAGTTAAATATGCAAGAATGCAAAGGTATGAGTACACCCATGCCTACTAGTGGACATCTTGACTTGACTAAGGACGGTAAACCCGTTGATCAAAAAGTTTATCGCTCTATGATTGGTTCATTGTTATATCTATGTGCCTCTCGTCCTGATATTATGCTAAGTGTGTGCATGTGTGCACGATATCAAGCGGCCCCTAAAGAGTGTCATCTTAAGGCTGTGAAACGGATAGTGAGATACTTAATTCATACACCAAACTTTGGCATTTGGTATCCTAAGAGGGCCTCCTTTAATCCTGTTGGCTATTCCGACTCGGACTATGCCGGAGACAAGGTTGATAGAAAGTCCACTCCAGGAACTTATCAATTTCTTGGTAGATCTCTTGTGTCTTGGTCCTCCAAGAAACAAAACTCGGTATCCTTATCCACCGCCGAAGCGGAATACATTGCCGCTGGTTCATGTTGTGCTCAATTACTTTGGATGATCCAAACTCTTAAAGATTATGGGATATATGTGAAACATGTTCCATTGCTATGTGAAAATGAAAGTGCTATTAAGATTGCTCATAATCCTTTGCAACACTCTCGAACTAAGCATATTGAAGTTCGTCATCATTTCATTCGAGATCATGTTGCCAAGGGTGACATTGACCTTAAGCATGTTCGTACAGAAAAACAATTGGCTGATATTTTCACTAAACCACTTGATGAGAAAGTGTTTTGCAGGTTAAGAGGTGAATTGAACATCATTGATGCTTCAAACCTAGAGTAGGATGTCTATTGGGATACATGCAAGACATGAGCCTATGACTAATCCTTGATATCTCTCTTATGATGATAATCATATATCTTGGATAATTTGGACCCTTGCATGTGTCTAATTCTTGTAGGTACTTGGATGAACCTAAATCTATGAGATTGCAACTCACTCACATCTTGAGCAATCTTTACATCACCAAGTCTCTACAATCCGGTGGTTGAAGACAAGGAAGCACGGAACCCTTCAAAACATACCCTTGACAAATTCAATATTAAGTTTTACGATTGTCATTTTGGATGCACAAGTGCTCTTCCTTGCAAGACTAACCCATGTAGGTAGATGAACACAAATTCCAAGTGGAGCTCCCAACTCTTGATGAACTACATCAACCTTGAGCAACCCACACAAGTTCAACTACATGATCAAGTTCAACACCACCACCCAAGGTATGTTATTCCATCTTAGAGAAGCTTTACTCCAGGTCATGAGTCAAAGCAACTCAACAAGATGAGAATACATCAAAATGCTAAAACGAAAAATGGTAACCCATTTTGAGCTTAAACGATGAGTATGACCTATGATCAATTGATATCACATGACTCCTAAGTCAATATACTCTAACATAGGTGACTTTGTCGCCGACCAATTCTAGATGAAGTTCTCTTGTGTTCTTATCTGTGCTCTTGCATTTTTCTCGTGCCTATTTGTTTCCCCTTTCAAAAAAAACTTCATCTAGATTTCTTTTCTGTTTCTCCTTGTTCTGCATTTCTTGCATCTAATTCCTTGCAAATCCTAATGAGATCTTACTTGTCTAGTGAGCTGAGATGACAAGTGTTTTCTCTGTAATGAACTCGGTTCCACCGGTCTATAGTTCTCGGTCCAACCGAATCCTTTTGGTGCAACCGAAGCACACAACTCGGTGCCTCCGATTTCACTGCAGGAGAGACAACTTGCTACTTGGTCCTACATTCTATTTGATCCAGCTCCACTCAATGATTCTTATCCTCTACCAGCATCACATTCGACTTGCGGCTTTAGTCTGTGACTCAAGGACCAAACTTTTTTTTGCAACAAAATCCAGAAGAACCCTTCTTGGAAATTGATGTCAAAGGGGGAGAGAGAGATCACATCAAAGCTTAATCATTTCTATAGCGGGAGAAAATACTCAGGGGGAGAGAGAGTTCCTAAAGAAAGAACCCTGATGCTTGGTGTTCAAGAGGAGAGAAGTCACATGTCTTTAAGAGGGGAAAGACATGTTCATATTTGATTTTTTGCATTCGCTCTGTTGCTTTTCTTTGCTCTGATTGCTCTGATTTTCTGTTCCCTATCTTCTCCCCGTATCCCATGCTAGAATCAGGGGGAGAAAGACATCTAAGGGAAGAAAATCTTTGAATTCGTTGCACATCTTTACCTTTGGGGACATGTCTATATCCAATGGGGTACTCAGTACTTACTCTCTACATGTCATCCCAGTCTTGGTACTCTTGTGGTGTCTTTTGTTTGCTTTCGCTAGTAGATGTATCTGTGTTATCTTACCTTGCTTGCGCAGGTTCATTTCCTCCTAAGACAACTCAAGACCACAGGGTAAGTGTATGCATCACAGTCATGTGTATGAGGATCTCTTGCTGATGTACATACTGTTTGCAAGAAGGACTCATGAGCATGGAGGTATATTTCCTATATTCACATAATTTGCTCTGATGCATATAGCCAAGATACATGTAACACATTGCTTACTCTATCATGATTATGCATTCACATGCTCCTATGTTCCATATTTACATGATTGCATACATGTAGGGGGAGCCTATGCACGTTACATGTCTTTCCAAAGCTTTACTTGTTATTCTCTATATCTTTATCTAAAGCTTTGATGTATGTTGTCATCAATTGCCAAAAAGGGGGAGATTGAAAGCACAAGTGCTCCCTGGGTGATTTTGGTAATTAATGACAACATATCTCTTGTTGGACTAATACTTTTGTCTAGTATGTTTCAGATAAGTTCAACAATGGAGTGGCATGGACTAGAGGATGTGGAACCCCTTCAAGAGGCTAAGGACAAAGGGATTGGCTCAAGCTCAAAGCACAAGACTCTACATTTTACTTTTAGTGATCCAAGATCACATTGAGTCCATCGGAAAGCCAATAATATTAAGAGGGGGTGAGGTGTTGCTTAATGGCTTGCTTGCTCAAAGTGCTTAGTGATATGCTCCAAAGCCCTCAACCACTTTCTCACATCCACATATGTCCCGAACCAAAAGTCAAACTTGGCCCTACCGAATCTTTCTATCTGGCGCCACCGAGTTCAATTGACATAGCCACTGCCAGAAACCCTACTCTTTTTGGTCTCACCGATAGGGATCTCGGTCTCACCGAGATGGGATTGGAAACTCTCTGGTTAGCTTATTACCAAAGTAGGTCTCATTTATTTTGTGTAATCGGTCCCACCGAGATTGCAATGTAAACTCTTTGTTTCCCTTTCATAACGTTTCGGTCCAACCGAGATGAGCGAATCGGTCCCATCGAGTTTGCCTGACCAACTCTCTGGTTAGCTTATTACCAAAATCGGTCTCACCGAGTTTGTGTAATCGGTCTCACCGAGATTACATTATGCCCTAGCCCTAATGATATCGGTCCCACCGAGTTGACATATCGATCCCACTGAAATGCCTAACGGTCACATTATGAACTAAATCAGTCTGACCGAGTTTAACGATTTTGTCCCATTGAGTTTGCTAAGTTGTGTGTAATGGTCACATTTTGTGTGGAGGCTATATATACCCCTCCACCCACTCTTCATTCATGCAGAAAGCCATTAGAACATGCCTACACTTCCACTATCCATTTTCTGAGAGAGAACCACCTACACTTGTGTTGAGATCAAGGCCCAGTTCTTTTGGCCGATTCTCCCAGAATCTTGAAAATCAACCCTTCACCCAGCTTCTCTCAGAATCTTGTACCCGTATTTCTTTTACAATCCTAATTTTTTACATCCTAATTAAATAGGATTGTAAAAAATATATGGGTTCAAGATTCTGGGAGAAGCTGGGTGAGGAGTTGATTCTCAAGATTCTGGGAGAATTGGCCAAAAGAACTGGGCCCAAGATCCTCCATTCCTACCACATAAATCTTGATCTCTAGCCTTCCCAAGTTACTTTCCACTCAAATATTCTTTCCACCAAATCCATATCCTGTGAGAGAGAGTTGAGTGTTGGGGAGACTATCATTTGAAGCACAAGAGCAAGGAGTTCATCATCAACACACCATTTATTACCTTTTGGAGAGTGGTGTCTCCTAGATTGGTTAGGTGTCACTCGGGAGCCTCCATCAAGACTGTGGAGTTGAACCAAGTTGTTTGTAAGGGCAAGGAGATTGCCTACTTCTTGAAGATCTACCCTAGTGGGGCAAGTCCTTCGTGGGCGACGACCATGGTGGAATAGACAAGGTTGCTTCTTCGTGGACCCTTTCTGGGTGGAGCCCTCCTGGACTCGCGCAACCGTTACCCTTCGTGGATTGAAGTCTCCATCAATGTGGATGTACGATTGCACCACCTATTGGAACCACGGATAAAAAATCACCGTGTCTTCATATTGCGTTTGCACACTCCAATCCCATCCCCTTACTTTCTTGCAAGTTGCATGCTTTACTTTCCGCTGCTCATATACTCTTTGCACGCTTGCTTGATTTGTATTGTGAATGGTTAAACGTGTGCCAAAACTCCACTCTAACTTAAAGAAATTAAAAACTACCAACTTTGTGTATTGAGTGTCTATTCACCCCCCTCTAGACCCCTCTTCTTGATCCTTTCAAGTAGTACATCTCGAAAACCTTAAATATGGTATCAACTTATCAGATCACAAAGGTAAATGAACAATAGTATATGTCTGAATTTATATCATCACACGCGAGGTCTAAATTTATACTATGTCCCTTTAGAAGCAAGAGTTGGTTCATGTCTAGCTTGTATTGCAGATAACTAGTACATTTTCACACATAAAATAGGAGCGACATGTGTTTAATGATCAACTCTGGTGTTTGCACTGTATATTCACAGCATGTAAGAATACTTTGATTAACAGACTAATCAACCATCAACTAACACTTCACAGTACCAACTAACACTTCACAGTACCAAAATGGGTGGCAAGGCAGGTACCTCCCATTCCATGTTACATCTGCTAGGCAAAGCAGCAGAAAATGAGTGGACAAGAAATACCAAACTAGTTCAGAAAAAATAAACCACTCACCGATCACACCAAGTAAGTGAATTCAGATAATGATCACAAGAGAAATATAGCGAATTACAGTAGTGGATATGCGTTTACCCCAAGTACTGGAAGATGAAGTCCAGGGTTCTCAGATAGACCCCGGGTTTTATGCCCATTACAACCAATGAAAGGTAATCTTAACTTTAACGCTAATAAAGTAAGCAGGTGAACAAGGAGAGATTAAATAAAAGGTCACTCGAGCAGCAACGGCTCTAGTCTTCAGATACGTTAGACGAAGATAACAGTTGGGTGTCAGATTTCTTCAGTTAACAACATGACAAGTGTCGATTTCTTCAAAAGATGAGGAAGTATGGTTCCTGACAAGGAGGGAGATGTGTAAGTAATTGGCATGCTTCCTGAAGGTTAGACTATTTTGTACTAAACAATACTGAATGGCCGAAATACTAACCATCGCATGCACCGTATGAATGTGAATGATGTACTCATCGCAGCAATTTCTGAGTGACATCACAAGGCTGACAGGCTTCAGATATACATTACCAAGCCGCAGGCTACACTTCTTCTGGACTAGCACTACAAAAAAAGACACATTCCTGACATTTTGGGCCAAACAATTTTTTTTTCTATCATACTTATGCCACTTCTATGACGATAATTGTGACAAAACCCGGTATCATCATAGATGTGGTGGGCTCCTACTTCTATGAAAAAAAATCATGACAGAAAATGGGATTTCATCCTGGGTGGCTTGGAGACGCAGCTGCATGACATTCTTTGGGTCGTCCATGATGGAAAGAACCGTGGTAGAAGCGAGGGCGAGGAAAATATCGGGGTGTTCCCGGTTATGGTAGGTGGTTGGGGCCGAGCGATGCATGGAGGTTTGCACATTTCTCCCGTACACGCATGCACGTGGGTGCGAGGCGTTGGGCTCTAACTGAACCCAAGTGAGGCGTTCGCCTACTAAACCCGAGCGATTTGCACTACAGGCTACGCGTTACTAAACCCGAGCGATCGATCGATGGCTGTTAACTGAACCCGATCGAGCGATTCCTTTGCTACTGCTACTAACTGAAGCGGATCGATGCTGCCTCTGGATGAACAGTGAGCATTGCGAGAGGAGGGGGTTGGATGAACAGTTCCCGGTGGGGGTGGATGAACATGACCCCATGGTGTTTCCTCTTGATGAACAGGACCCTGATCGATCGAGCTGGTTGGGGCTGGATGAATAGGACCCCATGGTGGGATGGACGAACAGGACGACCCCGTGGAGGGTTGGATGAATAGTAGAAGGTGGAGGGCTGGATGAATAGTAGCCTGTAGAGGGGGGTTGAACAGGAGCCCGTGGATAGGGCTGGTTGAAAAGTAGCCAGTGGAGTAGCGCGCGGTGGAGGATGGATGAACAGGAGCCCGTGGATGAATAGCCGCAGGTGGAGGCTGGAAGAGGTCGATGGTGGATGAACAGTAGCCCGTGGAGGCTAGAGGAGGTCAACGGTGGAGATGAAAAGTATCCCATGGAGTCCCGTTTTGCGATATGCCACACCCTCCCGATGAAAAAGATCCCCGTTTCGACCGTAGCGCTCCTACACAAGTCCCTTTCCTCAGTTTTATGGTATGCCACACCCCTCCCGATCAATAGGACCCCATTTCGACCGTAGGAGGTCCAACACAAGTCCGTTTCCTCCGTTTTGCGGTACGCCAGACACCTCCCGATGAATAGGATCCCGTTTCGAATGTGGCCTGTCGAACACAAGGCTGTTTTCTCCATTGTGCGGTAAGGCAGGCCTCATTTCCATCGGCTGTTCCGTCCAAGCCCTCCCGATGAACACGACGACACATTCCGTTCTGACCCAGCTGGTTGGCTCCCCATGAACACGATGACGACGTTGTTTCTCCGTTCCGACCCAGTCATGTACACGAGCCCTGGCCGTACGTATGTGCGAGTAGCGTTCGAGACCCCGCCTGTATGTACGTACGTGGACGTATTTTCTTTCTTGCACTGACCGATGTACGTACGTGTACATGCTACATGCGCGCTTCTACTACGACACGTGCGCGCCTCTACATCGATGAGTATGTATGTACATGTTCGTGACCAGAATGACAATGCTATGTACGCTTTGACCAGGTGGGTCCGGACTATCAGGCACTTCCTTGCGTGCAAAGATGTAGATGATGGGTCCTAGCAGTCAGGGGGCGAATCTTTTTTTTTGCCCGGACGCACTTCCTTGTGTGCGAAGATGTAGCTGGTGGATCCCAGCAGTCAGGGGGGAAACGTTTTTTCATGAAATACGGTGGCCCGTCCGGTGGGTCCCTGCTGTCAGGTGGAGGTATAATTATTATGCGCGTAATAAGGAGCCACTTCCTTGCGGCCACCATGGACCCAGTTGTCAGCCTCTCCACGTACAGTACTCTTCCAATGAAAGTCATTTATTGACCATACTAGTCGCCAACCCGTGCATTCGCACGGGCTAGCATATTGAGAATGTCAGATGGAATATCTCTTTCTTTCCGATATAGCTTCCTTTGTTTCTGCTCTAATGATGTTAGATGACTACCATTAGATTCTAGTATCGCAAGCTGGAAGCTTGGTTTACTTAGGTAGCAACCTTTTCGTGTGTATTTGTTTTATTTTCACATTTGGAATGTTTGGTCACCTGATATATTACTATATTATATTTCAATGTCATTATATAATCTAGGTAGATTAACGGGTATATGCTTAATTCCTGGTATTGTTGTAATATTTAGATCTTTTTGTTTTGATTTGTTCCACTAAGTTTGACACATGTTGACCATGGCTAGTGAGAAATAGGGGCGATCAATATTTAATTGTTTTAGACATTTAGATATAACCCAAACATCTACTACAGATTAATTGGCATTTTTGAAATAAAAAACTGATGTGCATGTACATTTAGTACAAATCTGATGTGCATGTACATTTTTTAAAAATCCTAAATGTCACTAAATATTTATCAATGCGCTACTTGTTTTTTAGTCCTTGATGCACCATGTTTTGGAATGTCTCGGGTCGCCGATTGTTTATCAACCCCATTACACAATGTCCTCAGTTTGGAATCTTTATGACTTTGAGAACCTTCCAGTCTTTGTTTTGCGGTCTGCTTCATCATTGTTCTTGATTCCATGGATTTTGATTCACTCGTTTCCTGTCATCCCTCAGTTTTTGATTCTTCATCAAGATGCATAACACGACTTGTGCTCCCTGTCTCAATTTTTTATGCTGGTTTACAATGACTTCATCAGCAATCAAAGCTTGCTTTGTAGTTTTCAAAGTAGGTGACCTTTTTCACTTACTACTGGAAAACAATAAAAAGAATGTATTAGTCACTAACTTAAATGTCTATAGCAATTATTGAGGCCTGATACTTATATTATGAAAGGACAGGAAAATACACCAAGAAGGCTTACATACTTATCCTATTCAATTCCTGAATTGGCTTGTGCTCATACTTATGTTGATCTTCGAATAATCTTAGTTCCTTTGATTTATGAATGCTCAACATCAGCATTGTTTTCTGGTATTATATCAATGCTGCCACATCTCTATCATGAATGCCCTTATTCCCAATTCTTCATCATAATAAAATGCAATATGTGTTCCCGTCCTAGTATTTTTGGTGTCCTGCACAATTATCTTATTGTCAGCAACATGCTTATATGAAAACATTTTTCTGTTAATTAACACAAAAGAATAATTATATAATGTGGCGTGTGGTAGATAGTGAACAATATAGAGCATCCTATACACAATAATCTTGGTAACTATACTTGAGGTATTGGCATCTACCAATTGTTGTGCACATATTTTCTGTATTTGTTTGTCCTCTACGGATCTCACAATCATCCATATCTATCCATAATATTGCAGATTTCTTAATCATTTTTTTACTCTACCTAAAGCATGGTGCAGATTGTTGTTGCACCCAAATCACATGTCTCTAGCTTATGTTTGTGCATACAAATAGTATGGCATATATAGGCCAGTACACGATGAATTACTATCCAAATAATAAGATATTACCAAATGCCCTGTAGGCATTTCCGCTCTGGTTCTTTCTCACGCATGTGATATAATAAGTTGTTGTATTATTTTTATACTTTTTTGTTGTATTTGCAGCGTCCTAAGTAGTACAACTCTTCTGGTGTATTAATTAACTTCATTGTTGCTTCTATATTACAAAACTTTCCCTGTCCATTATAGGTTAAATTAGCATATAAGAAAATGTAACAAAAGGAATGTAAAACAAAATGATAAGAAGTTCCCTTTTTAAGATTTATAAGTAATTTCAGTCATTTCTTCTAATGTTCTTCTTTTATAGAGCATTGTTTTGGGAGCTAAACATGTTTTTGCATGTACATAAGTATTGGTGGACGTGCTAGAA
Organism: Triticum aestivum; assembly: GCF_018294505.1. Classification (NCBI taxonomy): domain Eukaryota; kingdom Viridiplantae; phylum Streptophyta; class Magnoliopsida; order Poales; family Poaceae; genus Triticum; species Triticum aestivum. Next base: position 55,370,417 of record NC_057810.1, on the reverse strand, counting down.
AAATATTTCTTTCTACAATTGAAAGAGAGTTATTACACATCATTTGGAACACAGCAGTCTCACGGATATTCAAATCAATCAATATAAATTCTGGTTACATCTCACGGCTAGTAGTCTACATGGATATTCAAATCAATATAAATCCTGGTTACACCTTACGGCGAGTAGTCTACATGCATTAACATTAACTTTTGTATATAATAAATAAATATACCCGTAGCAATTCTTACATCTCATTAATATAATACACACATGTTATCTTTATCAGAGTCGTTGATATTACCATAACAACAAGGCCCAAAGTACCATGATGGTTCTTTTTTTATCTATGTATATTCCAGGAGTCTTAACTACTCCCTCTGTTTCTTTTTAGTCTGCATATAAGATTTGGTCAAAGTCAAAGTTTGTGAAGTTTGACCAACTTTGTAGAAAATAATATCAACATCTGCAATACTAAAGCTATATGGTATGAAAATTAATTTAATGATGCATCTAACAATATTGATTTTATATTGTGAATCTTGAAAAAAATATCTATAAACTTAGTCAAAATTAACAAAGTTTGATTTTGACCAAATCTTATATGCAGACTAAAAAGATACGGTGGGAGTATTAACAACCATGGTACATTGACTCATTTAGTCCCTTATAATATACACACTCAATTTGGACCAAAACATCTTCAATCTACGAATCACATGAGTTGTGTGTTTGTTTGGTATTTCCGATGTAAGTTCCGATGCTAACGACATCTAGTATGTAAAGCAGTGTTAATATGAAGAGACCATATGAATTCATAATTTCAACAAATATAGCTCTACCAGATAAGTAAATCGTCTAGCAACTTTGCTCGAAAGAACTTCAATGCTACAAAATGCGCATCTTTGTTTCGCTATCACAATTTTTTTAGACATTTTATATCGTGAAATTTCATCATGTGAAAAAAAATATCAGTATCTTGTCGGCTTCAAATGGATGGAAATTTCACAAAAATGTAACCTAAAATTTGATACCATGTAAATGGAAGCTTGGTAGACCAATGACCATATCTTGCTAACCAATTTTTCATTACCTTGCCATGAAGCAAATACAATGCATTATGATAGACAAAGAAGCCTATAAATTCATAATAACTTCTATAAGTCATAATTTCCTATTTAATCAATTTCCTTGCTAATTGAATCAAGCATATCAGGTGCCATTTCTTTCAAACCAAAAATAAATAAAACATAACTTCAATACATATGAAAGGAATACAAAATTGCGGAGATTATTAGAGGCGCAAGCCGAGTACAAAACTTTTATTAACTCTTGGTTGCCATGAAGTATGTAAACAATGTGAACTGCGTACTCTACTAATGTGATTGAAAAAATCAGCATAACAAATCGCTAGAAAAAATATTTCATTGCTTTCATGGTTAATGGCATGCTAAAGACTAATTACCTTTCCAGGAATCCTTCGCATGATTATTCGCATCGAGTATATCGCAGACCATTGTTTCCAACCTAAGACTGCAAAAAAATAAAGAATGTAGAACTTGAATATAACAAATTAAAGCAATAAAAAAAGATTAATTGCTATGGACACAAAATTCTGAAGATTAGTACTTGTTTACTGTCTAGGGTATTAGAGTTAATCCCGTGTCCGCCGTGTATGCATATGCATCCTACATGGATGCGTATGCCAGGTGTGTATTAAGTCAAGCCTAGTTATATACATGTATGTAAATAACACCTCATAAGTAATCCATAGTGGGATCAATAGAAAGAAATCAAATAGGACCCACATGGTCCTGTGGCCGTCAATTCGCTGTGTGTTCCTGTGTCGTGTGCGTGCGTGTTTCTAGTAGAAATTTTCCTGTTCTTCTATACGTATTGTCGTACACGCATCAAGGCGGCGGCTCTATGTCTGTGAGCTAGCTTCGTACGTGTGACTTCGACGGAATCTATCCACATGCCTGTCCGCTAGCTTCTGAAGCTAGCTTTGCACGTACGTGCGCTACTCTCTTGTCAATTGATTTTATTTAGGAAAGAAGCTACCAAATTAAGGATTTAATTCGAAAAAAAGAGAGTAACACTATGATCAAGTCAGTTCTTCGTGCAATAAGTAAGCAACATGTTTCATCTAACCAGCGGAACAAATAATTGCTAAAAAATATTGGATGGGAGGACGATTTGCTAACCTGCGCAATGACAGCAACCGACCAGAGACAAACTTGGTGCAGATTGGGAGAATCTTGAGCAGCGATGATGGGCATAGTTCGTGTGCTCCAACCTGATCTCAATAAAGCATGCAAAATTTATACGTGAGAAGATTCAGGATCCAATTCGTGGAGACGGCAAAAATTGATTCCGCTCTAAACCTGCAAGAAAAAAATCCAAAATAAATAGTGTGAAAAAATATGGATCCAATACATTAGGAAAAACTCCTTGAGGATATGGAATCCATCCTACGATTTTGTTCTCCTCGCAGGGCAAGGGAGATAATGGAGAGGAAGAGATTGTGGATGGATTTGTCTTCCATCTAGGGGGAGAGAGATAATGAAGAAGAATAGATCATGGAGAGAGAAGGGGGGGGGGGGGGGGGGGGGGGGGGCGGGGAGGCGAGGCGTCGGTGGAGGGGGATCGAGAGAGAATAGGCGAGAGGCGGCGGAGGGAGAGCATCGCTCGATGATGACGCAAGGAGTTTTTTTTTTCCATAGTTGAATCCTTTTTTTACAAAAGTGCGTGGACAGTTTTTTTTCATCTAGATTGAATCTCATTCCATGATTATTGTGAACTCTTTATTTCTTTCAGATAGATGTGAGAGATTAAGTGCGTTGGATTTTGGGAGAGAGGATAGAGATACGTGAGTTTATTTTAGTTCTATGAATCAATCTACACCGTAATAATTTGGGTCCACCAGATTAACGGCTCGTAAAATCTAATTAACGTGAGAATTTTTAGGAAGTACCTAATTAGTGTAGGTAGGTATAGATAGATATGGATAGATAGATAGATAGATAAATTGACCACGCCGCACCGAGAACACCAGGGCGGTGGACGACGGCGAGGCCTAGGAATGGGACGACGCGGAGTCGGGGAAGATGCGGCAGTGGAAGCCCGCGCAGAGAGGAGTACGAGGGTTCACTGGTTCGGCTGCGGTGTGAGGCTGCCGTCACCGCAAGGCCTGACCAATGGTGGGAATAGTAGGGGGCGGTGAGGCCTCCGTGGCAGCACAGCCGGCCACGGGAGGCAGGATCATCCACCATGACCGGCGCTGCTTTGGGCGGCTGGAGCAAGAAGACCAGAGGTTGAAGAAGCACTACGACCATTGGATGAACATCGTACATTCACTAGTGCTAGAATCGCTCATATTGACTAAGTTGACAAAGCCCTCCGTCCCCGTCAACTTAGTAGGCCCACAGGTCAGCCTCCCACCAAGGTGGGTCCTAGCTAGCAGGGGAGTATTCATTTTTTTGTGCGTAATAAGGAGGCACTTCCGGTGGGTCCTAGCTGACAGCGGGGGGAACGTTTTTTTCGTGAAATACGGTGGCGCGTTCGATGGGTCCTTGCTGTCAAGTGTAGGAATCATTATTTTGCACGTAATAAGGAGGCACTTCCTTGCGGCTGCCATGGACCCAGCAGTCAGCCTCTCCACGTACAGTACTCTTCCGATGGAAGTCGGTTGTTGACCACATTGACCGCGCCACACCGAGAGCACCACGGCGGTGGACGACGACGAGGCCTAGGAAGGGGACGACATGGAGCCGGGGAAGACGCGGCAGTGGAACCCCATGTGGAGAGGAGTACGAGGGTTCACTTGTTCAGCTGCGGTGTGAGGTTGCCGTCGCCGCAGAATAACAGGGGGTGTGGGTGAGTAGAGGGATGCCCTGACCAATGGTGGGAGTAGTAGGGGGCGGTGAGGCTTGCGCGACAGCATAGCCGGCCGTGGAACAAGGGAGCAGGCGGTCCCGCCGGGGCCGGATTTGGCGCTGGAGCAAGAAGATCAGAGATTGAAGAAAACACGATGGCCGTTGGATTGACATCAAATGGTTACGTCTGCTAGAATTGTTTATTAACGTATATAATAACTAATTTTTTTTGCATATGCGTCAACTTAATAGGCCCACAAGTCAGACCATTTCATCTTTTTTAAATAATTTATATATAGCTCATTGCAACTTCTTATGCTATTTATTGCAGTCTACTTTTTTGGTTGGCCAAGGCCAATTTCGCATATTTCTGTGGGTTCCAAACTATTTTTAATACCGAAATGTCGAGCCAGATTTAAAGTACTTTGAAGATATATTTAAATTAGGTTAATAACCAGTGAAATAGGAATCTAAAAATCTGAAAAAATTCAGAATTATAAAATAATTGCCAATTTGTCATATGTTTTTATATTTACAACCCATTTTGTATTACTTTCAAGATTTGCAGGCGTCTTGAAAGAGTTGCAGCCCATCAGGGCATAGAAAAATAAGTAGGCCTGGATTGGGTATTCTTCAGAAAAAATAAACTGGGCTCATTTTCACAAAGAAAAATAGCTAGGCTGGTCACATGGTGAACATAAATATAAGCCTGGGCGAGATGGGCCACAGCCCAGTTCAAACCCTGCTCCATCTCAACAATAACAAAAAAATACTGCTCGAGGAGCTACGTCCCAGGTGTCAGCCGATCTTGTGTTTTTCTATTGTCTATTGACTATATACACTCACAATGTCGTGGGTCCTAGATGTCAGGAAAACACTAGGAGGAAGCATTTTATTTTTCCATACGCTGGCATGGTGGGCCCCTACTGTCATCCTCTCCACATACTTCTGCCGATTCCTGTTATTTGTTGACCATGTTAACAATGCGAGAGGGCGGCGCCACGGCGAGCACACCAAAGCGCGTGGAGGACGATGGCAAGGCCTCGGACGTCGGCGTTAAAAATTTAGGAGACGGTGGGGCGGCGATGTGTGCGCTGAGGCGCAGCCAGCCGTGGGAGGCGGAAGCTGGCGGCTCCGCCGGCGCTTGTTTGGTTTTGGCGGCTAGAGGTAGACATGACTGAAGAAAGACGATAGACTACAAAAGTAGCAGGAGTACTTAACAACCTTAACTGAAACCAGCTAGGGCACTTAATAACCATAGTTGAAAGCAGTATGAGTACTTATACAGGTTCAACCGTACAAAGCACACCTCGAACAGTGCTACTTTGCCTACAGTTAACCAAGGGTGAGGCCTCCAAGCCCCAGGACAAGGCCAAGGCGCCACCCACGCATCCACAACCTTCTGAAAGCGGCTTCATCACGCAATGAGGTCAATAGACAGGATATTTGCTTTGGAACCATTGAAAAGGAGGAACATAATCTTCTATCCTATTCTCCAAGATGGACGGGCCTTCATTATTTGAGACCACCCATGAATAAGTATCTTTTCACCTCCAAGGGGAATGGAGTAGGTCAACATAAACATCATGTTGTGACCAGGCGCAAGTGTGACCCGACCATGGTCAGGAATCTGTATAGGAACAATAGAACTGGGCAGTTTCTGTTTCAAGAAGATCACAGCTGTAGAGCTGTGTATAAGCAATAGTTTATGAACAACATATATAACAAAAAACAACTCGTAGCATAAGTTTATAGACACAGTTGGACCTATTCAACGAGTGCAGCAGTGGCACACATATCCCACGTGGCCTTCCACCATTGAAATGCCCCACAAGGACCTCAAGACGATCAATAAAGTGTAGGAACTTGTGGATGTCATCCCAGTCAACTTCAGTTCCATCAGTAACAGCCGAGTTTTTACAGAATAACAAACGAGCAGCCTGCTTAACTCTGAAAAAACCTACACGTGCTACCAATTATAAGAAAATATTAGTTAGAAGAGCATCTTCATGAGAGATTCGTTGCTACTTCTAAAGTTAAATTGTGATTAGTTAGACAGAATAGGTGGATTAAGAAGTAATCAAGGTAACAAGCAAGAACCAGATACAAAACTAACATGGACGAGCAATTGGAACGACATCGGGGTGGAAGATGAGACCAGGTTCTGCTATTTCCATCAACATTCCTGTGCCAACTTTCAATATGTAACACTTGAGAAAGTTTATCCATGTTCGGCCATAAAAAAAGCAGCGATCGTCTTGGTTCATGAACCCAACTCGAAACTTATATCCATGGCTTGTCTTCACTGTGACCATTAAACTGGTGTATTCTAATATGACAAGGCCGAGCATCTTGAGTACATGTGTTCTGGCAGAGCAAATAATGCACCGCAGAAAAAATAATATGAGAACACAATGTATTCCCTATCCAAATCTAGAAATAACTTCCTCCTTCATGTCAGTGTTGACCGTCGTACTAGTAGTACCTTTTAGCCAAATATAGCAATCCAAATTTCCAAATTAGTCGACAACATGTTAAAAAAAACCACCCTCCCGGATAGAAAAGAGGATTCTAGGAACATACTGTGTGTGTTTTAAAATCTTGTGTTAGGATGAGAAGGAACAAGTGTGGCGTCTAGCTGAGGGCGCAGAAACCTATAGGGTCCTCGCACTTTGGGCCCCGCAAATGAAACACACTAGATTCAGTATGAAGAAAAATGGATCAATGGCGGCGGCTGCCATCCTAGGATTACCCGCGACCAAGGGACTTGGATTTATCGGGTATGGATGAAGAATTCGTAGCTGGTTCTCCATGAGAAATACCTATGCAATCGCCGAGAGGGGGTTTTCTATGAACAAGTAGATGAGGGATAAGGGGATTCAGGCCTAGTGAAATGTTGCCACTTCTTCCGTCCAGCTTACTGCTAAAGCTGGAAACGGGGGGGGGGGGGGTTGTGATTTGACGACTCATTGGGCATTACTGTAGCGCTATGACCGGGGTGTGTCTACCGTGCAGTTGTGCACTCTAATTTGTGCATATGGCATGTGGACCCCGTTGCCGGATGCCCCACATATCAGCGGAAGGAAGTAGAAAGACAAGAGTAACTAGTTACACATAAATATATTTTTGACAAAGAGATACTCCCTACGTAAATAAATATACAAATCTTTTATATCACAACTTTATACATAAGAAAAATCAAGGGGAATATATATAACATATATAATTATAAAAAACATTGGTCGACCATCCTACAATAGAGATACTCCCTATGTAAAGAGTTGTTTTTAACACATTATAGACGAGTTGGTAATGATGGTGTGCCTGCCATCCTCCAATATAGGTCGTCTGATTTATATGTGACGGATAGGAAGGAAACAACAGCAATTTTGCAAAAAGGTACCCACACACCTCTCCACGTTTGCAAATAAGGCCTTCCCTCGTTTATCCTTTTCTGTCACAAGATAAAATACTCATACAAATGCATTTTGATGTTACGTGCAAGGCATGGGCATGATGGGGGTTCAACTTTTTTTTAGGGGTCATATGGGGGTTTAGCACAGAATATAATACTCAGACAGGCTCACGGTTCTGGACTTTCGGCCGCAGGCCCACCGTGCATGTTTGGCGGCCCGTGTGTTCTACCTCAGTGCTTTTCATATTGCAAGCGATTGGTACGGCGCTGGTTTTAGATGTTGTCGCAAGGTGAATACACAAAATTGAATAAAGCACACCAACTGTTGGAATGAAATCGAACAACAGTTCTCAACTAGCAATGAGAGTTGCAGTTCTATCAACGATATACCATGTGATAAATAACACTGTCGTACTACTTATACACACAGGACACTTGTTTCATCATGCCAGATTATTACATCAAAATCTCTCAGAGGATAGATCAGTTCGGTAGTTGTGTGCTTCTACTGAAGAATTTCAAAGTTGATTTGGACCAGCTCTCCTTGCCGAGAAAGTTGGATTTTGACATCATCCTCTACCGCAAGATATGATTTTTATTTGAACCTTGACCATCCTTTAGCATCAATCATCATGCGACTATCCTTTGGACTTACGATATAGTGAGTAGGTTCATTCACACCAAGGTTGCACATGGTAAGAGAAACTTGGCCGCGGTCACCCGGATTGTTGAACGACTCCCTCATTTCTCTAGGAATTCTCTGTTTGCAAAAAAAAGACATACCCAAACAGTTAGATCAACACAGTGAATCATGTGAAACAACATGGAAAGAAAAAAGAACGAAGCACTTGGGCGGCCAATGCTTACTAAGAAGGTGGACATGCCGGTTTTCGTAAGGACTTTGGTATATGAAGTGCGAACTGCAGCCCAGTCGGTTGCCGGTTCAATTGCTCGTTCGGTTGCCGCTGCACGGGCCGGAGTAGATGCAAGTGCAAGTGTTGGTGCATGTGCCGAAGCCGCTGCTGCTGTCAGAGATGGTGCTCCTTGTAGAGATGGTGCCGGTGTCGGAGCAGGTGCCGGTATGGATGCCCGATTGTCCGGTAGACCAGCCTGATCCGCTGACGCGGTCGGTGCCCAATCCTCAGCTGGATCAGACTGAGCTGCTGCCGCTGTCAGTGCTAGAGCAACTGCCGGTGCTTCATTTCTTTTAAACGCAAGAAGGACTAATTGTGGCATTTTTGTTAAACCAAACTGCAGTTCATCATAGGTATTCAGCTTGTACTCAGACAACAGACTGATCCAATTTTTTCCAGTAATATAAGTGATGGACAATGCCTTCGTTACTGACACGACATAAGAAGTGAAACCTGCAAAAATAGCCATCGTAGAGCAAACCAAACGGTTTATTCTGTGATGAATGTCACATGGAAAAACCAGCATCGTAAAATTGCAGGAAAAGAAAGAAGACATGACATTAAATCAATAAGATTTAGACAGTAAATCAATAAGATTTACTTGATGTGACATGAGTGAATCCTTACCAGGAAATCACTATGTTGAATTACTAAACAGAAGATTGATTGTCCAACTACGAGTGGCATGCAGGGCCCCCGCCTACTCCCACAAGCAGGACAGTCCAAATGTCATGACAAATCATATAGACCGAACATCCATGGGACTGTAAATCCTGGTGGGTGCGATAAACCCTGCAATGCATATAGATATTGGAGTGTAACTGTCGGTGTCAAAACCGGCGGATCTCGGGTAGGGGGTCCCGAACTGTGCGTCTAGGAGGATGGTAACAGGAGACAGGGGACATGATGTTTTTACCCAGGTTCGGGCCCTCTCGATGGAGGTAAAACCCTACTCCTTCTTGATTAATGTTGATGATATGGGTAGTACAAGAGTAGATCTACCACGAGATCAGAGAGGCTAAACCCTAGAAGTTAGCCCATGGTATGATTGTTGTTCGTCCTACGGACTAAAACCCTCCGATTTATGTAGACACCGGAGAGGGCTAGGGTTACATAGAGTCGGTTACAATGGGAGGAGATCTACGTATCCGTATCGCCAAGCTTTCCTTCCACGCCAAGGAAAGTCCCATCCGGACACGGGACGCAGTCTTCAATCTTGTATCTTCATAGTCCAGGAGTCCGGCCAAAGGTTATAGTCCGGTAATCCGGACACCCCCTAATCTGGGACTCCCTCAGTAGCCCCTGAACCAGGCTTCAATGACGACGGGTCCGGCGCGTAGATTGTCTTCGGCATTGCAAGGCGGGTTCCTCCTTCGAATACTTTATAGAAGATTGTGAACACAAGGATAGTGTCCGGCTCTGCAAAATAAGTTCCACATACAACCGTAGAGAGAATAATATTTGTACAAATCTAATCTCCTGACGTATTCCGCAGTCTGACATCATGCCACGGCCAAGCCTTTATTCGAATAGTTTTACTGTCCCACCTCAGCGCGTTTAGCGAGGTGGTTTCCTTGGCACGTCTTGTCGAAGCAGAGATCGTGTCCCCTTATTCCGCGATTCTCATCAATACGGGCGTGGGTAACCCAACCATGCCATTAATCACGGCGCTTGGGAGATAAGCGAGTTTTACCAGGCTGGTGGGGGTACATAGTTTCGTCCGCCCATATAAGGGGATAAGGATCCACCCTTTCCATCTACGCCTTCTTCCTCCTTCGCTTATCCATTTCCGTGCACTCGAGCTCCAGCTCCCAAGTCCGCACTTCCCACCTCAACCTTCTCCAACCATGTCCGGAGCGGGAGGCAGGTGGATGGCCTCCTCCGTCATGGAGGGGCACATCAAAAAGTTGAGGAAGGCCGGATACTTGTCCAACGACATTGCGCACTGGCTCCAAGATGAGGGGCAGCTCATCCCCACCCCCAGGCCCCATGAGAGGGTGGTGTTCCTCCCCCATTTCCTCGGCGGACTGGGCTTCCCACTCCACCCATTTGTCTGGGGGTTCATGTTCTACTACGGCCTGGATTTCCACGATTTGGCCCCGAACTTCATCCTCAACATCTCGGCGTTTAAGGTCGTGTGTGAGGTCTTCCTCCGCATCAAGCCCCACTTCGGCTTATGGCTGAAGACCTTCAATGTCAAGCCGAAGGTAGTGGGCGGCTGGCAAGCGGAGTGCGGCGGCGCCATGGTGGGTGTTGGGGATATAACTATTTGTGTAAGCCGCCCAGGAGGGGCCGGGTTATGCAAAGAGGAATCACCAGAAAGAAGCCCAAGTTCAAGCATGAAGATGGCGGTTCAGTAAAGGTCTTAGGGCCCACCGGCGACTTAAGGCCCGTTGTAGCAAACCATTACAATGGCATGACTTGTATCGTAAGGTAGATTTAATTAGTCATCGAGCCGGACACTGTTTATAAGCCGGCCGGGACTCTGTAAGCCAGAGGGCGTCAACCCGTGTATATAAGGGGACGACCTGCTAGTGGCTTAGGGCAAGCAACAACTGATCAATAGCCGGGCATAGCGTATCTCGCTCCCTGGTCATCAAAACATCAATACCAACCCAACTAGACGTAGGCCTTACCTTCATCGTAAGGGGCCGAACTAGTATAAATCTCTCGTGTCCCTTGTCCCGATTAACCCCTTCAAGCTTCCTAGTTGCGATGGCTCCACCACGAAGTCCTTTCACGAGGACATCTGCCGTGACAATTCCACGACAGTTGGCGCCCACTGTGGGGCCACCGCATGGTGGATTTGAGTTCTTGAAGGCAACTTCGAAGGGCTCAAGGGATACGCAGTGGGCCGGATGACCAAGAGTCGTTGCGACAAGATCTACATCAACGACGAAGGTTGGGGCCCTGACGTAGGCTCAATTGAGTACGGGTATCGGGTCCCCTTCGGAGGGATCCACGTCTTCATCGGTCGGATTGGTGAGCCGGGACCTGAGCCGGACAACTGCACCGACCTCGTCGAGACAGCTCAGCATGCAAAACCCGCCCGAGCTCAACCCGGCATGAAGCGTGTTTTTGTGGGCTGCGTCCATGGAGAAGTGCTTTCTAAAGGACCTGAAGATGGTGGTGAGATGGTCGTCCTCTCTGACGGTGATTCGTCCGCCGGTTCAACAGATTCGCTGTATCAAGTGCAAGATGGCGTGCTCAGGGGCTGTTCCGATGGCTTCAGTATTCCAGACCCCTGTGAGTCACCGTATTGGGCAGGAGTCTTCATGGCTGGGACTAAACACGGCCAAAACTCTACAGTCGCTGCTGCAATTACGTCCGGGATAGGAGCGGCTGGGGGAGAAGGCCCTGTGCGCCCCGCCGGCTCAAGTGCTGATAGATCTCAAGACCTATTAACCGCCACGGCTATCCCCGCAAATAAAGATGAGCATGACGCAGAGGTGGCACGGCTGCGCGAGGAAATAGCTTGGGCCAAGGAGACCTTAGCAGCTGAGGATACCAGATTAGCCACAGAACGGGCGGCTTTGGATGCACGGGCGCAGCAGCTCCAGTCAGAGGCTTTCTAGCATACGATGAGCCTGAACACGTCCAATGAGGTAATGAGGAGAAGGCACCAGAAAACTCAGTCCCGTTTGCCTCCAACTTATGACCCTCGGGTTCTGTTTGCTACACCCGGAGCCGGCCCAAGTAACCCGCTAGATGCAAACTAGTTTATGATAGCCGGAACTAGAGAACCGACCCAGCCTCGGGAGATGGTACCTCCTCATGGGAACATGGCACCGCCTCATTATGTGCTGATACCACCAGGTCACTTTTCCAACCCCATGGAGAACCTAATCGCAGCATCAGCGCGTCTGGCGGCTCTACCAGTAGACGGTGATGATCCAACAGCGGTGGAGACCCGGAGAATCAGGGAACTTATCCAGACGGCCCTGGCTCCACATGAGACCTATTCTTATAGCCGGGATAGGATTCATTCAACTCCTCCACCATGGTTAGCACCGCCTCGCCAAAACCGGAGTTTGAGTTACAGCAGGCACATGGAGTCAGAAGCTTTGTCAAGCAACCCCAGCACCGGAACCAGCCCGGTGGCTATAACCCGGTACAAGATCGGGTACGTCAGGAGAACGAGCGGGCGGCTCAGATAGCGGCACAACTGACGGCTCATCAAGATTTCCCAGAGTATCCGATGGCTTCCGTTGAGACGGGAGTGGCCACTAGAACCGGTGGTGTTCCTTGTTTGGTGTCGGCTCTGCGTAATGTATGCCTTCCCAAGGACTTCAAGGGACCTCGTAAGGTGCCGAATTGTACGGCTGACTTACAGCCTGGAGCGTGGATCGAGAGCTATGAGATGGCCATGGAACTGTTAGAGGTCAGCGATGCAGCAATGGCTAAGTACTTCACTATGATGTTAGATGGAACGGCCCGATCCTCGTTAAAGGGTTTTCCCCCCAATTCCATTAATTCGTGGGCAGAGCTAAAAGCCCGTTCCATCTAGAACTTCAAGGACACTTGCAAGCAATCCATGTCGATTGTGTATTTAACAAATTGCAAGCAGGAGGAGGGTGAGTCCAGGACTCATTGGGTGCACCGGGTTAAGGAGATAATACATTCATCTGACAAGATGGATGCTGGTTCTGTAGTCCTCATGTTGGAGAAGAATTGTCGCTTTGAGCCACTAAGGCAGAAGCTGGGGCGCCTTAAGCGTGATTGCAACGATATGGGTATGCTGTTGGCCGCTTTAGTCAAATACGCCGACTTTGATAGTACCAAGGACCCCGCGTCTCACGAGGAAAGGACAGGGGAGGGAAAGAAGAACGGTAAAGGAAAAGGACAGCAGCATAACCCGATGACGCAAGGGCGCAACAAGCGCAAGGACGAGGGTAACCCCGAGTTTGTAGCCAATGCCAATGCACATGATAGCAATAAGAGACGTAAGGGCAAGCCGCCCCGATATGGCAGGTCAGGCCCATCTCTTGAGCAGCTACTCAATGTGCCATGCCCGAAACACAACACTCGGGAACGACCCGCCACCCACTTATGGAAGGATTGTGCGATCATGAAGGCTTTTAAGAACTCTAACACGTTTGGTGGCAATCATGGGTCGGATGGCGGCTCAGGAGCTGGCGGTTTTCTTGGCCCGGGTGGTGGTTCAAGTTCCGGCTTTCAAGGACATCAGGGCGGTCATAATCAACAGCAGTCTGGTCAAGGGGAACAACAGCAGCAACAATCGGGTTATCAAAGCCATCCGAAGCAGCTGAATAGTGGGCAGTATCATGTGTTCACCACAAGCTTGTGCAAACATGACCAAAGGATTCATAAGAGGGCTGTAAATTCTATTGAGACGGCAGTTCCCCGTTATTTGAGATGGTCAGAACAGCCCAATGTGTGGAGCAGGGAAGATCACCCCATCCGGGTTGACAATCCGGGTCAGTTAGCCTTGGTGGTAGCACCTCAGGTTGGTGGCTATAAATTTACTAAGGTACTCATGGATGGGGGTAGCAGCATCAATATCCTCTATTATGAGACCTTTCAACGCATGGGGTTAACTGATAAGAATTTGAAGACTTCCAACACTGTTTTCCATGGAGTGGTCCCTGGCAAGTCGGCATACCCAGTTGGCAAGATTGAACTGGAAGTGGCTTTTGGAGATGAGTATGACTCTAGAGCTGAAAAACTAACCTTTGAGGTGGTCAAAATCAGGAGTCCATATCATGCTCTATTTGGACGGCCGGCTTATGCCAAGTTCATGGCACGGCCATGTTATATTTACTTACAACTTAAGATGCTGGGTCACAAAGGTACCATCACCGTGCATGGAAGCCGGAAGGTAGCTCTAGAATGTGAGGAAGGCGACGCGGCTTATGCTGAGTCTATTTGTGCAGCGGAGGAACTGAAGTTTTATCAAAGCAACGTTGACCCTGCAGATATGATTTCTCTGAAAAAGCGAACCACCAAGCATGACCCGGCGATGAAGTTTAAATCGGCTACTGAAACCAAGCTTGTGGATTTCAACCCGGGTGATTCGTCTAAACAGTTCAACATAAGTGCCAATTTGGATCCGAAATAGGAAAGCGCGCTCATCGAGTACATCCGTGAGAACCGGGACATCTTTGCATGGAAACCCTCTGACATGCCAGTTGTACCGACAGAACTCGCTGAGCACACCCTTAATATTGATCCAAAGTATAAACTAGTCAGGCAGTTTCTTCGACGATTCAATGAAGAGAGGCGGGAAGCTATTGGAGAGGAAGTCGCCCGTCTTTTGGACGCCGGGTTTATTGTTGAAGTGTTTCACCCGGAGTGGTTGGCTAACCCGGTGCTCATGCTCAAGAAGAATGGCACCTGGCGGATGTGTGTGGATTACACGGATTTAAATAAAGCTTGTCCGGCTGATCCCTTTGCTCTCCCCCGTATTGATCAGATCATTGATGCTACGGCGGGTTGTGAGCGTTTAAGCTTTTTGGATGCTTACTCTGGTTATCATCATATCAAGATGGCAGTTAAGGACCAGGAAAAGACAGCTTTCATTACTCCGTTTGGAGCCTTCTGTTATGTATCTATGCCGTTTGGGCTCAAGAGTGCTCAAGTGACTTATCAGCGATGTGTGCAGAACTGTCTCCACGATCAAATTGGGCGCAATGTTCATGCTTATGTGGATGATATCGTGGTGAAGTCCAGGGAGAAAGAAACCTTGATATCTGACCTGAAGGAGACCTTTGATAATCTCCAGGTTTATAAAATGATGCTTAACCTGGAAAAGTGTGTATTTGGTGTACCTGCAGGCAAGCTCTTGGGTTTCTTGGTTTCCAATAGAGACATTGAAGCCAATCCGGAGAAGATCAAGGCAATTACCTCTTTGGCTAAACCGGTGTGCATCAATGATGTTCAGCGATTGGCGGGTCGTGTTGCTGCTTTAAGTCGGTTCATAAGCCGGTTACGGGAGAAGGCCTTACCGCTGTATCAGATGATGAAGAAAACAGACACCTTTGTCTGGAGTGATGCTGCTAACACTGCCTTTGAAGATTTAAAGAGACAGTTGTGTGAGCCACCGGTTCTTGCCATCGTGGTGGAGCGTAAGGAGGCAGGCAAGGAGCACCCGGTTCAACGGCCGATTTACTACGTCAGCGAGGTGCTCATTGAGTCTAAACAAAGATATCCACATTGGCAGAAACTTGTTTATGGTGTGTTCATGGCAAACCGGAAGCTGAAGCAGTACTTCCAAAGTCATCCTATAACGGTGGTGAGTTTAGCCCCCTTGGGAGACATCATTCAGAACAGGGAGGCCACAGGACGAATTTCCAAGTGGGCTATTGAGCTTGGCCCTATGGTTTGAAGTATATGCCCCGTACTACTATCAAATCTCAAGCCTTGGTGGACTTTATCAATGATTGGACAGAGTTGCAGGCACCTGAGGAGAAGCCGGATAATACGTATTGGACTATTCACTTTGATGGGTCTAGGCAGTTAGAAGGCTCAGGGGCTGGAGTTGTTTTAACTTCCCCTCGAGGTGACAAATTTCGTTATGTGCTCCGGCTCATGTTTCCCTGTACTGACAATGCACTTGAATACGAGGCCTTGCTCCATGGTCTCCGGATGGCCAAGGAGATGAATTTGAGCCAAGTAAAGTGCTTGGGCGACTCAGATCTCGTGGCTCAACAGGTCTTAGGAAAGTGGGAATCTAAGGATCCCCTTATGGTGGCTTACCGTCACGAAGTAGATTCTGTAGGTGGGCACTTCAAAGGGTATCAAGTGGAGCACATTGATAGATGGAAGAATGAGGCGGCTGATGCGTTAAGCCGACTGGGATCTCAGTGTAAGTCGGTGCCGCCTAACACCTTTCTTGACGTTTTGCATAATCCTTCTATCAAGGTACCTACAGAGGAAGAGCTAGCAGTGCTAGACCTGGAGGCATAGTTGGTGGCTGTGCTTCACGTCATCCCAGATTGGACATTGCCATACTTGGCTTATATGACCCCGGGAGAGCTACATGAGAATGAGACCTTGGCGAGACAAATTGTCAGGCGGTAGAAATCCATGACTATTGTTAATGGCGCGTTACATCACCTCAGTGTCACAGGGGCATTCCAGCGTTGTGTGTCGCCTACGGAGGGTCAAGAGATACTTCGTGAGATCCATGAAGGAGATTGTGGTCATCATGCCGGCTCAAAATCTCTTGTGGCCAAGGCTTTCCGTCATGGTTTTTATTGGCTGATGGCTCATGCTGATGCAGAGGATCTTGTTAGCAAATGCGACGGATGTCAAAAATTCTCACGACGAGCTCATGTGCCGGCTCAAGAATTGAGGATGATTCCAATTACTTGGCCGTTCGCAGTCTGGGGGCTTGACATGGTGGGACCTTTCAAGCGGTCTAAGGATAAAAAGACACACCTCCTGGTGGCAGTGGATAAATTTACAAAGTGGGTTGAGGCAGAGCCGGTCAGTGAGTGTGATGCAGCCACAACAGTTCAGTTCATCAAAAAGGTGATCTTTTGTTTTGGTTTTCCACATAGCATCATAACTGATAATGGCACTAATCTCTCCAAGGGTGCCATGGAAGAGTTCTGTCAACGGGAGCATATCCGGCTTGATGTTTCGGCTGTTGCTCATCCTCAATCCAATTGTCAAGAAGAAAGAGCAAATCAGGAGATCTACAAGGGTATCAAACCAAGGCTCTTGGTCCCCTTATAGCGGACTCCGGGTTGTTGGGTGGAAGAGTTACCCTCTGTGTTCTGGAGCATCAACACTACGCCTAACAGATCCACAATTTATACACCTTTTTTCATGGTTTGTGGAGCAGAGGCAGTTC
Organism: Triticum aestivum; assembly: GCF_018294505.1. Lineage (NCBI taxonomy): Eukaryota > Viridiplantae > Streptophyta > Magnoliopsida > Poales > Poaceae > Triticum > Triticum aestivum. The sequence goes on along the minus strand of NC_057810.1, from coordinate 55,353,416 downwards.
TGCCAAGTGATATCCGACACAATTCGCCCCGTGTGGCGGCTTATGTTGAGGCTAATAATGAGAAAGCTCGTCAGGAGGCACTGGACTTGTTGGATGAGGAGCGAGACTTGGAAATAGCCCGCTCAGCGATTTACCAGCAAGACCTTCGTCGTTATCACAGCCGCCGGGTCAAAAGCAGAACCTTTCAGGAAGGCGATTTAGTGCTCCGGCTCATCCAGGATCAGTCTGATATGCACAAGCTATCCCCTCCTTGGGAAGGACCCTTTGTGGTCAGCAAGAATCTGAACAATGGGTCGTATTACCTCATTGATATTCGAGAGCACAAAGACTCACGTAAGTCAGAAGAGGAGACTCGCCGATCGTGGAACATAGCCCATCTTCGGCCTTACTATACTTAAGCCACCAGCTCTCAAGATGTATATATTTTGACGATGTATATATTATAAAGTAATAAAGCAGGACCTCTGTCCTTTTTTCTGTACTCTCAAAATTCTATATGTCTTTTTTGTCAGATGGTGGAAACAACCAACAGGGAGCGGATCATATCTTAATCCGGATTTTCCTTTGGTCTGGCTTATGGTCATATTTGAACCTAGCTATGATCACTTTGGGGCTTCCTGTTCAAACATAGGTCGTATTCGAACCAAAGAGAACATAGCTATCAATACCAACTTGATCGGCATACTACCAAACCCACTTGGGGGCTTCTTGATCATATTTGAATCAAAGCTTAACCCCTTTGGGTCTGACGTGGATCGTATTTCAATTAGCGTCATTAAACAACTCTTATGGTCACTTGGGGGCTTCCTGTCCAAACATAGGTCGTATTCGAACCAAAGAGAACATAGCTGTCGATACCCACTTGATCGGCATCGCCAGAGCCACTGGGGGCTTTATGATCGTATTCGAATCTTAGCTTAACCACTTTGGGACGGTTTACTGATCGTATTCGAATCAGAAGCCTGTGAATGTTGTTTATTATCCATTGTAAGTATAAATACTTTGACTATCTTGAGACCTTTCCTAAAGGTGTCATGAGATGGTTTTTGATTCTTCCGGTTTAATATTTACCACCCCAAGTTGTTAAGTGCTGGGTGAACATCATATGAGCAGGAAAGATTATCAAAGGATCACAGGTATGCTATTATGTTTATGTTTAGCAAGTAGAGTCATAAACCAGCCTGTATATGATGTTTTTTGGTTTCCGTTCCGGGTTATCAATACTTTCTGTGACCCCCGACGCGATAAAATGCCAAGGGAATTTTTCTTGTTTTATGTGCAGAATAAGGCAAGAAAATTTAAAATGCCAAGGAAACAAAAGCGATAAATGTATAGCAATAGCGGCTTAGGAAAGTGTTAAGCGCTAGGAACATGCGCGAAGGCATGACAAACATTGGCAAGTTTTTTCTACCCTATTACAAGACTCCCCAAGGCTGAATAAATGAAGCATTGTTTTTTGCAAAACACCTGGCAATTCACTCCTTCGGCGGGCTTGAAGACTCCGGGTTATCCTTTTCCGCTTCTCCGTCGGTTGTTTTGTCCTGGAAAGTTGACGAGGCCCAGTCAATGCCGCTCAAAGCTTCAAACTTAGCTTCATCATCTATTAAACCGGTTGGGTCCACTTCAGGGGCAAAAGTATGCTTACGAATTGGAGGGATCAGGCTGATTTGATCATATGGAGTGTTTGGGATTCTCCGGTTCTCACTGTCATAACCTGACGAATACTTGGTAAGGTTAGTGTCATTTCCAATAAGGGTCACCACAGGACGTATGGCTTTGACACAGGCGGTGAAATCATGGTCGTCAAATACAGTACCATCCTCCTTCAGACTTGGGTATCCAAGGGCAAGGTCGGCTGGGTCTAGTTCTGGGAGCCATGCTTTAGCCCGGCTCAATGCGACTACGGCCCCAGCTCTTGAAGACACCCGCCTTAAATCTTGGATCCGCTGAGGTAGTACAGCGAGGCACTTCAACACGTCTTGCAGAAGGTGGTTAGTGGTATTTGGTAAGGCTACAACGGCCAAGGCACGTTGTGACACGGTATAGAGCTGCTCCGTTAGAGTGTAAACCGCCTTAAGCTTCATCAGCATGTTCTGCTTGAGGTCGGTGCTCCTGGGGCCTGTGTTCACAAACATAAAGTGAGCCGGAAATAACAATTACAATAATCATCAAGGGGAAAAGATTACCATGTTTAAGGTTATCTACAATAACTTACCAAAGATGGCTGAGACCATTTGAGATATCTGGCGTTTTAGGTCGGACAGCTCGGTTGTTGCTTCTGCAAGCGATGTTTCTGCCGTCTCGGCCCGGGTCACTAGTGAAGCCTTCTCATCAGCCCATATTTTCTTCTCTGACTCAAAATTCTTCTTCAATTTTTCTTGTTCAGAGATACTGAATTCAAATTTGGAGTTGGCCTTTTGAGTTTCAAGTTCTTGAGTTTCCAGCCGGCTCTTGAGGATAGCAAGCTCCGACTCAAATTGACTTATGGTGGCCTGCATTTATACCAGGTTATGGTAAGGATCATGGTAAGGTAACATTAAAGTCCCAAGTACTTTGCAAGCAAAGCTTGTTGACACTTGGGGGCTAATGTATGTTAAAGAATTTTTTAAACCTATAAATCTGGGTCATGCATATTAAGTCCCAAGCATTTTACAAGTAAAGATACTTGGCACTTGGGGGCTAATGTGTATTGCAAATTCAAAACTATTATGTTATAGCCGGGTTAATATATCTTCTTTAAACCGGACAAATTAACAATAAACAACTTTCTAAGTCTACAACATATTTATTCATAAGCAATAGACTTGGGGGCTAGTACAATAAGTAAGATTCATGAAAATAGCATAAGTTATACCTCAGATTTGTGCTGTATTTGTTTTACCATGTCAATTTCCAGGTCACGGCTATTATGCACTTGATTCAGATAGCCCGAGACTATATCACCAAGCTTAAGTGAGTATAATCAGTAATGTCCTGCTTGGCTTTTCGGTGTTCGGCAAGTTCTTCCTTGGTAGTGCATTTGGCAAGGACAGTAGGCCGCCCTGGTTCAACAAACTCAGACCTCAAAATCTCAACTTCCGGGTCATTTGTCTTGACCGGGCTAGGAGTTTTCGGGTTATCAGAACTATTGAGAATATCTTCGGCGGGCGGATCAGAGGTTGGCACTGGAATATCAGAAGCCGGTTCACGCGGCGGCTAATGGGTGGAACTGTCAGGAGCAGCTGTACCAAGCTCCGGCTCAGCCACGTCCGGTTCTTGGGACGGCTTATTCTTATTTTCCCTCTTACTAGGCTTCACTTGCATACTGCCAACAAAGGTAGAAGGATGAATACAAAAGTATGAGTAAGGTAAAGCCTAAGAAAAGCAAAAGTCACATTACCCGGGGGCAGTTTTGAAGGCCAGCATGTTAGATTGCATAGACTCACCAGAAGAAGGAGAGGTATCCTGATAATTGGAGTCAAAGGAATCGAGAGGTTGGTGAATGTAACCCGCCAAAGGAAACTGACAACGTAAATCGGAGATAACCTCAGTCTGACGCTTTCTGGTTATGTCAGGTAAACCGGAGGAAAGCTCTACATCCTTGTTGTTCCGGGTCTGCCTCCGGCTTTCAAACTGCTGTTGTTTCAAAAGAAATTGAGGATCTTGGTAAGCCAAAGGATGTGAAAATCTTACTTTCCGGGTTACTCTTCGAATTTTTTGACGCAGCAGAGGCTCGGAATCGGAGGAAATTATAGTTACCTCTTCCTCGGTAGCTCGGCTGTTCCCTGTGTCTTCCTGAAAAGATAGAGTGTCAATAAAGTAATGACAAAGGAGTTAGGAGAATTAAAGGATTACCTCTTCTTCATCGGAAGTGTCGTCCAATTTGATTAAATCAGAAGCGCTTGGTTTCTTATTTCTTGAAGTTCCTGCGTTGGCACCTTTTCTTTCAGCTCTTTTGGCCGCTCTGGCTTGTTTGGCTGCTTCATGGTTATATTTTTCCTTCCAAAAGTTATCATCGGCCTGTGAAAAATGATAAGTGGTTATGAGTAAAGGCAAGATATAATATAGTAAAAAATATTCGTCAGAGATTGGTGACTCACAGCAGGGGCCGGGTTCTTCTTGCAGAAGGGAAGTAAACCAAAGGCATTACTTATCACCGTGCCTTCTTTTAACAACGATTGGGTCGTGGCCTCAACCACATCTTCCGGTAAGTCGTCGGTGGTATGACGCATTGGGTCATCCTTCTCACCGGAGTAAGTGCACATTAAACCGGGTCGGCGGCTTAACGGAAGTATTCGCCAGGTAACCCAGACTCGGACTAAGTCGATGCCGTCCAAGCCATTTCCCAGAAGAGCTTTGTTTCTTCCAATGGTGGGAGCAAGTGGCAGACGTTCAACAACAGTTAATTTATCCGGCAGTGGGTCGTTGGACTCAAGGCGCAACGCGCGGAAGCCGGGCAAAGGGTTCTCCTCTGGTGGAGAAGTGTCCTGGCAGTAGAACCACGTTTGGTTCCAATCCTTTGGATGACTCGGCAGTTCAGCATAAGGGAAAAGACAGTCTCTTCGCCGCTGAATTGAGATGCCACCGAGTTCAAGACTGGGCCCGTTGGAACGTTCATACTGCCAGTTTAAGTAGAACAGTTCTCTGAATAATAGTATATTGGGTTCTTCTCCAAGATACACCTTGCAGAAGACTTGGAAGTTGCAGATATTTGACACAAAATTGGGCCCGATGTCTTGGGGTCTGATATCAAAGAAATGCAAAACATCCCTGAAGAATTTTGAACCGGGTGGAGCAAAGCCCCGGGTCATGTGATTGGCGAACACGATTACCTCCCCTTTTTGGGGTAGAGGCTTCTCCTCTAACGGGTTAGGAGCCCGGTAAGACATGATTTATTTCTTGGGCAGATGGCCGGATTTCACGAAGTCAGCCAAGATACTCTCTATGGCAGTGGACTTAACCCAGTTGCAGGTCACAGGAGCTTTAGGAGCTTTGGGTGCCATTACGTAAATTGAAGGCTATGACAAAATAAGAGGTTCCGGTTTAAATTTAACCCGGAAGGAAGCATGTTAATATTAAACAAGATAGCGACTTAAGAAGGGGCCTAATGACATGTGGATAACTATATCTGGTTGCCTAAAGCCGTTGTGAGAATCAGTAATAGTTAAAAGACATGTAAAAGTAGCAAGGAGCTGACAAGGCTATCAATTAATGTTGTTTATCTTAAGCTGGAAGGAAGAGTTGCCAAAGTTAAAAGGGCTTAACAGAAACAGGTCTTGCAGTTGACAGATATTAGTTTGGATCAAACGGGTGTACAGAAAGAAAAATTTTGTGACCTAAAACTAATGCAGATGAGTTCATCGGTGTGAATCAAGGCTGCTGTACATGAAAGGAATCTGTCTACAGTTGGAAACAGGTGCGAAACAACCATCGCAAATGTTTAGGTGTTATCTGATAATCAGAAAAGGGTATCGGAGGTGAAACCTATCAAGGATTTGCAATGGGCGGCGACGAACACCGGTGAACTCGAGAAACTGTAATGCAGATCTGAGATAGGAAGGAAAGGAACTTACGGATGCAGACTGGCTGCGGAGGTTCGTCGTCGTGTTTTTTCTGGTCCAACCAGGTTGATGCAGCGGCCTGAGTTGGTGAAGATGAGGAGATCTGCGATGGCGGCGGCGGCAGAGCTCGGGCGACAGAGAAGCAGCGAGAGGAAGAAGATGACTGGAAGGAGGACAATGGGAAGACCTAGGTAACGCTTATTTATAAGGAAGGGATAACTGAGACGGCGCGAAAAACAAGGAGATAAGAGTTATTATCCAGCGGCCCCGACGCCTTGGTTTTCGGAACAGTCAGCGAAGACAAAGATCCGTTGGAGGATACAGTGGAATAAAAAAATAATTTAAGTAAAGATGATGTCATGGCGGGTTAACACGGATCCAAAAGATGACGTCATGGAGGGTTAAAGAAAGCCTTTTCTCAGTAAGAAGACTGAAGATTTATTTCTTCAAGTATTTTAAGATTGACGTGAACAGGTTCAAGTCAATCTGGGGCCTAATGTTCGGGATATAACTATTTGTGTAAGCCGCCCAGGAGGGGCCGGGTTATGCAAAGAGGAATCACCAGAAAGAAGCCCAAGGTCAAGAATGAAGATGGCGGTTCAATAAAGGGCTTAGGGCCCACAGGCGACTTAAGGCCCGTTGTAGCAAACCGCCACAATGGCATGACTTGTATCGTAAGGTAGATTTAATTAGTCACCGAGCCGGACACTGTGTATAAGCCGTCCGAGACTCTGTAAGCTAGAGGGCGTCAACCCGTGTATATAAGGGGACGACCTGCTGGCGGCTTAGGGCAAGAAACAACTGATCGAAAGCCGGGCATAGCGTATCTCGCTCCCTGGTCATCGAAACATCAATACCAACCCAACTAGACGTAGGCCTTACCTTCATCGTAAGGGGCCGAACTAGTATAAATCTCTCGTGTGCCTTGTCCCGATTAACCCCTTCAAGCTTCCTAGTTGCGATGGCTCCACCACTAAGTCCTTTCACGAGGACATCTGCCGTTATAATTCCACGACAGTGGGCAAGATGCCCAACGTCACATGGCTCGAGGGCTCCTTTGTGGAAACCATCAAAGGGTGGCAATCGGGGTGGTTCTACATCACCGGGCCGCGTGACCCTGAATGGGCAGCGGCCCCTGAATTCCAATCTGGCATCCCCACACGGCTCACCTCCTAGAAAGAGACGGGTCTGTCATGGGGTAATTCGGAAGAGGTGACTGGACTCCAAACCTGCGTCCAAAACCTGGTGGACAAGAAGGTTAAACTTGTCAACGTAGTCCAGGTCATGCTCTTCCGCCGGATCCTCCCGTGTCAACGACGTGCTTTTAACTTGTGGGAGTTCGACCCGGCCCAGCACCAAACTTTCTCCAGGCTCTTTGACACAACGCACGAAGACGCCTGGAAGGTTCTATTCAAGGGCTCTGAGGTTCCCCCCTCCCATTACTGAGGATCGCGGATTCTGCGCGAAGCTCCAAGCCAGCGTGGTAAGCTTGTTTTACCCTTTACAGGATACTTGTTTTTCATAGTTTGACTCTAGGCGGGATCTAAGCTCCCATTCCTTTGACAGGACTAGCAGAAGACGTCCAGAGAGATCGACTGTCCGGCTCCTTTGCCCGAAGGCCCAGCATATGCCCGCTTGGCGAAGCTGCTGGTTCCGGCACCTCACATGGTACCGGAGAAGAAGGCCAAGAAGAAGGCCACGGGAACTCGAAAGAGTTCCCGGTGCCTAGTGGTGTCGGATTCTTCGCCCGACGACTCCGAAGCGCACTCCTCCCCTGAAGACGAGGACGAGGAAGAAGAAGCCTCTCCCCCTCCAACGGGGCGAGGAAAGAAAAGGAAGGTCGCCCCAACTGGGGAGGCCGGAGGGTCCAAGAAGGGAAAGACCCTTATTCCGGACTACTCCACCAACACCGACGACGGCGGAGAGGAGTGGCCATCCATGGCCAAGCCCCTGGCAAAATCGTAAGTATCCGGATACCAGAATAACTCATTGCGCTCCTTTATTACACAGTATCTTCTGACTCCGAATATAATCATGCAGTCCGCCCAAGTCTCGACTGGATTCCTCGTCGAGCGGCTCCCTGGATTCGTCGGATGTGAATAGTATTTCACTCCGACCGCTACCTCCCCTCGCACTATGGACGATGCCGAGGTGGAGTCCCAGAAGGGGCCAAGCCAGGAGGAGGTCGTCCTGGAGGTGCCGCAAGGCTACCTCCCAGACTCTAGGCGCCAAGGGGATAAAACCCTAAGGGGCTCTAAGTCCGACCTGAGGCCGGACACTGCACCAGAACCTTCAGTGGTTCCAGAGTCCGGCAGGCGGTCCCCTCATATGAAGGGCAAGCCTACGACGGGTGACCTCCGTCCAACCGGATGCGCCGAATAATTTGCTAGAGGTGCTTAAAGGCGGCTCCATCGACGAGGAGCACCGCACTATTATGAGTGCGGTGATCCAGAAGGTTCAGTCCTACAAGAGCGGGCTGACAGAAGCCTGTACCAGCCTGCTAGTAGGTTTTGAGGTATGTATTTAAGACATGTAAAAATATTACCGCATAGACAGTAGCCCCTGATGCTTAGTTTGGTGTTCGGAAAGAAAAGCCGGACTGAGGATCTAAAAAGATATACGCAGGAGTCTAACATAAGTGTGTCAATATGGGAATGCAGGCTTAGCTGCTGACCTCTGCCGCACTGACTGTGGAGGTCGATGCATTGAAGCAGGGCCTCGAGCGGTCCGAGAACAAGCTCGGCCTTGCCAAGAAGCAGCTCGAGGACAAGGAAGGTAAGTAGTACCTTATGTAAGTATATTAAAATACCTGGTTGCAAATAGTGACAAGACCAACATGAGTGTTACAGGGGCCACAACCGAGGTGGCGACCCTGAAAGAAGCGCTGTCCAAGGCCGAAGACAATGCGGCCAGGGAGCACACCGAGCGAGAAAAGCAGGAGGCGCGGGCGGAGGAGGTGCGGCAAGAGCTCCATGCTCTTGTGAAAAAACACGAGAGTTTGGAGCTTGACTCAAAGACTCGAGAGTTCGAGCTTGCCTCGGCCCTTGAGAGCGCCAAATCTACCAAGGCCGAAGCCCAAAAAGCCCTCCATGAAATTGAGGCGATGAAGAAGATAGCGGCGGGTAAGGAATTCTTTATGCAAAGCAAGCACGTGAAAGTGAATTACTTGTTACTTACCCGAGTCCGGAGCTCTCCAGGAGCATTCGCAGATCTGCCCTACAGTGTGTCCGACGCTGCCGCATTCTACCGAGCCGAGGAAGGGAGCCTGACGGAGAAGGTGTTCTGGTCCCAGTATGCTGAGGCCGAACACCCGGTGCCCTTGAGCGACCAGCTGAAGCAGCTGGTCGAGCTCCATAAGTCAGCCGAACATGCCATGAAGGGCCTTATAGTTCGGCTATGGCCTGGGGAGGTCATGCCTGGGAGCTACTTTGGGCTGGTGAGGCGGCTGGTGGATGCCAATCCATGGCTTGAAATCATCAAGCGCTCTGTATGCATCGAAGGCGCCCGTAGGGCCCTTGCCCGTGTTAAAGTACACTGGGGCAAGATGGATGCTGAGAAGCTGGTGACAGATGGGCCACCGGAGGGGAAGGAGCATCGCAAGCCCGAGTTGTATTATGAGGGCGTCCTGAAGGGTGCATGCTTTGTGGTGAATGAGTGTTCCAAGGATGTAATTTTTGAGTAAACTCGCTCGTGTTATCCTGTGCGCTGAAAACTTGTTCATATGCGCTAAGCAATGCTTTTTTGAATTTAAAATATTACCTTGTGTGCGACCGTTTATTAAATCTGAGAGATGTGAGTCGTCGGCTTCTACCCCCATGCCACGAGTGCTGGGGTGTTTGGGATAAACCTGAGCACTCTTGTTCCCATTCTTGGGTCCTTTGAGGGAGGCGCTCAACACAACGAACAAGGCAATCGGACTATAATGCTGTATCACTCTCACTCAGCCATAGAATTCTATAATTTTAAATTTCAGCGAAGCCCCTAGCTATGGTTTAGCTGTAGCGCCTTATTAGTAGCACGGCCTCCCGCGCTACTGATAACCCTAAAACCCACGATGCTGCTAGGATTTTCCCTAGTTGTGACTCCATAGGAAATCCAATACTATTAAGAGGGGGTGAGGTGTTTCTTAATGGCTTGCTTTCTCAAAGTGCTTAGTGATATGCTCCAAAGCCCTCAACCACTTTCTCACATCCACATATGTCCCAAACCAAAAGTCAAACTCAGCCCTACCGAATCTTTCTATCCGGCGCCACCGAGTTGAATTGACATAGCCACTGCCAGAAACCCTAGTCTTTTCGGTCTCACCGATAGGGATCTCGGTCTCACGGAGATGGGATTGGAAACTCTCTGGTTACCTTATTACCAAAGTTGGTCTCACCGATTTTGTGTAATCGGTCCTACCAAGATTGCAATGTAAACTCTTGGTTTCCCTTATGTAACGTTTCAGTCCAACCGAGATGAGCGAATCGGTCCCACCGAGTTTGCCTGACCAACTCTCTGGTTAGCTTATTACCAAAATCGGTCTCACCAAGTTTGTGTAATCGGTATCACCAAGATTACGTTATGCCCTAACCCTAATGATATCAGTCCCACCGAGTTTACATGTCGGTCCCACCGAAATGCCTAACGGTCACATTATGAACTAAATCGGTCTGACCGAATTTAACGATTCGTTCCCACCGAGTTTGGTAAGTTGTGTGTAACGGTTACATTTTGTGTGGAGGCTATATATACCCCTCCACCCACTCTTCATTTGTGGAGAAAGCCATCAGAACATGCCTACACTTCCACTATCCATTTTTTGAGAGAGAACCACCTACACTTGTGTTGAGATCAAGATCCTCCATTCCTACCACATAAATCTTGATCTCTAGCCTTCCCAAGTTTCTTTCCACTCAAATCTTAGTTACACCAAATCCATATCCTAGGAGAGAGAGTTGAGTGTTGGGGAGACTATCATTTGAAGCACAAGAGCAAGGAGTTCATCATCAACACACCATCTATTACCTTTTGGAGAGTGGTGTCTCCTAGATTGGTTAGGTATCACTTGGGAGCCTCCGTCAAGATTGTGGAGTTTAACCAAGGAGTTTGTAAGGGCAAGGAGATCGCCTACTTCGTGAAGATCCACCCTAGTGAGGCAAGTCCTTCATGGGCGACGACCATGGTGGAATAGACAAGGTTGTTCTTTGTGGACCCTTCGTGGGTGGGGCCCTCCATGGACTCGCGCAACCGTTACCCTTGAAGGGTTGAAGTCTCCATCAACGTGGATGTACTATAGCACCACATCTCGGAACAACGGATAAAAAATCTCCGTGTCTCCAAATTTTGTTTGCACACTCCAATCCCATCCCCTTACTTTCTTGCAAATTGCATGCTTTACTTTCCGCTGCTCATATACTCTTTGCATGCTTGCTTGATTTGTATTGTGAATGGTTAAACTTGTGCCAAAACTCCACTCTAACTTAAAGAAATTAAAAACTGACAACTTTGTGTATTGAGTGTCTATTCACCCCCCTCTAGACCCCTCTTCTCAATCCTTTCAATTGGTATCAGAGCATTGGTCTCCATTGATTTGGTTTAATCACCATTGGAGGAAGATGGATGAGTCTACTTTGGGGAGTCTTAGACATAGAGTTCCTATACTTGATGGAGAGTATTTTCATGAGTGGAAAAATGAAATACATTACTAGCCATTGTGCACCTCATGTTGATCCTATGCATCCTACCCTTGATGAGTCCATTGACATGATTCGCAATCTTAGAACTATTAATCTTATCACTAGAGGCTTGCCTAGAAACTTGATTGGTTGCTTGCCTACTCTTGAATGTGCCTAGACCATATGGAAATTTCTTGAGGAACGATTCCCAAATTATTCCTTACTAAATCTAGATGAAATTCTCAATAAGTCTATTGCCTTGAGTAAGATGAATTCCAATGATCCTAAGTTTGGTGATTGTCCATTTGAGCTTACAAATCTTATGCATGCCAAAGGAGAGGTTGGAATTATTAGTGACATTATCTCCGAAGCTATTAGAATTCATAAAGATGACTATTGTCAAAATCATTTATCTAAGGAATCACCCTCACTAGGAACTGATCCACCACATGAAGATGTTGAACATGGATACTATGATGAGGATGATGATGGTGACTTTGATCTTGATGATGCAATGAGACATTTTGGTCTGATGGCAAATCTTCGGGGATACATGGCAGGAGGAAAGGAATGGGTCCTTGATAGTGGACGTACCGATTGTTGGAAATATGCCCTAGAGGCAATAATAAAATGATTATTATAATATTTCCTTGGTTCATGATAATTGTCTATTACTCATGCTATAATTGTGTTATCTGGAAATCGTAATACATGTGTGAATACATAGACCACAACATGTCCCTAGTGAGCCTCTAGTTGACTAGCTCGTTGATCAATAGATAGTCATGGTTTCTTGACTATGGACATTGGATGTCATTGATAACGGGATCACATCATTAGGAGAATGATGTGATGGACAAGACCCAATCCTAAGCATAGCACAAGATCGTGTAGTTCATTTGCTAGAGCTTTTCCAATGTCAAGTATCACTTCCTTAGACCATGAGATTGTGTAACTCCCGGATACCGTAGGAGTACTTTCGGTGTACCAAACATCACAACGTAACTGGGTGACTATAAAGGTATACTACGTGTATCACCGAAAGTATCTATTGGGTTGACATGGATCAAGACTGGGATTTGTCACTCCGTATGACGGAGAGGTATCTCTGGGCCCACTCGGTAATGCATCATCATAATGAGCTCAATGTGACCAAGTGGTTTGTCACGGGATTATGCATTAAGGTACGAGTAAAGTGACTTGCCGGTAACGAGATTGAACGAGGTATTGGGATACCGACGATCGAATCTCGGGCAAGTAACGTACCGATTGACAAAGGGAATTGTATACGAGATTACTTGAATCCTCGACATCATGGTTCATTCGATGAGATCATCATGGAACATGTGGGAGCCAACATGGGTATCCAGATCCTGCTGTTGGTTATTGGCCGGACAACTGTCTCGGTCATGTCTGCGTGATTCTCGAACCCGTAGGGTCTACACACTTAAGGTTCGGTGACACTAGGGTTGTAGAGATATTAGTATGCGGTAACCCGAAAGTTGTTTGGAGTCCCGGATGAGATCTCGGACGTCACGAGGAGTTCCAGAATGGTCCGGAGGTGAAGAATTGTATATAGGAAGTCCAGTTTCGGCCAGCGGGAAAGTTTCGGGGGTCACCGGTATTGTACTGGGACCACCGGAAGGGTCCCGGGGGTCCATCGGGTGGGGCCACCTATCCCGGAGGGGCCCATGGGCTGAAGTGGGAAGGGAACCAGCCCCTGGTGGGCTGGTGCGCCCCCCTTGGGCCTCCCCCTGCGCTTAGGGTTGGAAACCCTAGGGATGGGGGACGCCCCACCTGACTTGGGGGGCAAGTCCCCCCTTTGCCCCCCCCTTGAGATTGGATCTCTAGGGGCCACCCCCCCAGGGCCCCTATATAAAGAGGGGGGAAGGGAGGGCTGCGCACCCTAGTCCCTGGCGCCTCCCTCTCCCCCCGCAACACCTCTCCCTCTCGCTGAGCTTGGCGAAGCCCTGCCGAGATTCCCCACTACTTCCACCACCACGCCATCGTGCTACTCGATCTCCATCAACCTCTCCTTCCCCCTTGCTGGATCGAGAAGGAGGAGACATCTTCCCCAACCGCACATGTGTTGAACGCGGAGGTGCCGTCCGTTCGGCACTAGGATCTTCGGTGATTTGGATCACGACTCCATCAACCCCGTTCTCTTGAACGCTTCCGCTCGCGATCTACAAGGGTACGTAGATGCACTTCTCTCTCTCATTGCTAGATGACTCCATAGAATTATCTTGGTGAAGCATAGAATTTTTTTATTTTGGGCAATGTTCCCCAACAGTGGCATCATGAGCTAGGTCTATGCGTAGTTTCTATGCACGAGTAGAACACAATTTTGTTGTGGGTGTAGATTTTGTCAATTTACTTGCCACTACTAGTCTTATCTTGTTTTGGCGGCATCGTGGGATGAAGCGGCCCGGACCGACCTTACACGTACGCTTACGTGAGTCAGGTTCCACTGACTGACATGCTCTAGTTGCTTAAGGTGGCTAGCGGGTTTCTGTCTCTCCCACTTCAGTCGGATCGGATTTGATGAAAAGGGTCCTTATGAAGGGTAAATAGAAATTGGCATATCACGTTGTGGTTTTGACGTAGGTAAGAAATGTTCTTGCTAGAACCCTATTGCAGCCACGTAAAAACATGCAACAAACAATTAGAGGACGTCTAACTTGTTTTTGGAGCATATGCCTTGTGATGTGATATGGCCAAAAGGATGTGACAAATGATATATATGTGATGTATGATATTGATCATGTTCTTGTAATAGGAATCACGACTTGCATGTCGATGAGTATGACAACCGAAAGGAGCCATAGGAGTTGTCTTAATTATTGTATGACCTGCGTGTCATTGAATAAACGCCATGTAACTACTTTACTTTATTGCTAAACCGTTAGCCATAGTAGTAGAAGTAATAGTTGGCGAACAACTTCATGGAGACACGATGATGGAGATCATGGTGTCATGCCGGTGACGATGATGATCATGGCGCCCCGAAGATGGAGATCAAAAGGAGCAAAATGATATTGGCCATATCATGTCACTATTTGATTGCATGTGATGTTTATCATGTTTTTGCATCTTATTTGCTTAGAATGATGGTAGTAAATAAGCTCATCCCTCATAATAATTTCAAGAAAGTGTTCCCCCTAACTGTATGCCGTTGAGAAAGTTCGTTGTTTCGAAGCACCACGTGATGATCGGGTGTGATAGATTCTAACGTCCACATACAACGGGTGTAAGACAGATTTACACATGCAAAACACTTAGGTTGACTTGACGAGCCTAGCATGTACAAACATGGCCTCGGAACACAAGAGACCGAAAGGTCAAACATGAGTCATATAGAAGATACGATCAACATGAAGACGTTCATCAATGATGACTAGTCCGTCTCACGTGATGATCGGACACGGTCTAGTTGACTCGGATCATGGGTCATTTAGATGACTAGAGGGATGTCTATTTGAGTGGGAGTTCATTAAATAATTTGATTAGGTGAACTTAATTATCATGAACTTAGTCTAAAAACTTTTGCAATATGTCTGTAGATCAAATGGCCCATGCTAATGTTGCCCTCAACTTCAACGCGTTCCTAGAGAAAACCAAGCTGAAAGACGATGGCAGCAACTACATGGACTGGGTCCAGAACTTGAGGATCATCCTCATAGCTGCCAAAAGAGCATATGTCCTAGATGCACCACTAGGTGAAGCACCCGTTTTCCCGACAACGATGTTATGAACGCCCGGCAGTCGTGTGTTGATGACTACTCCCTCGTTCAGTGCAGCATGCTTTACAGCTTAGAACCGGGGCTCCAAAAGCGTTTGGAGCAACACGGAGCATATGAGATGTTCGAAGATCTGAAAATGGTTTTCCAAGCTCATGCCCAGGTCGAGAGATATGAAGTCTCCAACAAGTTATATGGTTGTAAGATGGAGGAACATAGTTCTGTCAGTGAGCACATACTCAAAATGTCTGGGTTGCACAACCGCTTGTCCCAGCTGGACATTAACCTCCCGGACGAGGCGGTCATTGACAGAATCCTTCAGTCGCTACCACCTAACTACAAGAGCTTTGTGATGAACTACAATATGCAGGGGATGGTGAAAACTATTCTTGAAGTATTTTCAATGCTGAAATCAGCGAAGGTGGAAATCAAAAAGGAACATCAAGTGTTGATGGTCAATAAAACCACTAGTTTCGAGAAAGGCAAGGGTAAAAAGAACTTCAAGAAGGACGGCAAGGGAGTTGCCGCGCTCGGTAAGCCAGTTGCCGGGACGAAGCCAAATCATGGACCCAAACCTGAGACTGAGTGCTTTTATTGCAACGGAAGCAGACACTGGAAGCGGAACCGCCCCAAGTACTTAGTAGACAAGAAGGCCGGCAACACTAAAGGTATATGTGATATACATGTAATTGATGTGTACCTTACCAGTCCTCATAGTAGCTCCTGGGTATTTGATACCGATGTGGTTGCTCATATTTGTAACTCAAAACAGGAGCTGTGGAATAAATGGAGACTGGCGAAGCACGAGGCGACGATGCACGTCGGGAATGTTTCCAAGGTTGATGTGATCGTCGTCGGCACGCTACCTCTACATTTACCTATGGGATTAGTTTTAAACCTCAATAATTGTTATTTAGTGTCAGCTTTGAGCATGAACATTGTATCTGGATCTCGTTTAATACGAGATGGCTACTCATTTAAATCCGAGAATAATGGTTGTTCTATTTATATGAGAGATATGTTTTATGGTCATGCCCCGCTGGTCAATGGTTTATTCTTAATGAATCTTGAACGTGATGATACACATATTCATAGTGTGAATACCAAAAGATGTAAGATTGATAATAATAGTCCCACATATCTGCGGCACCGCGCCTTGGTCACATTGGTGTCAAACGCATGAAGAAGCTCCATACAGATGGACTTCTGGAGTCTCTTGATTTCGAATCATTTGACACGTGCGAACCATGCCTCATCGGTAAAATGACCAGGACTCCGTTCTCCGGAACAATGGAGCGAGCAACCAACTTATTGGAAATTATACATACGGATGTGTGCGGTCCAATGAGCGTTGAGGCTCGCGGTGGCTATCGTTATGTTCTCACTCTCACAGATGACTTAAGTAGATATGGGTATGTCTACTTGATGAAACACAAGTTTGAGACCTTTGAAAAGTTCAAGGAATTTCAAAATGAGGTAGAGAATCAACGTGACCGAAAAATAAAGTTCTTACGATCAGATCGTGGATGAGAATATTTAAGTCACGAATTGGGTATGCACTTAAGGAAATGTGGAATCGTTTCACAACTCACACCGCTTGGAACACCTCAGCGTAATGGTGTGTCCGAACATCATAATCGCACTCTATTGGATATGGTGCGATCTATGATGTCACTCACCGATTTACCGCTATCATTTTGGGGATACGCTCTAGAGACAGCTAGATTCACTTTAAATAGGGCACCGTCTAAATCCGTTGAGATGACACCGTATTAATTATGGTTTGGGAAGAAACCTAAGCTGTCGTTTCTAAAAGTTTGGGGATGCAATGCTTATGTCAAGAAACTTCAACCTGAAAAGCTCGAACCCAAGTCGGAAAAATGCGTCTTCATAGGATACCCTAAGGAAACCATCGGGTACACCTTCTACCTTAGATCCGAAGGCAAGATCTTTGTTGCCAAGAACGGGTCCTTTCTGGAGAAAGAGTTTCTTTTGAAAGAAATAAGTGGGGGGAAAGTAGAACTCGATGAAGTACTGCCTCTTGAACCAGAAAGTACCGCAGCTCAGGAAGATGTTCCTGTGGTGCCTGCACCGACTGGAGAGGAAGTTAATGATGATGATCAAGGTACTTTGGATCAAATTTCTACTGAACTTCGTAGGTCCACAAGGACACGTTCCACACCAGAATGGTATGGCAACCCTGTCCTAGAAATCATGTTGTTAGACAACGGTGAACCTTCGAACCATGAAGAAGCGATGGCGGGCCTAGATTCCAAGAAATGGCTTGAAGCCATGCAATCCCAGATAGGATCCATGTATGAAAACAAAGTGTGGACTTTGACAGACTTGCCCGATGATCGGCGAGCGATAGAAAACAAATGGATCTTTAAGAAGAAGACGGACGTGGAAGGTAACGTTACCATCTATAAAGCTCGACTTGTCGCTAAGGGTTATCAGCAAGTTCAAGGGGTTGACTATGATGAGACCTTCTCTCCCATAGCGAAGCTGAAGTCCATCTGAATCAAGTTAGCAATTGCCGCATACTATGATTATGAGATATGGCAAATAGACGTCAAAACGGCATTCCTCAATGGCTAGCTTAAGGAGGAACTGTATATGATGCATCCGGAAGGTTTTGTCGATCCTAAGAATGCTAACTTATGCAAGCTCCAGCGATCCATTTATGGACTGGTGCAAGCATCTCAGAGTTGGAACATTCGCTTTGATGAGATGATCAAAGCGTTTGGGTTTACGCAGACTTATGGAGAAGCCTGCGTTTACAAGAAAGTGAGTGGGAGCTCTGTAGCATTTTTCATATTATATGTAGATGACATACTTTTGATGGGAAATGATATAGAACTTTTGGACAACATTAAGGCCTACTTGAATAAGTGTTTTTCAATGAAGGACCTTGGAGAAGCTGCTTACATATTAGGCTTCAAGATCTATAGGGATAGATCGAGACGCCTCATAGGTCTTTCACAAAGCACATACCTTGATATGATATTGAAGAAGTTCAATATGGATCAGTCCAAGAAGGGGTTCTTGCCTGTGTTGCAAGGTGTGAAATTGAACTCGGCTCAATGCCCGACCACGGCAGAAGATAGAGAAAAGATGAGTGTCATCCCCTATGCCTCGGCTATAGGGTCTATTATGTATGTCATTCTGTGTACTAGACCTGATGTAAACCTTGTCGTAAGTTTGGTAGGAAGGTACCAAAGTAATCCCGACATGGAACATTGGACAGCGGTCAAGAATATCCTGAAGTACCTGAAAAGGACTAAGGATATGTTTCTCGTTTATGGAGGTGACGAAGAGCTTGTCGTAAAGGGTTACGTCGACGCTAGCTTCGACACAGATCTGGATGACTCAAAGTCACAAACCGTATATGTGTCTATTTTAAAAGGTGGGGTAGTAAGATGGTGTAGTTGCAAGCAAAGCGTTGTGGCGGGATCTACATGTGAAGCGGAGTACATGGCAGCCTCGGAGGCAGCGCATGAAGCAATATGGATGAAGGGGTTCATCACCGACCTAGGAGTCATACCTAATGCGTCGGGGCCGATCACTCTCTTCTGTGACAACACTGGAGCTATTGCCCTTGCCAAGGAGCTCAGGTTTCACAAGAAGACCAGGCACATCAAGTGTCGCTTCAACTCCATTCGTGAAAATGTTCAAGATGGAGACATAGATATTTGCATAGTGCATACGGATCTGAATGTCGCAGATCCGTTAACTAAACCTCTTCTGCGAGAAAAACATAATCAACACCAGAACTCTATGGGTGTTCGATTCATCACAATGTAACTAGATTATTGACTCTAGTGCAAGTGGGACACTGTTGGAAATATGCCCTAGAGGCAGTAATAAAATGATTATTATAATATTTCCTTGTTCTTGGCAATTGTCTATTGTTCATGCTATAATTGTGTTATCCGGAAATCGTAATACATGTGTGAATACATAGACCACAACATGTCCCCAGTGAGCCTCTAGTTGACTAGCTCGTTGATCAATAGATAGTCATGGTTTCCTGACTATGGACATTGGATGTCATTGATAACAGGATCACATCATTAGGAGAATGATGTGATGGACAAGACCCAATCCTAAGCATAGCACAAGATCGTGTAGTTCATTTGCTAGAGATTTTCCAATGTCAAGTATCATTTCCTTAGACCATGAGATCATGTAACTCCCGAATACCGTAGGAGTGCTTTGGGTGTACCAAACGTCACAACGTAGCTGGGTGACTATAAAGGTATACTACAGGTATCCCCGAAAGTATCTGTTGGGATTACATGGATCGAGACTGGGATTTGTCACTCCATATGACGGAGAGGTATCTCTGGGCCCACTCGGTAATGCTCATCATAATGAGCTCAATGTGACCAAGTGGTTGGTCATGGGATCATGCATCACGGTACGAGTAAAGTGACTTGCCGGTAACGACATTGAACGAGGTATTAGGATACCGACGATCGAATCTCGGGCAAGTAACGTACCGATTGACAAAGGGAATTGTATACGAGATTACTTGAATCCTCGACATCATGGTTCATTCGATGAGATCATCATGGAACATGTGGGAGCCAACATGGGTATCCAGATCCCGCTGTTGGTTATTGGCCGGAGAACTGTCTCGGTCATGTCTGCATGATTCCCGAACCCGTAGTGTATACACACTTAAGGTTAGGTGACGCTAGGGTTGTAGAGATATTAGTATGCGGTAACCCGAAAGTTTTTTGGAGTCCCGGATGAGATCTCGGACGTCACGAGGAGTTCCGGAATGGTCCAGAGGTGAAGAATTGTATATAGGAAGTCCAATTTCGGCCACCGGGAAAGTTTCGGGGGTCACCGGTATTGTACCAGGACCACCAGAAGGGTCTCGGGGGTCCACTGTGTGGGGCCACCTATGCCGGAGGGCCCCATGGGCTGAAGTGGGAAGGGAACCAGCCCCTGGTGGGCTGGTGCGCCCCCCTTGGGCCTCCCCCTGCGCCTAGGGTTGGAAACCCTAGGGGTGGGGGACGCCCCATCTGACTTGGGGGGCAAGTTCCCCCTTTGCCCCCCCCCTTGAGATTGGATCTCTAGGGGCCGGCGCCCCCCAGGGCCCCTATATAAATAGGGGGGAAGGGAGGGCTGCGCACCCTAATCCCTGGCACCTCCCTCTCCCCCAGCAACACCTCTCCCTCTCGCTGAGCTTGGCGAAGCCCTGTCGAGATTCCCTGCTACTTCCACCAACACGCTGTCGTGCTGCTGGATCTCCATCAACCTCTCCTTCCCCCTTGCTGGACTGTGAAGGAGGAGACGTCTTCCCCAACCGTACGTGTGTTGAACGCGGAGGTGCCATCCGTTCGGCACTAGGATCTTTGGTAATTTGGATCACGACGAGTACGACTCCATCAACCCCGTTCTCTTGAACGCTTCCGCTCGCGATCTACAAGGGTATGTAGATGCACTCCTCTCTCTCGTTGCTAGATGACTCCATAGATTGATCTTGGTGAAGCATAGAAATTTTGTATTTTCTGCAACGTTCCCCAACACCGATCACATGACCGGAGATAAAGATATGTTTGGTGAGCTTGCTGAAAACAACGGCCCTTGAAAGTATGTCACTTTTGGTGATAACTCAAAGGGTGAGGTGGTTTGCCTCAGTAAGGTGGCCATCTCACATGATAGCTCCATACAAAATGTCATGCTCTTTGAATCTCGTGGCTACAATTTACTTTCAGTATCTAGACTTGCTAATTTTGGTTTCAATGTCCTATTTACTGAAGTAGATTGCCAAGTGTTTCGTAGAGGTAATCATAAAATGGTCTTTATCGGTATACGCAAAGGTGATCTATACATTGTCAATTTCACTAAAAAGGCTCAACCTAGAATTTGCTTCATTGCTAAATCTTCTAAACGCTGGTTGTGGCATACACGGTTAGGTCATGTGGGCATGCGAAACCTTGACAAGCTTATTAAAGGTGATCATATCCTTGGAGTTAAAGATGTCATATTTCATAAGGATATACTTTGAAGTGCTTGTCAAGCAGGTAAACAGGTTGGAGGAAGCCATCCCGTGAAGAACATCATGACCACACGGAGACCGCTGGAGCTACTTCACATGGATCTCTTTGGTCCCAATGCTTACAAAAGTCTCGGTGGAAACTCATTTGGTCTTGTTATAGTTGATGATTTTTCAAGATTTATGTGGGTGTTCTTGATGATAAATCGCAGGTCCAAAAGATCTTCAAAAACTTCGCTAGGAAGGCCCAAAATCAATTTGAAGTTAAGATCAAGAAGGTTCGCAGCGACAACGGGACGGAGTTCAAGAATGCAAATGTGGACACCTTTCTTGACAAAGAAGGGATTTCACATGAGTTCTCCGCTATGTACACACCTCAACAAAATGGAGTTGTTGAGAGGAAGAACCGAACGCTCATCGAAATGGCGAGAACGATGCTTGATGAGTACAAGACGCCGAAGCACTTTTGGGCAGAAGCAGTTGAGACAGCTTTTCTTGCAACAAATCACTTGTATCTTCACAAGCTACTCGGCAGGACATCATATGAGCTTCTCACCGGTAGCAAACCCCAAGTTGGATACTTTCGAGTATTCGGCTCAACGTTCTACACTCTTGATAAGCATCGTCATTCTAAATTTGCTCCTAAATCTCATGAGGGATTCCTACTTGGTTATGGCTCAAACTCTCACACTTACCATGTCTACAACAATTTCACCTGAAAGGTTGAAGAAACGGTAGATGTGAAGTTTGATGAATCTAACGGCTCGCAAGTAGAGCAATTACCAATTTATGTAGGAGATAAAGATCCTTCAGAAGTAATCCAAGACTTGTCTATTGGCAAGGTTCGTCCAACGGAGGTGAAGGAGAGTACCTCGTCCGTCCAAGTGGAAGCTTCTACCTCACGACAAGGTGAACCAAGAGGTGATATGGAAGCATCCACAAGCGAGACACACCAAGATGAAGAAAGCAAGGAAATACACCAAGATGAACCGCATCAACCTCCTTCTCCATCACGACGAGAGAACGACAACGTCAACAACGATGAAGGCCAAGAAGAAGAATAAGATGATGAAGAAGATGTTCCACCCTGATCAAAGCAAAATATCTCACGAGTTCGAGCAAGAGTTGCTAGAGACCATCCCGTCGAGAAAATATACAATGACATCCAAACTCGGAGAATCACTCGCTCAAAATCTCGTTTGGCTAACTTTTGTGAACATTATTCATTCATCTCTAGCATTGAACCTATGAAGGTTCAAGAAGCATTGGAAGATCCAGCTTGGATAAACGCCATGCACGTAGAACTACACAACTTTGAGAGAAACCAAGTGTGGACATTGGTCGAGAAGCCCGACAACAACCACAACATCATCGGTACCAACTGGGTGTTTCGCGACAAGCAAGATGAAGATGGACAAGTAGTTCTCAACAAAGCACGTCTCGTCGCCCAAGGCTACACTCAAGTCGAAGGTATGGACTATGATGAGACATATGCCTCTATTGCTAGACTTGAGTCTATTCGCATCTTACTTGCCTATGCTAATCACCATGATATCACCTTGTACCAAATGGACATTAAAAGTGCTTTTCTAAATGGTGAAATTGAGGAGCAAGTTTATGTTAAACAACCTCCCGGCTTTGTCAATCCTAAGAAACCTAGTCATGTTTACAAACTTCACAAAGCTCTTTATGGTCTTAATTAAGCTCCTAGAGCATGGTATAAATGCTTAATCAAGTTCCTTATTGAAAAAGGCTTTGAGATTGGAAAGATTGATTCTACTCTTTTCACTAAAAGGGTTAATGGAGAATTATTTGTGTGCCAAATTTATGTCGATGATATTATATTTGGATTAACTAAGCCTCATTTTAGTGAGAAGTTTGGGAAGTTAATGTCGGAGAAGTTTGAGATGTCTATGATGAGTGAACTCAAGTTCTTTCTTTGTTTGCAAATTAAGCAAACTAAGGAAGGCACATTTGTCTCTCAAACGAAGTACACCAAGGACTTGTTCAAGAAGTTCAATATGCAAGAATGCAAAGGTATGAGTACACCCATGCCTACTAGTGTACATCTTGACTTGACTAAGGACGGTAAACCCGTTGATCAAAAATTTTATCGCTCTATGATTGGTTCATTGTTATATCTATGTGCCTCTCGTCCTGATATTATGCTAAGTGTGTGCATGTGTGCACGATATCAAGCGGCCCCTAAAGAGTGTCATCTTAAGGCTGTGAAGAGGATAGTGAGATACTTAATTCATACACCAAACTTTGGCATTTGGTATCCTAAGAGGGCCTCCTTTAATCCTGTTGGCTATTCCGACTCGGACTATGCTGGAGACAAGGTTGATAGAAAGTCCACTCCAGGAACTTGTCAATTTCTTTGTAGATCTCTTGTGTCTTGGTCCTCCAAGAAACAAAACTCGGTATCCTTATCCACCGCCGAAGCGGAATACATTGTCGCTGGTTCATGTTGTGCTCAATTACTTTGGATGACCCAAACTCTTAAAGATTATGGGATATATGTGAAACATGTTCCATTGCTATGTGAAAATGAAAGTGCTATTAAGATTGCTCATAATCCTTTGCAACACTCTCGAACTAAGCATATTGAAGTTTGTCATCATTTCATTCGAGATCATGTTGCCAACGGTGACATTGACCTTAAGCATGTTCGTACGGAAAAACAATTGGCTGATATTTTCACTAAACCACTTGATGAGAAAGTGTTTTGCAGGTTAAGAGGTGAATTGAACATCATTGATGCTTAAAACCTAGAGTAGGAAGTCTATTGGGATACCTGCAAGACATGAGCCTATGACTAATCCTTGATATCTCTCTTATGATGATAATCATATATCTTGGATAATTTGGACCCTTGCATGTGTCTAATTCTTGTAGGTACTTGGATGAACCTAAATCTATGAGATTGCAACTCACTCACATCTTGAGCAATCTTTACATCACCAAGTCTCTACAATCCGGTGGTTGAAGACAAGGAAGCACGGAACCCTTCAAAACATACCCTTGACAAAATCAATATTAAGTTTTACGATTGTCATTTTGGATGCACAAGTGCTCTTCCTTGCAATACTAACCCATGTAGGTAGATGAACTCAAATTCCAAGTGGAGCTCCCAACTCCTGATGAACTACATCAACCTTGAGCAACCCACAAAAGTTTAACTACATGATCAAGTTAAACACCACCAGCCAAGGTATGTTATTCCATCTTAGAGAAGCTTTACTCCAGGTCATGAGTCAAAGCAACTCAACAAGATGAGAATACATCAAAATGCTGAAACGAAAAATGGTAACCCATTTTGAGCTTAAACGATGAGTATGACCTATGATCAAGTGATCTCACTTGACTCCTAAGTCAATATACTCTAACATAGGTGACTTTGTCGCCGACCAATTCTATATGAAGTTCTCTTGTGTTCTTATCTGTGCTCTTGCATTTTTCTCATGCCTATTTGTTTCCCCTTTCAAAAAAAACTTCATCTAGATTTCTTTTCTGTTTCTTCTTGTTATGCATTTCTTGCATCTAATTCCTTGCAAATCCTAATGAGATCTTACTTGTCTAGTGAGCTGAGATGACAAGTGTTTTCTCTGTAATGAACTCGGTTCCACCGGTCTATAGTTCTCGGTCCAACCGAATCCTTTCGGTGCAACCGAAGCACACAACTCGGTGCCTCCGATTTCACTGCAGGAGAGACAACTTGCTACTTGGTCCTACATTCTATTTGATCCAGCTCCACTCAATGATTCTTGTCCTCTACCAGCATCACATTCGACTTGCGGCTTTAGTCTATGACTCAAGGACCAAACTTTTTTTGCAACAAAATCCAGAAGAACCCTTCTTGGAAATTGATGTCAAAGGGGGGGAGAGAGATCACTTCAGAGCTTAATCATTTCTATAGCAGGAGAAAATACTCAGGGGGAGAGAGAGGTCCAAAAGAAAGACCCCTGATGCTTGGTGTTCAAGAGGAGAGAAGTCACATGTCTTTAAGAGGGGAAAGACATGTTCATATTTGATTTTTTGCATTAGCTCTGTTGCTTTTCTTTGCTCTGATTGCTCTGATTTTCTGTTGCCTATCTTCTCCCAGTATCCCATGCTAGATACAAGGGGAGCAAGACATCTAAGGGAAGAAAATCTTTGAATTCATTGCACATCTTTACCTTTGGGGACATGTCTATATCCAATGGGGTACTCAGCACTCACTCTCTACATGTCATCCAAGTCTTGGTACTCTTGTGGTGTCTTTTGTTTGCTCTGGCTAGTAGATGTATCTGTGTTATCTAACCCTGCTTGCGCAGGTTCATTTCCTCCTAAGACAACTCATGACCACAAGGTAAGTGTATGCATGACAGTCATGTTAATGAGGATCTCTTGCTGATGTACATACTGTTTGCAAGGACTCATGAGCATGGAGGTATATTTCCTATGTTCACATCATTTGCTCTGATGCATATAGCCAAGATACATGTAACACATTGCTTACTCTGTCATGATTATGCATTCACATGCTCCTATGTTCCATATTTACATGATTGCATACATGTAGGGGGAGCCTATGCACGTTACATGTCTTTCCAAAGATTTACTTGTTATTCTCTATATCTTTATCTAAAGCTTTGATGTATGTTGTCATCAATTGCCAAAAAGGGGGAGATTGAAAGCACAAGTGCTCCCTGGGTGATTTTGGTAATTAATGACAACATATCTCTTGTTGGACTAATACTTTTCTCTAGTATGTTTCAGATAAGTTCAACAATGGAGTGGCATGGACTAGAGGATGTGGAACCCCTACAAGAGGCTAAGGACAAAAGGATTGGCTCAAGCTCAAAGCACAAGACTCTACATTTTAATTTTAGTGATCCAAGATCACATTGAGTCCATCGGAAAGCCAATAATATTAAGAGGGGGTGAGGTGTTGCTTAATGGCTTGCTTGCTCAAAGTGCTTAGTGATATGCTCCAAATCCATCAACCACTTTCTCACATCCACATATGTCCCAAACCAAAAGTCAAACTTGGCCCTACCGAATCTTTCTATCCGGCGCCACCGAGTTCAATTGACATAGCCACTGCCAGAAACCCTAGTCTTTTCGGGATCACCGATGGGGATCTCAGTCTCACCGAGGTGGGATTGGAAACTCTCTGGTTAGCTTATTACCAAAGTCGGTCTCACCGATTTTGTGTAATCGGTCCCACCGAGATTGCAATGTAAACTCTTTGTTTCCCTTTCGTACCATTTCGGTTCAACCGAGATAAGCGAATCGGTCCATCGAGTTTGCCTAACCAACTCTCTGGTTAGCTTATTACAAAAATCGGTCTCACCGAGTTTGTGTAATCGGTCTCACCGAGATTACGTTATTCCCTAACCCTAATGATATCAGTCCCACCGAGTTGACATGTCGATCCCACTGAAATGCCTAACGGTCACATTATGAACAAAATCGATCTGATTGAGTTTAACGATTCGGTCCCACCGAGTTTGGTAAGTTGTGTGTAATGGTCACATTTTGTGTGGAGGCTATATATACCCCTCCACCCACTCTTCATTCATGGAGAAAGCCATTAGAACATGCCTACACTTCCACTATCCATTTTCTGAGAGAGAACCACCTACACTTGTGTTGATATCAAGATCCTCCATTGCTACCACATAAATCTTGATCTCTAGCCTTCCCAAGTTACTTTCCACTCAAATCTTCTTTCCACCAAATCCATATCCTGTGAGAGAGAGCTGAGTGTTGGGGAGACTATCATTTGAAGCACAAGAGCAAGGAGTTCATCATCAACACACCATTTATTACCTTTTGGAGAGTGGTGTCTCCTAGATTGGTTAGGTGTCACTTGGGAGCCTCCATCAAGACTGTGGAGTTGAACCATGGAGTTTGTAATGGCAAGGAGATCGCCTACTTCTTGAAGATCTACCCTAGTGAGGCAAGTCCTTCGTGGGAGGCGGCCATGGTGGAATAGACAAGGTTGCTTCTTCGTGGACCCATTGTGGGTGGAGCCCTCCGTGGACTCGCGCAACCATTACCCTTCGTGGGTTGAAGTCTCCATCAACGTGGATGTACGATAGCACCACCTATCGGAACCACAGATAAAAATCGCCGTGTCTCCAAATTGCGTTTGCACACTCCAATCCCATCCCCATACTTTCTTGCAAGTTGCATGCTTTACTTTCCGCTGCTCATATACTCTTTGCACGCTTGATTGATTTGTATTGTGAATGGTTAAACTTGTGCCAAAACTCCACTCTAACTTAAAGAAATTAAAAACTACCAACTTTGTGTATTGAGTGTCTATTCACCCCCCTCTAGACCCCTATTCTTGATCCTTTCAAGTAGTACATCTCCAAAACCTTAAATATGGTATCAACTTCTCAGATCAAAAAGGTAAATGAACAATAGTATATGTCTGAATTTATATCATCACACGCGAGGTCTAAATTTATACTATGTCCCTTTAGAAGCAAGAGCTGGTTCATGTCTAGCTTGTATTGCAGATAACTAGTACATTTTCACACATAAAATAGGAGCGTCATGTGTTTAATGATCTACTCTGGTGTTTGCACTGTATATTCACAGCATGTAAGAATACTTTGATTAACAGACTAATCAACCATCAACTAACACTTCACAGTACAAACTAACACTACACAGTACCAAAATGAGTGGCAAGGCAGGTACCTCCCGTTCCATGTTACATCTGCTAGGCAAAGCAGCAGAAAATGAGTGGACAAGAAATACCAAACTAGTTCAGAATAAATAAACCACTCACCGATCACACCAAGTAAGTGAATTCAGATAATGATCACAAGAGAAATATAGCAAATTACAGGAGCGTATATGCGTTTACCGCAAGTACTGGAAGATGAGGTCGAGGGTTCTCAGATAGACCCCGGGTTTTATGCCCATTACAACCAATGAAAGGTAATCTTATCTTTAACACTAATAAAGTAAGCAGGTGAACAAGGAGAGATTAAATAAAAGGTAACTCGAGCAGCAACGGCTCTAGTCTTCAGATACGTTAGACGAAGATAACAGCTGGGTGTCAGATTTCTTCAGTTAACAACATGACAAGTGTCGATTTCTTCAGAAGATGATGAAGTATGGTTCCTGACAAGGAGGGAGATGTGTAAGTAATTGGCATGCTTCGTGAAGGTTAGACTATTTTGTACTAAACAATACTGAATGGCCAAAATACTAACCATCGCACACACCGTATGAATGTGAATGATGTACTCATCGCAGCAATTTCTGAGTGACATCACAAGGCTGACAGGCTTCAGATATACATTACCAAGCTGCAGGCTACACTTCTTCTGGACTAGCACTACAAAAAAGACACATTCCTGACGTTTTGGGCCAAACAAATTTTTTTTCTGTCATACTTATGACACTTCTATGACGATAATTGTGACAAAACCCGGTATCATCATAGATGTGGTGGGCTCCTACTTATATGAAAAAAAATCATGACATAATATGGGCTTTTCATCTTGGGCGGCTCGGAGACGCAGCTGCATGACATTCTTTGGGTCGTCCATGATGGAAAGAACGGTGGTAGAAGCGAGGGCGAGGAAAATACCGGGGTGTTCCCGGTTACGGTAGGTGGTTGGGGCCGAGCGATGCATGGAGGTTTGCGCATTTCTCTCATACACGCATGCGCGTGGGTGCGAGGCGTTGGGCTCAAACTAAACCCGAGTGAGGCGTTCGCCTACTAAACGCGAGCGATTTGCACTACATGCTACGCGTTACTAAACCCGAGCGATCGATCGATGGCTGTTAACTGAACCCGATCGAGCAATTCCTTTGCTACTGCTACTAACTGAAGCCGATCGATGCTACCTCTGGATGAACAGTGAGCATTGCGGGAGGAGGGGGGTTGGATGAACAGTTCCCAGTGGGGGTGGATGGACATGACCCCGTGGTGTTGCCTCTTGATGAACAGGACCCTGATCGATTGAGATGGTTGGGGCTGGATGTACAGGACCCCATGGTGGGATGGATGAACAGGACGACCCCGTGGAGGGCTGAATGAATAGTAGAAGGTGGAGGGCTGGTTGAAAAGTAGCCAATGGAGTAGCGCGCAGTGGAGGTTGGATGAACAGGAGCCCGTGGATGAACAGTCGCAGGTGGAGGCTGGAGGAGGTCGATGGTGGATGAACAGTAGCTCGTGGAGGCTAGAGGAGGTCAACGGTGGAGATGAACAGTATCCCATGGAGTCCCGTTTTGCGATACGCCACACCCCTCCCGATGAAAAGGACCCCCGTTTCAACCGTAGCGCTCCAACACAAGTCCGTTTCCTCAGTTTTGTGGTATGCCACACCCCTCCCGATCAATAGGACCCCGTTTCGACCGTAGGAGGTCCAACACAAGTCCGTTTCCTCCGTTTTGCGGTATGCCAGACACCTCCCGATGAACAGGATCCCGTTTCGAATGTTGCCTATCGAACACAAGGTTGTTTCCTCCATTGTGCGGTAAGGCAGGCCTCGTTTCCATCTGCTGTTCCGTCCAAGCCCTCCCGATGAACACGACGACACATTCCGTTCTTACCCAGCTGGTTGGCTCCACATGAACACGACGACGACGTTGTTTCTCCGTTTTGACCCAGCCATGTACACGAGCCCTGGCCATACGTATGTGCGAGTAGGCATTCAAGACCCCGCTTGTATGTACATACGTGGTCGTATTTTCTTTCTTGCACACTGGTCGATGTACGTACGTGTACATGCTACATGCGAGCCTCTACTATGACACGGGCGTGCCTCTACATCGACCAGTATGTACGTACATGTTCGTGACCAGAATGACAATGCTACATATGCTTTGACCAGGTGGGTCCCGACTGTCAGGCACTTCCTTGCGTGCAAATATGTAGATGGTGGGTCCTAGCAATCAGGGGGTGAATCGTTTTTTTTGCCCGAACGCACTTCCTTGTGTGCGAAGATGTAGCTGGTGGATCCCAGCAGTCAGGGGGGAAACTTTTTTTCATGAAATACGATGGACCGTCCGGTGGGTCCGTGCTGTCAGGTGGAGGTATAATTATTATGCGCCTAATAAGGAAGCACTTCCTTGCGGCCACCATGGACCCAGCTGTCAGCCTCTCCACGTACAGTACTCTTCCGATGGAAGCCGTTCCTTTACCATGTTGACCACGCCGCACCGAGAACACCAGGGCGGTGGACGATGGCTAGGCCTAGGAATGGGACGATGCGGAGTCGGGGAAGATGCGGCAGTGGAAGCCCATGCAGAGAGGAGTACGAGGGTTCACTGGTTCGGCTGCGGTGTGAGGCTGCCGTCACCGCAGGGCCTGACCAATGGTGGGAATAGTAGGGGGCAGTGAGGCCTCCGTGGCAGCACAGCCGGCCACGGGAGGCAGGAGCATGCACCATGACCGGCGCTGCTTTGGGCGACTGGAGCAAGAAGACCAGAGGTTGAAGAAGCACTACGGCCGTTGGATGGACATCGTACATTCACTAGAGCTAGAATCGTTCATATTGACTAAGTTGACAAAGCCCTCCGTCCCCGTCAACTTAGTAGGCCCACAGGTCAGCCTCCCACCAAGGTGGGTCCTAGCTAGCAGGGGAGTATTCATTTTTTTGTGCGTAATAAGGAGGCACTTCCGGTGGGTCCTAGCTGACAGCGGGGGGAACGTTTTTTTCATGAAATACAATGCCCCGTCCGGTGGGTTCCTGCTGTCAAGTGGAGGAATCATTATTTTGCGTGTAATAAGGAGGCACTTCCTTGCGGCTGCCATGGACCCAGCTGTCAGCCTCTCCACGTACAGTACTCTTCTGATGGAAGTCGGTCGTTGACCACATTGACCGCGCCGCACCGAGAGCACCACGGCGGTGGACGACGACGAGGCCTAGGAAGGGGACGACGTGGAGCCGGGGAAGACACGGCAGTGGAACCCCGTGCGGAGAGGAGTGCGAGGGTTCACTTGTTCAGCTGCGGTGTGAGGTTGCCGCCGCCGCAGAATAACGGGGGGTGTGGGTGAGTAGAGGGATGCCCTGGCCAATGGAGGGAGTAGTAGGGGGCGGTGAGGCCTGCGCGGCAGCATAGCCGGCCATGGAAGAAGGGAGCAGGCGGGCCCGTCGGGGCCGGATTTGGTGGCTGGAGCAAGAAGATCAGAGATTGAAGAAAACACGATGGCCCTTGGATTGACATCCAACGGTTACGTCTGCTAGAATTGTTTATTAACGTATATAATAACTATTTTTTGCATATGCGTCAACTTAATAGGCCCACAAGTCAGACCATTCCCTCTTTTTTAAATAATTTATATATAGCTCATTGCAACTTCTTATGCAATTTATTGCAGTCTATTTTTTTGGTTAGCCAAGGCCAATTTCGCATATTTCTGTGGGTTCTAAACTATTTTTAATACCAAAATGTCGAGCCAGATTTAAAGTACTTTGAAGATATATTTAAATTAGGTGAATACCCAGTGAAATAGGAATCTGAAAATGTGAAAAAATTCAGAAATTATAAAGTAATTCCCAATTTGTCATATGTTTTTATATTTACAACCCATTTTGTATTACTTTCAAGATTTGCAGGCGTCTTGAAAGAGTTGCAGCCCATCAGGGCATAGAAAAATAAGTAGGCCTGGATTGGGTATTCTTCAGAAAAAATAAACTGGGCTCATTTTCACAAAGAAAAATAGCTAGGCTGGTCACATGGTGAACATAAAATATAAGCCTGGGCTAGATGGGCCACAGCCCAGTTCAAACCCTGCTCCATCTCAACAATAACAAAAAAATACTACTCGAGGAGCTACGTCCCAGGTGTCAGCTGATCTTGTGTTGTTCTATTGTCTATTGACTATATACGCTCACAATGTCGTGGGTTCCAGATGTCAGGAAAACACTAGGTGGAAGCATTTTATTTTTCCATACACTAACGTGGTGGGCCCCTACTGTCATCCTCTCCACGTACTTCTGCTGATTCCTGTTGTTTGTTGACCATGTTAACAACGCGAGAGGGCGGCGCCGCGGCGAGCACACCAAAGTGCGTGGAGGACGATGGCGAGGCCTCGGACGTCGGCGTTAACAATTTAGGAGACGATGGGGTGGCGATGTGTGAGCTGAGGCGCAGCCAGCCGTGGGAGGCCGAAGCTGGCGGCTCCGCGAGCGCTTCTTTGGTTTTGGCGGCTGGAGGTAGACATGACTGAAGAAACACGACAGACTACAAAAGCAGCAGGAGTATTTAACAACCTTAACTGAAACCAGCGGGGGCACTTAACAACCATAGTTGAAAGCAGTATGAGTACTTATACAGGTTCAACCGTACAAATCACACCTCAAACAGTGCTACTTTACCTATAGTTAACCAAGGGTGAGGCCTCCAAGCCCCGGGACAAGGCCAAGGCGCCACCCACGCATCCACAACCTTATGAAAGTGGCTTCATCACGCAATGCGGTCAATAAACATTATATTTGCTTTAGAACCATTGAAAAGGAGGACAATAATCTTCTATCCTATTCTCCAAGATGGATGGGCCTTCATTATTTGAGACCACCCATAAATAATTATCTTTTCACCTCCAAGGGGAATGGAGTAGATCGACATAAACATCATGTTGTGACCAAGCGCAAGTCTGACCCGACCATGGTCAGGAATCTATATAGGAACAATAGAACTGGGCAGTTTCGGTTTCAAGAAGATCACAGCTGTAAAGCTGTGTATAAGCAATAGTTTATGAACAACATATATAACAGAAAACAACTTGTAACATAAGTTTATCGACACAGTTGGACCTGTTCAACGAGTGCAGCAGTGGCACACATATCCCACGTGGCCTTCCACCATTGAAATTCCCCACAAGGACCTCAAGACGATCAATAAAGTGTAGGAACTTGTGGATGTCATCCCAGTCAACTTCAGTTCCATCAGTAACAACCAAGTTTTTACAGAATAACAAACGAGAAACCTGCTTAACACTGAAAAAACCTACACGTGCTACCAATTATAAGAAAATATTAGTTACAAGTAGCATCTTCGTGAGAGATTCGTTGCTACTTCTAAAGTTAAATTGTGATTAGTTAGACATAATAGGTGGATTAAGAAGTAATCGAGGTAACAAGCAAGAACCAGATACAAAACTAACATGGACAAACAATTGGAACTACATCGGGGTGGAAGATCACAGTGAAGATGAGACCAGGTTCTGCTATTTCCATCAACATTCGTGCACCAACTTTCAGTCTGTAACACTTGAGAAAGTTTATCCGTGATCGGCCATAAAAAAAGCAGCGATCGTCTTGGTTCATGAACCCAACTCGGAACTTATATCCATGGCTTGTCTTCACTGTGACCATTAAACTTGTGTTTTCTATTATGGCAAGGCCAAGCATCTTGAGTACATGTGTTCTGGCAGAGCAAATAATGCACTGCAGGAAAAATAATATGAGAACACAATGTATTCCCTATCCAAATCTAGAAATAACTTCCTCCTTCATGTCAGTGTTGACCATCGTACTAGTAGTACCTTTTATCCAAATATAGCAATCAAAATTTCCAAATTAGTCGATAGCATGTTCAAAAAAACCCACCCTCCCGGATAGAAAAGAGGATTCTAGGAACATACTGTGCGCGTTTTAAAATCTTGTGTTAGGATGAGAAGGAACAAGTGTGGCGTCTCGCCGAGGGCGCAGAAACCTGTAGGGTCCTCGCACTTTGGGCACTGCAAATGAAACACACTAGATTCAGTAGGAAGAAAAATCCATCAATGGCGGCGGCTGTCATCCTAGGATTACATGCGACCAAGGGTCTTGGATTTATCGGGGATGGATGAAGAATTCGTACCTAGTTCTCCATGAGAAATACCTGTGCAATCGACGAGAGGGGGTTTTCTATGAACAAGTAGATGAGGGATAAGGGGATTCAGGCCTAGTGAAATGTTGCCACTTCTTCCCTCCAGCTTACTGCTAAAGCTGGAAAGGGGGGTTGTGATTTGACGACTCATTGGGCATTACTATAGCGCTATGACCGGGCTGTCTCTACCGTGCAGTTGTGCACTCTAATTTGTGCATATGGCATGTGGACCCCGTTGTCGGATGCCCCACATATCAGCGAAAGGAAGAAGAAAGACAGGAGTAACTAGTTACACATAAATATATTTTTGACAAAGAGATACTCCCTACGTAAAGAAATATACAAATCTTTTATATCACAACTTTATACATAAGAAAAATCAAGGGGAATATATATAACATATATAATTATAAAAAACATTGGTCGACCATCCTGCAATAGAGATACTCCCTATGTAAAGAGTTGTTTTTAACACATTATAGACGAGTTGGTAATGATGGTGTGCCTGCCATCCTGCAATATAGGCCGTCTGATTTATATGTGACGGATAGGAAGGAAACTACAGCAATTTTGCAAAAAGGTACCCACACACCTCTCCACATTTGCAAATAAGGCCTTCCCTCGTTTATCCTTTTCTCTCACAACATAAAATACTCATAAAAATGCATTTTGATGTTACGTGCAATGCACGGGAATGATGGGGGTTCAGCTTTTTTTTAGGTTTTTTTAGGGGTCATATGGGGGTTCAGCTGAGAATATAATACTCACACAGGCTCACGGTTCTGGACTTTCGGCCGCAGGCCCACCCTGCATGTTTGGGGGCCCATGTGTTCTACCTCAGTGCTTTTCATATTGCAAGCGATCGGTACGGTGCTGGTTTTAGATGTTGTCGCAAGGCGAATACACAAAATTGAATAAAGCACACCAGTTGTTGGAATGAAATCGAAGAATAGTTCCTAACCAGCAATGAGAGTTGCAATTCTATCAACGATATACCATGTGATAAATAATACTGTCGTACTACTTATACACACAGGACACTTGTTTCATCATGCCAAATTATTACATCAAAATCTCTCAGAGGATAGATCAGTTCGGCAGTTGTGTGCTGCTACTGAAGAATTTCAAAGTTGATTTGGACCAGCTCTCCTTGCCGAGAAAGTTCGATTTTGACATCATCCCCTACTGCAAGATATGATTTTTATTTGAACCTTGACCATCCTTTAGCATCAATCATCATGTGACTATCCTTCGGACTTACGGTATAGTGAGTAGGTTCATTCACACCAAGGTTGCGCATGGTAAGAGAAACTTGGCCGCGGTCACCCGGATTGTTAAACGACTCCCTCATTGCTCTAGGAATTCTCTGTTTGCAAAAAAGAAGACATACCCAAACAGTTAGATCAACACAGTGAATCATGTGAAACAACATGGAAAGAAAAGAGAACAAAGCACTTGGGCGGCCAATGCTTACTAAGAAGGTGGACATGTCGGTTTTCGTAAGGACTTTGGTATATGAAGAGCAAACTGCAGCCCAGTCTGTTGCCGGTGCAATTGCTTGTTCGGTTGCCGCTGCACGGGCCGGAGTAGATTTAAGTGCAAGTGTTGGTGCAGGTGCCGAAGCCGCTGCTGCTGTTGGAGATGGTGCTCCTTGTAGAGCTGGTGCCGATGTCGGAGCAGGTGCCGGTATGGATGCCCGATCCTCCGGTAGATCAGCCTGATCCGCTGACGCGGTCGGTGCCCAATCCTTAGCTGGATTAGACTGAGCTACTGCCGCTGTCAGTGCTAGAGCAACTGCCGGTGCTTGATCCTTTGCTGAAGGTGGTACCGATGTGCGAGACAGCGGCGATCGTGTCTGGTCTGCTATGATCAGCTTTCTAACTTGACTAGGCTTCATGACCGTGATCCAGTTTTTTTCTTCATTTCTTTTAAACGCGAGAAGGACTAATTGTGGCATTTTTGTTAAACCAAACTGCAGTTCATCATAGGTATCCAGCTTGTACTCAGACAACAAACTGATCCAATTTTTTCCAGTAAGTGATAGACAACGCCTTCGTTACTGACACAACATAAGAAGTGCAACCTGCAAAAATAGCCATCGTAGAGCAAACCAAATGGTTTATTCTATGATGAATGTCACATGGCACAACCTGCATCGTAAAATTGCAGGAAAAGAAAGAAGACATGACATTAAATCAATAAGATTTAGATAGTAAATCAATAAGATTTACTTGATGTGATACGAGTGAATCCTTACCAGGAAATCACTATGTTGAAGTACTAAACAGAAGATTCATTGTCCAACTACGAGTGGCATGCAAGGCCCCTGCCTACTCCCACAAGCAGGACAGTCCAAATGTCATGACAAATCATATGGACCGAACATCCATGGGACTGGAAATCCTGGTGGGTGCGATAAACCATGCAATGCATACATATATTGGAGTGTAATTGTCGGTGTCAAAAACGGAGGAGCTCGGGTAGGGGTCCTGAACTGTGCGTCTAGGAGGATGGTAACAAGAGACAGGGGACACGATGTTTTTACCCAGGTTCGGGCCCTCTCGATGGAGGTAAAACCCTACTCCTGCTTGATTAATATTGATGATATGGGTAGTACAAGAGTAGATCTACCATGAGATCAGAGAGGCTAAACCCTAGAAGCTAGCCTATGGTATGATTGTTGTTCGTCCTACGGACTAAAACCCTTCGGTTTATATAGACACCAGAGAGGGCTAGGGTTACACAGAGTCGGTTACAATGGGAGGGGATCTACATATCTGTATCACCAAGCTTGCCTTCCACGCCAAGGAAAGTCCCATCCGGACACGGGACGAAGTCTTCAATCTTGTATCTTCATAGTCCAAGAGTCCGGACAAAGGTTATAGTCCGGTCATCCGGACACCCCCTAATCCGGGACTCCCTCAGTAGCCCCTGAACCAGGCTTCAATGACGACGAGTCCGGTGCGTCGATTGTCTTCGGCATTGCAAGTCGGGTTCCTCCTCTGAATACTTTATAGAAGATTGTGAACACAAGGATAGTGTCCGGCTCTGCAAATAAGTTCCACATACCACCATAGAGAGAATAATATTTGTACAAATCTAATCTGCTGACGTATTCCGCAGTGTGACATCATGCCACGGCCAAGCCTTTATTCGAATCGTTTTACTATCCCACCTCAGCGTGTTTAGTGAGGTGGTTTCCTTGGCACGTCTTGTCGAAGCAGAGATCGTGTCCCCTTATTCCGGGATTCTCATCAATACGGGCGTGGGTAACCCAACCGTGCCATTAATCACTGCGCTTGGGAGATAAGTGAGTTTTACCAGGCTGGTGGGGGTACATAGTTTCGTCAGCCCATATAAGGGGATAAGGATCCACCCTTTCCATCTACGCCTTCTTCCTCCTTCGCCTATCCATTTCCGCGCACTCGAGCTCCAGCTCCCAAGTCCGCACTTCCCACCTCAACCTTCTCCAACCATGTCCAGAGCGGGAGGCAGGTGGATGGCCTCCTCCGTCACGGAGGGGCACATCTAAAAGTTGAGGAAGGCCAGATCTTTGTCCAACGACATTGCGCACCGGCTGCCAGATGAGGGGCAGCTCATCCCCACCCCCAGGCCCCATGAGAGGGTGGTGTTCCTCCCCCATTTCCTTCGCAGACTGGGCTTCCCACTCCACCCATTTGTCCGGGGGTTCATGTTCTACTACGACCTGGATTTCCACGATCTAGCCCTGAACTTCATCCTCAACATCTCGGAGTTTATCGTCGTGTGCGAGGTCTTCCTCTGCATCAAGCCCCACTTCGGCTTATGGCTGAAGACCTTCAATGTCAAGCCGAAGGTAGTGGGCGGCTGGCAAGCGGAGTGCGGAGGCGCCATGGTGGATGTTGGGGATATAACTATTTGTGTAAGCCGCCCAGGAGGGGCCGGGTTATGCAAAGAGGAATCACCAGAAAGAAGCCCAAGGTCAAGCATGAAGATGGTGGTTCAGTAAAGGGCTTAGGCCCCACCTGCGACTTAAGGCCCGTTGTAGCAAACTGCCACAATGGCATAACATGTATCGTAAGGTAGATTTAATTAGTCACCAAGCCGGACACTGTTTATAAGCCAGCCGGGACTCTGCCGTGTATGTAAGGGGACGACCTGCTGGCGGCTTAGGGCAAACAACAACTGATCGAGAGCCGGGCATAGCATATCTCGCTCCCTGGTCATGGAAACATCAATACCAACCCAACTATACGTAGGCCTTACCTTCATCGTAAGGGGCCGAACTAGTATAAATCTCTTGTGTCCCTTGTCCCGATTAACCCCTTCAAGCTTCCTAGTTGCGATGGCTCCACCACTAAGTCCTTTCACGAGGACATCTGCCGTGACAATTCCACGACAGTTGGCACCCACCATGGGGCCAGCGCATGGTGGATTTGAGTTCTTGAAGGGCAACTTCGAAGGGCTCAAGGGATACACAGTGGTCCGGATGACCAAGAGTCATCGCGGCAAGATCTACATCGACAATGAAGGCTGGGGCCCTGACGCCTGCTCAATTGAGTACAGGTACCGAGTCCCCTTCGGAGGGATCCACGTCTTCATCGGCCGGATTGGTGAGCCGGGACCTGAGCCGGACAACTGCACCGACCTCGTCGAGATGGCTCAGTGTGCGAAACCCGCCCGAGTTCAACCAGGCATGAAGCGTGTTTTTGTGGGCCGCATCCACGGAGAAGAGCTTTCTGAAGGACCTGAAGCTGGTGGTGAGACGGCCGTCCTCTCTGATAGTGATTCATCCGCCGGTTCAACAGATTCGCTGTATCAAGTGCAAGATGGCGTGCTCGAGGGCTGTTCTGATGGCTTCAGTATTCCAGACGCCTGTGAGTCGCCGAATTGGGCAGGAGTCTTCATGGCTGGGACT
This sequence comes from Triticum aestivum, assembly GCF_018294505.1. Lineage (NCBI taxonomy): Eukaryota > Viridiplantae > Streptophyta > Magnoliopsida > Poales > Poaceae > Triticum > Triticum aestivum. The sequence continues at coordinate 55,314,738 of NC_057810.1, read as the reverse complement.
AAACCCGGGTAAAACTCTACAGCCGTTGCTGCAATTACGTCTGGGATAGGAGCGGCCGGGGGAGGAGGCCCTGTGCGTCTGCCGGCTCAAGGGTTGATAGATCTCATGGATAAGCTTACAGCCCTGTTAACCGCCACGGTTATCCCCGCAAATAAAGATGAGCATGACGCAGAGGTGGCGCGGGTGCGCGAGGAAATAGCTCGGTCCAAGGAGACCTTAGCAGCCGAGGATACTAATTAGCCACAGAACGGGCGGCTTTGGATGCACGGGCACAGCAGCTCCAGTCAGAGGCTTTCCACCTTACAATAAGTCTGAACGCGTCCAATGAGGTAATGAGGAGAAGGCACCAGAAAACTCAGTCCCGTTTGCCTCCTACTTATGACCGTCGGGTTCTATTTGCTACAGCCGGAGCCGGCCCAAGTAACCTGCCAGATGCAAATCAGTTTATGACAGCCGAAAATGGAGGACCGGCCCAGCCTCGGGAGATGGTACCTCCTCATGGGAACATGGCACCGCCTCATTATGTGCCGATACCACCGGGTCACTTTTCCAACCCCATGGAGAACCTAATCTCAGCATCAGCGCGTCTGGCGGCTCTACCAGGAGACGGTGATGATCCAACAGCGGTGGAGACCCGGAGAATCAGGGAACTTGTCCAGACGGCCCTGGCTCAGCAAGAGACATATTCTTATAGCCGTGATAGGATTCATTCAACTCCTCCACCGTGGTTAGCACCGCCTCGCCAAAACTGGAGTCCGAGTTACAGCAGGCACATGGAGTCAGAAGCTTTGTCAAGCAACACCCAGCGCCGGAACCAGCCCGGTGGCTATAACCCGGTACAAGATCGGGTACATCAGGAGAACGAGCGGGCGGCTCAGATAGCGGCTCAATAGACGGCTCATCACGATTTTCCAGAGTATCTGATGGCTTCCGTTGAGACGGGAGTGGCCACTAGAACCAGTGGTGTTCCTTGTTTGGTGTCGGCTCTGCGTAATGTACGCCTTCCCAAGGACTTCAAGGGACCTCGGAAGGTGCCGAATTATACGGCCGACTTACAGCCTGGAGCGTGGACCGAGAGCTATGAGATGGCCATGGAACTGTTAGAGGTCAGCGATGCAGCAATGGCTAAGTACTTCACTATGATGTTAGATGGAACGGCCCGGTCCTAGTTAAAGGGTTTGCCCCCCAATTCCATTGATTCGTGGGCAGAGCTAAAAGCCCGTTCCATCCAGAACTTCAAGGACATTTGCAAGCAATCCATGTCGATTGTGGATTTAACAAATTGCAAGCAGGAGGAGGGTGAGTCCACGACTCATTGGGTGCGCCGGGTTAAGGAGATAATAGCTTCATCTGACAAGATGGATGTTGGTTCTGCAGTCCTCATGTTGGAGAAGAATTGTCGCTTTGAGCCACTAAGGCAGAAGCTGGGGCGCCTTAAGCGTGATTTCAACGATATGGTTATGCTGATGGCTGCTTTAGTCAAATACGCCAACTCTGATAGTACCAAGGACCCCGCGTCTGACGAGGAAAGGACAAGGGAGGGAAAGAAGAACGACAAAGGAAAAGGACAGCAGCATAACCCGATGACGCAAGGGGGCAACAAGCGCAAGGCCGAGGGTAACTCGGAGTTTGTAGCCAATGCCAGTGCACTGGATAGCAATAAGAGACGTAAGGGCAAGCCGCCCCGATATGGCGGGTCAGGCCCATCTCTTGAGCAGCTACTCAATGAGCCAAGCCCGAAACACGGCACCCAGGAACGACCCGCCACCCACTTATGGAAGGATTGTGCGATCATGAAGGCTTTTAAGAATTCTAACATGTTTGGTGGCAATCATGGGTCGGGCGGCGGCTCAGGAGCTGGCGGTTTTCATGGCCCGGGTGGCGGTTCAAGTTCCGGCTTTCAAGGACATCAGGGCGGTCATAATCAATAGCAGTCTGGTTAAGGGGAACAACAGCAGCAGCAATCGGGTTATCAAAGCCATCCGAAGTAGCTGAATAGTGGGCAGTATCATGTGTTCACCACAAGCTTGTGCAAACGTGACCAAAAGGTTCATAAGAGGGCTGTAAATTCTATTGAGCCAGCGGTTCCCTGTTATTTTAGATGGTCAGAACAGCCCATTGTGTGGAGCAGGGAAGATCACCCCATCCGGGTTGACAATCCGGGTCAGTTAGCCTTGGTGGTAGAACCTTAGGTTGGTGGCTATAAATTTACTAAGGTACTCATGGATGGGGGTAGCAGCATCAATATCCTCTATTATGAGACCTTTCAACGCATGGGGTTAACTGATAAAAATTTGAAGACTTCCAACATTGTTTTCCATGGAGTGGTCCCTAGCAAGTCGGCATACCCAGTTGGCAAGATTGAACTGGAAGTGGCTTTTGGAGATGAGTATGACTCTAGAGCTGAAAAACTAACCTTTGAGGTGGTCAAAATCAGGAGTCCATATCATGCTCTGTTTGGACGGCCGGCTTATGCCAAGTTCATGGCACGGCCGTGTTATATTTACTCACAGCTTAAGATGCCGGGTCACAAAGGTACCATCACCGTGCATGGAAGACGGAAGGTAGCTCTAGAATATGAGGAGGGCGACGCGGCTTATGCTGAGTCTACTTGTGCAGCGGAGGAACTGAAGTTTTATCAAAGCAACATTGACCCTGCAGATATGACCTCTCTGAAAAAGCCAACCACCGAGCATGACCCGGCGATGAAGTTTAAATCGGTTGTTGAAACCAAGCTTGTGGATTTCAACCCGGGTGATTCGTCTAAACAGTTCAGCATCTGTGCCAATTTGGATCCGAAATAGGAAAGCGCGCTCATCGAGTTCATCCGTGAGAACCGGGACATCTTTGCATGGAAACCCTCTGACATGCCAGGTGTACCGAAAGAACTCATTGAGCACACCCTTAATATTGATCCAAAGTATAAACCTGTCAGGCAGTTTCTTCGACGATTCAATGAAGAGAGGCGGAAAGCTATTGGAGAGGAAGTCGACCGGCTTTTGGCCGCCGGGTTTATTGTTGAAGTTTTTCTCCCGGAGTTGTTGGCTAACCCGGCGCTCGTGCTCAAGAAGAACGGCAATTGGCGGATGTGTGTGGATTACACAGATTTAAATAAAGCTTGTCCGGCTGATCCCTTTGCTCTCCCCGGTATTGATCAGATCATTGATGCTACGGCGGGTTGTGAGCGTTTAAGCTTTTTGGATGCTTACTCTGGTTATCATTAGATCAAGATGGCAGTTAAGGACCAGGAAAAGACAGCTTTCATTACTCCGTTTGGAGCCTTTTGTTATGTATCTATGCCGTGTGGGCTCAAGAGTGCTCAGGCGACTTATCAGCGATGTGTGCAGAACTGTCTCCATGATCAAATTGGGTGCAATGTTCATGCTTATGTGGATGATATCGTGGTGAAGTCCAGGGAGAAAGAAACCTTGATATCTGACCCGAAGGAGACCTTTGATAATCTCCGGGTTTATAAAATGATGCTTAACCCGGAAAAGTATGTATTTGGTGTACCTGCAGGCAAGCTCTTGGGTTTCTTGGTTTCCAACAAAGGCATTGAAACCAATCCGGAGAAGATCAAGGCAATTACGTCTTTGGCTAATCCGGCGTGCATCAATGATGTTCAGCGATTGGCGGGTCGTGTTGCGGCTTTAAGCCGGTTCATAAGCCGGTTAGGGGAGAAGGCCTTACCGCTGTATCAGATGATGAAGAAAACAGACACCTTTGTCTGGAGTGATGCTGCTAACACTGCCTTTGAAGATTAAAAGAGACAGTTGTTTGAGCCACTGGATCTTGCCTTCGTGGTGGAGCGTAAGGAGGCAGGCAAGGAGCACCCGGTTCAATGACCGGTTTACTACGTCAGCGAGGTGTTCATTGAGTCTAAACAAAGATATCCACATTGGCAGAAACTTGTTTATGGTGTGTTCATGGCAAACCGGAAGCTGAAGCAGTACTTCCAAAGTCATCCTATAACGGTGGTGAGTTCAGCCCCTCTGGGAGACATCATTCAGAGCAGGGAGGCCACAGCACGAATCGCCAAGTGGGCTATTGAGCTTGGGCCCTATGGTTTGAAGTATATGCCCCGTACTGCTATCAAATCTCAAGCCTTGGTGGACTTTCTCAATGATTGGACAGAGTTGCAGGCACCTGAGGAGAAGCCAGATAATACGTATTGGACTATTCACTTTGATGGGTCTAGGCAGTTAGAAGGCTCAGGGGCTGGAGTTGTTTTAACTTCCCCTCGAGGTGAAAAATTTCGTTATGTGCTCCGGCTCATGTTTCCCTGTACTAACAATCCAGCTGAATACGAGGCCTTGCTCCATGGTCTCCGGATGGCCAAGGAGATGAATTTGAGCCAGGTAAGGTGCTTGGGCGACTCAGATCTCGTGGCTCAACAGGTCTTAGGCAAGTGGGATTCTAAGGATCCCCTTATGGCGGCTTACTGTCGCGAAGTAGATGCTGTAGCTGGGCACTTCAAAGGGTATCAAGTGGAGCACATTGATAGAAGGAAGAATGAGGCGGCTGATGTGTTTAGCCGGTTGGGATCTTAGCATAAGTCGGTGCCGCCTAACACCTTTATTGACGTTTTGCATAATCCTTCTATCAAGGTACCTACAGAGGAAGAGCTAGCAGTGCCAGACCCGGAGGCATAGTTGGTGGTTGTTCTTCACGTCATCCCAGATTGGACATTGCCATACTTGGCTTATATGACCCCGGGAGAGCTGCATGAGGATGAGACCTTGGCGAGACAAATTGTCAGGCGGTCCAAATCCATGACTATTGTTAATGGCGCGTTACATCACCTCAGTGTCACAGGGGCATTCCAGCATTGTGTGTCTCCTGCGGAGGGTCAAGAGATACTTCGCGAGATCCATGAATGTCAGGACCCCGACTCAATGCCACATCGATCTAGCATGTAACACCTCATATCACTTTGCGGCCTCACGCACGGTATTCCCACGGGTGTCGCCTTACCTTGGCCGGGACCGTTTGCGCCTTTTGGCACACGTATATGACGGTGTCGCTAGCATCCATATGACAAGGAGCCCGGGCTGACATGGCTAGTCGTAAACCCAAAGTGGCACAAACTTACAGGGACAGGCATTCATGACCCAGCATCGAACGTGTCGGTCATCATCGAGTGAATCCAGGCTGTAGCACTGGGCTAGCAGGACTCCGGTGAACCGGGCTGTAGCGGGCTAACAGGACTCCGGTATTCATCGCGTGACATTTCCCCGAAGGGACAGACACAGGAACGAAGAAGGACACATGCCGGCCAGCCTAAGTGTTCCGGAGCAGTAGCAAGCTACCATGGCTCGGTGGAAACACTAGGAGACATTTCCCGGTAAGAGAGGCTACTAAAGATAAACAACTAGATAGTCAGATCCCACACATATCAAGCATTTCAATAACATACACACAATATGCTCGATATGTGCAATACAACATGGCATCACAACATGACTCTACGACTCAAGTATTTATTCAATAGGCTCTGAGGAGCGAGATATTACAAACATGGGTCTCATGACCCAACAATCAGAGCATACAAATCAAAGCACAAGCGGAAGCTATCATGTCTGAGTACAGACGTCTATAAATGAAAAAGGCTGAGAAGCCTGACTATCTACCAGATCCTGCCGAGGGCACAAGATCGTAGCTGAGGTATCAAGCTAAACGTCGAAGTCCACGTGGAACTACTAGCGAGACCGAAGTCTCTCTGCAAAAACATAAAATAGGCAAACGTGAGTACAAATGTACCCAGCAAGACTTACATCAGAACTATCTACATATGCATCATTATCAACAAAGGGGATGGTGGGGTTTAACTGCAGCAAGCCAGCTTTGACTCAGTGGCTATCCTGAACTACGACTGCGAGTAACTCTTTTGAGGTGGCGCACACGAGTCCACATATTCACCATATCAATACACCACTATGGGTCCGCTCCCGTCTCCCTACGAGAACGCCATCCATAGCACTCACGCTTATCTTGCGTATTTTAGAGTATCCACTTTCACTTGTCTATGAACTGATATAAGCAACCCAGAAGTCCTTTACCGCGGACACGGCTATTCGAATAGATGATGTTAACCCTGAAGGGGTGTACTTCTTCACACACACTCTCACCACTTACCGCCGTTTACACGACATGTACTCGGCAACCTTCAAGCGGAAGCCGAACGTGGGTGTCGGCCACGGCCTTCCTAAACACTCAAGTCTCTAGTCCAGGTTTATCGCCTATTCGGGTTCCATCCATGAGGAGATCCGGCCGGAGTTTCGCTCACAGCCCCAAACGATGTGAACAGGGTTCCCGAGACACCAAACGGGCGCCCGGTACACCGTGCCACGTGCCTACCGCATCACAGCCCACCCCTACGGTCAGCGCTGCGCACGGCCTCCAGCATACTACAAACACTAGAAACTACTTGCAACTCCTGGACAGAGGACAAGGGTGATTAAGAAGCTGAGAGGGTCCATTGGTTTCGGGCCCAATGCGTGGTAGTAGCTGAATCATGGATCACAAACACAGAACTCAGTTCCTGAGGACGGCTGCAATGAGACAACCCACCATGTACTCCTACATGGCCTCTCACCGCTACCTTTACCAAATCGTGTTCACACGCTTAGCTCACACACCGTAGGACATGTTCACACACCTCTGATTCATCCCGGATGAATCAGACCTGACTCGACTCTAAGCAGTAGCAGGCATGACAAACAAGCATGAATGAGTAGGCACAACATGGCTCAAACAACTCCTACTCATGCTAGTGGGTTTCATCTATTTACTGTGGCAATGACAGGTCATGCAAAGGATAAAGGGGTTCAGCTACCGCAGCAAGTAACAGTTGAATCATTGTTGTCCTAATGCAGTAAAAGAGAGCAGGAGCGAGAGAGTGGGATTGTATCGGAATGAACAAGGGGGTTTTGCTTGCCTGGCACTTCTGAAGATAACATCGAGTCTTCATCAGTGTCAACGATCACATCCTCGGTATCACGTCTATCGAGAGGGAACAAATACCGGCAACACAGAAAGAAACACAATCAATGCAATGCACAATATGATGCATGATCATGACATGGCAAAATGAATGTGTTTTGGGCTAATGCAACTAGCAACAGATTAAATGAAGTTGGTTTGAATACAAGATTCAAATTCAAACTCCATATGTGATTATTCAAATGCCATTTAATTGATTTGTGCTAAACAGCACCTATAAGTTGTTCTAACATGCATGAAAATGGTACAGATGGATTCCTTGAATTTTTCTGATAATTTTTCATATATAAATTATTTAATTTGGAGTTACGGTTAATTTTCTATGATTTATTGAAGTTTATACAATTTTCTGGAATTTCCTATTATTTCTAAATCCAGAAAATACTTATTGCGTCAGCATTGCGTCACAGTGACGTCAGCAGGGTCAACTGGGCGCTCAGAGTCAAACCTGACGTGTGGGGGCCACACGTCAGTGACACAGGTTAGACAGGGGGGGTTAGTTTAATTTAATTAAAGATTAGGGCACTAGGGCCCACATGTCTGTGGCTCTGGGGTTAGATTAGGTGGTGATTAGCTTAAGCTAATCACCTGATGGCGGGGGCCCACCTGTCATGGACCCAGGGGGGGTCAAAGGTCAAACCTCCTGGTCGGCGGGGTCAACTCGCCGGCGTTTAGCCGCCGGCGAGGCTAAACGCGGCGGTGCAGGTGCGGGTTTCACGTACAGGGCACCGTTCGGGGCGCCGTTGGGCGCTATGGATAGCTGGGAGTGGCCCGCGGCGAGTGGTGCAGGTAGTTGGGTTCGGGGACGCCGGAAAAGGCGCCGGCGACGTGTTTGGCGGCGGCCGGAGGTACGGGTTCGAGCGGGGCGAGGCCACAGAGAACGGGAGGGATGGCTAAGGCGCTCACCGGGCTCCTGAAGATGCTAGGAGCACGGTGCCGTGCTCGGTTTCGAGCCTTACTGGCTGCAGTGACGGCGGCGACATGGTCAGCGGCGGCCGGAGTTCGGCCGCGACGGAGCTATGGCCTAGAGCTCGCAAACGCGAGGGGAGAGAGAGGGGTTCTGCACGGAGGCTCACCGCGGAGCTGTAGGGAGGGTCATTGGGCTCGGGGGCGCGCCGGAGTGGCCGAATTCGACGGAGATGGCACCGGGGCCGAAGCTTGGAGATGATGACGATGGCGGCTGCTCGGGGCCCTTCTGGTCGCGTGAGACGTCGAGGAGGTCGAGGGAGGCACTGCGGAGCTCTGGGAGGCGTCGGGGAGGCGAGAGGGGGATGGTGGCCGCGGCGAACGGCGTGGGTGGCGACGGCTCCGTTCGGGTCCGAGGTGCGGAGCGAGAGGGAGAGCAGGAGAAGGGGATGAGCACGGGAGGGAGTTGAGAGAGGCCTGAGGGAGCCGCGTGGCGTCTCCAGGGAGTAGCGGAGGCAAGCAGGGAGGCAGGAGGTGGCCGAGGCGGCATCGGCGCTCGCCACCGAGCTGCTTCGGTGCGAGGGGAGGAAGATGACAAAGGGGAGGAGGTGGGCTGGGCCGGCCAGGTGGGGCAGCTGGGCCGGCTGGTGGGCTGCACGGGTGAGGCCAGGTAGGCTTTACTCTTTTTATTTTTTCTGTTCTGTTTTCTTTTATTTAATTCTTTTGCCACTGTTTTGAATTAAAAATAATAATTCAAACAATGCCAAAGCTCCTCTGAATATTTTATATTGCCACATGGACTTTTCCAAAAGCTTATAAAATATTTCAGGGGGTATTTGAAATTATATTCTAATTATATGAATATAATTCAAATTCAAATGGCTAATGAATTAAATCCAAAGTCCCAAAAATAAATCCTTAAAAATGTTCAATATTTTGGTTGGGACCAGAACCCTTACCAAAAATTATCAAACATTTAAGAAGAGCCTTTTGGAGCAATGAATGATATTTCTAGGGTTTTTGCCCCTCTTTTATTTAGGGTTTTGAGGCTTCCAATATTCCTCGGTTCAAATTTCATTTGAATTTAAACATGATGCAGCAACCAAGCTAGTCCAAGGCCAGGGTAAAGCTAGGGATGTGACAACTCACCCCCACTAAACAAGAATCTCGTCTCGAGATTCAAGCGTAGGGTAGGATGAAGGGGAAACGCAAACTAGTATAATCTTCACGATCCAGGTTGCGCTTCGAATGAACGTTGATTCGATCACCATCATTGTCTCGAAGTCTTGCTCTGAGAACTCCAACTAACATGACAACGAGAGGAAAAGAGAGACCCTAAAAAAATGGTTCTTCTCGAAGGTCGAACAACTCAGGATTAACTCACGGAATGAGACATAGCAACATCTCTCGAGCTGAGACACTAAACATACATCCATGGGAATGGAGTGAAGCAGATGACGAAGGTTCACTAGGTAGACAATAATTCCACACTTAAGAAGGTGGTAAACGATTGCCAACGTAGCGAGGAGTTGAGTTGCCATGATACCATAACGATGCACCTTAGGGAAGGTGACTCGTAGAAATATCTCCTTGAGTGGCAAAAAGAATTACCTTTGATTCAAAGATCAATGAAACTCTTTAGGCCAGCCTAAGGCAATTCTCGAGCGATCGTTTGTAGGGGGTCGGTAGAATGGCATACCCGGACTTGGATGATGTGGATTACCTTGTTGAAGACAACGTAATGGATGAATTTGCTTATCACCGGAAATGGAAGAGACCCATGGTAGAATGGCACATTGGCGGTGCAAGCTGGGAACAAAATGCAAATGCTGGGAATGATTCTGGTAACTGGGGAAGAACCCAACAATAGAGAGTGAATTCACTGTTTGAGAAGGTCATAGCATTGCCGAGGGAACTGAGAGCATCCCAGTTAGTGCCGATGATAACACGTAGCGCTTGTGCGTGCTCTCAAGAACTTGAGCATTTCCATATTCATCAAGGTTTTACCAACATCCGTGTCAAGGATCCTGGCAACACAACTTGCTACCATGATGAATGATGATGGATGATGCAGATGCAAAGGAAGATAACACTTCTCAGATTTCATCTTAGCGAGGCCAAGGGAATAGAATCTGGATGATCGACCGAGAGACATTTAGCACTCCGCTTCTAATGTTCTCCTTGATGTGCTAGCGTAACCCATTCATAGATATGGTTTGATAACTAGAACATCAAGTAAAAGGTCGGACTTTGGGAGCAATAGAATCCATAAGGAACAGTTACGGAGGTAAATCCTACGAAATCCTTATGGGAAGGTGGCCAACTTCTTCAATCAAGATACTACAATAATAGGTCTTTCGGCTGGGTGTGTTGGCCACGACATCCACCTTACCGGTTATCGAGGGACCAATATTATAGTTCTTGGGAAAGTTCCAACCATCATATCTGCCTGAGATTCAGATCTGGTTGGTGTCAGGATATTCCAGACTCATCGAGTCTAGGAAGAAAAATGAAAGTTTGCAACACAAATCGACGAGATGACGTTGCGGGATTCTCGGGAGATGAACTACGATAGCAAGCTCCAAAACATGAGTTGGTTCTGCTACAAACACGTGAACACGTTGTCCTAGACAAAACATTATCACCTGGTAGTCTTACAACAAAACACTACCGAGTTCAGGTGGGGAACCATAATCGAGGATATTGAAGTCCTTGCATAAGGCATGCTCTTAAGAAGAAACTTCTTCTCCTTGAACAAATCAATCCGTGGCTTGGTGTGCTCGGAACACATATGGAATGAAGGTTGCAAGTCTCCAAACCATAGAATACTTCTCACATATGCATGACTGACTTGGGATGATTCCAGAGGAAGCAAAACTAACTTTCTCAAATTCACGGCGGCAACTTTCACCAAATGCACGTGTATAAGAGGAAGTCACTCCTTTCATCAAACAAATACTTCATGAGCTAGCATGAAGATAATGCTTTCAAAAGTTTCCAACACTAACTTATTGTCCAACAAGACCATGGAGGAGATAAGGATGTTGTCAATGGGCTCAACAACAATTCATCTAGGTTTCCTTTTAAAAGGAATTCCATAGTTAAGTGAACACGGTGATAGCATTGGTCAGACCAAAGATGTAATGGTGTATGCTCGAGGGATCAACCACGAATAAGACAACATTACGAGCATCATTGGTACTGATTTGATTTGACGATAGCCCACACTCAAATCAAAGGATTGATAAGACAATAGGTCCAGCAACTGATCACAGGGACCAATCGATGAAGATATCATCTTTCTTCAACACACACTACACAAGATTATCCCTTTGGAACGAACTAAGTCAGGCAAGCTTTTATCCTCCAACTCTCCAAGTTGTTGTCTAGCTTAACCAACTAGCTCCGGGATATCCAACACAGATTTTTGGAGAAAGGGTGGCTCACAAGAAACCAACTTGATCACGAGCTCAACATAACAGTCAGGGAACAACCTGGTAATACTTCCGAGAAGATATTCGGAAAATCACGAACCACCGGTATGTTACTAAGCTCGAGAACAATCTTGCCTTTCAGGGCAAGACGATATGATCAAATGAGTGAGGACTTGACAAGATCCTAACTCATCAATCGAAGGGTGCACCAAAATAAGGACTAGGTAGCACGATCAATCTTAGAATGGTGATTCAATAACCAACATACTAAGAATAAAATTATTATCCTTTAACTACCAAGCAACGAGGTTGCTAGGAGTATTGATTTCACACATCACAATTCATTTGTCGGTATTCCGGTTGCATCAACACGGAACCAAGGAATGAAAAAGGATGGCGAGAAGTATCACTATGTCAAGAATTCACAAAAGGTGGTGCAATTCTCATGAAATTCCTGTCATAAAGAAGGTAATACTTCAGGGTAGAGCAGACCAGAAGCTGGATTGTAACTTGATCTGCAGAACACAACTACTTTGACCCAATCCTAAATATGGATGAGGTACTGGAGTTTGTTTCTCCAAGTCATTCAGGACAGAATGGCTCGACGGACCACAAGGGCAATAGGCATCGATAAACGAATGCATGCATACTCTTGACTATCAATTGATAGACGAGGGTCAGAATGCAACTAAAGAGAGACAACTCAAAGGAACATACGATTTTCTGAGTTGTGAATGCATGGTTTAGCATGTCGAACGAATTCCACATATTTCTTCCGGTTAACCCATGCAGAAAGGTAGAACTGGCAGAGTCACAATATAGCATGGAGAACTCATAGAGGGCCTGTTGTGATCTTTTGATCCAACAAACTTTTGCCATAATGGTTCATGGTATTTGGAAGAACGATATACCACGGACCTCGAGGACTATCGCAAAGGTTTACTAATAACCTAAGGAACTAGCAAACACTATCAACATGAAGTAAATAGAGTGAATCTCGGGTTCAAGAACCCAGGAATAGAATACCTACTACTAAGTAGCATCATGGGATGCTATCGAGAATGATGGCCAGAATCATCACACTGGGAACACAAATCATGGCTAAATTACTAGATGATCCCCTAAGACACCTAGGGTCATAATAATATCTCCAACATATATGTCAAGGTAACGAAGTACCTCAACTCACTGATTAGTGTGGTTAATCTGGCCCATGGGAACATTGAAACGGGAAGAAAGGATTTGCAATTGCATCAGACTACTTAGAAACCTGGGATGACTCGGACAGCATAACGGCTGTAAATGCTCAGAAAAGATTTGAGACATTCACAAAAATGGTGGCATAACCACTCAGAAGCACAATATCAAGGTTTCGAGATCAACAATTAACATACGGAAGTAGTAGGAACTGAACTGAGACATAAATCCAACAACCTTATAAGTCCACTGATTAGTAACACGTGATCCTAATAGAAAGAAGAGATAGCCTAGTTCTTAATCCCCGTAGGAAAGATAAGATGACTCAGATCAGAAGGCATAAGGTATAAGGAGTAAAAAGAGCCTTACGTTCCATCCCACAATCAATTCCCCTACATATAACTAAGAATTTTTAGACTCAACTTCGACCAGTTTGGCTTGGTAATCCTATAGGCAGTCAAGCTCTGATACCAACGCTGTCAGGACCCCGACTCAATGCCACATCAATCTAGCATGTAACACCTCATATCACTTTGCGGCCTCACGCACGGTATTCCCACGGGTGTCGCCTTACCTTGGCCGGGACCGTTTGCGCCTTTTGGCACACGTATATGATGGTGTCGCTAGCATCCATATGATAAGGAGCCCGGGCTGACATGGCTAGTCGTAAACCCAAAGTGGCACAGACTTACAGGGACAGGCATTCATGACCCAGCATCGAACGTGTCGGTCATCAGTGAGTGAATCCAGGTTGTAGCACTGGGCTAGCAGGACTCCGGTGAACCGGGCTGTAGCGGGCTAACAGGACTCCGGTATTCATCGCGTGACATTTCCCCGAAGGGACAGACACAGGAACGAAGAAGGACACATGCCGGCCAGCCTAAGTGTTCCGGAGCAGTAGCAAGCTACCATGGCTCGGTGGAAACACTAGGAGACATTTCCCGGTAAGAGAGGCTACTAAAGATAAACAACTAGATAGTCAGATCCCACACATACCAAGCATTTCAATAACATACACACAATATGCTCGATATGTGCAATACAACATGGCATCACAACATGACTCTACGACTCAAGTATTTATTCAATAGGCTCCGAGGAGCGAGATATTACAAACATGGGTCTCATGACCCAACAATCAGAGCATACAAATCAAAGCACAAGCGGAAGCTATCATGTCTGAGTACAGACATCTATAAATGAAAAAGGCTGAGAAGCCTGACTATCTACCAGATCCTGCCGAGGGCACAAGATCGTAGCTGAGGTATCAAGCTAAACGTCGAAGTCCACGTGGAACTACTAGCGAGACCGAAGTCTCTCTGCAAAAACATAAAATAGGCAAACGTGAGTACAAATGTACCCAGCAAGACTTACATCAGAACTATCTACATATGCATCATTATCAACAAAGGGGATGGTGGGGTTTAACTGCAGCAAGCCAGCTTTGACTCGGTGGCTATCCTGAACTACGACTGCAAGTAACTCTTTTGAGGTGGCGCACACGAGTCCACATATTCACCATATCAATACACCACTATGGATCCGCTCCCGTCTCCCTACGAGAACGCCATCCATAGCACTCACGCTTATCTTGCGTATTTTAGAGTATCCACTTTCACTTGTCTATGAACTGATATAAGCAACCCAGAAGTCCTTTTCCGCGGACACGGCTATTCGAATAGATGATGTTAACCCTGCAGGGGTGTACTTCTTCACACACGCTCTCACCACTTACCGCCGTTTACACGACATGTACTCGGCAACCTTCAAGCGGAAGCCCAACGTGGGTGTCGGCCACGGCCTGCCTAAACACTCAAGTCTCTAGTCCAGGTTTATCGCCTATTCGGGTTCCATCCATGAGGAGATCCGGCCGGAGTTTCGCTCACAGCCCCAAACGATGTGAACAGGGTTCCCGAGACACCAAACGGGCGCCCGGTACACCGTGCCACGTGCCTACCGCATCACAGCCCACCCCTACGGTCAGCGCTGCGCACGGCCTCCAGCATACTACAAACACCAGAAACTACTTGCAACTCCTGAACAGAGGACAAGGGTGATTAAGAAGCCGAGAGGGTCCATTGGTTTCGGGCCCAATGCGTGGTAGTAGTTGAATCATGGATCACAAACACAGAACTCAGTTCCTGAGGACGGCTGCAATGAGACAACCCACCATGTACTCCTACATGGCCTCTCACCGCTACCTTTACCAAATCGTGTTCACACGCTTAGCTCACACACCGTAGGACATGTTCACACACCTCTGATTCATCCCCGGATGAATCAGACCTGACTCGACTCTAAGCAGTAGCAGGCATGACAAACAAGCATGAATGAGTAGGCACAACAGGGCTCAAACAACTCCTACTCATGCTAGTGGGTTTCATCTATTTACTGTGGCAATGACAGGTCATGCAAAGGATAAAGGGGTTCAGCTACCGCAGCAAGTAACAGTTGAATCGTTGTTGTCCTAATGCAGTAAAAGAGAGCAGGAGCGAGAGAGTGGGATTGTATCGGAATGAACAAGGGGGTTTTGCTTGCCTGGCACTTCTGAAGATAACATTGAGTCTTCATCAGTGTCAACGATCACATCCTCGGTATCACGTCTATCGAGAGGGGAACAAATACCGGCAACACAGAAAGGAAACACAATCAATGCAATGCACAATATGATGCATGATCATGACATGGCAAAATGAATGTGTTTTGGGCTAATGCAACTAGCAACAGATTAAATGAAGTTGGTTTGAATACAAGATTCAAATTCAAACTCCATATGTGATTATTCAAATGCCATTTAATTGATTTGTGCTAAACAGCACCTATAAGTTGTTCTAACATGCATGAAAATGGTACAGATGGATTCCTTGAATTTTTCTGATAATTTTTCATATATAAATTATTTAATTTGGAGTTACGGTTAATTTTCTATGATTTATTGAAGTTTATACAATTTTCTGGAATTTCCTGATTATTTCTAAATCCAGAAAATACCTATTGCGTCAGCATTGCGTCACAGTGACGTCAGCAGGGTCAACTGGGCGCTCAGAGTCAAACCTGACGTGTGGGGGCCACACGTCAGTGACACAGGTTAGACAGGGGGGTTAGTTTAATTTAATTAAAGATTAGGGCACTAGGGCCCACATGTCACTGGCTCTGGGGTTAGATTAGGTGGTGATTAGCTTAAGCTAATCACCTGATGGCGGGGGCCCACCTGTCATGGACCCAGGGGGGGTCAAAGGTCAAACCTCCTGGTCGGCGGGGTCAACTCGCCGGCGTTTAGCCGCCGGCGAGGCTAAACGCGGCGGTGCAGGTGCGGGTTTCACGTACAGGGCACCGTTCGGGGCGCCGTTGGGCGCTATGGATAGCTGGGAGTGGCCCGCGGCGAGTGGTGCAGGTAGTTGGGTTCGGGGACGCCGGAAAAGGCGCCGGCGACGTGTTTGGCGGCGGCCGGAGCTACGGGTTCGAGCGGGGCGAGGCCACAGAGAACTGGAGGGATGGCTAAGGGGCTCACCGGGCTCCTGAAGATGCTAGGAGCACGGTGCCGTGCTCGGTTTCGAGCCTTACTGGCTACAGTGACGGCGGCGACATGGTCAGCGGCGGCCGGAGTTCGGCCGCGACGGAGCTATGGCCTAGAGCTCGCAAACGCGAGGGGAGAGAGAGGGGTTCTGCACGGAGGCTCACCGCGGAGCTGTAGGGAGGGTCATTGGGCTCGGGGGCGCGCCGGAGTGGCCGAATTCGACGGAGACGGCACCGGGGCCGAAGCTTGGAGATGATGACGATGGCGGCTGCTCGGGGCCCTTCTGGTCGCGTGAGACGTCGAGGAGGTCGAGGGAGGCACTGCGGAGCTCTGGGAGGCGTCGGGGAGGCGAGAGGGGGATGGTGGCCGCGGCGAACGGTGTGGGTGGCGACGGCTCCGTTCGGGTCCGAGGTGCGGAGCGAGAGGGAGAGCAGGAGAAGGGGATGAGCACGGGAGGGAGTTGAGAGAGGCCTGAGGGAGCCGCGTGGCGTCTCCAGGGAGTAGCGGAGGCAATCAGGGAGGCAGGAGGTGGCCGAGGCGGCATCGGCGCTCGCCACCGAGCTGCTTCGGTGCGAGGGGAGGAAGATGACAAAGGGGAGGAGGTGGGCTGGGCCGGCCAGGTGGGGGAGCTGGGCCGGCTGGTGGGCTGCACGGGTGAGGCCAGGTAGGCTTTACTCTTTTTATTTTTTTCTATTCTGTTTTCTTTTATTTAATTCTTTTGCCACTGTTTTGAATTAAAAATAATAATTCAAACAATGCCAAAGCTCCTCTAAATATTTTATATTGCTAGATGGACTTTTCCAAAAGCTTATAAAATATTTCAGGGGGTATTTGAAATTATATTCTAATTATATGAATATAATTCAAATTCAAATAGCTAATGAATTAAATCCAAAGTCCCAAAAATAAATCCTTAAAAATGTTCAATATTTTGGTTGGGACCAGAACCCTTACCAAAAATTATCAAACATTTAAGAAGAGCCTTTTGGAGCAATGAATGAGATTTCTAGGGTTTTTGCCCCTCTTTTATTTAGGGTTTTGAGGCTTCCAATATTCCTCAGTTCAAATTTCATTTGAATTTAAACATGATGCAGCAACCAAGCTAGTCCAAGGCCAGGGTAAAGCTAGGGATGTGACAATGAAGGAGATTGTGGTCATCATGCCAGCTCAAAATCTCTTCTGGCCAAGGCTTTCCGTCATGGTTTTTATTGGTTGATGGCTCATGCTGATGCAGAGGATCTTGTTAGCAAATGCGACGGGCGTCAAAAATTCACACGACGAGCTCATGTGTCGGCTCAAGAATTGAGGATGATTCCAATTACTTGGCCGTTTGCAGTCTGGGGGCTTGACATGGTGGGATCTTTCAAGAGGTCTAAGGATAAAAAGACACACCTCCTGGTGGCAGTGGATAAATTTACAAAGTGGATTGAGGCAGAGCCGGTCAGTCAGTCTGATGCAGCCACAATAGTTCAGTTCATCAAAAAGGTGATCTTTTGTTTTGGTTTTCCACATAGCATCATAACTGATAATGGCACTAATCTCTCCAAGGGTGCCATGGAAGAGTTCTATCAACGGGAGCATATCCGGCTTGATGTTTCAGCTGTTGCTCATCCTCAATCCAATGGTCAAGCAGAAAGGGCAAATCAGGAGATCTTGAGGGGTATCAAACCAAGGCTCTTGGTCCCCTTACAGCGGACTCCGGGTTGTTGGGTGGAAGAGTTACCCTCTGTGTTCTGGAGCATCAACATACGCCTAACAGTTCCACGGGTTATACACCTTTTTTCATGGTTTATGGAGCAGAGGCAGTTCTGCCAAGTGATATCCGGCGTGATTCGCCCCGTGTGGCAGCTTATGTTGAGGCTAATAATGAGAAAGTTCGTCAGGAGGCACTGGACTTGTTGGATGAGGAGCGAGACTTGGCAATAGCCCGCTCAGTGATTTACCAGCAAGACCTTCGTCGTTATCACAGCCGCCGGGTCAAAAGCAGAACCTTTCAGGAAGGCGATTTAGTGCTCCGGCTCATCCAGGATCAGTCTGATATGCAGAAGCTATACCCTCCTTGGGAAGGACCCTTTGTGGTCAGCAAGAATCTGAACAATGGGTCGTATTACCTCATTGATATTCGAGAGCACAAAGACTCACGTAAGTCGGAAGAGGAGACTCGCCGGCCGTGGAACATAGCCCATCTTCGGCCTTACTATACTTAAGCCACCGGCTCTCAAGATGTATATATTTTGACGATGTATATATTATAGAGTAATAAAGCAGGATCTCTGTCCTTTTTTCTGTACCCTCAAAATTCTATATGTCTTTTCTGTCAGATGGTGGAAACAACCAACAGGGAGCGGATCATATCTGAATCCGACTTTTCCTTTGGTCTGGCTTATGGTCATATTTGAACCTAGCTATGATCACTTGGGGGCTTCCTGTTCAAACATAGGTCGTATTCGAACCAAAGAGAACATAGCTGTCAGTACCCTCTTGATCGGCATACTACCAAACCCACTTGGGGGCTTCTTGATCATATTTGAATCACAGCTTAACCCCTTTGGGTCTGACATGGATCGTATTCAAATTAGCATCATTAAACAACTCTTATGGTCACTTGGGGGCTTCCTGTTCAAACATAGGTCGTATTCGAACCAAAGAGAACGTAGTTGTCGATACCCACTTGATCGGCATCGCCAGAGCCACTAGGGGCTATATTATGCTATCCGAATCTTAGCTTAACCCCTTTGGGACGATTTACTGATCGTATTCGAATCAGAAACCTGTGAATGTTGTTTATTATCCATTGTAAGTATAATTACTTTGACTATCTTGAGACCTTTCCTAAAGGTGTTATGAGATGGTTTTTGATTCTTCCGATTTAATATTTACCACCCTAGGTTGTTAAGTGCTGGGTGAACATCATATGAGCAGGAAAGATTATCAAAGGATCGCAGGTATGCTATTATGTTTATGTTTAGCAAGTAGAGTCATGAACCAGCCTGTATATGATGTTTTTTGGTTTCCGTTCCGGGTTATCAATACTTTATGTGACCCCCGACGCGATAAAATGCCAAGGGAATTTTGCTTGTTTTATGTGCAGAATAAGGCAAGCAAATTTAAAATGCCAAGGAAACAAAAGCTAGAAATATATAGCAATAGCGGCTTACGAAAGTGTTAAGCGCTAGGAACATGCGCGAAGGCATGACGAACATTGGGAAGTTTTTTTCTACCCTATTACAAGACTCCCCGAGTCTGAATAAATGAAGCATTGTTTTTTGCAAAACACCTGGCGATTCACTCCTTCGGCGGGCTTGAAGACTCCGGGTTATCCTTCTCCGCTTCTCCGTCGGCTGTTTTGTCCTGGAAAGTTGACGAGGCCCAGTCAATGCCGCTCAAAGCTTCAAACTCAGCTTCATCATCTATTAAACCGGTTGGGTCCACTTCAGGGGCAAAAGTATGCTTACGAATTGGAGGGATCAGGCTGATTTGATCATATGGAGTGTTTGGGATTCTCCGGTTCTCACTATCATAACCCGGTGAATACTTGGTAAGGTCAGTGTCGTTTCCAATAAGGGTCGCCACAGGACGTATGGCTTTGACACAGGCGGTGAAATCATGGTCGTCAAATATAGTACCATCCTCCTTCAGACTTGGGTATCCAAGGGCAAGGTCGGCTGGGTCTAGTTTTGGGAGCCATGCTTTAGCCAGGCTCAATGCGGCTACGGCCCCGGCTCTTGAAGACGCCCGCCTTAAATCTTGGATCCGCTGAGGTAATACAGCGAGGCACTTCAACACGTCTTGCAGAAGGTGGGCAGTAGTATTTGATAAGGCTACAACGGCCAAGGCACGTTGTGACCTGGTATACAGCTGCTCCGTTAGAGTGTAAACCGCCTTAAGCTTAATCAGCATGTTCTGCTTGAGGTTGGTGCTCCTGGGGCCTGTGTTCACAAACATAAAGTGAGCTGGAAGTAACAATTACAATAATCATCAAGGGGAGAAGATTACCATGTTTAAGGTTATCTACAATAACTTACCAAAGATGGCTGAGACCATTTGAGATATCTGGCGTTTTAAGTCGAACAGCTCGGTTGTTGCTTCTGCAAGCGATGTTTGTGCCGTCTCGGCCCGGGTCACTAGTGAAGCCTTCTCATCAGCCCAGATTTTCTTCTATGACTCAAAATTCTTCTTCAATTTTTCTTGTTCACAGAAACTGAATTCAAATTTGGATTTGGCCTTTTGAGTTTCAAGTTCTTGAGTTTCCAGCCGGCTCTTCAGGATAGCAAGCTCCGACTCAAATTGACTTATGGTGGCCTGCATTTATACCAGGTAACGGTAAGGATCATAGTAAGGTAACATTAAAGTACCAAGTACTTTGCCAGCAAAGCTTCTTGACACTTGGGGGCTAATGTATGTTAAAGAATTTTTTAAACCTATAAATCCGGGTCATGCATATTAAGTCCCAAGCATTTTACAAGTAAAGATACTTGGCACTTGGGGGCTAATGTGTATTGCAAATTCAAAACTATTATGTTATATCCGGGTTAATATATCTTCTTTAAACTGGACAAATTAACAATAAAACACCTTTCTAAGTCTACAACATATTTATTCATAAGCAATAGACTTGGGGGCTAGTACAATAAGTAAGATTCAGGAAAATAGCATAAGTTATACCTCAGATTTGTGCTGTATTTGTTTTACCATGTCAATTTCCAGGTCACGGCTATTATGCACTTGATTCAGATAGCCCAAGACTATATCACCAATGCTTAAGTGAGTATAATCAGTAATGTCTTGCTTGGCTTTTCGGCGTTCGGCAAGTTCTTCCTTGGCAGTGCATTTGGCAAGGACAGTAGGCCGCCCTGGTTCAACAAACTGAGACCTCAAAATCTCAACTTCCGGGTCATTTGTCTTGACCGGGCTAGGAGTTTCCGGGTTATCAGAACTGTTGAGAATATCTTCGGCAGGTGGATCAGAGGTTGGCACTGGAATATCAGAAGCCGATTCAGGCGGCGGCTGATGGGTGGAACTGTTAGGAGCAGTTGTACAAAGCTCCGGCTCAGCCACAACCGGTTCTTGGGATGGCGTATTCTTCTTTGCCCTCTTACTAGGCTTCACTTGCATACTGCCAATGAAGGTAGAAAGATGAATACAAAATTATGAGTAAGGTAAAGCCTAAGAAAAGCAAAAGTCACATTACCCGGGGGCAGTTTTGAAGGCCGGCATGTTAGATTACATAGACTCGCTAGAAGAAGGAGAGGTATCCTGATAATTGGAGTCAAAGGAATTGAGAGGTTGGCGAATGTAACCCGCCAAAGGAAAATGACAACGTAAATCGGAGATAACCTCAGTCTGACGCTTCCTGGTTATGTCAGGTAAACCGGAGGAAAGCTGTACATCCTTGCTGTTCTGGGTCTGCCTCCGGCTTTCGAACTGCTGTTGTTTCAAAAGAAATTGAGGATCTTGGTAAGCCAAAGGATGTGAAAATCTTACTTTCTGGGTTACTCTTCGAAGTTTTAGACAAGGCAGAGGCTCGGAGTCGGCGGAAATTATAGTTACCTCTTCCTCGGTAGCTTGGCTGTTCCCTGTGTCTTCCTGAAAATATAGAGTGTCAATAAAGTAATGACAAAGGAGTCAGGAGAATTAAAGGATTTCATCTTCTTCATCGGAAGTGTCCTCCAATTTGAGTAAATCGGAAGTGATTGGTTTCTTCTTTCTTGAAGTTCCTGCGTTGGCGGCTTTTCTTTCAGCTCTTTTGGCCGCTCTGGCTTGTTTGGCTACTTCATTTTTATATTTGGCCTTCCAGAAGTTATCATCAGCCTGTGATAAATGATAAGAGGTTCTGAGTATAGGCAAGATATAATATAGTTAAAAATATTCATGAGAGATTGGTGACTCACAGCAGGGGCCGGGTTCTTCTTGCAGAAGGGATGTAAACCAAAGGCATTACTTATCACCGTTCCTTCTTTCAACAATGACTGGGTCGTGGCCTCAACCACATCTTCCGATAAGTCGTCGGGGCTATGACGCGTTGGGTCATCCTTCTCGCCGGAGTAAGTGCACATTAAACTGGGTTGGCGGCTTAACAGAAGTATTCGCCAGGTAACCCAGACTCGGACTAAGTCGATGCCATCCAAGCCATTTCCCAGAAGAGCTTTGATTCTTCCAATGGTGGGAGCAAGTGGAAGACATTCAACAACAGTTAATTTATCCGGCAGCGGGTGGTTGGACTCAAGGCGCAGCGCGCGGAAGCCGGGCAAAGGGTTCTCCTCAGCCGGAGAAGTGTCCTGCCAGTAGAACCACGTCTGGTTCCAATCCTTTGGATGACTCGGCAGTTCAGCATAAGGGAAAAGACAGTCTCTTCGCCGCTGAATTGAGACGCCACCGAGTTCAAGACTGGGCCCGTTGGCACGTTCATTCTACCGGTTTAAGTAGAACGGTTCTCTGAATAATAGTATATTGGGTTCTTCTCCAAGATACACCTCACAGAAGACATGGAAGTTGCAAATATTTCACACAGAATTGGGCCCGATGTCTTGGGGTCTGAGATCAAAGAAATGCAAAACATACCTGAAGAATTTTGAACCGGGCGGAGCAAAGCCCCGGGTCATGTGATTGGTGAACACGATTACCTCCCCTTTTTTGGGTAGAGGCTTCTCCTCTGACAGGTTAGGAGCCCGGTAAGACATGATTTCTTTCTTGGGCAGATGGCCGGGTTTCATGACATCAGCCAAGATACTCTCTGTGACAGTGGACTAAACCCAGTTGCAGGTCACAGGAGCTTTAGGAGCTTTGGGTGCCATTACGTAAATTGAAGCCTATGACAAAATAAGAGGTTCCGGTTTAAATTTAACTCGGAAGGAAGCATGTTAAGATTAAACAAGATAGCGGCTTAAGAAGGGGCCTAATGACATATGGATAACTATATCTGGTTGCCTAAAGCCGCTATGAGAATCAGTAACAGTTAGAAGACATGTAAAAGTAGCAAGGAGCTGACAAGGCTATCAATTAATGTTGTTTATCTTAAGCCGGAAGGAAGAGTTGCCAGAGTTAAAAGGGCTTAATAGAAACAGGTCTTGCAGTTGACAGATATTATTTTGGATCAAACGGGTGTACAGAAAGAAAAAATGTGTGACCTAAAACTAGTGCAGATGAGTTTATCAGTGTGAATCAAGGCTAGTGTACATGAAAGGAATCTATCTACAGTTGGAAACAGGTGCAAAACAACCATCGCAAATGTTTAGTGTTATCTGATAATGAGAAAAGGGTATCGGAGGTGAAACTATCAAGGATTTGCAATGGGCGGCGACGAACACCGATGAACTCGAGAAACTGTAATGCAGATCTTATATAGGAAGGAGAGGAACTTACGGATGCAGACTGGCTGCGGAGGTTCGTCGTCGTGTTTTTTCTGGTCCAACCAGGTTGATGCAGCGGCCTGAGTTGGTGAAGATGAGGAGATATGCGATGGCGCCGGTGGCAGAGCTCGGGCGACAGAGAAACAGCGAGAGGAAGAAGATGACTGGAAGGAGGAGAATGGGAAGACCTAGGTCATGCTTATTTATAAGGAATGGATAACTGAGACGGTGCAAAAAACGAGGAGATAAGAGTTATTATCCAGCGGCCCCGACGCCTCGGTTTTCGGAACATTCAGCGAAGACAAAGATCCATTGGAGGATGCAGTGGAATAAAAAAAGAATTTAAGTAAAGATGATGTCATGGCGGGTTAATGCGGATCCAAAAGATGATATCATGGCGGGTTAAAGAAAGCCTTTTTTTGTCAGAAGACTGAAGATTTATTTCTTGAAGTATTTTAAGATTGACATGAACAAGTTCAAGTCAATCTGGGGCCTAATGTTGGGGATATAACTATTTGTGTAAGCCGCCCAGGAGGGGCCGAGTTATGCAAAGAGGAATCACCAGAAAGAAGAACAAGGTCAAGCATGAAGATGGCGGTTCAATAAAGGGCTTAGGGCCCACAGGCGACTTAAGGCCCATTGTAGCAAACCGCCACAATGGCATGACTAGTATCGTAAGGTAGATTTAATTAGTCACCGAGCCGGACACTGTTTATAAGCCGGCCGAGACTCTGTAAGCTAGAGGGCGTCAACCCGTGTATATAAGGGGATGACCTGCTGGCGGCTTAGGGCAAGAAAGAACTGATCGAGAGCCGGGCATAGCGTATCTCTCTCCCTGGTCATCGAAACATCAATACCAACCCAACTAGATGTAGGCCTTACCTTCATCGTAAGGGGCCGAACTAGTATAAATCTCTCGTGTGCCTTGTCCCGATTAACCCCTTCAAGCTTCCTAGTTGCGATGGCTCCACCACTAAGTCCTTTCACAAGGACATCTGCCGTGACAATTCCACGAAAGTGGGCAAGATGCCCAACGTCACATGGCTCGAGCGCTCCTTTGTGGAAACCATCAAAGGGTGGCAATCGGGGTGGTTCTACATCACCGAGCCGCATGACCCTGAATGGGCAGCGGCCCCCGAATTCCAATCTGGCATCCCCACACGGCTCACCTCCTGGAAAGAGATGGGTCTGTCGTGGGGTAATTTGGAAGAGGTGACCGGACTCCAAACCTGCATCCAAAACCTGGTGGACAAGAAGGTTAAACTTGTCAACGTAGTCCAGGTCATGCTCTTCCGCCGGATCCTCCCGTGTCAACGATGGGATTTTAACTTGTGGGAGTTCGACCCGGCCCAGCACCAAACTTTGTCCAGGCTCTTTGACACAACGCACGAGGACGCCTGGAAGGTGCTATTCAAGGGCTCCGAGGTTCCCCCTCCCATTACCGAGGATTGCAGATTCTGCGAGAAGCACCAAGCCAGCGCGGTAAGCTTCTTTTACCCTTTACAGGATACTTGTTTTTCATAGTTTGACTCCGGGCAGGATCTAAGCTCCCATTCCTTTGACAGGACTGGCAGAAGACGTCCGGACAGATCGACTGTCCGGCTCCTTTGCCCGAAGGCCCAGCAGATGCCCCCTTGGCGAAGCTTCTGGTTCTGGCACCTCACGTGGTGCCGGAGAAGAAGGCCAAGAAGAAGGCCATGGGAACTCGAAAGAGTTCCCGGTGCCTAGTGGTGTCGGATTCTTTGCCCGATGACTTCGAAGCGCACTCCTACCCCGAAGACGAGGAGGAGGAAGAAGAAGCCTCTCGCCCTCCAACGAGGGGAGGAAAGAAAAGGAAGGTCGCCCCAACTAGGGAGGCCGGAGGGTCCAAGAAGGGAAAGACCCTTCTTCCGGACTACTCCACCAACGCCGACGACAGCGGAGAGGAGTAGCCATCCAGGGCCAAGCCCCTGGCAAAATCGTAAGTATCCGGATACCAGAATAACTCATGGCGCTCCTTTATTGCATAGTATCTTCTGACGCCGAATATAATCATGCTGTCCACCCAAGGCCCGGCTCAATGCCTCGTCGAGCGGCTCCCTGTATTCGTCGGATGTGAATAGTCTTTCACTCCCGACCGCTACCTCCCCTCGCACTACGGACGATGCCGAGGTGGAGTCCCAGAAGGGGCCAAGCCAGGAGGAGGTGGTCCTGGAGGCGCCACAAGGCGACCTCCCGGACTGCAGGCACCAAGGGGATAAAACCCCAAGGGGCTCTAAGTCCGACCCGATGCCGGACACCGCACCGGAACCTTCAGTAGTTCCAGAGTCCAGCAGGCAACCCCCTCGTAATAAGGGCAAGCCTACGACGTTGGTGCCCTCCGTCCAACCGGAGGTGCCGGATAATTTGCTGGAGGTGCTTAAAGGCGCCTCCATCAACGAGGAGCACCACACTATTATGAGTGCGGTGATCCAGAAGGTTCAGTCCGCCAAGAGCGGGCTGACAGAAGCCTGTGCCAGCCTTCTAACAGGTTTTGAGGTATGTATTTAAGACATGTAAAAATATTACCGCATAGACAGTAGCCCCTGATGCCTAGTTTGGTGTTCGGAAAGAAAAGCCGGACTGAGGATCTAAAAAGATATACGTAGGAGTCTAACATAAGTGTGTCAATATGGGAATGCAGGCTGCGCTGCTGACCTCTGCCGCACTGATTGCGGAGGTCGATGCATTGAAGCAGAGCCTCGAGCGGTCCGAGAACGAGCTCGGCCTTGCCAAGAAGCAGCTCGAGGACAAGGAAGGTAAGTAGTACCTTATGTAAGTATATAAAAATACCTGGTTGCAAATAGTGACAGGACCAACATGAGTGTTACAGGGGCCACAACCGAGGTGGAGACCCTGAAGGAAGTGCTGTCCAAGGCCGAAGACAATGCGGCCAGGGAGCGCACCGAGCGAGAAAAGCAGGAGGCACGGGCGGAGGAGGTGCGGCAAGAGCTCCATGCTCTTGTGAAAAAACACGAGAGTTTGGAGCTTGACTCGAAGAGTCGAGAGTTCGAGCTTGCCTCGGCCCTTGAGAGCGCCAAATCTGCCAAGGCCGAAGCCCAAAAAGCCCTCTCGGAAATTGAGGCGATGAAGAAGATAGCGGCGGGTAAGGAATTCTTTATGCAAAGCAAGCACCTGAAAGTGAATTACTTGTTACTTACCCGAGTCCGGAGCTCTCCAGGAGCATTCGCAGATCTGCCCCACAGTGTGGCCGACGCTGCTGCATTCTACCGAGCCGAGGAAGGGAGCTCGACGGAGAAGGTGTTCTGGTCCCAGTATGCTGAGGCCGAACACCCGGTGCCCTTGAGCGACCAGCTGAAGCAGCTGGTCGAGCTCCATAAGTTTGCCGAACAGGCCATGAAGGGCCTTATAGTCCGGCTATGTCCTGGGGAGGTCATGCCTGGGAGCTACTTTGGGCTGGTGAGGCGGCTGGTGGATGCCTGTCCATGGCTTGAAATCATCAAGCGCTCTGTATGCATCGAAGGCGCCCGTAGAGCCCTTGCCCGTGTTAAAGTACACTGGGGCAAGATGGATGCTGAGAAGCTGGTGACAGATGGGCCACCGGAGGGGAAGGAGCATCGCAAGCCCGAGTTGTATTATGAGGGCGTCCTGAAGGGTGCATGCCTTGTGGCGAATGAGTGTTCCAAGGATGTAATTTTTGAGTAAACTTGCTCATGTTATCCTGTGCGCTAAAAACTTGTTCATATGCGCTAAGCAACGCTTTTTTGAATTTAAAATATTACCTTCTGTGCGGCCGTTTATTAAATCTGAGAGATGCGAGTCGTCGGCTTCTAACCCCATGCCACGAGTGCTGGGGTATTCGGGGTAAACCTGAGCGCTCTTGTTCCCATTCTTGGGTCCTTCGAGGGAGGCGCTAAGGACAACGAACAAGGCAATCAGACTATAATGCTTTATCACTCTCACTCAGCCATAGAATTCTATAATTTTAAATTTTGGCGAAGCCCCTAGTATTCGGAAGACCGAGTTCCGGGCACTATCCACGCCTAGGCCGGACAAAGCCAGCTCCTTGCTCTAAGCGGCATAAGTCTTTAGGGACTCGAAAACCTCTCGAACAGCAGCCGGCTCTCGCCCTATCATGACGATCAGTTTTAGCTTTCTCTACGGAGGTGCTTAACCCAGCTCAACTGGGGCACAATCGCAGTAGTTCTCCCAGCGCTACCTTAGCCGATATAATGGAACGTAAGGTACCAAAACATGGGAGCCAGGCAAACCCAACTATTGACCCAAGACATGATTCGGAGCCGATGCATATAATGCTATAAGTTCGGGGTGCCACACTCGTTAGAGTGTTCGGACTTCTCACACCATATTCTGGGGTACATAAGCCCCTGGTGTATTGGCTGTACCAAAGTGTACGGTTGCATAATGTCATAACTGAACATATTTACATAAAAAATGAATGCAATAATAGACGAGAGCTATGTATTGTTTATTAAAAGGCTGCTGTGAAAGCAGAATGATACAAATAGTGCGATAAGCAAGAGATGGGATTATTTGACATGTCCCCCTCCAGGGGCAAGCTGGAGACTTTATGTAAGACAGGTATTTAGCTCGTTATAGAGACCACCTGGAATTTCGACGTAGGTTGCTGCCTCCCTGGCTGTTGCATCGTGTGTTCAGCGATTGTACTGCTGGACAGGCCTTCCGGGAGAGTGGAGTCCTGAAAGTAAGAAAAAAGAAACAACAAAATTTGGAGCCCCTAGTGCGGTTGAGCCCCATGTTGGGTGTGTCATGGTTGTGCCCCTTCCCTTATGCCCATGGTATTTCCAGGGCGTAATTATGTACGCATAGTACTGGTTTCACAATTTCGCAAGGGCGGGGGTTGGGGCCGCACTTCTACGCTTGCTCGGAACGTGCTAGGAGGTCTTTTTGTAGGTTACTCCAGGCGCGTTTGACGGTGTTCGGACGTTTAATAGCCGGCCTGGAGAATTGCCTTGAGAGCCTACTTTGTACTTCCGCCGCGGGGGCCGCCGTATGCTCCTCCGTTTGGAGAGAGCGTTCGGTGTTTCCATTGACCGTAATGACTCCTCGAGGGCCTGTCATCTTGAGCTTGAGGTATGCGTAGTGCGCCACCGCATTGAACTTTGCAAATGTGGTTCGTCCGAGCAGGGCGTGATAGCCACTGCAGAACGGGACTACGTCGAAGATTAACTCCTCGCTTTGGAAATTATCCGGGAATCCGAAGACCACTTCGAGTGTAACTAAGCCTGTACAGTTGGCCTCTACACCCGTTATGACACCTCTAAATGTCGTCTTTGTGGGTTTAAACCTTGAGGGATCTATGCACATTTTTCGCACTGTATCATGGTAAAGCAAGTTCAGGCTGCTACTGCCGTCCATAAGGACTCTAGTGAGGTGAAATCCGTCAATGATTGGGTCTAGAACCAATGCGGTGAATCCACCATGGAGGATGCTAGTGGGGTGGTCCCTTCGATCAAAAGTGATCGGGTAGGAGGACCACGGGTTGAACTTTGGGGCGACTGGCTCCAATGCATATACGTCCCTGAGTGCATGCTTCCACTCTCTTTTGGGGATGTGGGTTGCGTATATCATGTTTACCATCCGCACTTGTGAGGGAAAGCCTTTCTATCCCCTATTGTTCGGCGGCCGAGGCTCCTCCTTGTCATCGCTATGCAGCCCCTTGTCTTTGTTTTCGGCACTTAGCTTGCCTGCCTGCTTGAACACCCAACAATCCCTGTTGGTGTGATTGGATGGTTGTTCGGGGGTGCCGTGTATCTGGCACGAGCGATCGAGTATTCGATCCAAACTGGATGGGCCCGAAGTATTCGATCCAAACCGTGGCATTCGAGTTCGTACTCTTCGGTCACAAGGACTTCAGTCCATCTGTCGGCTAGCAAGTCTTGGTCAGCTCTAAGTTGCTGCTGTTTTTTCTTGAGGCTGCTCGCCTTGGCCATAAGCCTGCGTTTGAAATGCTCTTGTTCAACGGGATCCTCAGGCACGACAAATTCGTCATCGTCGAGGCTTGCCTCGTCTTCAGAGGGAGGCATGTAATTATCGTCCTCTACCTCTCTGTCTGCCGCTCTCTCATGAGGGTTGGCTTCTCCATCCTCCTGTGCTGAATCCTGCTGGAGGGGGTTGGCTTCTCCATCCTCCTGTGCCGGGGTGTTATTATCTCCCGTGCCGGAATCACCGTTTTTGGTTTGGCGGGATTTAGAGCGGCGCCGCTGACGCCGGCGCTTAGGCTGCTTATTGGAGGGGTCATCCTCCGTTGTTCCTTCGCCATTCCCTTCTTTTGGGGTGTCCACCATGTATATGTTGTATGACCAGGTGGCTTTCCAGTGAACTATAGGCGCTGGTTCTTGGACGTCTCCCGCATCGGCGTCCATACCATCGATGTCTTCGGACTCGAAGTCGAGCATGTTGGTTAAATCATCAACAGTGGCTACGAAGTGGGTGGTGGGTGGGCTTTGAATTTCTTTGTCGTCCGCATCCCAACCTTGCTGACCATAGTCTGGCCAGGGCTCTCCAGATAAAAGGGAGACTTTTGTGAATTCAGAATGTCGTCGAAGGGCGAGTGCTGAAAGATGTATGCAGCGGCGAACTCCATGATCGGTGCCCAATCGGGATCGATCGGCAGGGGCGCGGAAGGCTCGGAGTCCGGAAAGGAGTTTGGCACCTTGGAGTCACGAGCTTCGCAAAGGACAATGCTCGTGTTCGGCTCGATTGCCGTGGAGATTGCAGCTCCCGAAGCGGTGTCCAGCCACCCGTCCTCGATTGGCGCAGTCGGCTCCAAGCTAAGGGTCGGAGCCTACACTAGGGCGGCCTCCTGGGCACTGTCTGGCGGCAGAGCTAGATCATGCCCATTGTGACAGTGCGGCGCGCTCGGCTGCGGCTCGAACCCGTCGAAGATTAAGTCTCCGCGGATGTCAGCCGTGTAGTTCAAACTTCCAAACCTGACCTAATGGCCAGGGGCGTAGCTCTCGATCTGATCCAGATGGCCAAGCGAATTGGCCCGTAGTGCAAAGCCGCCGAATACGAAGATCTGTCCGGGGAGAAAAGTCTCACCCTGGACCACATCGTTGTTGATGATCGGAGGAGCCATCGGGCCTAAAGGTGATGACACAAAGGAACTCTCAATGAAAGCACCAATGTCGGTGTCAAAACTGGCGGATCTCGGGTAGGGGGTCCCGAACTGTGCGTCTAGGCGGATGGTAACAGGAGACAGGGGACACGATGTTTTTACCCAGGTTCGCGCCCTCTCGATGGAGGTAAAACCCTACTCCTGCTTGATTAATATTGATGATATGGATAGTACAAGAGTAGATCTACCATGAGATCAGAGAGGCTAAACCCTAGAAGCTAGCCTATGGTATGATTGTCGTTCGTCCTACGGACTAAAACCCTCCGGTTTATATAGACACAGGAGAGGGCTAGGGTTACACAGAGTCGGTTACAATGGGAGGAGATCTACATATCCGTATCGCCAAGCTTGCCTTCCACGCCAAGGAAAGTCCCATCCGAACACGGGACGAAGTCTTCAATCTTGTATCTTCATAGTCCAGGAGTCCGGCCAAAGGTTATAGTCCGGTCATCCGGACACCCCCTAATCCGGGACTCCGTCAGTAACCATAATTGATAAACCGTCCTCACAAAAAAGATGATCTGGATACTTCAAAAAATACAGACTGAATTGAGTGGACGGACATTAACACAGACCGTTCTCAGGACTGACCACACACCAAAAGTGGCAGTATTAATAAACAATACAAGGTTCACAAACACATTACTATAGACAAGCAAAGTTGCACTAATTAAACTCTGCATAATATTTCTTGCCACCGACCTACGGGATGAACCCCGCATAACTGACTAGGCCATGGACTTCGTGAGAGATGTCTACCTGCACCATCACCATCTCGTCAACCTTGGAGAACCTAACAGAGTGGTCTTTCCACTCATAAACATGATGATGAAGACCGGTCGCATCAGATTTGTTGGGAAGCTTTACAAGAACCACACCCTTCATAATCGAATCATAGCTAGGAAATTGTTGTGGTCAAGTACAGCCTCGAGAACACGCCTGAAAAACAATGCTACAGGAAAACACTAGTTCAGGACACGTGGTGACAAGGACACAACAGCTGGATAGTTTAGCACCACGGACCTGGTTCTAATTGAAACAGAAACCTTTATTACTACCTCCGTTCAGAAATATAAGATGATTTTCGATATTATACTCCATATATGACTACATATATGCACAGAAATGAGTGAACAAAGACACTAGACCATGTCTTCAAAGGCATGAGAGCAGAGGGATTACTTGCAATATCCATAACACAAGTTACTGAGGCAAATATACCCTCTTCAAAGGTAGCATTGATGTTCATAAAGTACTCCCTCCGTCCCAAAATTCTTGTCTTAGATTTGTATAGATACGAATGTATCAAGTCACATTTTAGTATTAGATACATCCGTATCTAGAAAAATCTAAGAAAAAAATTGGGACAGAGGGAGTAGTTGAAAGTAATCTATAAGAAACCAGTGTCAACCACTCGCATGTTTTGGTCAAAAGAGGAATTTAGAACCGTCATTTGGCACACAAAAGTCACATGCAAGATCACCCAGAAAGTTGTACTACTAGTACTAGTACTGCGTGTTAGATGAAAAAACACGATCAAGATCGAGAAAAAGATCGTCAAGAAGAGATATTACCTAGACTTGCTTAATGAGCGATCCCGGAGAGGGGGGCTTGGACAGGGCAATGGCTTTGAGCTTGTCTGCGGTAGTCTCGGCAGGGTGCTTGCACTTCTTCGTACCATGAGCCTCAACGGTTTTGGCCAGAGCCATAGACATCACGTTGGCCGGTGCTCCAGCGTCCATCCAAGAGAGGAAGCTGAGTGAGAAGAGTGAAATGTGGAATGAGATGAGGGAGAAGCGAGCGAGTGGGGGTTTTCTTCAACAGAGGAAGCTGAGAGAGAAGAGTGAAATGATGGTTGCTTCGTCCGTCGCTGGAAAGGAGGGGGTTTTGTGATTTGACGGCTCATTGGGTATTACTGCGGCGCTTCGATTAGGTTAGTCTACCGTCACTCTACTACGGAGTAATTTAGTGCATGGCTGGTGGACCCCGATGCTGGTTGTCCCACATGTCGGCAAAAGTGAGTAATTTAGTGCATGGCTGGAGGAGGATCCGCATGATAGAGCGTGTCCACTCTTATGATGGAGGAGTGCGAAACACAACAACCACTTGAACATACACAGTGCTCCTACTACTAGGCATGTGCAGTGGTTCATACGTCAGTACTACATAATCTTGTTGCTAGTGTAGTAAGATATGACGATAACAAATGATGTTGTGCGCATGTCAACTATATGAATAGTAATGTAGTAACATAGCACCGCTTTTTTGACTGTCCGGTCGAGAATGAACGGTGAGATCAATGTTAACAGAACTAGGTCTACAGTGCACGGAGAGCACGGTGCTACAGTACTCCATGAAACATGAACTATATGAAGCATGAATAGTGTTAGTTAGGGTGTATGAAGGGTGCACGGGATGGGAGCAAAATTTCCCTTCTCGACCCACTTTTGGGTGTTTGGCAGAGTGCATGAAGGGTGCATGAGTCCACACTAGTAGGTTAAAGAAATACACGAAGAGGAAACAACTATATTGAGATGAGAATGCACTACAAAAAAAATACACATCCGTGACATTTTGGGCCGAACGAAGAAAATTTCTATCATACATATGACATTTCTATGACGATAATTGTGAAAAAAACCCGGTATCATCATAGATGTGGTGGGCTCCTACTTCTATGACAAAAAATCATGACAGAAAATGGGCTTCTTGTCCTGGGCGGGCCGGAGACGCAGCTGCATGACATTCTTTTGGGCCGTCCATGACGGAAAAAATCATGGTAGAAGCGAGGGGGAAGAAAATTTCGGGGAGTTGCCGGTTACGGTGAGAGGTCGGGGGCCGAGCGATGCGCGTTTCTCTCGTACACGTGCGAGGTGTTGGCTCTGACTGAAACCGAGCAAGGCGTTGGGCTCTAACTGAACCCGAGCGATTGCACTGCAGGCTACGCGTTACTGAACCCGAGCGATCGATCGATGGCTGTTAACTGAACCTGATGGAGCGATTCCTTCGCTACTGCTGCTAACTGAAGCCGATCGATTGGATGAACAGTGAGCGTTGCGGGGGGGGGGGGGGGTCGATGAACAGTGAGCGGTGGCGTTGCCTCTAGATGAACAAGACCCCTTGGTGTGGAGGGCCGGATGAACAGTAGATGGTGGAGGGGTGGCCGTGGAGGGGTGGTTGAACAGGACCCCGTGGTGTGGAGGGATGGATGAACAGTACACGATGGAGGGCTGGATGAATAGTAGATGGTGGAGGGGTGGTTGAACAGTAGCCGGTGGAGTATCGCGCGGTGGAGGCTGGATGAACAGGAGCCCATGGAGGCAGGAGGAGGTCGACGGTAGCCCGTGGAGGCTGGAGGAGGTCGATGGTTGAGATGAACAGTATCCCGTGGAGTCCCGTTTTGCGGTACGCCACACCCCTCCCGATGAACAGGACCCCCGTTTCAACCGTAGGAGGTCCGTTTCGTCCGTTTTGCGGTATGCCACACCCCTCCCGATCAACAGGACCCCCGTTTCGACCGTAGGAGGTCCATTTCCTCCGTTTTGCGGTACGCCACACCCCTCCCGATCAACGGGACCCCCGTTTCGACCGTAGGAGGTCCGTTTCCTCCGTCTTGCGGTACGCCAGGCCCCTCCCGATCAACAGGATCCCATTTTGAATGTGGCCGGTCGAACACAGGGCCGTTTCCTCCGTTGTGCGGTACTCCAGGCCGCGTTTCCATCGCCTGTTCCGTCCAAGCCCTCCCGATGAACACGACCACACATTCCATTCCGACCCAGCCGATTGGCTCCCCATGAACACGATGACGACGTTGTTTCTCCGTTCCGACCCAGCCATGTACTTATGCGCGAGTAGGTGTTCGAGATCCTACCCGTATGAACATACGTGGCCGTATTTTCTTTCTTGCACCCTCGCCGATGTATGTACGTGTACATGCTACGTGCGCGCCTCTACTATGACACGTGCGCGCCTCTACAATGACACATGCGCGCCTCTACATCGACCAGTATGTACGTACACGTTCGCGACCAAAATGACAACGGTACGTACGCTTCGACCAGGTGGGTCCCGACTGTCAGGCACTTCCTTGCCTGCGAAGATATAGCTGGTGGGTCCCAGCAGTCAGGGGGGCGAATCGTTTTTTTTGCCCGGACGCACTTCCTTGCATGCGATGATGTAGCTGGTGGGTCCCAGCAGTCAGGGGGGCGAATCATTTTTTTTTGCCCGAACGCACTTCCTTGCATGCAAAGGTGTCGCTGGTGGGTCCCAGTGGTCAGGGGGGCGAATCGTTTGGTTTTTTTGCCCGGACGCACTTCCT
Source organism: Triticum aestivum (assembly GCF_018294505.1). NCBI lineage: Eukaryota > Viridiplantae > Streptophyta > Magnoliopsida > Poales > Poaceae > Triticum > Triticum aestivum. Next base: position 55,279,874 of record NC_057810.1, on the reverse strand, counting down.
TGCGTGCGAAGATGTAGCTGGTGGGTCCCGGCAGTCAGGGGAAACGTTTTTTCACGAAATACAGTGGCCCGTCCGGTGGGTCCCAGCTGTGAGGTGGAGGAATCATTATTTTCCGCGTAATAAGGAGGCACTTCCTTGCTGCGGCCGTGGACCCACCTGTCATCCTCTCCATGTACAGTCCACGTCCGATGGAAGTCATTCCTTGACCACGTTGACCACGTTGACCACGCCGCGCCGGGAGCACCAGGGCGGTGGACGACGGCGAGGCCTAGGAAGGGGACGACGGGGAGCCGGGGAAGACGCGACAGCGGAAGCCCGCGCGGAGAGGTGTACGAGGGTTCACTGGTTCGGCTGCGGTGCGAGGCTGCCGTCACTGCAGGGCCTGGCCAGCGGTGGGAATAGTAGGGGGCAGTGAGGCCTTCGCGACAGCACAACCGGCCACGGGAGGCAGGAGCATGCGGCACGACCGGCGCTGCTTTGGGCGGCTGGAGCAAGAAGACCAGAGGTTGAAGAAGCACTACGGCCGTTGGATGGACATCGTATGGTCACTGGAGCTAGAATCGTTCATATGGACTAAAGTTGACAAAGGCCCCCGTCCCAGTCAGCTTAGTAGGCCCACAAGTCAGCCTCCCACCATGGTGGGTCCCAGCTAGCAGGGGGGTATTCATTTTTTTTGTGCGTAATGAGGCACTTCCGGTGGGTCTGAGTTGACAGCGCGGGGAACGTTTTTTTCGCGAAATACGCTGGCCCGTCCGGTGGGTCCTAGCAGTCAGGGGGGAAACGTTTTTTCGCGAAATAAGGTGGCCCGTCCGGTGGGTCCCTGCTGTCACGTGGAGGAATAATTATTTTGCGCTTAATAAGGAGGCACTTCCTTGCGGCCACCTGGACCCAGCTGTCAGCCTCTCCACGTACAGTACTCTTCCGATGGAAGTCGGTCGTTGACCATGTTGACCACGCCGCGCCGAGAGCACCAGGGCGGTGGTCTGGATGACGGCGAGGCCTAGGAAGGGGACGACGTGGAGCCGGGGAAGACGCAGCAGCCGTAGCCCGCGCGGAGAGGAGTACGAGGGTTCACTGGTTTGGCTGTGGTGTGAGGCTGTCGTCGCCACAGAATAATAGGGGTGTGGGTGAGTAGAGGGATGGCCTAGCCAGCGGTGGGAGTAGTACGGGGCAGTGAGGCCTCCGCAGCATCGCAGCCGGCCACGGGAGGCAGGAGCACGCGACACGCCCGGTGCTGCTTTGCGCGGCTGGAGCAAGAAGACCAGAGGTTGAAGAAGCACTACGGTCGTTGGATGGACATCGTGCGATCACTGTAGCTAGAATCGTTTATTTTGACTAAGTTGACAAAGCCCTTGGTACACGTCAACTTAGTAGGCCCACAGCTCAAATTTGGCATAGAATATATAGCCCATTTGCGATTTGTAAGAATGTACAGCCCATTTTTCAATTCTAATGGAATTTACTACAGCCTATTTACAGTTTGTTAAAAGTACATCCCAACTTCTAGCTAGGACAACGATTAATAATTTCAAACAACCGCTCAAAACAGAATTCAAAAAAAAATCCCACATTTTGATGGGATCCGAAATATTTTTATCCGAAATTTCTAGTTAGGTTAAATATAATTTCAAAATAAAGTTGTATCACGTTAAAATCCAACGAAATATTGCGCGCGCAACAAGTAATTAAATTAAAATTTCCAAATTCCAAAAATAATATATTTTTCAAACTAAGTACATGTTTGGTGCATAGTAATTGCTCAGTTATTATAATTACATCCCATTTATTATTTCTTAAAGTCCATTTTCTTGTTAAGCCTAATGCATACCTCCTAGGAAACTTTGCAGCCCAGTGGAGTGGATAACAAGTTGACCCGGATATTGTGTACAACTGTCGGCCCAGTTGCATTGCTGATGTTGAAAAAGGGCCTGTGTAGTACAGACAACCTAACATGGTTACTCAGCCCACATTCAGCAACGCCGGAAAGGCCCAAACAAGGCTTCTGTACAACTTTTTGAAGTCACTAAGCTCAATTAATAACTTAAGAAAAAAGTTAGATTACAGTGGAACCTAATTAAAAGCTGTCATGAGCAAATAAATAATTCAATGGGTCCCACTTGTGCGTGTGCGCGCGCGCGTGTGTGTGTGTGTGTGTGTGTGACAGAGAGAGAGAGAGAGAGATAGAGAGAGAGAGACCCATCGGTCGATGCTCGTAAATACATCTTTCAGCCATATGCATTGCTGATGTTCAGTAAAAACTTATATAGTTGACACAATCATATAAAACATCATAGCACACTCAACTTGCATACAAAAATTTCATGCAGGCGGCACAATTAGGATGGAAGAAGTGGATCGCTACGGGAAGGGCTATGTTCAAACCAAGGAAGTCGTACATAATGGTTCATCGTCTTTATAAATGACGGGGAAATATCTTGAATGTTGTGCAAAGAAAACAGACAGACAACACAATAAGTTCTGCTAGCACATTAAGTTGACGTACAGCCCTTTCTAAAAAAAGTTCAGGTACAAAATAAGAACATGTCACAATCAAATGTACTGGCATATCAGTGCTTCAGACCCATAGCTCGGATTTAACTAGTACTATCTGACAAGATTCAATTGTTACCTCAAATTAGAGCACATCCAGGCAGCCAGCCCTACCTCTTCTCCCAAAGAAGCAGTGGCCTCCACCGCACGATGGAGTAGGCCCTGTGCCATCCATTGTTCCGAGCCACACGGGGAAAGTCTGACGTTGACTCCTGTAAGGGACGTCATCGACGGACCATGTCACCAGCAACAGCGGCAGGACTTCGATTGATGGATTGACCACTTCTTCGACATGCACGAACACTCGATACAGGTACATCCCTAACGTGGTCCGCGGCGGCCTTGGTGGCGACGAATAGTACAACCCCGGTTCCTGCACCGGTATCTCAACACCAATCACCTTCGGTATGGTGGACGGCTTCTTCATCCATGCCATAACAGTCAGAGCCCAGCTGTCTGGAGAAACAAACATACTTACGAGCTCACCTCCAAGGTCGTTGATAAGCTCGTTCATGGACTCGCTGTTCCAAGCACGCCGAGGCATGCTGTGGAAGGTAAGCTTTGTTCAAAACTGAAGCTCAGAGGGAACCGAGCCCCATCCTGGGTGCCACTGATCAAAGCTCACCAGCGCGCCATCGCAGAACAAACGCCGGGAAGATTCAAACACACGACTGCAGTCAAAAGTTGTCTGGAACCTGACAAAGAAATCAGCCGGTGGCGGACAGACTTCGACGAGCAAGTCACTTATTTGGATGCCGTGCACAATGCCAAGAGCTTTGACAAGGTCGTCCGGCAAGACGGGAGGCTGGTCGCTATTGATGGTTACCATCAGCACTTTGCCGGCAAACTGGTCGTCAAGCGCCGCCATGCCATTGATGAGCGACAACACGCAGCGACCGAAGGCAGGACGGACCTCAAGATCTCCAGCTCGGAGATCCACGTTGACCGGAGACATGATAGTGCGCTTGAGTACAGGGAGTACAGGAGGGGGATTTGGGGGAACTGGAGTAGGAATCGAGATTCCAAAGGTGGGGTGAGGGGCGGGAGATAGGGGATGAAAAGGTAGCATGAATTTCGAGCACGTGCCAATATGCTCTCGGCGCACAAGCGCACGAAAACACCGATGGCACCCACATGTCGGCCTAAGAGTCCTTATTCTTTCTTTTTTGGAGAGCTCGGCCTTTTTTTCAGGATCTTTTGAGAGCCCGGCCCAAGAGTCATAATTGACCTGTTTGGCATTGCGTTACTACTCGGCCTCATATTCAACGACACCTCACTAGCCCAAGCAAGTGTACATCATCGAAAAGGCAGTGAGCTCAAATTATATAACTTGAAAAAAGGAGATATACTCTTAACACTGGAGAATGGTGATGCCCTCATTTAGCCCACCAGTAGTTCGAGACAATAAATAGTTCGAAACACTGACTAGTGACTACTACTAACATAAACAGGAAGACATGATCGTTCATAAGAAGTCTTGCTACACCACCAAAACGTACCCATCTGCAGCGCTCAGACTCTCGTGATCCAGAAGAGAATGACATTCTAAATATAAGCAACTATTACATAGAAAGAGTGACATAGACGAGGATGACCAAATGACAAGGAATATGCATAACAAAAGAAAGAACTAACCATATAGAACCAGCAGGAAAGACAACAAAGTCATTCGAAGATATGATCCAACACCATCATAATTTGCAGCCCCGCTTCAGTGACCAGTGATCCAGAGACACCAGTACTCCACCCTTTCGATGCAACAACCCAGTTACCTATCAACCTGAAGGCTTGAACCACATCACTGCCTGTCGTATTTGAGACATCCAAGGATCAAAGTTAATCCGGATGCCTTTGTCATTCTCACCTTCTTTTGGCTGCAGGCTGTATCGTTGACAATCAGGGGAGTTTGCTCCCAAACTCCTAGGGCTCGCCATGTAGACACAGTTTTCCATAGCAAACAGAGTCTCTCTGCCATCAAGATCCTTGCCAACGGTGATCTCCTAGTTAATCGGATAATTGAGTCCGAGAAACAGAGAGTGTGAACCAAGGTTGTTTACCCGCCTCCAACTAAAAAATCCTAAAGGCCCCAACAAGCTGGTATCCTGCTCATAGACGTAACAGCCACTGTCCGGATACTCACGTATTACACGGTGCTTGTATACAGTGCGGTTTTTGCAATATAACTTTTCTGGCTCATGTGTCCGAATGATCATCAGTCTTTTGCCGTCGTCTGATCGAGCGAGGAACCAGTTGTGCTTCCCTATTTTTGGCAAAGGTGGTGTAATTACAAAGGGCAGTAACTGTAGGGACACTGCATCATCAAAAAGGATAGGCGTTGTTAATGTAAGATCAGCATTGTTCAGAGTATGAGTAGGATAATGCAAGAAACAACATTGATATGTCCCTGTTGGAACTAGGAGGAAAATACAGGAAATGTATAATGGGTTCAAAACTATAGAAGTGCCATGCATGGTTATACTCATGTTATCTCGCAATCGATTCTTCACAGGAAACTACCATGTCATGCATGTTATGTAATCATGTTCTATCCTCACAACCAAATTCTTCAAGGTAACTAACAGAACATGCATTGTTATATACTCGTGTCCTATGGGCAAAAATTTTGTGAGGATATTATTCTAGCCATTGATTGCTGAAGGGCGAATATAGGTATGTACACATGGTAAGCATTGCAGGATTTCACTACTTCCAAATATAGAGTTCTCCATATGCACATTTACTTCCCTAATGTATGGTTAGATGAAACCAACAGTGTGGTGCATGTTTCTACATCATGAAAATGAGGAAACTAACATGGCCATTGATACACACTCATATTTAGTTGTAGTATATAGATTACTGTAAAATAAGGATAATATCTATATATTCCTAACCGTTTCATTATTCAGGGTACAAATTGGCTGTAATGACATGGTCACAATCGCATGAATTAACTCATTCCAAATATAGCTGATTTACGGCGTCTCTAATATATTGCCATAGTTCTACTCAAATTCTGATCAAACAGGGATATGCCAATCATCACAAAAAGTTAAAACAGTGTCATGGCGTCATCATTAACATGAGACAGAAACAACTTACACGCGCCGTCCCAGCAATACGTGGTGCCATCTGCTTTGTCGATCGCGTAGATGATGTCATTGTGTTCAATAGCATCACAGAAGTGTGTATCAGCTATGACAATGATCCACTGCGAGCCGAGTTGTCTCCAGCTAAAAAAGGCACCGGCATAAAGATAAGCGAGTCCATAGTCGAACAAGGCAATTAGCTTAAAGTCTGCGTAATTCGCATGTCGTGTGGGTACTTGGCAGATTACAATCTTCTGCAAAACGAGGTCCGTATGACTGACGTAGTAATCTAGATCACTTGGACCGCGATGGTAATACTCTATATAATCCAACGGAGGAAGGATAATCTCATGGGAGGTATGGAAGTTCATGAGCACCAACTTTTTACCGTCTTCTCTGAAGGCAGCCATCCAGTGGGAGTTCATGCCGACCCAGGACATACCTGCCAAGAAGTTTCGGGCGATGGTGATCGGATCGATGTCGAGGGAAATGATGTACAACGACACACTACATACCTGCAAAGAAGTTTCGGCTAATGGAGATCGGATTGAAGTCGAGGGGCATCATGCACGCCTCCGTATCATGGTGAGCCGATCTCACAAGACCATATAGTAGCAAGCAGGGTGTCTTGAAAAGCGTAGGCCTCTCTTCGATGACAGCCGTGTGCATGTCCCTCGAGCATGCAGCCAGCCGCAGGGCGGTCAACATATCCATACACGAACAACAGAGGCCGAGGATGTCACCAGGGAGATTTCTCCAATCGCGGCTCATATGGATGCTGCGCGGTTCGTGTTCGGCCATGGTGGAGTTTGGAAGGGGGCTTGATTTATGGGGGAGAAGGATGTCGGTGCTGGAGCGGCTAGCGAGGGAATAGTGGTACTGGCGGAGGCGAGTGAGGTGAAGGTACACGGGGGCACAGTGAGATGGAGACGGAGGAGGAGACGAGAAGGAGATGGAGATGGAGTGGTGCTATGGGAGCGGAGAGGGAGACGAGGCGAGGCGCCAATGTGCTGTACAGCGGCGGTGACAGACTGCACAGTGCACAGGGTGAGGCTAACTTTGGTAACCCGAACACGCCCTGATGAATAGTGTTTTGACCATCAAGTGTACCACAGTTGTACTACTACTACTACTACTACTAGTAGTAGGAACATGAGTACTCCAGTATTGTATAGCGGAAATAGGTCTCCCGTGCTAGCATGCATGTTCACTTCATCGTTCAGGTATCATCCATATTGCGAGCAGAACCAAATTCTCATGCATGCCCAATCAACGCCCTGACGTGATGCATGTTGTGGTCGTTCTGGTGCATCAAGGACGGCATGCAGATCGTTCCACACTTGAGAAGAGGAAAAATGGAAAGGTAGAACTCGGCAGCAGAGGAAGAGAATGCTGGCTAACGAGGCTGGGACGGGATCGAGCAGGAAGTTAATGCTCCACGCCTAAAGGTTTTGGGAAAACCTGATTTTCATAAGGTGACTTATACTCACCTAAACGGAGGGAGTATTCCTTAACCAGAGAATGTTGTGTCTCCCACTCACGCGCTCAAAAAAAGCTACGACACATTTTTTATCTGTTTGCATAGGTCCCACCTATCAGGAAGGATGGGCACGTACACGAACAGGTACGACTCCTCAGTCTACCTGCATAGACTTTTCATTTAGTCTACCTAGCCGTCTAATCAACTGCCTGCACGCCACTTCTCCCATTTACTTCTCCATCGGGAACCGATTCGCCTCGGCTTCTTCACCTCCCCTTCGTCTTCATTTGCATCCAAACCCCACTGCGTTCACATTGTTTTAACCTCTTTAAATAATCATCTACTACTTCAGTTAGACTAGCCATCTAATCCTAATTCTCCAAACCACGGCCCTCCGTTCCAGCGGTTCCAAATGGCGAAAGAGATCGAGATGCAGGTTTTTAGCGCCCAACATGTCCTCGTCGAAGGCTCAATGCGCATAGTTTCCACCATCACCGTCAACCCAAGGGTTGTTCGGCAGTGGATCAACAATGTATCCAACTCCCTCGAAAAGGTAGAGACGAGTGTCATCGGTCTCGACGCAGAGTACACGGAGCGTGCCCCTGGGAAGATCCAGCGCGCCGCCGTCCTTCAGCTGTGCCTCGAAGATGATGTTTTGGTGTACCACATACACTTTCCCTCCATACCAGGTGAGCTTCACGATGTCTTGTCTCGGGAGGACGTATACTTCTGTGGGGTAGCCATCGAAGGGGACAAATAGAAGCTGGAGCCGTACAACCTTGATTTGAAAAGCATCGCTGACCTACAAACCAGAATCAAAATTCATGTAGAAGATTGTGCTAAACAGACACCATCCCTATTCGACGTAGCAAATTTTGTGCTCGGTACAAATCTTCAGAAGGGTGACGAGACGGTGGCATTAAGGTCGTCTGGATGGGAGAATTATCCCTTGACGTACGAGCGGATAAAATATGCTACCCTCGATGCCCGTGTGAGTTTCGAGATAGCTGCAAGGTCCAAGGAGCTTGTTGCGAAGTCGTCTCCCACGGAGAATGAGAACAAGAAGAAGAAGACGAAGAAGAAGAAGACGAAGAAGAAGAAGAAGAAGAAGAAGAAGAAGAAGAAGAAGAAGAAGAAGAAGAAGAAGAAGAAGAAGAAAACGCTGCACGAGCAGGAGGGCATTATGGATGGATGAACTATTTCCTCTCTTGTAAAAAAAAGTATTCCCTCTCGGTGTATATTGATATAGATGGACTATTTCGATGGTGTGCATGTCTTTGGAACAGAGTAGTAGTATGGGTCCGCTTGACTATAAGGAACTATTTATCCGCATATATAGCTTTCTCTGCTACTCCTTCCAGTGATCGGTATGCAGTGCATGTGTCCGTAGACATGACAGCTTGTCCATGGAAGTTCAACTACGGCGACCATCACGTTTCATCTCGCGATTCCCACGACGCCTCTCCAACCCACGGCACCACGCCCCCCGACATGCGCCTCACCCCTCTCGGCCGCACCGCCCCTCTTCCTTTGTGTGCATGACATGTGGGCCACCTAAAATGCGGCGAGCATCAAGTTTCTACCACAGCCACCCGCGATTCCCATGACGCCGCTTGAACCCATGAAACCACACGTCCCCTGACCTGTGGCTCACCCCTCTTGGCCTCACTGCCCCTCTGCCTTCGGGAGCATTACATGTGGACCAGTCACCTATCGGGTCCACATGTTATTGACTCAAAGGTAGGTGTAGTAAGGCGCTGAAGCTCAGTCCCAACGGCCCTGAGAGGGAATGTAACTCCTGCGCCAGGGCTTGTGGTGCTCCCACAGCACGAACTCATGCCAAACTCGAGATTTGTTTCTTTACTATACATGCATGCAATGATTTAATGGACATTGTAATCTCAACATGTGATGGGGAGATCTAAATTTGAATTTGAAACTTATAAAATGAAAAGATTCAAAACAAATAAACTGGGAGAGAGGGAGTATATCGTAGGATGTGTCCCATACAAAATAAGTCCCCTGGTTTGTCACCGCGAAGATGCGGTTAGAAAGGAGCACAACATCTTCCTACTCGTATGCAACAAATCGGCCGCAGACAGCATGGTATGCCTTTGACCGCCATGTGCAAGGTTCATGCTATCTTTTATTAAATCTCACCGTGGTTCCATCGTACCAATTCATGCAGTGGCCTGTTGCATGGCTGATCCCAATGTTGGACAAAGGTTCTACGGGAACGGTGTCACCATTGTAAATGTTGTGAAAATTGATGTTGGTATCCTACCGTACATATGCAAGCCAATCTCCACTAGCACGAGCCTAGCCTGTGAAATAGTGGGCAGGGGGAGAATTAGGAAATGGACACAAAAGTAGTCTTTAGAATACATTTACTACGTGATCAAACTCATCTTACCTGCTCATCGGAGGAAATCCGAGTGCCCCTCAACGTCGGCATCTCAAGGGGCGTCAACTTGCAACTACGGACACGCCATGCTAGAGAGACCCCCAAGGAAACATCCTCGTGCATTCCACGGAACATCAAGATGCATTTGTATGAGTAGTTTATCTTGTGAGAGAAAAGGATGAACGAGGGAAGGCCTCTAGAGATAGAGATGGACACAACTACTACCAATGTGCTGGCCCGTGCGTTGCAATGGATCCAAACTAGTAGAATAATACTTGTTCATGTACTTGAAATATAAACACTCTAGTTTTGATATACATGTGTCAGCAGACACGACAGCTTGTCCATGGAAGTTGAACCACGACGACCATCACGTTTCTTGTTTCAACCAGTGCCACACCCACACACGATTCCCACGACGCTGCTCCAACCCACGGCACGACATCCCCCGACATGGACATGGATCCTCTGACGCGTCTAGCACTGCCTTGCCCTGCCTTTCCTTCGCTGATAGGTGGGACCCATGCTTATGCGTCCCACATGTCAGTGACAGAATGGTCGGATTGTTCATGCCCCTCATCCCTCTCGGCCCCACCGCTCCTCTGCCTTTGTGTGCATGACATGCGGGCCAGCTGACCTGCGGCGACCATCAACTTTCTACCACAGACACACCCGATTGGACGCGGTTTACCTGCTCCACTACTGTGCTCCGATCCATACTCCCGCACCATCGATTTTTCATCCAGCGGTTGTGACACATTTTCATCCGTACTCCGGCCAGTTCATCTTGAATGAGTGAGTCGCGAACCACGCCACCACCATGAGAATGACATGTGGGCCAGCCGCATTTAAGGTCCACATGTCATTGACTCATATGCCGGGCACTAAGCCACTGAAGTTCGGTGCTGTCGGCCCCGAGAGGGAAATGTAACTCCTGCGGTAGGCCTTGTGGTGCTCCCACAGTACGAGCTCGTGCCAAAACTGGAATTTGTTTCTTACTACTACCAATTAGTACTAGTAAGGTACACGTGCATTGCACGCATGAGATTCTGGTGGTTTGTGCATTATGCTTCTACATGTGGAGTTTTCTGGATTCTAACATGTGGCAAAATCTGGTGAAATGTAAGGTTAGGCAAGTTTGATTAACTTAGGTGAGTGTTTGGTTCAAGCCACACCTTAGGCAAGCCACACTAAGGCCCCACATGACATACACACAAAAACGTGGCAAGCTTCCCTTAGGCTTGGCAACTTGTGGCTCTCATTTTGAAGAACTAATAACTTTGCCTAATCTTAGTTGTGGCAAAGTTAGTCATGAATTAAGTTCAACCATGGAGTCTTCTAGATTATACATGTGGCAGAATCTGGTGGATGATATCCAACGGCCAGTAGTGCTCGGATTTGCCATCTTTGTACCGTCGGATTGGCTTCATCCAACGACCAACTTTCAAAGTTTTTCGCACACTATATAGAGGGTATAGATATAGATGTGCCGGTCCGTTGCAATGGATCCAAAGTATATCTATTTAGTGGAGTGCACTCTAAACACATTATCTATTTATTTTTCTCTAACCTTCCGTAGCCATGCAACCAAGCTACATAAGCTTCATGGGTGCCCCACACATCATATTATTCATACTACGTTGATTGGAAAAAAGATAAATCACCCAAAACAAGATCTTCCCTTTTTTTTTGTTCCTACGATGTTGTGTCGTGCACGCATCTACTAGTAGTTGTATAGTGGTAGTACTAGTAATATAGTATTAGGAGTACAAACTTGGTAGTACTAGTAGGAGTAGTGCTAGTACGGAATGCTCCTACTCTATCAACGAGCCCCGTCTGACACAAAATTTCTTGGCTTCCGTGCTACAACTAGATCTTCCCCTTGTTTCTGTTTTCGAACCCGGCGGCGGGCGGGGTGTCGGTTTGCTCAACGGCGGTCCCACATGAAAGTGAAAATGCTAGGCAGGCAACACGCCTTCCCTAAGCTATGTGTCATGCCAGACAGGCCGTGTTGTACTCCCGATTCCCGGGCGTGTGCGGGTGCGACGCGAACGTGGCAGGCCTTTTCCTTTTACTAGCAATGTGCCCGTGCGTTGCGATGGATCCAAAGTAGTAGAATAGTAGTGTTTGTTCACAAACTTGGAAGAAACCACTATTGTTTTGATATACTCCTAATATATTATCCCTCCGTACCTAAATATTTGTCTTCTTTGAGATTTCAAATGGACTATCACATACGGATTATATAGACATATTCTAGTGTTTCTAGCAAGATGCCCGCGCGTTGCACAAAGTTAATGGAAAAGGTAAGCACAACTTATAAATTGACGGATGGAGTACTAGTTACAGTGATGCATATAATTAAGCAAAGGGATCCCACATGTCGGTATTGACTGGATCGAGAATGCAACAACACAATAAGAATTAAGGCCATGATGGTGTGATCGCAGTGGTGGTTACAGAAGGCAAGAAGAAAGATGGATCCATGAACGTACGACCTCCTCCTCCTCAACTTAGTGCGCCGGGTCACTGACCGGCGGCTAAGGAGCGGCGGCTTTTGTGGCGAGGTCGAGGTGCTTCTCAACAAAGGCATCCAAGGCTTCCAGCCGGTTGAGGAAGGCCAACGTCGTAGCATCCTCACTGGACTTGTAGATACCTATGTACACGATTTGCTCGTACGCGTGGATGTGTAGGTTGACAAATTCTTGCAGGGCGAGGTGCCTCGCAGTGAGCGCGACCTCCAGGTGGACATTCTTCATGGCGTCGGCGGGCAGTCGCAGGGCCACCAGTGCTTGAAGGAGGTTCCGGCCATGGAGGCCGATTGGGGTGGCAGGCAATGAGGAGGCAGGGCGTGCGGGCTGGAGGAGTACGGCGATGTCGACCCCGAGCTTCTTGAGGAAGGTGAACTTGTTGCTGGTGGGAACGATAATCTGGTCGAACTGAGAGTCATAGTTGGCGTCGACGGCGGCCATCCACTAGCCAGTCTCCAACACCGTCTGGAGACGATCCTCGGCGCCATGCCGCAGGCCGGTGTCGTGGACCATCTGGTGCAGCCGCTGGCCGCTCACGCGCATCGCCGCCATGGGTCTGGAGCCAGCTCTTTTGCGCTTAGTGTAGGTGCTTAGGCAAATGCTTAGGTGCGTACGATGTGTTACATGCATTGGAATGGAGGGACGCCTTTATATGAGGGCAATGAGGGCAAAATGCGTTGCATTCACATCGTGCAGCCTCTTTTCCTGGACCTCCTCCCATTACTTCCCTCATGCATTAATCGAAGGAGGCTGCATTGGTCGTTGAACATATCGGGAACCGCTACTCCCTCCCTCGTTTGCATTAAAGCTGTATCGGGAACTGCGCCGCCCGCTGTGAAATCGAATACTCCCTCCGTCTAGGTGAGTATTAAGTCATCTTATGAAAACCAAATACTAGTAAACACATAGGTGTGGTGCATTAACTCTCACGTTCTTTCTTATTTTTTGACATAAATAAAGGAATCAAGCAAGAAGAGATGTGGGGCTTGTATGCTTTTAGTGACTTGAGACTATCAAACATGACATGCAGTGGTCAGTTCGTTGCACAAGAACAAATACAACCCACGTCAGCACACACGCATCTTATAGCATCACGTCCAATGGCTATAAAATATGAATGAGACCAAATTATATCTCATCTAGATGAGTTCTAGCAAAACTGTATTAATAATACTTAGTACTCCTGCGCCATGTATCATATATTAGGCTGGTTGTAATGGGGAGTATCATATACTAGTATCATGCATATGATACTAGTGTATGATACTACATCCGTAATGCATGGTATCATATGTTGGTACTAGTATCATATAGGACTACATTTATTTCCATGCATGACACAAAGTAGTATATGATACTCAAGCTCCTCTTTCTTCATTTAATTCAATGACACCTCATCAAAATTGCTCAGTTGGCATGCATGATACTACCTATGATACTCCCATTACGACCAGCCTTAGTATCATCTAGTACTTTATTTATTGCCATGTACATGACACATAGTTCACGAGCGCTCTCTATATGTACCACCTTTTTTTTAATTTCAAGTTTTGCTCCATAGCGCAATCCATCGATACTACTACTGTACAAAAGTGGAGTATATACATTTTTTAAAAGGCTAGAGGGCGGGGCAGTCTAGCTCGGTCTATTTCACGAGAGGTGAGGGCCTTTGTGATTTGACGGCTATTAATGTTGTCAAATTGAATAGTACAGTGCCGCCCGCTGCACGCCCGGCGCCTCCATATATCCCTTCATTAAACCCGCATGCAAACCAAGAATCCTACTCCGGCCACACGCCTATTCATGAGCAGGCCGGAATTAAATGCAACACCGGCCGAGCTCTTCCCGTCTGCCCTCAGTTTAAACGAGGCCAGACGCCGGCCAAGCTCCTACCGTCCGCCCTCTATTTACACGAGGTTAGACAGATAGCGGGCAAGTATCGCACCCCTCCGCTGCTCCCCCATCTCCTCCTTCACCATTTTCTCCACCCTTCCGATGGCTTACGATGAGACGTTCTCCGGCATATTACCCGGCTGGGTGGCCTGCCGAGCCCTCTGGATACGGCTGAGGCCGCTCGGTGCTTCACCAACCTCGCTTGGCCCGACGGAGCCAGTTGCCACCCCAAGCAGGCGCGTAGTTCAGCAACTCGCCGCTCTAGTTCAGCTCGATGAGGAGTGGCGAGTTGCTCCACGCCGGCACGGCGGCGAGCACGCCGGTACGGGTGCTGTCGCTGCCGCGTCGTACCGCGCCACTAGTGTCTGCGGTGGCCGCGCCTCCCGTGTCTGTGGGCGCGCCTCCCGTGCCTGCGGCAACACCATGCAGGCAAAGATAGAAGCCCGGGGCTTGGAGAGCGACGAGTCGGTGGCCAGCTTCTCCGTGTCCGCCGCCATCATCGAGGAGAAGTAGAACACGGGAGGCCGCCGCCACTTGGGACCCATGAAGGCCGCCGCCGAGGCGACGACCGCGGATTCAGGTGGTTTCTTTGCTGCTTCGTCTCTTCCGAGGACCTTCGTCGACCCTGCAAGTGTCTGACGAACATGAGGAAGAGAAAGGGATCCACGGGTGGCCATTTAGAACTAAAATAAGTCTAGATATATCCATTTCTAGGACAAGTATTTCCGGACAGAGGGAGTATTAATTATACAAGAGAGCCGGATTGGCACCTCTTAGTTCATGTAAATGTAATGAAATCCATCATGTTTATATGAAGATCCGGCTTTTTTATATGAAATCCTTCATGCTTATATGAAATCAGTCTGTGTTTGCTCGAATTTCATCTGGTTGGTTAGAGTTGTAAAAATGTATACTGTTGGCGTTTGATGTCGCCCTCCGCAGAAGGAAGCGGGAGGAAATTTGACGGCTGCCGTTGGAGATGCTCTTTATGCTGGAAATAATAGAGTGACATCCAATCCATTTGAGTTAATTGCTTGTATGATTGTCCCTCTGTAAAAAGTTAATTGCATGTACAGTGTACACGTGACTTGCAGGGTGGCTACAGCTTAGTACAGAAAGTTAAAAAGAAACAAGTCCATCCTTAATATTCTAAGTACTCTATGGGTTCCACTGTCAGTACAGTAGCAAAAGAAGTATATACTAAATAAGTAGAGTAATATATAATATAAAAATCTAAAGTTTAAAGACAGAATTCAAACTCATGTCATCGCGTTGCGAGCATCCGGCGCTAACCAGCCCAGCACATTTTTGTTGTAGACCATGATGGAGATATATCTCCATGTCTACTCCATGTCTACTCTTATATATACTCCATTCGTTCCTAAATATTTGTCTTTTCAGATTTCAAATGGACTACCACATACGGATGTGCATGCGGACATATTTTAGAGTGTAGATTCACTCATTTTGCTACGTATGTCTTTTCGGGAAGGGGTCAGATTTGTCCTTGATTTATTTATGAGGTATCCACATGGCACTGCGCCACCAAGAAAAGAGGGTAACATCAAAATTATGGACTACTTTTTTGAGTATGTTGGTAAGGTCTGGTCATAGTCACTTGTTGAAATCTCTAAAAAGACAAATACTCCCTCCGTCCGAAAATACTTGTCATCAAAATGGATAAAAGGAAATGTATCTAGACGTATTTTAGTTTTAGATACATCTATTTTTATCCATTTTGATGACAAGTATTTTCGGACGGAGGGAGTAGAAAACAGAGTTGGTGATGATGGTGTGCGTGCCATCCTGCAATATAGGCCGTCGGATTTATATCTAACGGATAGGAAAGAAACTATGGCAATTTTGCAAAAATATACCCACACGTCTCTCCACGTTCGCAAATAAGGCCTTCCCTCGTTCAGCCTTTTCTCTCACAAGATAAACTACTCATACAAATGCATCTTGATGTTCCGTGCAACACATGGGCAGCTAGCTAATTTCTTTTAAAATAGTTGTTGTGATAATTGGGTTGAAGTGATATATTTTATGTCTGCCCCGAATGATTTCAGATTCACTAGTAGTAACAAAGAAAAGGTTGCCTTGTTAATTAACAGAAAACAGGGTGAAAACTATCACATGAGGCCGGTAAAAACAAGGCACACTAGGTTCAGCGTCATCGTCACTACAGCTGTGCGCGCGCGAGAAGTCTACATATCGAGGGGGCTACCAAGCGAGGCACCGAGACACAATGTTCGAGAGAGAAACCAATTGACAGATTATGATCAGATCGAGTTGTCACCGTTCTGCTGTCATTGTTGGGGGGGGGGGGAGAAAGACGTATCGAGAGTGTGCGTGGTAGGCACAGAGGCACAACTAGCGAATGTGTGTGTGTGTGTGTGTTTGAAAGAGGAGTAGATAGATTATTATCAAGATCGATGTGCCACCCTACTCCTTCGGTGCCGGATAGTGTGTGTGTGTATGTATGTTTGAGAGGGAATCCAGTCGATAGATTAGTATCAAGATCGAGGTGTCACCCTACTCCACCGGTGTTGGGTAGTGTGTGTGTGTATGTTTGAGAGAGAAGCCAGTCGATAGATTACTATCAAGATCAAGGTGTCACCCTACTCCTTCGGTGTTGGGAAGTGTGGGTGTGGGGGGGGGGGGCAGTGACACTCACATATCTGTACTCTTATAGAAAATAGAGTTGGTGATGATGGTGTTCCTGCCATCCTGCAATATAAGCCATCCGATTTATATCCGACGGACAGGAAGGAAAATATGGAAATTTTGCAAAAAGATACCCACACCCCTCTCCGCATTTGCAAATAAGGCATTCTCTCGTTCATCCTTTTCTCCCACAAGATAAACTTCTCATACAAATGCATCTTGATGTTCCGTGCAACGCATGGGCATCTTGCTAGTAGGGAGAAGGAGTTTGTGTGACACATATCAAGCTATATTAAGGGATAGGTAGATAGCATATGTGTGAGAGACATTATTATACTTTGAGACATTAGTGGCTGTGGGTGGGCGGAACTAAAGGGGTGGGCGTGTTAGACATAGAGAGCGTGTGTGTTTCTGTGTGAGAGACTTGTAGGACGGGGTAGAAAGACGAATTTAACCCTGATGGAGGGAGAGAAATACACGAAGTGCGCGTGTGTGATTCCGATGCCCACAGGGAAATGAGATATGTATGCGTGTGAGAGAGATTGCACAATTCATTCACGTATCACTATCTAGCGACCGTGGACGTGCATCGCTTGAACATAAGTCAATATCTACATCGTATCGTGGCCAAAGGTACAATATCGATTCAACGCTGTAAAGATTGGACACTCACATATCACTTTTTTCTATTTAAATAAACCTTTTCAGTTGTGCATGCCAAAGTTACAGTGATGTTTCTTCAAACAACCAATGTAGCTATCATGCACATGCACCATTGTTACTCTTGCATTCAAATTCATATATGATTTAAGTTTCTATTTTGAAGTAATATATGTAATATTCATATATGAATTCAACGGGTACGCAATTTATGAATTGGAGGCTATGTAATCATATGAGGTAACACTTTTAAGTAGCTAACTACAATATCCATTTGTTTTTGTGCGCCTCTACACTAACACGTCAATGCATTATGTTTAAAGTAAATAACCAATGGCACTAAATTATCTATTTACACCAGAAATACATAGGCTGAGCGTTTGATCCCTTTTTTGAGAATGCGCCACTACACCTGTACGATTGGCCGCGCCCGTGTGAACGTCCAAGTTAGCGGCGCATCATCCCGAGTTATTGTCTTTTTTTCTGGGGTGGACATCACACCAGTTATTAACTGCTGACGCATGCCCCGTGTACACAGTCTAGCATGACCTCCCCGCTAGCACGGTCCAAAATTAGTTGAAACTGGATACGAACGATCCCGCGGGCGGAAAAATCTCCCGCCTCCTTCTAAAATTTCCGCCACCTTAGTCTTTAGCATGCGAAATCCCCCTTTGTCCTTGGTGCACAGAGACCAACAACTATCCCCCGTCGACGTCCTCTGATCCTCTTCGCCGACACCTTCCTCAACCCTACCGGAGCCGCTTCGCCGACACCTTCCTCAACCCTACCAGAGCCGCTTCGCCGACCCCATCGTCAACTCTACCGGAGTAGCTTCGCCTATACCATTCTCAACCCTACCAGGGCCGCTTTGCCAACTCACAAGTCCACGACCTCAGATCCGCTTCCTCGCATCCTCATCCAACCTACCGGAGCAGCTTCTAACGCCCCGTCCACGGCCGCAGATCCGCATCGTCGACACCACCCTTAACGCAACCACCGGATCAGCTTCTGACGCCCCGTCCACAGCCGTAGATCCGCATCGTCGACACCATTCTTAACCCAACCATCGGAGCAGCTTCTGACACCCCGTCCACGGCCACAGATCCACATCGTCGACACCATCCTTAACCCAACCACTGGAGCAGCTTCACCTACGCCCTCGTCCACGGCCACAGATCCGCTTCGCCCACACCGTAGTCCACCCTACCGGAGCCGCTCCACAAACACCCTACTCGACGGTTCTAGATCTCCTTACTGGACCCCGACAGCCAGCGCAGTGTCATCACCCTCGATGTTTCTAACCTCATTCCCACCATCTGGAGAGATGCCAAGCACCCGCCATGGCCTAGGTACTTGTCACCTTTAAACCCATCCAGCATCACCTGCCCGATGCACTTCAAATATACTAACCGGTCGCTGTTACCTGTTATGCAGCTGGCAAAAACTACAAGGATGATGTTTCTTATGGATCTAACAGCTTGGCCAACCAAGATCCTGGACTGAGGCATTGCTATGATCTTGTAAGCGCGTCTCTCTCTCTTGTATTGTTCTGTGCCTGCCAGCGTGCTTTGCTAGGATTTTTGACCAGTAATCCCTTTGTGCAGACAATGATTTCTACTACTGGCTGCTAAATTAGATATGTAGATGTCATACATGATACTACCTCGTACCTTCGTCCTAAATATAAGTCTTTTAGAGATTCCACTATAGGCTACATACGGAGCAAAATGAGTGAATCTACACAAAAAAATGCATCTATATACATCTGTATGTGGTCCATACTGGAATATCTACAAAGACATATATTTAGGAACAAGGGCAGTACATTACACAAAATCGTAGGTGGCATGTAGGAATTCCAGTGCACTACATTAGGCTCCCTTAGAGTGCCTGCTAGCCCAGCATACAGAGTCATGGCTAGTTTATGGTACGCACACAATCGTTAATTGGTGGTTTAAATATGCGCAAGAGATATGCAATGTAGTATCATGTAGAGATGTCTGAAATTAGCCGTGTCAACTTGTAGATAGGGTTACACAATGAAAAAGTACAAGATGTATGTGGCAATTTGATACGTCTCCAACGTATCTATAATTTTTGATTACTCCATGCTACTTTGTCTACTGTTTTGGACTATATTGGGCTTTATTTTCCACTTTTATATTATTTTTGGGACTAACTTATTAACCGGAGGCCCAGCCCAGAATTGTTGTTTTTTCCCTATTATAGTATTTTGAAGAAACAGAATATCAAACGGAGTCCAAATGGAATAAAACCTTCGGGAACGTGATTTTCTCACCGAACGTGATCCAGGAGACTTGGACCCTACTCCAAGAAGTGCCAGAGGAGGTC
The DNA here is from genome assembly GCF_018294505.1 of Triticum aestivum. Classification (NCBI taxonomy): domain Eukaryota; kingdom Viridiplantae; phylum Streptophyta; class Magnoliopsida; order Poales; family Poaceae; genus Triticum; species Triticum aestivum. Next base: position 55,260,248 of record NC_057810.1, on the reverse strand, counting down.
ACAAGGGTGGAGGACGCCCCCCCCCCCTGGGTGCACCCCCTGCCTCGTGGCCCCTCTATTGCTCCACTGACGTACTCCTTCTCCTATATATACCTACGTACCCCCGTCAGATCAGATACGGAGCCAAAAACCTAATTCCACCGCCGCAACCTTCTGTATCCACGAGATCCCATCTTGGGGCCTGTTCCGGAGCTCCGCCGGAGAGGGCATCTACCACGGAGGCTTCTACATCAACACCATAGCCTCTCCGATGAAGTGTGAGTAGTTTACTTCAGACCTTCGGGTCCATAGTTATTAGCTAGATGGCTTCTTCTCTCATTTTGGATCTCAATACAATGTTCTCCCCCTCTCTTGTGGAGATCTATTCGATGTAATCTTCTTTTTTGCGGTGTGTTTGTTGAGACCGATCAATTGTGGGTTTATGATCCAGCTTATCTATGAACAATATTTGATTCTTCTCTGAATTCTTTTATGTATGATTGAGTTATCTCTACAAGTCTCTTCGAATTATCCGTTTGGTTTGGCCAACTAGATTGGTAGTTCTTGCAATGGGAAAAGTGTTTAGCTTTGGGTTCAATCTTGCGGTGTCCTTACTCAGTGATAGAAAGAGTTGCAAGGCACGTATTGTATTGTTGCCATCGAGGATAACAAGATGGGGTTTTTATCATATTGCATGAATTTATCCCTCTACATCATGATATCTTACTTAAAGCGATCTACTTGTTTTGGACGTGATGCCTATATACATGATCATACCTAGATAATCTCATAATTATTCGCTTTTCTATCAATTGCTCAACAGTAATTTGTTCACCCACCGTAGAATACTTATGCTCTAGAGAGAAGCCACTAGTGAAACCTATAGCCCCCGGGTCTATTCTCATCATATCAATCTATATTACTTTATTTACTTGCTTTGTTTTACTTTGACTTTTGCTTTTTACTTTGCATCTATCTATCAAAAATACCAAAAATATTATCTCTATCAGATCTCACTCTCGTAAGTGACCGTGAAGGGATTGACAACCCCTAAGCGTTGGTTGTGAGTTGCTATCGTTTTGTGTAGGTACGAGGAACTTGTGTGTGATCTCCTACTGGATTGATACCTTGGTTCTCAAAAACTAAGGGAAATACTTACGCTACTTTACTGCATCATCCTCTCCTCTTCAGGGAATTCCAACGCAGTGCTCAAGAGGTAGCAAGAAGAATTTCTGGCGCCGTTGCCGGGGAGTTCACGCAAAAGTCAACTATACCAAGTACCCATCACAATCCCTATCTCTCGCATTACATTATTTGCCTCTCGTTTTCCTCACCCCCACTTCACCCTTGCCGTTTTATTCGCCCTCTCTTTCTCAATCTCCTCCTCTATTCCTTTTTCGCCGTTTTCTCGTTTGCCTTTGCTTGTGTGTTGGATTACTTGTTACCATGGCCGAATCAAAAAGAACTAAGGGACTTCTCCCGAGTTCTAGTGCCTTGGATAACCTATCTATCATTTCTAAGCTCATAAACAATGATGCTACAGAGAGACCCACCGGGATCACTAATGAGAATTTAGATGATTTTGATGATGACTCCAGAATCCTTCGTTATTTACTTGATGAATCTTTAAAAGATGCTTGGGATAGGTTATTAAGAATCCGGGCTAGTTATGTGCCACAATATCAAATTGATGTTTACTTAAAAAGTTTCTATGTTGGCTTGCCCGCCTCTTTCAAACAATTCTAGATTCTATATTTGAAGAAGGTTTTCTTGAAGGGGATGATATAGATACCTATGAAGAAATGCAAACCATATTTGGGCACCCTTTAAATGATAAAGTTGAATCAACTACTCTCTTGTGCTTTTATCAAAATGAAATTATTAAAGAAATGAAGTCTAGCTTGGATGCAAATTTTCGTAATGTGCTTAATCTCACCTCATCCGTTAATGGCAATGTTCTTAATCTGAATAGAAGGATGAATGACTTAGAAAGGAGACCTTCTCTCGCTACTTACACTTCTGGTGCCAAGGGGGGCACTCGTTAAATCTATCTTCGCTTCTATGCCTAGCTAGGGGCGTTAAACGATAGCGCTTGTTGGGAGGCAACCCAATTTTATTTTGTGTTCTTTGTTTTTGTTCATGTTTAGTGCTAAATTTTATTTCTACTTTCTTTTTAGATGTGGTTTTGTGTTTTAATTAGTGTTTGTGCCAAGTAGAACCTATAGGATAAGCTATGATGATAGTCGATTTGATTCTGCTGAAAAACAGAAACTTTGCGCTCACGAGAAAAAATTCAATAAATCACAGGAATGAGGTTTTGCATTTATTCTTTTTGCTGCTGATCAATAACCAAATTTTCCAGCACGTCTTATTTTGTTAGAAATTTTAGGGTTCCAGAAGTTTGCGTTAGTAACAGATTTCTACAGACTGTTCTGTTTTTGACAGATTCTGTTTTTCGTGTGTTGTTTTCTTATTTCAATGCATCTATGGATAATAAATTAGTTTATAAACCATAAGGAAGTTGGAATACAGTAGGTTTAACACCAATATAAATAAATAATGAGTTCATTACAGTACCTTGAAGTAGTCTTTTGTTTTCTTTCACTATCGGAGCTCACGAGATTTCTATTGAGTTTTGTGTTGTGAAGTTTTCAAGTTTTGGGTGAATTCTTTTGATGGATTATGGAACAAAGAGTGGCAAGAGCCTAAGCTTGGGGATGCCCATGTCACCCCCAAGATAATCCAAGCACACCAAAAAGTCAAAGCTTGGGGATGCCCCGGAAGGCATCCCCTCTTTCGTCTACTTCCATCGGTAATTTACTTGGAGCTATATTTTTATTCACTACATGATATGTGTTCTGCTTGGATCGTCTTTTATTATTTGTGTCTTTGCTTGTTAGTTTGCCACAATCATCCTTGCTGTACACACCTTTTGAGAGAGCCATACATGATATGGAATTTGCTAGAATACTCTATGTGCTTCACTTATATCTTTTGAGCTTGATAGTTTTGCTCATAGTGCTTCACTTATATCTTTTGAGCGTAATAATTTTTGCTCTAGTGCTTCACTTAGATCTTTTAGAGCACGGTGGTGGATTTTTTTTTAAAGAAACTATTGATCTCTCATGCTTCACTTATATTATTTTGAGAGTTGTTAATAGCATGGTAATTTGCTTAAAGTTAATATACTTGGTATTCAAGATTTGTGAAACTTTCTTTTGAGTGCGTTGAATACTAAGATAAGTTTGATGCTTGATAATTGTTTTGAGATATGGAGGTGATAATATTAAAGCAATGCTAGTAGGGGTAATTATGAATTTAAAGAATGCTTGCATTGAAGTTTGTGATTCCCGTAGCATGCACGTATGGTGAACCGCTTGTGATGAAGTCGGAGCACAATTTTATTTGTTGATTGTCTTCCTTATGAGTGGAAGTAGAGGACGAGCGATGGTCTTTTACTACCAATCTATCCCCCGAGGAGTATGCGTTTAGTGCTTTGGCTTTTGATGACTTCTAAATTTTTGCAACAAGTGCATGAGTTCTTTCGATTAATGTTGAGTCCATGGATTATACACACTCTCACCCTTCCACCATTGCTAGCCTCTCTAATACCGCGCACTTTTTGCCGGTATCATACACCCACCATATACCTTCCTCAAAACATCCACCATACCTACCTATCATGGCATTTCCATAGCCATTCCGAGATATATTGCCATGCAACTCTCCACCGTTCCGCTCATATGACACACATTAGTTTTGTCATATTGCTTTTTGCATGAACATGTAGTTGACATTGTATTTGTGGCAAAGCCACCGTTCATAATTCTTTCATACATGTCACTCTTGATTCATTCCATATCCCGGTACACCGTCGGAGGCATTCATATAGAGTCATATCATGTTCTAAGTATCGAGTTGTAATTGTTGAGTTGTAAGAAAAATAAAAGTGTGATGATCATCATTATTAGAGCATTGTCCAAGTGAGGAAAGGATGATGGAGACTATGGTTCCCCCATAAGTCGGGATGAGACTCCTGACTTTTTTTAAAAAAAGGGGGTGGCCATTAAAAAAAGAAAAACAAAAGAGAAAGGCCAATTAAAAAATAAAAAAATGAGAGAAAAAGAGAGAAGGGACAATGCTACTATCCTTTTTGCACACTTGTGCTTCAAAATAAGCACCATGATCCTCATGATAGAGAGTCTCATATGTTGTTACTTTCATATACTAGTGGGAATTTTTCATTATAGAACTTGGCTTGTATATTCCAATGATGGGCTTCCTCAAAAGTGCCCTAGGTCTTCGTGAGCAAGCAAGTTGGATGCACACCCACTTAGTTTCTTTTGTTGAGCTTTCATATACTTATAGCTCTAGTGCATCCGTTGCATGGCAATCCCTAGTCACTCACATTGATATCTATTGATTGGCATCTCCATAGCCCGTTGATACGCCTAGTTGATGTGAGACTATCTTCTCCTTTTTGTCTTCTCCACAACCACCGTTCTATTCCACCTAGAGTGCTATGTCCATGGCTCACGCTCATGTATTGCGTGAAAGTTGAAAAAGTTTGAGATTTCTAAAGTATGAGACAATTGCTTGGCTCGTCATCGGGGTTGTGCATGATTAAATACTTTGTGTGATGAACATACAACATAGACAGACTATATGATTTTGTAGGGATAACTTTCTTTAACCATGCTATTTTGAGAAGACATGATTGCTTTGATTAGTATGCTTGAAGTATTATTACTTTTATGTTAATATGAACTTTTGTCTTGAATCCTTCAGATCTGAATATTCATGTCACAATTAAGAATATTTACATTGAAATTATGCCAAAGTATCACTCCGCATCAAAAATTCTTTTTATCATTTACCTACTCGAGGACGAGCAGGAATTAAGCTTGGGGATGCTTGATACGTCTCCAACGTATCTATAATTTTTTATTACTCCATGCTACTTTGTCTACTATTTTGGCCTATACAGGGCTTTATTTTCCACTTTTATATTATTTTTGGGACTAACCTATTAACCGGAGGCCCAGCCCAGAATTGTTGTTTTTTGCCTATTTCAGTATTTCGAAGAAACAGAATATCAGACGGAGTCCAAACGGAATAAAACCTTCGGGAACGTGATTTTCTCACCGAACGTGATCCAGGAGACTTGGACCCTACTCCAAGAAGTGCCAGAGGCGGTCACGAGGGTGGAGGGTGCCCCCCTGGGCGCGCCTCGTGGCCCCTCTGTTGCTCCACTGACGTACTCCTTCCTCCTATATATACCTACGTACCCCCGTCAGATCAGATACGGAGCCAAAAACCTAATTCCACCGCCGCAACCTTCTGTATCCGCGAGATCCCATCTTGGGGCCTGTTCCGAAGCTCCGCCGGAGAGGGCATCTACCACGGAGGGCTTCTACATCAACACCATAGCCTCTCCGATGAAGTGTGAGTAGTTTACTTCAGACCTTTGGGTCCATAGTTATTAGCTAGATGGCTTCTTCTCTCTTTTTGGATCTCAACACAATGTTCTCTCCCTCTCTTGTGGAGGTCTATTCGATGTAATCTTCTTTTTTGCGGTGTGTTTGTTGAGACCGATGAATTGTGGGTTTATGATCCAGCTTATCTATGAACAATATTTGATTCTTCTCTGAATTCTTTTATGTATGATTTAGTTATCTCTACAAGTCTCTTCGAATTATCCGTTTGGTTTGGCCAACTAGATTGGTAGTTCTTGCAATGGGAGAAGTGTTTAGCTTTGGGTTCAATCTTGCGGTGTCCTTACTCAGTGACAGAAATAGTTGCAAGGAACATATTGTATTGTTGCCATCGAGGATAACAAGATGGGGTTTTTATCATATTGCATGAATTTATCCCTCTACATCATGTCATCTTATTTAAAGCGTTGCTCTGTTTTACTTAATACTCTAGATGCATGCTGGATAGCGGTCGATAAGTGGAGTAATAGTAGTAGATGCAGAATCGTTTCGATCTACTTGTTTTGGACGTGATGCCTATATACATGATCATACCTAGATAATCTCATAATTATTCGCTTTTCTATCAATTGCTCAACAGTAATTTGTTCACCCACCGTAGAATACTTATGCTCTAGAGAGAAGCCACTAGTGAAACCTATGGCCCCCGGGTCTATTCTCATCATATCAATCTATATTAGTTTGTTTACTTGATTTATTTTACTTTCCCTTTTACTTTTTACTTTGCATCTATCTATCAAAAATACCAAAAATATTATCTCTATAAAATGGTCCCAAGCCCGGGTAAAGGAGGAGGGTTGTGATAGGCTTGGCGAGCCAACGTAAAAACTCAGCCACTCTTATGGAGATGAAACCCAAAAGATGATCGTTGGGGCGTAACCCTCTCAGGGACGCGCCACATCGGAACCCGGGTGTGGTGGAAAATGGGCAAGGGCCGGGCCGTCACCCCCAAGTGGCGCGCCGTATCTTGATCCGGATACGGTGGCTAGTGAGGGAGGATCGGGTCGTCGCATCCTTAGTGGCGCGCTACATCGGCGCCCGGATGTAGTGGAAAATGAGCAAGGGTCTTCGCATTTGACTCGACGAGTGCGAAGGGTAAGGAACCTAGCCGAGCCTAGGAGGATTCGCTTAGGTAGCTGGAACGTAGGGTCTCTGACAGGGAAGCTTCGGGAGCTAGTTGATGCAGCAGTCAGGAGAGGTGTTGATATCCTTTGCGTCCAAGAAACCAAATGGAGAGGAGAGAAGGTGAAGGAGGTGGAGGATACCGGCTTCAAGCTGTGGTACACGGGGACGGCTGCAAACAGAAATGGCGTAGGCATCTTGATCAACAAGAGCCTCAAGTATGGAGTGGTAGACGTCAGGAGACGTGGGGACCGGATTATCCTGGTCAAGCTGGTAGCTGAGGACTTGGTTCTCAATGTTATCAGCGCATATGCCCCGCAAGTAGGCCACAATGAGAACACCAAGAGGGAGTTTTGGGAAGGCTTGGAAGACATGGTTAGGAGTGTACCGATTGGTGAGAAGCTCTTCATAGGAGGAGACCTCAATGGCCACGTGGGTACATCTAACACAGGTTTTGAAGGGGCGCATGGGGGCTTTGGCTATGGCATCAGGAATCAAGAAGGAGAAGATGTCTTAAGCTTTGCTCTAGCCTACAACATGATTGTAGCTAACACCCTCTTTAGAAAGAGAGAATCACATCTGGTGACTTTTAGTAGTGGCCAACACTCTAGCCAGGGTGACTATAAGGTGATACCTGGGGAGAGTGTTGTACCCCAGCATAAGCTGGTGGTTGCTGACTTCCGCTTTCGGATTCGTGTCCAGCAGGATAAGCGTGCCAAGGTCGCTAGAACGAAGTGGTGGCAGCTCAAAGGGGAGGTAGCTCAGGTGTTCAAGGAGAGGGTATTTAAGAAGGGCCCTTGGGAGGAAGGAGGGGATGCGGACAATGTGTGGATGAAGATGGCGACTTGCATTCGTAAGGTGGCCTCGGAGGAGTTTGGAGTGTCCAGGGGAAGGAGAAGCAAAGATAAGGATACCTGGTGGTGGAATGATGATGTCCAGAAGGCCCTTAAAGAGAAGAAAGATTGCTTCAGACGCCTATACCTGGATAGGAGTGCAGACAACATAGAGAAGTACAAGATGGCGAAGAAGGCCGCAAAGCGAGCTGTTGGTGAAGCAAGGGGTCGGGCATATGAGGACCTCTACCAACGGTTAGGCACGAAGGAAGGTGAAAGGGACATCTATAAGATGGCTAAGATCCGGGAGAGGAAGACGAGGGATATTGGCCAAGTCAAATGCATCAAGGACGGAGCAGGCCAACTCTTGGTGAAGGACGAAGAGATTAAGCATAGATGGTGGGAGTACTTCGACAAGCTGTTCAATGGGGAGAATGAGAGTTCTACCATTGAACTGAATGACTCCTTTGATGAGACCAGCATGCGTTTTGTGCGGCGCATCCAGGAGTCTGAGGTGAAGGAGGCTTTAAAAAGGATGAAAGGAGGCAAGGCGATGGGTCCTGATTGTATCCCCATTGAGGTGTGGAAAGGTCTCGGGGACATAGCGATAGTATGGCTAACCAAGCTTTTCAACCTCATTTTTCGGGCAAACAAGATGCCAGAAGAATGGAGACGGAGTATATTAGTACCAATCTTCAAGAACAAGGGGGATGTTCAGAGTTGTACTAATTACCGTGGAATTAAGCTGATGAGCCATACAATGAAGCTATGGGAGAGAGTCATTGAGCACCGCTTAAGAAGAATGACAAGCGTGACCAAAAATCAGTTTGGTTTCATGCCTGGGAGGTCGACCAGGGAAGCCATTTTCTTGGTACGACAACTTATGGAGAGATATAGGGAGCATAAGAAGGACTTGCATATGGTGTTCATTGACTTGGAGAAGGCCTATGATAAGATACCGCGGAATGTCATGTGGTGGGCCTTGGAGAAACACAAAGTCCCAGCAAAGTACATTACCCTCATCAAGGACATGTACAATAATGTTGTGACAAGTGTTCGAACAAGTGATGTCGACACCGATGACTTCCCGATTAAGATAGGACTGCATCAGGGGTCAGCTTTGAGCCCTTATCTTTTTGCATTGGTGATGGATGAGGTCACAAGGGGTATACAAGGAGATATCCCATGGTGTATGCTCTTTGCGGATGACGTGGTGCTAGTTGACGATAGTCGGACGGGGGTAAATAGGAAGTTAGAGTTATGGAGACAAACCTTGGAATTGAAAGGGTTTAGGCTTAGTAGAACTAAAACCGAGTACATGATGTGCGGTTTCAGTACTACTAGCTGTGAGGAGGAGGAGGTTAGCCTTGATGGCCAGGTGGTACCTCGGAAGGACACCTTTCGGTATTTGGGGTCAATGTTGCAGGAGGATGGGGGTATTGATGAAGATGTGAACCATCGAATTAAAGCCGGATGGATGAAGTGGCGCCAAGCTTCTGGCATTCTCTGTGACAAGAGAGTGCCACAAAAGCTAAAAGGCAAGTTCTACAGGATGGCAGTTCGACCCGCAATGTTGTATGGCGCGGAGTGTTGGCCGACTAAAAGGCGACATGTTCAACAGTTAGGTGTGGCGGAGATGCGTATGTTGAGATGGATGTGTGGCCACACGAGGAAGGATCGAGTCCGGAATGATGATATATGAGATAGAGTTGGGGTAGCACCAATTGAGGAGAAGCTTGTCCAACATCGTTTGAGATGGTTTGGGCATATTCAGCGCAGGCCTCCAGAAGCTCCAGTGCATAGCGGACGGCTAAAGCGTGCGGAGAATGTCAAGAGAGGGCGGGGTCGACCGATTTTGACATGGGAGGAGTCCGTTAAGAGAGACCTGAAGGATTGGAGTATCGACAAAGAGCTAGCTATGGACAGGGGTGCGTGGAAGCTTGCTATCCACGTGCCAGAGCCATGAGTTGGTTGCGAGATCTTATGGGTTTCACCTCTAGCCTACCCCAACTTGTTTGGGACTAAAGGCTTTGTTGTTGTTGTTGTTGTTGTTATTATCTCTATCAGATCTCACTCTCGTAAGTGACCGTGAAGGGATTGACAACCCCTAAGCGTTGGTTGCGAGTTGCTATCATTTTGTGTATGTATGAGGGACTTGTGTGTGATCTCCTACTGGATTGATACCTTGGTTCTCAAAAACTGAGGGAAATACTTACACTACTTTACTGCCTCATCCTCTCCTCTTCGGGGAAATCCAACGCAGTGCTCAACAGGTAGCACAATTTCATGGAACATCGCAAAAAAAGGAGAGGCAGCGGTGAGCCTATACAGTGTGCTATGGTACGTCACTCCTCCATTGCAATCATCGTGACATGTTATTTGTATGTCGGTTCTATTAGCCAAGTTTCTTAGGGACAGTTATTACGAGTTATCCTAAGAAAATAAGCACCTGTGAATATAAGCTCCATGTAATATGCCAACCAGTTCTTTTCATTGCGTTTTCAGCTTATCTTTGGTATGATCAGTGGAAAGTCTAGATTGCATTATATATTTTTCATTTTGCTGCCAATATGGAAATTAATTTGACTTGCAAACATCACAAATTGAACCCAGTGCAGTAATTAATATGATAGGAAAACAGACCATCACTATTTGCTCAAAATGCAAATACAAAGACACCATCTACTTGGCACAATCTACTTTGATCAATGTTTTCCATAGAAATCACATTGCCTAATTTAAACGAAGAACGCATGACCCACATTTAAATGAAGAACAATTATTTATTGAAATTCGATGGTCCAAGTGGCTGGTTATTATCATATAGCAGCACCACCTGAAAGCATCATATAGCAGCAGCAGCAGCTCATAGCAACTCATCATACAGCAGCAGTAGTCTGCAATTCATCATATACCAGCAGGAGCTCATAGCAATCTATTATCTATTATTATTTACTTAACACAAGAGTAAAACAAGTCACCACGTTCATCCACACAGATTAAATTATCTTGACCGTAAAATTGTTGGCATAGACGTCCGAGATTTAAAGATACAACGTTATATGAATATATTGTGTTCAAACATATATTGTGTTGCACATCCAAAGTCTGCCACGGACATGTGTGTACGAAGGGAAAGTGCATGCGTACCTAGGAAGGATAGGTACAAGGTCACGTGCTATATTAAATGAGGTGCAATTGCTGACCAGACAGTTTTTTTTAGTTCATAGCCAAAGTGCCAAACGGATTCTACATTCCTTGGTTGTATACGTAATTAGAAGGAAAGTCCATATTTCCGGCTGCCACAAGGAAAAGAAGTGCATATTTCAACCTGCAAAAAATAAGACAAGGAAATATTTGTCCTGGCAAACAACACGTGTAAACTATTACTAGAAAAATAGAAAAAAAGTTACATACAGCAATAATGGTGTACAAATAAATATTACTAGACACGTTCTGTACAAAAGAATATATTGTTAGACACGTGTAAATCTAGAACCAATTGATTGGATGCACAAGGAAGGAAGCTTTTTTTAAGCCCACGCACGAGGAACCCATATTCACGAGTAGTATAGTCTATCACGTATCTATGCAAGGAGGAAACAAAGATGTTTCCAAATATTCATTAACTGTTCCTATACCACACGGAGATAACCGGACAGATCGATATGGTTCCCTATACGTGATGTTCCGCCTCCGACCACTTGGCCATCTATGAAAAATCATCCCGACCTTCAAGGATGACAGTGCCGAGCCGGTCGCACGCTACCTCACGTCCTACATGGGCAACGCCGTACCTGCCGCCGACAGCCCCGCTCAAACGACGATTGGATCCTCGCCAAGAACTCCTAACGCCGCATCATGGCCCGCGTAAGGATGACTACCGCCGCCGCCGACTCGACTGCATCATATTGCTCGGGCGCCTTGACCCCTTGCCGCAGGGTAGGCCACGCCCTTCGGCCTGAATATACGGCGATGCCATGCGAGAGACCAAGAGCAGAGGTACAAGGAGCACGTGATGTGGGAATTCGCTAAGGAGGAAAAATCCAAGGCTGCCCCTTCACCCACCCCAGCAGCGACGAAACAGCAAAATCATAAAGCCATGCTCTGACATCAATTCCCTGATCTCATGTAAGGTCTAGGCGTCCACTAGCGCGTTCTCTTTTTCTGGTCAGATTTGTCCAATGATAGGATCTAAAAAGGGCAACCAAAATATATTTTTTTGTCCATGGATAAGATGGTTAGATATACTCCGGTCCTCCTGGTGCAAACACCGGCGATACATGTAGAAGAGGTTGTGAAGTGCTATGCTGCACAGACACTTGCATGCCGCTCTATCCCAGTTCCAGGTCAATACTAAATCAATGAGCCTTGCTTCGTTTTTTGTTTTTTTTTCTTTAATATGGTTGTCAGTAACCAAATAATATTTGCCAACAGAAAAGGTGGTGTTGTGGCCTAGAACCAGAGACTATGAAACTAATTATCATTTAGAATTCGTAAAATCTTACTTTAGATGGTACAAATTAGACCCATGGTCTCATTACGTCTGTTTAGGCAATGTCCTTCTCCCAAACAATCAGGACTCTGTTTTCCTGCCTGCACATGTGCATATGTCATGTTTGATGAAATAAACGGGAATTGAGCCTACGATCTTATATGTTTATGACCATATATGCTTCATATTACAATTTGGTCAGTTGAGCTGATGATCTTCTATGTTTAACGAGGTATATTCGCTGATAGGCAGACCTTATTACTTAGACTACCGAATCATGAATAATGTTTTTTGCTTCCTTGAATTTGTTTTTCATAAAATTCCAACCTAACATGTTCATAGCCTCTCTACTAATATGCTTATGTTATCTATTTTATCCTGCATATTCTCAAGCTACAACTGGATCGAGTGTTAATATGTTATGGTTACCTATTAAACACTAACTACAATCCTTCCATTCTCCCCATGGATATGCCTATTATTTCCTGGCAAGAACCACGATGATCGACCACAAAGAAAAGAGTAGAAAAACAACCGGTTAGATATAAGCTATTTCCGTAGTTAGTTTTACTTCAGAAGATGTACATACTTCTATTATTGCATCATGTTACAAGTCATAAGCCAAGTAACACATATCTGTACTGAGCTATTTATCATACATCCCAAAATTCCGTTTTCTCACATTCAACTAGGTATTAGTTTATCTATATAGATGTTCAGAAAAAAAAACTTACTCTTCTCCTTTCATGCTGCTATACTTATTATTCAAATTTTGTAAAGAGGTTTGCATCACACATGAAACCAGTTAAACGATCCCCTAGAAGATTTTTTTCCTTCTGAAAATTAGCTCTAATCCCATCAAATTTTGCACACCAAATCTCTTCGATTCCACTTGAAACATGTTTAATTTATATAAAACTTCTAATTTAATTTTCTAACTGCCTGAGCTTCAGGATAGAGAGGAATTTGGAGACAAACAATTTACCAATTTGTGTATGATTTTTTTTGTAATTAAAAACCAGATACTTATTGTGTTTGTGATCTCTAATGTGCAAATGAACCATTCTTAGTTTCGTGAGCTGAGTTCAACATAATAAACCTATAACATCGCAGTTAATTGGAATTATATAGATAAAGATGGCATGTGTACTTTAAATATGGGAATTGCAATAATCAAAAATCCATTGCATTCTTCAAGTTAACAAATAGCTAGATTTGAGAAAATATAAATTTAAAAAAATCTAAAACGAAAGTACATACAATACAATAAAGTGAATTGTATAATGAGTAGGACATATAAAGCGGATTGTTCTTCAGTTCTACTAGAGGGCTAATGAAATGGTAAATATAAAGAAACCAACATATATGTGCAAGTACCAAATTAGATGCAAGGCGTGCATGAAGAACTGAAGAAAACGGAACTAAAAAAATTGCAAGGCATGCATGACATGGGCTAGAAGGACAACCGATCTATTACTATGTGAAACGTGTACTGAGTTGTCCCCAACCAAGGAAACACAATTATGTTTATTCTCCGGAGATAAGTATGCAAGAACATTTAAGTTGTGCTGAATGAACAACACTATGCGAGGAGTGAATGAAATGTGGGTGTTCCCAAAACTACTAACTTTTTTTTTGAAGGAAGTTTGTACACATCGTGATGGTACAAGATATATGAATCCCCGATGATTTGGCTAGGTGTATGACTATGCTCCACCCATACCAATTTCTCACTCGTACTTATATTGCAATAGGAGGGAAAGGGAAAATAGGAAAAACAACACGAGCATGATGAAAGACGACGAACGAGAGTGATAGAGAGAATGTTTCAGCAAAAAGTGTTATGAAAAATATATAAAGCATCTAATAAGACATTTGGTTGTGTTGACTTAAAACTATGGAAATAAAGTAACAATAACATATACAAAGCAGAGAGAACGACACATGATGATGCCGGGGATAAGTTTTAGTAATTTTACATATTATACCGTAATAATTGCGCATCCTATTCAATAACGTCCAATATTATATGATGACACTATCTATCAAGGACATCCCCCCGTTCAAATATAAATTATTTATCCTTCTATTTAGTAAGCATAGGACACTGGGGGTACTAGAACTGCAAGATGAAAAGCTGGAGACCTAATAGAAGTCCATGGCCTTATATGCAAGCCATGACTTTAGCAACATTTCTAATTTGTAATCAATATTAACCCTAAATGAAAATATACCTAACAACTGCAATCATGTTACAAGACGTAGACCTCCACTATAATCGTAGGTCACACTGAGACCAATTTTGCAACGAAAAAATGTATAACATCACAATATGAAATCTAGCCGCGCAAATGCGTGGGCCACACCGCTAGTTCATCATATAGCAGCAGCAGGAGCAGCTCATAGCAATTCATCATATAGCAGCAGCAGGAGCAGCTCATAGCAATCTATTATATAATTAAAGCAAGAGACAAACAAGCTATTACGTTGATCCATATAGGTTTAAAATATATGAACCGTTGATCTGAATAATAATGGTTGAGATATAAAGTCTAATAGAAGTTACGTCAACTTTAATCATGTTCAACCTGTCACGCTTCACATAATATGTTCAGGCGTTACCTCAAAAAAGTATTCAGGCGTTAAAGAACAAGGAAAGGAAAATAGCAGTTGGATCGGAACAACAGTTAATAAAGGAGTTGTACGGCTCGGTTAGAAAAATAGGAATGTTTGTCATCGGACACAAAAGGACTAGATCAGTTTTCTGGAGAGAAAAAAAGAGCCTATCCGGCCAAAACATGGAGAAGCATAGGACATCTAACGGCCTCTGGGGTTAGTCTCCGGTAGCAAATTCAAACGGGAAAAGGACAAAGCCATCCTTACAAAACTAGGACGCAGCAATGCACGGACTTGCATATAAACCTACTCCTCCCAAAGCTAACCTGGTGAAACGGATATGATCAAGCCAAGCAGTTAAAAAAGCAAAACTTGATGTCAAAATAAAATAAAATTGGTGACCTCTTGCGTCAGTAAATTTTTTATATGCTATATATTATGTAATTTGGGATAAGAAATAAAAGAAACATAATTTACGTGTGACGCACATATATGAAGCTATATAACTTTCGGAATATATTCCTGCAAAAACAACGGTCACAATATATTATATGTGGAGTCTATGGAGTCGTATTATATGTCTAATATATTATGTTACTAAATCAAGGACAAATAAATCACAACGTTACTTTCGTCGTCGGTTTTGGAAAACTAATAATTATAATGCTCGAGATGATAAGTTCAGGACATCCACAAAAAAATAGAAGATATGTTGGCTGTTAAAGAACAAGGAGAGGAAAATATCAGTCGATTAATACAGGTGCAGTATGGGTCGGTTAGAAAAATAGCAATTCTGGCTATTCATGCATGACATCAGTATGTAGTTGAATTGAATTATAGGCCGTGTGTACATCCATGCATCATATGAGTATAACAGAATATGGCCCACCAAAATTGAAACATGGAACTGTTGCGGGTTATAAAAAATTTACACGCGATTAAAGAGAGATATACGGACTATATTCAATGGAGGGATGTATGTATTAGCGCTTAGTGGTAGACTGTTATTTTGAAAAAAATGTGATAATTTAGAAGAAAGCACATTCACCAAAAAATGGAAGTGATAAATGTAACTATGTATGATAAGGAAGTGATGTAAATTCGTGATCTATTGTTTTGTCACATATACATTTGAATACACTATTTTATGCATTCTCCATCTGAACATTGTAAATAGCTAGATTCAAAATACAATTCTAAGAAGAATCTTGGACTCTTGGGTGAAAACTGAAATAAATTTGACAATATAATCTGGATTTGGCAACATGCAATATATATAGTAATGGGACCAATAATATATATGTATCAACATGCATGGTTTTTTTTATAAATAGATAAATGCATAGAGACAAGGTAGGAACAGTAGGTGAGTACACATAGTAAGACGACACTAAGCGTGTGTGAACCATCGATCATTCCCGGAGTTCACAAAATTGAGGGTGTGCAGAGGTGATAGATTATACCTCAAGTAGTAAAAGGACAAGAATCAGATAGTACACGATATGGAT
Organism: Triticum aestivum; assembly: GCF_018294505.1. Lineage (NCBI taxonomy): Eukaryota > Viridiplantae > Streptophyta > Magnoliopsida > Poales > Poaceae > Triticum > Triticum aestivum. Next base: position 55,244,200 of record NC_057810.1, on the reverse strand, counting down.
GACATTGGGTGACTAAAAACAATGACAATATCCTAATTAAGTATGTGGCAAGTGTATTAATTTCATGATTGAAAAACAATATCGCCGATAAACAAAATCATGCCAATATTCTAACGAAATAAATCCATGTAAAAACAAACATGAAAATGATCAACAAGAGCAAAGGCACTCCAGGAGTGATCACGAATGAAGGTATGAAAAAACTGTTTTTAACAAAAATAGTAGGGAAGACCCATACCACGCCATTTTACAATTTTTTTGTGGAAAAACGTACAACGAAAGGAGAGTACATTACCTCATACGGACAAGTGACAAACAATTAAAATAAATATTGCCCCCGCAAATAAATGCAAGAAACATCTAGAGGGACGATACAAATATATTATAGCTAATGATAAGGCAAAGTAAGGGGAATAATGCTACTCAATCTTACGCAGAAATTCTCTTAAAAGGGAACAAAGGGACCAAGAGCGTAAAGTGAAAGATACATATTAGTATGGAAGTGTTATTTTTGCATGGCAATCTACTGGTCTTTGAAATCCATTCTTAAACAACAACATCACTATTGATTAGTTAATAGATTATCGAATTGTGCACCTAAATGAAATAGGACAGTAGATCATGTGAGACAAAAAACTTAATAGTCATGTGGTAATACATGTGTGGCAGATAAGTTGTTGTCATGTGGTAATATGATCATAAGATTTTATAAAATTTGGAATTTCTATGTGTACATAAACAAACGTAACATTTTACAATTATGAACATAATAAAATGCAAATAAATAAATACAACGACGTGCTAATCTAGCTGCGCAAATGCGCGGGGCACACCGCTAGTTCATCATATAGCAGCAGCAGGAGCAGCCTGTAGCAACTCATCATATAGCAGCAGCAGCAGCTCATAGCAATTCATCATATAGCAGCAGCAGCTCATAGCAACTCATCATACAGCAGCAGCAGCTCATAGCAATTTATCATATAGCAGCAGCAGGAGCAGCTCATAGCAATGCATCATATAGCAGCGTCAGAAGCAGCTCATAGAAATTCATCGTATAGTGGATCAGAATGAAAATTTGGCAAAAAATCAGAGGAGATCCTCACCTTGTTGGATGAGCTCATCCTTCAACAGCACCTCAAGGCCATGGCCTGGGAGGAGGGCAGGGGGAACAAGGTGCCTTCTGCCACAGTGTGGCATCAGCCGTAGTTGTGCAGCGCCCGCCGGAGTAGTGCGTTGGACGAACCATAGTGGAGCAGCTGTTGGAGACCATGAGAATGAGGGGCGGCGCCAGAGGGAGGAGCAGCTAGGGAGATTTGCCCCTATCCGCCGGCCATGTAGACTAGCTGGACATAGCATCGTCGAGGACCAGGCCAGATGGGACCAGTGGCGACGGCTCGCTGGAGGAACCCTTGTGCTGCAGGCAGGGGATCGAGGTAGAGGGAAAGGGGAGAGGAGATGCAAGCGGGCAGGGCAATGAATGCTTGCGTGTTTGTTTTTACTTGAGGGTCAGGTGTGACACGGGCGTCAACAGTTGCATTTTGAGTGTAATATAGGCAGACAACAGAGTCATTTCACTATTCCCCTTCCCTTCAATTTTTTTGAGGTTCTACCCGAAACACCCCCCTCCAAAGCGAAATTAGTTAAGCCCAAGCCCATAACTCAAAAATGACTTATTTACATCTTTTATGGCTTATTTTGACAATATGCCCTAAAAAGGCAGAATCGAACTGGCCCTTAACCTGCAATTCAATTGTGCGTGCAATGATGAACCACTCCTACCTACTATTTGTACATTTAGGCATCATCATACATGGCATAACCTAATACATGTGCATTCCATTGTAGAATCTGGAATATGCAATGTTTATGTTAGTTCATACGTTGCACATGATGTTTAAATGCCCCTTAAATCTGGTCAGTCAAGTGATGGTCTTTAAGCCTCCTTCTTTGCTTCTTTTCTTGATATGTAAGATTTGCTCACACATCCGTTCAATATCTTGTTTGCATCAGCCAGCCATACTAGGACTGTTTGCTTTGATTACTTGTTGTTCTTGACCTAACACTCTAACAGAGCTTGTCCACGATTTAAACACTAAGGGCTGCTGTAGTGGGGCCTTGTCTAACTCATAGGTGACATAAAGCTTTGGCTGTACACTACAGTAGGCTCTCCAAGAGTACCTGGAGATCCGGTTCGAAGGTATGCCTAGTTTTTACATAGTGCAGACATAGTAAATTCTCATTTCATTGTGTGCAAGTGCAAGAGATGCGGCATGTTTCATTATGTGGTGTTGTTTTGTTATAATCTCATCCTTTTGTGTTCACAGACTGGAAAGTATGCATAAATATCTTCCAAGGAGACGAGTAACTAGTTTCTGTCACCTTGCAGAGGGGGTGCAATGAAGATAAGATTGAGGATTTCCAAGTACAAGATGTTAGGAAGGAGCCTTGCAAGAGAAGTCGGAGCTGCGCTGAGCCTCTTCAACCTGCTAAGGTAAGTCACTATATGCAACTCAACAGTTCAATTCCTTGTTTGTTTCAGGCATAGTTAATTTTCTCTTTTTAATTGCTTTATTTGTCCTCACTTAATGAGATGCCCAAATAATTATGTCTGATGTTCGGTACTTGTATCACTATTAGTTGACATAATTAAAGGCGTTACCATTTAATTACTCTGCCGAAGTGTGCCTGAAGCTTTGAAGTCTATTAACCAACTATTATTGCATGAGGCTCACAATCTAGTTTATACTATGCTAATGATTGCATAGTTTTGCCTACTGTAGTATGTTTGTATGAAACCCTCTGCTGTTCATTATGCTCCCTAAGACTTTAATTAAGGTACAGAATGGCCAACTGCTTGCTTACTTATACGCAACGTGCTGTCTAAATTTGTAACTTGTCTGTGTATTCGATTGGGCCCCAACATCATGCTCCTCTGGTGAGCTAAGCGGGATTTCTGTATGCAGGCTCCATAGACTATCTTTTTTTATAATTTTTAAAATATCACCTGCTTATGCTTCATGACGTGTAATATTTTTTTTGTGAAAGTGTCGTGTAACATTATTGTTAGTCCTGTTTTGCCATGTAGTACAAAATAGTGTCTTGTTCGCTTCACTCTTGTAACTATATTTTTGCCCTAGTCATGTGTACTTACATAAACATTTCAGGATGAAGTGACATCAACACAAAAATCTGCGAGTAGTGCGGCATGGCCATTACCGAATGATTATGGATTGGAATTGGAATGTGTTGATGTTCTCGAGCATCAACTAGAGGTGGCAAGACAACGTGTACAGTATTGTCAACGTATAATCAACAAGTTGAGACTGGACATGCAGGTATTAGATGCAGGAGTCAAAAAATGAAACAAGACACCGAGGTAACCATGAAGGAATTGGAGATTTTATAGACTGAAATTTGTGCTATCTGAATCTGGCCAATCCTATTTTCTGAAGAGATTATAGTTCAAATGGAGTTAAGTTGATGCGCACCCATGATGTATGAGTTGTATTTGCCCAGTGTATGTAATTTGCTGTTTGTGTATGCTTTATTATCACCTGTGCCGAACCATAATGCCCAGTTGTTATAATCGGCTGTAATTTCTTTATTGTATAGTGTAGGATTATTCTATCTTTCTATGCCTTGATCTCTTTGTTGTATAGTGTATGCTTTTTAGAGGTGATAGTATTGAGTAGGATAATTCTTCGAATATGCTATATCGTTCAAACGGGGGCCAACTCGCCCAACCAAGGCCCTTCATGGGCCGTCGGATCCATGGGCCTTCTACGTCTCGTAGGATCCATGGGCCTTCTACGTCTCGCAGGATCCATGGGCCTTCTACGTCTTGCAGGATCCATGGGCCTTCTACTTCACATAGGATACATGGGCCGCCGACTCATTTATGGGTCTTGTACGGGCCTTTAATGGGCCGTAGACGGGCCTATAATGGAAATCATACGTTTTATGGACTGACCATAACGGGCCGTTAATAGGCCGTATTTGGTGACGCTATGAAAATGGCCCAACAGACTAACGGACCACAAATGGGCCGACTGTAACGACGGGCTGAATTTGTCCCACAAGCAGAAAATGACAGTAACGGGCCGTAAGTAACCGAATGCTGCAAATGATCCCAAGAATAAATGGGCCCTCAGAAGGCCGAAACTTAACTTGGGCTGGAAACGGCCCAACGGAATAACCGCCCGTTAATGGGTATAAAGTGTTACACTGTTCATTACGGGCCAGTTTCACCGCGGGCCATTAATGGGTGTAAAGTAATACACTGTTCATTACGGGCCAGTTTCAGCACGGGCCGCTAATGGGCCAAGAGTTACAAAGGGCCTCATATGGGCCGAAAGACGTCATGGGCCATACATGGGCCAGAAGTGAAAACGGGCTGGAATCATATTGGACGGCCCAGATGACGCTACTGGGCCTAATTCGCATAGGGTGTAACGGGCCTTGGGTTAGCGGGCTGTAAATGGGCTATATGCTAACAGGCCGTTAACAGGCTTTCCATGGGCCGGCCCGCCAGCTTTTGACCAACTCAAATAGGCCGGCCTTTTCATAGGAATGGGCCACTATTGGGCCCTGCCACGTGTCGACGTATCATAGGCGCCTTCTGTCCAGTGAGTGGATGACATCTGTCCCAGTGATGAGCCGACACATGTTTCCTCCAACCAATGATGATTTTACACATGGAAAATCCCCATTGGTCGGGGCTGTTAATGGGTCATTAGATCCAAAACCCGACCCGATAGCTTAACGGCGTTCCGTTATGGTGGATGCCACGTGTCAGTCACCCTTCACGAAATAACTTCTGTGACGCACGATTTATCGTCATGGAAGTGGACACTTCCGTGATGATAGTTTTGGTAATGTCATGGAACACTTCTACGACATCACAGGTATGACTATCTTGATTCTGTCATAAAATCGTCATGGATGTACATGCATGACAAAAAACACGACCTACTGTGACAAACAAGTATCATCACGGAAGTGTATTTTTTTGTAGTCATGCAACCAAACACACCCACACGCTTTGTGCTACAGTGACTAATCTGCACCGTCTGAGCTTGATCCAACGGTCATGGTGCCGAGACATGGACATGCCCATGCAGAGGACGGCTAAACACCACCAAAGTCCCTCTGCTTCTTGAGGCGCATGATGTTGGTGATGCAGGGTGCAACCGTCCGCAGAGCCCACTCCCGGTCGACGGGAGCTAGCTCGTCAAAGACGGCGTCCAATGGCACTAATGGATTGCGGTGAAAGAGCCCTGAAAGGATTCGCCCAGCAACGGCGACGGCAGCCCGCAACCCCTCCTTGTCCAGCTCCGCCTCAACCATCGCACGGAGACGGCTCAGCTCCTCGAAGATATAGGTGAAGAAGGAGACCAAGTCAGGAAGCCGCGGCTCATTGAAGTCGACCGGGTGGTCGAACGGGTTTAGCCTGATGCACGGCATGGTCACGCTGGCACGACTGTAGGCATCACGCAGCCGCAACACGTGCGTGGCAACTTAGTTCACCAAGTGGCTTAGGCGATCCTGGACCTCGTCATGATCGGCCTGCTCGCGCTCCAGCCGGCTCCCCTAACGGCCTATCGTATCTCCCGCTTTCTGCAGCAACATCGCTGACGCCTCGAGCATCTTTGTGGTCGACGCTTGCTGCTTTTGAAGCTTCTTGAACTCCCGCACATAAAGGAGGAGCATGGCACTCCTCTCCTCCTTGAGCTCACGGAGCTCCACGTCCTTGGCCCTGAGCTCCGCATCCTTGGCCTGGAGCTCCTGTATCAGGCGCCTCACCTCGGACTCCGTGATCTGCTGCGCCACCATGGCACCAGGTAGAAGCAATGGGGAGAGGAAGAAAAGAGGGAGAAACAGATGAAAGGCAATGCAATCTACAGGAAGGCGGAGGGAGCCAGCCGAGGAGCGGGGAATCTTTTGGTTTTCACCATGGTAAAACATCGACGACTTCTCACATCAGGGAGCAGTGAGTTTTGCAGGAGGAGTCATCATGACTAATTGTTGTCGCGCATGCTCCCGCCAATCAAAAAAATAAAAATCCTGCAGTGCCTGCTCATGTCAATCAAAAAATTAAAAATCCTACCGCACCCAAACACCAGAGCAACACCGCAGTGGATATTTAAATTTACCTACCGACAAGTAGATAAAAAAGGGGTGAAAAAATAAATGTGTCGGCGACCTAGCTAATCGGTCGAACTAGCCCAACTAGTTAGCCACCGTGCTTCACTGATGTACTCGGCAGGAAAGGTGGTCTTTCTTGATTTGACGACTCATTTACTTGCTTCGGCGCTACGACCGAGGAGGACCCAAAAACGCATGGTAGGGCATCCCACGTCAGGAAGAATATATGCGTGCACCACCCGGGAGGACCCCAAAACCGCGCGGTAGGGTGTGCCACGTCTCGACATGGAGGAAAAATGTGTGTGTAAAAATATATTGTATCAAATGTAGTACCTATAGTTCGACCTCGGGACCTAGCCAGTCGGTCGAAAACACCCCACTAGCCACACAGCTTCATCATGATAACGTGGCACGGAGGATAGGTGTGGTTAGCTCCGTCTCAACCAGCCACAACGTCTCTTGTTCTAGGCGATTCTTCTATTTTCCAAGCTTTTTTTAGTTGTAATAACACCACGGCAAGCTAGCGCCGCTCTTCGTGTGTGCCCGTGCAAAGGTTAGACGATGGAGAGGACAGAGAGATCGCAGACCTGGGACCCACCAGTAAGTGAGTCAACGGTCATGCACGTGTTGACGAGGCACTCCCTCTACTCTAGTCAACGTAATACTGTATAAAATCAAGTTATGGGATAAAGCCAACAACCGTTGTTGTTTCAGGCTATCGACTTACGCTTTGTAGTCGAGGTTGCCAGTTTGAATCTCGCCTTTCAGATTTGTTAGTTTTAGGTCCAAATTTGATTAATGACAAGTGGGACCCCCGTGTCTTGTTCCGCTATTTCAGTGTTAGACAAGTAACGGCACGAGTTACACATATTTTGCAAGTTTACGAACAAAAATGACAGCGGCATAGTGCTACGTCTTGAGCTTGCGTTGGTTTTCCTCGAAGAGGAGAGGGTGATGCAGCAGTAGTAGCGTAAGTATTTCCCTCAGTTTTTGAGAACCAAGGTCTAAATCCAGTAGGAGGCTCCTCAACAAGTCCCACGAACCTACACAAACAAATAAAGAACACGCAACCAACTCGACAAAGGGGTTGTCAATCCCTTCATGGCCACTTGCGAAAGTGAGATCTGATAGAGATAGTATGATAAGATAAATATATTTTTGGTATTTTATAATATAAATGCAGAAAATAAAGATGCAAATAAAAGTAGATTGGAAGCAAATATGATAAGAGATAGACCTGGGGGCCATAGGTTTCACTAGAGGCTTCTCTCAAGACCATAAGTATTACGGTGGGTGAACAAATTACTGTCGAGCAATTGATAGAAAAGAGAATAATTATGACATTATCTAGGCATGATCATGTATATAGGCATCACATCCATAACAAGTAGACCGACTCCTGCCTGCATCTACTACTATTACTCCACACATCGACCGCTATCCAGCATGCATCTAGAGTATTAAGTTCATAAGAACAGAGTAACGCATTAAGCAAGATGACATGATGTAGAGGGATAAACTCAAGCAATATGATATAAACCCCATCTTGTTATCCTCGATGGCAACAATACAATACATGTCTTGCAACCCTTTCTGTCACTGGATAAGAACACTGCAAGATTGAACCCAAAGCTAAGCACTTCTCCCATGTCAAGAAAGACCAATCTAGTAGGCCAAACCAAACTGATAATTCGAAGAGACTTGCAAAGATAACTCAATCATACATAAAAGAATTCAGAGAATATTCAATTATTATCCATAGATAAATCTGATCATAAACCCACAATTCATCAGATCTCACCGCAAAAAGAGATTACATCGAATAGATCTCCACAAGAGAGGGGGAGAACATTGTATTGAGATCCAAAAAGAGAGAAGAAGCCATCTAGCTAATAACTATGGACCCGTAGGTCTGTGGTAAACTACTCACAACTCATCAGAGAGGCAAGGAGATTGATGTAGAAGCCCTCCATGGTCGATTCCCCCTCCGGCAGAGTGCCAGCGAAGGCTCCAAGATGGGATCTCACGGATACAGAAGGTTACGGTGGTGGAAACTGTGTTTCGTCCTGCCCCTGGATGTTTTCGGGGTACGTAGGTATATATAGGAGGAAGAAGTACGTCGGTGGCCGCCCGAGGGGCCCACGAGACAGGGGGCACACCCTCCTATCTCGTGGGATCCTCGGCTATTTCTTAACTTGCACTCCAAGTCCTCCGGATCACGTTCGTTCCAAAAATCACGCTCCCGAAGGTTTCATTCCATTTGGACTCTGTTTGATATTCCTTTTCTTCGAAATACTGAAATATGCAAGAAAACAGCAATACGGGCTGGGCCTCCGGTTAGTAGGTTAGTCCCAAAAATGATATAAATAAAGTAAAATAAAGCCCATAAACATCCAAAAGGGGTAATATAATAGCATCGAACAATCAAAAATTATAGATACGTTGGAGACGTATCAAGCATCCCCAAGCTTACTTCCTGCTCGTCCTCGAGTAGGTAAATGATAAAAAGAAGAATTTTTTATGTGGAATGCTACCTAGCATAATTCTCAATGTAATTTTCTTTAATGTGGCATGAATGTTCATATCCAAATGATTCAAAATAAAAGTTCATGTTGATAAAATAAATAGTAACACTTAAAGCATACTAATCAAAGTAATCATGTCTTCTCAAAATAACATGGCAAAAGAAAGTTCATCCCTACAAAATCATATAGTTAGGCTATGCTTCATTTTCGTCACACAAAGATGTTCCCAACTTCTATACCCCCAATGACAAGCCAAGCAATTGTTTCATACTTAAATAATCTCAAACTTTTTCAACCTTCACGCAATACATGAGCGTGAGCCACGGATATAGCACTATGGGTGGAATAGAATATGATGATGGGGATTGTGTGGAGAAGACAAAAAAGGAGAAAGTCTCACATTGACGAGGATAATCAACGTGCTATGGAGATGCCCATAAATTGATGTCAACATGAGGAGTAGGGATTGCCATGCAACGGATGGACTAGAGTTATAAATAAATGAGCAACAAAAGAAAACTAGTGGGTGTGCATCCAACTTGCTTGCTCACGAAGACCTAGGGCATTTGAGGAAGCCCATCGTAGGAATATACAAGCCAAGTTCTATAATGAAAAATTTCCACTAGTATGAAAAAGACAACTTATGAGACTCACTATATGAAAAACATGGTGCTACTTTGAAGCACAATATATGAGACTCACTACATGAAAAACATGGTGCTACTTTGAAGCACAAGTGTGGAAAAAGAGATAGTAGCATTGCCCTTTTTATTTTTTTATTTTTTCTCTTTTTTTCTTTTTCTTTTTCTTTTCTTTTCTTTTTTTGGGCCTTTCTTATTTTTTTTGGCCTTTCTTCTTTTTTTTCTTTGGGCAATGCTCTAAAAATGATGATTATGACACTTCTATTGATTACAACATACGAATTACAACTCGAAACTAGAACAAGATATGACTCTATATGAATGCCTCCGGCGGTGTACCGGGATGGTGCAATGAATCAAGAGTGACATGTATGAAAAATAATGCATGGTGTCTTTGCCACAAATACGATGTCAACTACATGACCATGCAATGGCAATATGACAAAAGTAATGTATGTCATGATGATGATAAATGGAACGGTGGAAAGCTGCATGGCAATATATCTCGGAATGGCTATGGAAATGCCATAATAGGTAGGTATGGTGGATGTTTTAAGGAAGATATAAGGAGGTTTATGTGTGATAGAGCGTATCATATCACGGGGTTTGGATGCACCGGCGAAGTTTGCAGCAACTCTCAAGGTGAGAAAGGGCAATGCACGGTACCGAAGAGGCTAGCAATGGCGGAAAGGTAAGAGTGCGTATAATCCATGGAGTCAACATTAGTCAAAAGAACTCATATACTTATTGCGAAAATTTAGAAGTCATCAAAAATCAAGTACTACGTGCATGCTCCTAGGGGGATAGATTGGTAGGGAAAGACCATCGCTCGTCCCCGACCGCCACTCATAAGGATGCACAAGCCAGGTACACTTCATGTTAAAAATTTGTTACATAACTTTAACCATACGTGCATGCTACGGGACTTGCTAACTTCAACACAAGCATTCTTTAAATTCATAATCAACCAACTAGCATGACTTTAATATCACTACCTCCATATCTCAAAACAATTATCAACTATCAAATTGATCATAGCATCCAATTCACTTCCTATGATAGTTTTTATTATACCCAACTTGGATGCTCACCATTCTAGGACCAAATTCTAACCATAGAAAATACCATGATGTTCTAAAACACTCTCAAAATAATATAAGTGAAGCATGAGAGACTAGCAATTTCTATAAAATCAAGTCACCACCGTGCTCTAAAAGATGTAAGTGAAGCACTAGAGCAAAAACTATCAAGCTCAAAAGATATAAGTGATGCACATAGAGTATTTTAGCAAATTGTAAACAAATAGGCTTCTCCAAAAAGGTGTGTACAGCAAGGATGATTGTGGTAAACTAAAAAACAAATACTAATATAATACACGACGCTCCAAGCAAAACACATATCATGTGGCGAATAAAAATATAGCTCCAAGTAAAGTTACCAATGAACAAAGACGAAAGAGGGGATGCCTTCCCGGGGCATCCCCAAGCTTAGGCTTTTGGCTATCCTTGAATATCTTGGGGTGCCTTGGGCATCCCCAAGCTTAGGATCTTGCCACCCTTTATTCCATAGTCCATAAAAGCTTTACCCAAAACTTGTAAACTTCACAACACAAAACTCAATAGGAAATCTTATAAGCTCTGTTAGTGAAAGAAAACAAAACCACCACATAAGGTACTGTAATGAACTCATTATTTTCGTTTTAAACCTACTGTATTCAAACTTCTCTATGGTTTATAAACTATTTTACTAGCCATAGATGCATCAAAATAAGCAAACAGCACACGAAAAACAGAATCTGTCAAAAACAGAACAGTCTGTAGCAATCTGTAACTAACGCAAACTTCTGGAACTCTAAAAATCCTACCAAAATAGGACGTACTGGAAAATTTGTTTATTGATCAGAAGAAACAAGAATCAATGCACAAGCACGTTCCTGTGATTTATTGAATTTTTTCTCGTGAGCGCAAAGTTTCTGTTTTCAGCAGAATCAAATCAACTATCATCATAGTTTATCCTTAGGTTCTACTTGGCACAAACACTAAATAACACATAAAAACACATCTAAACAGAAATTATATGCAAAATTTTATTACTAAACAGGAACAAAAACAAAAAAACACAAATAAAATTGGGTTGCCTCCCAACTAGCGCTATCGTTTAACGCCCCTAGCTAGGCATAAAGCAAAGATAGATCTAACGAGTGCCATCTTTGGCACTTGATTCATAAGTAGCCCGCATGATAGATTCATAAGGTAATTTGACTTTGTTTCTTGGAAAGTGCTCCATGCCTTTCTTTAATGGAAATTTGAATCCAATATTCCCTTCCTTCGTATCAATAATCGCGCCAATCGTTCTAAGGAAAGGTCTACCAAGAATAATGGGGCAAGAAAGATTGTAATCTATATCAAGAACGATAAAATCCACGGGCACCAAATTTCTATTTGCAACAATAAGAACAGCATTGATCCTTCTCATTGGCTTTTTGATGGTGGAATCCGCAAGGTGCAAATTTAAAGAGCAATCATCAAGATCATGGAAACCTAGAATATCACATACAGTTTTTGGAATCGTGGAAACACTAGCACCCAAATCACACAAAGCAAAACACTCATAATCTTTAATTTTAATCTTTATAGTAGGTTCCCACTCGTCATTAAGTTTTCTAGGTATACAAACTTCCAAATTAAGTTTCTCATCAAAAGATTGCATCAAGGCATCAACAATATGTTTGGTAAAAGCTTTGTTTTGACTATAAGCATGTGGAGAATTAACAACGGATTGCAACAAGGAAATACAACCTTCTAAAGAACAATTATCATAATCAAATTCCTTGAAATCCGAGATAGTGGGTCCAATGCTATTCAAAGTTGTGACTTCTCCAATCTTACTTTTACCAAAATTAGCATCAAGATCTAAAAAATCTGAATTCTTGGGATGCCTTCTTGGCAAAGTTGATTCATCATCAGTCACATAGTCATCAAAATTCATATTGCAAAACATAGATCTAATAGGAGACGCATCAATAACTTTAAGATCCTCATCATTATTTTCATAGAAACTAGAAGAACACGCTTTTATAAAGCTATCTTTTTTAGCATGCAATCTAGTGGTTCTTTCCTTACACCCATCAATGGAAATTCTCATTGATTTGAGAGACTCATTGACATCATGCTTAGGAGGAGAAGATCTAAGTTTAAGAGAATCAACATCAAGCGAAAGTCTATCATCGTTCCTAGCCAAATTGTCAACTTTGAGCAATTTTTCTTCAAGCAAAGCATTAAAATTCTTTTGAGAAAACATAAAATCCTTCACACTATTCTCAAAATCATAGGGCATCTTATTGAAATTACCATAAGAATTATTGTAGGAATTTCCATAATTATTAGAGGAATTACTAGGGAACGGTCTAGCATTAAAGTTTCCTCTATAAGCATTGTTTCCAAAACTATTCCTACCAACAAAATTCACATCCATGGATTCATTATTATTCTCAATCAAGGAAGACAAAGGCATATCATTAGGATCAAAAGGAGTGTTTTTAGTAGCAAAAAATTTCATAAGTTCATCCATCTTTCCACTCAAAACATTGATTTCTTCTATAGCATGCGCTTTTTTACTAGAAGATCTTTCGGTGTGCCATTGAGAATAATTAGCCATAATATTATCAAGAAGTTTTGTAGCATCACCCAATGTTATTTACATAAACGTGCCTCCCGCAGCCGAATCTAAGAGATTTCTAGAAGTAAAGTTCAAACCGGCATAAAAATTTTGTATGATCATCCATAAATTCAAACCATGAGTAGGGTAATTGCGAAGCATCAATTTCATTCTTTCCCAAGATTGGGCAACATGCTCATGATCCAGTTGTTTAAAATTCATAATATAGTTCCTAAGAGTGATGATCTTAGTGGGAGGAAAATACAGAGATAAAAGCATCTTTGCACTTGTTCCAAGAATCAATACTATTTTTAGGCAAAGACGAAAACCAAACTTTAGCACGATCTCTCAGTGAAAACGGAAATAACTTCAATTTGACAATATTGTTATCCGTATCTTTCTTCTTTTTCATATCACACAAATCAACAAAGTTGTTTAGATGAGTAGCGGCATCTTCACTAGGAAGGCCGGCGAATTGATCTTTCATAACAAGATTCAGCAAAGCAGTATTGATTTCACAAGACTCAACATCATTAAGAGGAGCAATTGGAGTACTAAGGAAATCATTATTATTGGTATTCGAGAAATCACACAATTTGGTATTATCTTGCGCCATGGCAACAAGTAATCCAACACACAAGCAAACAGAAAAAGGCAAGCGGAAAAGAGAGGAGGAGATTGGGAAAAAGAGGGCGAATAAAACGGCAAGGGTGAAGTGGGGGAGAGGAAAACGAGAGGCAAATGGCAAATAATGTAAATGCGAGGGAGATGAGTTTGTGATGGGTACTTGGTATGTCTTGACTTGAGCGAAGACCTCCCCGGCAACGGCGCCAGAAATCCTTCTTGCTACGTCTAGAGATTGCGTTGGTTTTCCTCGAAGAGGAGAGGGTGATGCAGCAATAGTAGCGTAAGTGTTTCCCTCAGTTTTTGAGAACCAAGGTATCAATCCATTAGGAGGCTCCTCAACAAGTCCCACGAACCTACACAAACAAATAAAGAACTCGCAACCAACGTGACAAAGGGGTTGTCAATCCCTTCACAACCACTTGCGAAAGTGAGATCTCATAGAGATAGTATGATAAGATAAATATATTTTTGGTATTTTATAATATAAATGCAGAAAATAAAGATGCAAATAAAAGTAGATTGGAAGCAAATATGATAAGAGATAGACCTGGGGGCCATAGGTTTCACTAGAGGCTTCTCTCAAGAGCATAAGTATTACGGTGGGTGTACAAATTACTGTCGAGCAATTGATAGAAAAGGGAATAATTATGATGTTATCTAGGCATGATCATGTATATAGGCATCACATCCATAACAAGTAGACCGACTCCTGCCTGCATCTACTACTATTACTCCACACATCGACCGCTATCCAACATGCATCTAGAGTATTAAGTTCATAAGAACAGAGTAACGCATTAAGCAAGATGACATGATGTAGAGGGGTAAACTCAAGCAATATGATATAAACCCCATCTTGTTATCCTCGATGGAAACAATACAATACATGTCTTGCAACCCTTTCTGTCACTGGGTAAGAACACCGCAAGATTGAACCCAAAGCTAAGAACTTCTCCCATGGCAAGAAAGACCAATCTAGTAGGACAAACCAAACTTATAATTTGAAGGGACTTGCAAAAATAACTCAATCATACATAAAAGAATTCAGAGAAGATTCAATTATTATCCATAGATAAATCTGATCATAAACCCACAATTCATCGGATCTCGACAAACACACCGCAAAAAGAGATTACATCGAATAGATCTCCATAAGAGAGGGGGAGAACATTGTATTGAGATCCAAAAAGAGAGAAGAAGCCATCTAGCTAATAACTATGGATCCGTAGGTCTGTAGTAAGCTACTCACAACTCAACGGAGAGTCAAGGATGTTGATGTAGAAGCCCTCCATGGTCGATTCCCCCTTTGGCGGAATGCCGGCGAAGGCTCCAAGATGGGATCTCGCGGATACAGAAGGTTACGGTGGTGGAAATTGTGTTTCATCCTGCCCCTAGATGTTTTCGAGGTATGTAGGTATATATAGGAGGAAGAAGTACGCCGGTGGCCGCCTGAGGGGCCCACGAGACAGGGGGCGCGCCCTACAGGGGGGGCACACCCTCCTATCTCGTGGGAGCCTCGGCTGTTTCTTAACTTGCACTCCAAGACGTCTAGATCACGTTCGTTCCAAAAATCATGCTCCCGAAGGTTTCATTCCGTTTGGACTCCGTTTGATATTCCTTTTCTTCGAAATACTGAAATAGGCAAAAAACAACAATACGGGTTGGGCCTCCGGTTAGTAGATTAGTCCCAAAAATGATATAAATGTGTAAAATAAAGCCCATAAACATCCAAAAGGGGTAATATAATAGCATGGAACAATCAAAAATTATAGATACGTTGGAGACGTATCACATAGAATATCACATCCACCCTGCAGCTTAGATGCTATGGTGACACGAGTTTTTACACCGTTGGAAGTGAAATCCAATGGCTTGGGAGTAGTCTTTGTAATTATGCGCAATTTCCAAACTCTCCAAAGGTTTTTTTGCAAATAAAACATTCAGGCCTCGTGTGTGCCACTGCATCTTGGATCCAACGCCTCCCCATTCATATTGGGTGCTCATTGTAGCTTAATTACCCGCTATGGTGATATGAGCATCTAGGTCGTATGATCAGTGATCAGATGGCACATGCATACACTAGTAGAAAAGGGGGCATTGGTCCAGGCTGGGTCAGCCCATTAGTCCCGTTTCAATCCAGAACCGGGACCAATGGGGGCATTGGACCCGGTTCGTGAGCCCCGGGGGCCGGCCGGGCCACGTGGTCCATTGGTCCCGGTTCGTATGGACCTTTTGGTCCCGGTTGGTGGGACGAACCGGGACCAATGGTCCTCGCTCCTGGCCCACCACTATTGGTCTCGGTTGGAGGCATGAACCGGGACCAAAGGCCGCCCATTAGTCCCGGTTCATACCACCAACCGGGACTAAAGGGTTGGTCCTCGTTGCGGCCAGAGTTTAGTCCCACCTCGCCAACCGAAGGGGTCTCACACCGATTTATAAGCCCCTCCCTCTCTTCCTTGTTGAGCTCCTCTCAAAGTGAAAATAGATGCCCTTATACAGGGAATTTGACCTAAATTCATATTAAATTTCTCTGAAGTTAGTAGAAATTTATTATGAATTTAGTTCTAATTTTCTCAATAAGCGCATCTATGCTCATTTTTTTAGTAAAGTTAATCACAACTATTTTTTCTTCTATTTATTTCGGAGTAGTTTTTTATATAGTTTTTTTCTTTTCTGCTATATTTATTTTTTTCTATTTATTTCTGAGTTGTATTAAGTCATTAAAAATAAAAAAGATTTTAGTAAAGTTAATCACAACTACTTTTTTCTTCTATTTATTTCTGAGTAGTTTTTTATATAGTTTTTTTTTCTTTTCTGCAATATTTATTTTTTTTCTATTTATTTCTGAGTTGTAATAAGTCATTAAAAATAAAAAAGATTTTAGTAAAGTTAATCACAACTATTTTTTCTTCTATTTATTTCTGAGTAGTTTTTTATATTTTTTTCTTTTCTGCTATATTTATTTTTTTCTATTTATTTCTGTGTGGTAATAAGTCATTAAAAATAAAAAAGAGGCGCAATGCTAGTTAATTCGCTTCAAGCCTTTCGGAATAGTGTAAACTGCACTATACATAGCTCCGTGCAGTCTACCCTATTCCTCAAGGCTTGAAGCGAACCAAGCGAATCAACTAAAAAACAGCTACAGAAAATAAATAAGTAATTAGACGGGTCCAATGGTACCGGTTGGTGGCACCAACCGGGACCAATGCCACTCTTTAGTCCCGGTTGGTGGCACCAACCGGGACCAATGCCCCTCTTTAGTCCCGGTTGGTGGCACCAACCGGGACCAAAGCCCTCTGCTTCCCGCCCTTTGGGCTACTGAAAAGAGGCCTTTGGTCGCGGTTGGTGCCACCAACCGGGACCAAAGAGGGGCATTGGTCCCGGTTTGTGCCATGAACCGGGACCAAAGCCTTTGCTATATAAGGAAAATTTCAGAACCGCATCCCCACTTCGATCTCTCCTCCTCCTCAATCTCCCGACGCTACGCGCGTCGCCTACCACCACCTTGCCGTCGCCGCCCCGCCCCGATGCCGTCGCCGCCCCGCCCCGATGCCGTCGCCGCCCTGCCCCGACGTCGTCGCCGTCCCGCCCTGCCCCGACGCCGTCGCTGCCGCGCCCCGCCCTGCTGCCCCGACATCGCCGCCCCGACGCCGTCGCCGCCCTGCGCCGCACCTCGCCATCGCCGTCGACCTCGCCGTGAGCAACTTTTTATGATTTTTGTTAGAATTTTTAGATTTTTTTGTAGTTTATAGATTTTTTTGTTAGATTAGCTGTTTAGTAATTTAGATATGTAGTTCATAGTATGTTAATTTAGATTGTGTAATTAATTTGTTCATATTGTGTTAGATTTTTTCTGTTAATAGATTTTTTGGTGATATTATTGTTGAATATGCATGTTTGGTGATATTATTGTTAATAGATTTTTTTGGTGATATTTAGATTGTGTTAGTAAGTACTAGTTTATTTTTTTGGTAATATAATTAGTTAGAAAAATACTAGTTAGTTAGAAAAATACTAGTTTATTTTTAGTAAGTACTATTTTATTTTATTTATAATAAGTGCTTCATATATAGTTGAACTAGCTAGTTGATTTAATAAACTAATTTATTTTACTATATATAGAAGTAGTTTGTAGTAAGTGCTACTTTATTTATTTATAGTAAGTGCTACTTTTTTTTAGTAAGTACTACTTTGTTTTTAGTAAGTACTACTTTATTTATTTATAGTAAGTGCTTAGTAGTTGAACTAGATAGTTGATTTAATTAATAAAACTACTTTATTTAACTATATATAGAAGTAGTTTGTAGTAAGTGCTACTTTATTTATTTATAGTAAGTGCTACTTTATTTATTTATAGTAAGTGCTACTTTGTTTTTAGTAAGTACTACTTTATTTATTTATAGTAAGTGCTTACTAGTTGAACTAGATAGTTGATTTAATTAATAAAACTACTTTATTTAACTATATATAGAAGTACGTATTTCCCGCGTCGACGTCGGCGATGCCTATCCCACATCCTCATCGTCGTCGACTCGGCGGTGGAGGCCTGCTTGATCAGGGCCATGTTCGGGACTGGGCTCCGTTGGGCTGGTATTGGGAGGTGCTACCTTCTGGGGGACGTAGGTTGGTGAGGAGGCAGCCAGTGACGGTGCTGAGGCTTCCGGACACCACGGAGGTGGTACGTCACCGTGTCAGCGAGGAGGACGAGCACGTCCGTCGCTACATGGTTGCGTTGGAGGGCAGGTTCGACAATACCTGGCAGGTTCTTCAGGGATCTCACTGGAGCTATGATCCTGTGATCGTTCCTTATCTTTCGGTGTCCACCGCCCGCGACGATACCCGCCAGGCGCTACGGTTCTAGCTATATTAATTAGTGATGCTATATGTATGATAGTATTCGACGATGTACGGACACAAGAGATGATGTACTTTTGGTTATAATTGAATGCATGCTAATTTGAATACTACTTTATTTTATGATTTGGTTTTGCTTATTGAATGCTCATATTGGAAAAGTACTCCTACTTTGAATGCTAAAATTGAAGAGCACTCTATGCATAAATCTAGGAGCCCCCTCCATCATCCACGCCGTCGTGGGGGTAGCTTCTCCTTCATTCCCTTGTGCTAGACAATTTGTTGTAATAATGCACTCGGGAATGAAAGGAGGAGCTACATACCATCACCGATAGTCAACCCATGATTAATAATAATGATCTAATTTAGGTTTTTTAGTACATATATTTAATATTTGAATTATGAACTTAGGACGGAAATGTCATACTCGGAGGATGAAAACCGCCCGGGGGAGTGCGACTGGTGCCACGACGACCGAGGTATGTGCGGCAGTTTCATAGAGCTGGACGAAGATCGGCGCTTCAGCATTAAGCTCGAGGAGACCTTCGATGTTCATACGGTACGCAACAACGACAATAGTTTTTTTCGTAATTAAGCACGACTTCAACTATTTTAACGTGTATTTTCATCTTTTCCAATTCGACTAGCTTATCCCATGCTTTGCAAGACGCTATGTCTTGGAGAGGATGGGTTTTGAAGACCATGAAAGTATGGAAACAAAAAAAAATTATCCTAAGTACCCATCATGGTGTGGATTTTCAAGTAAAGCTGTACAATTCTCAGAGTGTAATCCATTTTGGTTGCAAAAACTGGGAAGCACTTTGCAAGATGTATGGTTTTGATGAGGGTATGCTTGTCACCATGGATCTTGGTGATCCTACAATCGCGCAAGAGAGACCTTCGATTTTCGTCCTTGTGGATACACCTCCAATTCTTCCCCCATGTGAGCTTAACATAGCTATTAAGTAATTTATATTGTTTATTTCAAAATAGTTGACAACTTATTTCCATTGACAGCTTATTTTCATTCTTCAAAGAATATGCGGAAGATGGTAGACAGAACCTACTACACCGAAGGCTCCGAATTAACTTATCAGGAGAAAAATCATCTGGTCACATTTTGTACTGATCTTGAGAATTACAATATCTACAATCAAACTCCTCAACATTATGGTCAATACGTGCCACTAGTGCACGTGTTGAACTACGGTAACTACCATGGAGATACCCTGGTAAGATTTTTTACTATTACGACATCCGTGCATCTTTTTTCACACGTCTAAAACTAGTACATCATTGCTAACTAAGAAGTTATTACTATGTTTTCAACAGATAATCCCGAATGATTGTGTGCCTCATATGATGTATACACACGGTAGCCTTCATGTTTTGAATATACAACCAGGTCTTCCTACGAATCTGAACTGTCCATACCGGGTTTCTAAAAGAAGTGGAGACATGACAATCAAAGAATGGAAAAATGTATGGACAGTCGTAAGGAGCTTCTTGGAAGCAACAATCAGCGAAGGGCAAGAATTGGAGACAAGATGATCACCATTCTTCATAATGGAGAGTCAGGGTCTATATTGTTTTATGATATTTTACCTTAAGGGTGTTTAGGTCATGTCCTACCTGATACTGATGATCATGTGCTAAGAACAATTATGTAGGGTTGGGTTCGATGACTATGAGGATGATGATCGTATGACTTATTATTAATAACGAGTAGAAGTTGTATGATGATGCATGATTAGTAGGACTTGTTATTATATATGATGATGTATGATGCAAGCATGCATGAGTTATTATATCAGCGGGTGAAATGAACATATATAGCAGCAGCGTTGGTAAACCAAGGACGAAGATATAAGAGAGGACACTTCTCTCTATTAGCTAGCTAATAACAACCTAAAAATAACCCCCAAAACCACTAAAGCAGCCACTTTTCTAAAAAAACATGGACTTTTGTTCCCGGTTGGTGCCACCAAACGGGACCAAAGGCCCCCTGACTGGGCTCGGCGCACAGGGCCACGCGGAGGCACATTGGTCCCGGTTCATGTTTGAACCGGGACTAATGGGTGGAGGTATTAGTAACGACCCATTAGTCCCGGTTCATGAACCGGGACTAAAGGCCCTTACGAACCGGGACTATTAGGTGTTTTTCTACTAGTGATAGTACTTGTAGTTTCTACGCAATTCCCAAACTCTCTCAACCGTATATTGCAAAAACGTTCAAACCTCCTACTGTGCGCTGTTAGATCTCCGTGAACTCGTATCACCATAGAATCTACGGTGCGGGAGAACCTCATATTCTCTCGTGCGAGAAAACATAAGCTGCTCTCGCAGCTTTGATGCTATGAAGATACGAGCTTCGAGGTCGTTTGATCTGAGATCCAATGGCATATGAGCAGTCTTTGTGCTTGCAAGAAGTGGCTGAACACTTTGGGGGCTTTTCTGCAAAAAACCATTCAAACCACCAAGGAGGTGTTGGGTTACAAATCCAATGGCCCCGGAGAGCTTGTATCACCAAAGCATCTAAGGTGTGGTAGCACATGATATTCTTACATACACGAGAATATGATGTCCTCCTTCATCTTAGATGCTATGATGATACGAGCTTCGAGGTCCTTGGATATGGGATCCGAGGGCATCTGAGTAGTTTTTGTACAAACTATGTGCAATTCTCAAACTCATCAAGGTTTCCTATAAAAATATTAAGACATTATATGAGCTGCTATATCCTAGATCTACAAGCTCCAAGCAACTCATATCGGCATATAGCATCTAAGGTATGGGGGCACATGATATTCTCCCGGGGAGGAGGGGTGGGGGGTGCACAACTAATCGGTCGTTGGGAGGGTGGGGACAAATATATTATAAACAACCCTAAACAGAGCTTCACAATTTTATCTAAGGTCGAGCGGTTGACCCCCGGCAACCATAGCTCCGCCTAAACACAACATTTGCATGTACTGTAGTGCTAGACTTAATATTCATATTTTAGTTTCTTGTTCATTTTAAATATTGAATTGAGGACCATGCATGTATTAAATTTTACTCCCTTCATTCCTAAATATTAGTCTTTTTAGAGATTTCAAATGGACTGGCACATACGGATGTATATAGACATATTTTAGAGTGTAAATTCACTCATTTTGCTCTGTATGTAGTCACTTGTTGAAATCTCTAAAAGACTAATATTTAGGAACAGAAAGAGTATTTTTGAATTCGTGTCATACATGCATGGTTTGGAAAAATAGATGCACTATACTTATTGGATTGTTGTTGTGTTCGTGTCTCTCTGTGTGTGTGTGTGTGTGTGTGTGGTCATATGCTTGATACATACAAAGTTTTCTCACCTCCATATTGTTCATGTTTTAAATTTTAATTTGCATTGAAAAACTTAAAAGGGATACCATGAAATGTGAAATCCATGTTGAGATCACTATATCACAAACTCACTCTAATTCAACAACTCGTCATAAATCAATTCCCACATTGAGATTAGTATTTGCAAGGAAAATATGGGCATTGTAATACAAATTGGTTCGTTCGGCAATTTAAAAGGTTCCTTTCGTATTCTCGAATGGTAGGACCCAATGGCGTACCAGCCAGACCTTGGCTCGTGTTGATCCTAAAAAAAATCGGGCTCGTGTCCTTCTGGTGGCGTGCGTGGTATGCACATTAGGCAACCCCAACTAGTCGAGCCTCCATGTTTTGAGTCGAAATATCTGGCGGCTAGAATTCCAGCCCTAGGAAATTCCCCTCATGTCCCCGGTCCATAATGACTAGCGATGAACAACGGAGGGATGCTTTAGTAACTAGACAATGTTACCTACCATGTCGAGCACGGTTCAATTCCCTTGGTCGCCGCTCGCCAAGGTCACCTGTCAAATGCATTGCCTAGTACTACTACTACTACACCAGGATGAGCACAGAATTGAGCATGTTTGTTCGTACCTAGTACTTGAGTTAATATATCAGGCAATGCACTGGTACGGAGGGATTATCCTTTTACTCTGGATATATAACTTGTCTGAAGTCTAACTAAGCAAAATGTTTGACCAAATCCTTTCTTAAGAAATACAACAGGACAAATGTATGGCTTGAAAATTTATTGCATGATGCAGGTTATGATATTGTTTCGAATCCTGGATCTTAAATTTCAGAAAATCCAAAAGTGACCATAAATTCTTGAAACTGAGCATGGTCACATGATATGGCACAAATATTACTTCGTAATTCTTTTCTTCAATTTGAGACAAGCTGCTTATGACAAGTTGCACAAATGAAGAGCCAAGGTATTTTGGAACAAAGACGTGTCACATTAAGGCGAACGCTTTCACTATTGAAACCGTGGGCGTTTACATGCCGCCACGAGTCCCTCTTCTCATTGGCAGGTGCCGTCCGAGCAAGCATGTGAGTCGACGTGAGGCGTGCGAGCAGACCGCTGTGCAGGCTCACCGGGAGGCAAGCCCTTTGACCAGGCTCCGCCGCCCACCTTCGTCCCAACTGCTCCCACTTTTAATGTTGCCGGTGCTGCAGTTTAAAATCAACCCCGCACTACGCGGTATCGCTACAATCTTCTCTCTTCCTCTCTGATTCTCCTGTCGTCTACCTCCAACCAGCCTGTCCTAAACATACGCCATGCCGGATCATGATGCTCTGCCCTTAGTCTTCCAGTTTCCTGAGGAACACACCCAGCTGGAGTCTCAAGAACATAAGTTGCTTTGGGACGAGCTTGAACTGGCCTTGCGGGATGACACCGCTCCTGTCCCCGCTCCCGTTATGGCTCCCGTCGCCCCGACTGTGGCAGCGCCCATCCCCGTGGCATTGATGGGTTGGGATCCGCACATTGTCGCCGAGCTTGATGCCACGGGATTGCACGAGGTCCCCGCCGACTTTCACGCGCCCGTGCACCTGCTAGCGCATGCGCCTGCGCGTGCACTGACACGCACGCCCGTGCCGGTGCATGTGCACCTCCCAGTGCATGCACCTGTGCATGCACTGACGTGCGCGCCCGTGCACACGAATGTCTCCACCGTGCCGTTGACAGCGCCTGTCCCCACGTGGGTGCCATGCCCCCCTCAGCAGCATTGATGGACGCAGTTGACCGCTTCCTTGCACCAACGCCAGTCGCCTCCTCCCACCAGTTGACTCGTTCCGAAGTCCAGAACAATTTCGCCTTCCTTGAAGCTAGGCCAACGTCTAGGAGTACGCCAACAACGGCACAAGACGCCACCATCGCCGTTGGTTAATGGCCCGACGACACACAGAGCACGGCAGAGGAGCCGCTTCCCACTGCA
The DNA here is from genome assembly GCF_018294505.1 of Triticum aestivum. Taxonomy (NCBI): domain Eukaryota; kingdom Viridiplantae; phylum Streptophyta; class Magnoliopsida; order Poales; family Poaceae; genus Triticum; species Triticum aestivum. The sequence goes on along the minus strand of NC_057810.1, from coordinate 55,220,446 downwards.
AGACGCCCCCGCCGCCGCCGCGTAATCTAAATTTGCCATGAAAAACGTTCGGATTGTCATGCTTAAAAGCTGAACATTTATCATTTCCGTTTATTTAGGTCGATCGTCGTATAATTTAAAGTCGGAGTCAAACTGCACGAAATATATGGTTTGATCGATCGAATGTTCTGCTAGAGCTATATCAAATTAAATATAAAACTTCATCAAGCCACATGTATTCCTTGTCATCCAACGACCTAGACTGCTTCAACGTCGAGCGCTCAACATGTTTAGTGTGCAGTTAATTTCATGCCAAAAATAGTGCTAATCACATCATAACACGTAAATAATATCCTACTTAATATCCGCATGCACTTAATATACTTCCAAATTAATGTGCATTGCACGTAGTGCCGTAACTTGTGAACGCGTCCAGATATGGTCAACGGCAACATCGCCCGCGAGTTCTTCGTTTTTGCCCATGCGTCTAAACGCAGAAGGGGAGGAGAGAGAGAGAGAGCACATATGGAACCCACTAGTAAGTGAACGTGAATAGTACTAAAAATAATATTACATGTTATCCATTAAATTGGTTGTGGTAATATAAAAACATTATGTGAACAAATGGGGGTACAACAAATATTGTTGTTCTATGTATGTTGCCTATTGGCGTGCGGCTTGAAGGCACTGGTCGCGTGGTCGATCCTGTCCTTTATTTTTTAATTTGTATATGGGTCCAAATTTGTTTCATGACATGTGGGCCCCTCGGTGTGTAGTTTGGAGCACTTTAATTTGTGGGTCGAAATTTGTTCCATTCCAAGTGGACTATCGGTGTGTAGTTTTGTAGCTTATTTGTAATAATTAAAGAGAACAACAGAGTCTCTTGCAATAATACCATGGTGTGACGTTGAAGGCAAGAAAGGACGTGCGAGAGAGGGATGACCGAGCTAGAGGGAAATCAACTTGGTGAGGTGCGGGGGTTGCAACGGTATTTGGAGTAGTTGTGGGCTGAATGCTACGAAAATATAATCTAAACCGACCGGAATAAATGCCTACACAAATTAATCCAAGGTTGGAGTGCCTCTCGCAATGTAAATAGCTCCGGCTTTGCGAGGGATGGAGAGGTAGCTTCAATGTGTGGAAGATACGGCATGAGAAAGCGAGGTCAATCGAGAGACATATAGATAGAGAGACAAAGTGAGTGTGGTCTGACATTCATTGAACAGATATATATGCTCTGGAGAGATATTGTCCGATTGAGCTTTTGGCAAGGGTGAGGGTTGTAAGATAGAGCTTGAGAGATGATCCAGTCATAGACGTGTAGATATATTTTGTGCGTGGGAGGAAGCAAGGTCAATCGATCACATAGGGTCTTCGTGCGATCGAAAGAGTGAGACGGGTTGGAGAGAGGGACCTAGATAGACAATGTGCATGAGAGAGTATACAATGTGAATAGGTCAAATTGGGCTCAAACATGGTGATATATCGTTTTTGACCGAGAAAGAGCAAGTTCAATCGAGACATACAAAGAGAGAGAGAGAGAGAGGGAGGGAGGGAGAGAGAGAGAGAGAGAGAGATTGAGCGAGCATGGCCCGCCATGAGGTCGAAGGAGTGGGGGCGGCTTGGATGGACTGACCTAGATAGACAATCTGCATGAGAGAGTATAGAGTGTATCGATCGAGGCCCGAACAGGGAGATATATCATTTGTGTGTGAAAGAAAACGAGGTTAAACGAGACTCGTATAAAGAGAGAGAGATTGAGTGGGTGTGGCCCGCCGTGCGGAAGAAAGACTGAGACAGACTCGAGGGAGTGACCTAGATAGACAACGTGCGTGCGTGCGCACGAGAGATTGGGGGGCTAGATAGGCAATGCATGTATTTAGTGCGAGAGGGTGAGAGGGAGAGGAAGAGAGAGAGAGCTTGGCGTGGGGTGCAATGGTGGGTGTGTGAGGTAAATACATTTGGTAAAAGAATGGAAAAGGGGGGTTGTATAGTTGAGAGAGTTCAAGATCGAAACATGGAGAGAAAGAATGAACTTATGTTGGAAACCGAAAGCTTCCTAAGGTGGTTAGGAGAGGAAGATTGACCGATACAAGAAGTATGTAGCTTGTGTGCGGGGGGGGGGGGGGGCTAAAAACAACATTTGAATGTGTCGGTGGGAAATGGCACCTATGGGATCACAAGGATCCCTTCTACGGTTGCGGGGCGCGGGATCGTGAAAAGGGCAGGATTAGTAATCAGCACAAAGGCGATTTACCCAGGTTCAGGCCGCAAGGATGTGTAAAACCCTACAGTCCTACTTTGGTGGTTGTATTCAGTGTTCTTGAACTCTCGAACTAGCTATGGGTGCTGCCTGGTTCCAAAGAGCCGAAATCCCTTTCCAGTGCGCCATGGGCCTCCTTTTATAGGCGAAAGGGGCTGCCACAGTGGCACATAGGAGGTGGAAAGTTCTACAGTGTTGTGGTCTTCTCGCTCGTATTACAGGACAAGGCGCATTTAATGCGAGGCTTAGGTGTCCCTTCACTTTATTGGGGGCGGGGCGAGGCCCATCCCGTCCGTCACCGCTCCTCCTCGCTTTGACACGCGCCCTGGCCAGCGATGCATGTGGTGCCATGTAGGCAGGCAAGCAGCTGAGGTGGCGCGGTGGTGGAGCCTCCACGAAGGGTTGCATGCTGCCACACAGGTGCCTGCCCAGCTGGTTGGGTCGGCAGCTGCATGTGGATGACGGTGGAGATTTGGCCGATGTGGGCCTGGCAGTGGCCCCGCTGGCGTCCTTGGCAAGGGTCTTGCCGGGTGGCCCGGCAAGGGTCTTGTCGTGGCGCGCTGTTGTCCCTGGCAAGTTCCTTGCCAGGGGTCTTGTGGGCCTCTTCGGCAAGAACCTTGCCGAGGATCGTTGCCTTCCAATCCTTATCTTATCTTGAACAATCTTTGTCTTCACAAAGATCTGCATGCCATCTTGGAGGTGCCTCCCAAGCCCTGTCCCCACATAGTTGTTGGTGTTGGAGACTATGGGCTTTGAGGGTGTCTCACTCTGTTGATATGGGCGAGCTGCCCCGGCAAGGATCTTGCATGGCCGCTGGGGCTGCCCCCGGGAAGGGTCCTTGCCAGGGAAACCTGCTTCGTCCGTCTGATCTCTGTGGCCTTGGTCCTTGACGTTGTTTTGTTTGTCTTGTTCCTTCGGTTTCTCTCCGACTTCCCTCCCTTGCCCTACTATGCGTGCCTATGGCGGGTGGCTCCGACTGCCCGTGCACAAGTAAAGGGGTCAAAAGGAGAGCCCCTACTTTTGCACACCGACAGAATGTAGATAGTACGAGACTTAATATTGATGTTTCAATTCGGTGTACATTGTAACATTTGAACTAAGGACCATGCATATGGGTAATTATTTTGAATTCGTGCCATAGTAGGTTTCGAAAAGTTGACATCGACTCGATTTGTTGTGCTATTTTGTAGGTCATATGTTTGAATCCATCCAAAAGTTTTCTCACTACCATGGTGTTCATCATATACATATGAATTTGTATTAAAACAGTAGTGTGGATACAATGAAATGCAAAATCCACGTCAGAATTGGAGACACACACTCTAATTCAAATAACTAAGTATGTGACACACACTCTAATCCACGTTAGCGTGGATACCGTGGATACCGTTCTGATTTTTTTTTCAAGTAACTCCTTATTAATTAATTTATAGTATCTTGTTTCGAATGACTAATTATTGCAAGGAAAACACGGGCATGGTAATACATACAGATTCATTTGCAAATGGAAGGAGATTCGTTTGCATTTTTAAATGTAGGCGCACCAGGCAGCCCACGGTCGTGTCGTGGTGGTCGCGTGTGTCGGACGGAAGCTTAACACCCAGCCACCCACCCCTTCCCTCCCTCCCCCCTCCCCCTCCCAAAAAAAGGACGACGACAAAATAAGTTCACGCTTCCATGTTTCGGATTGAAATATATGGCGGCCCCAATTCCAGCCCTACAAAATCTCCCTTCTCCACCGTCCCCTTCCGCGCCCAGATTGCTCAAATCCCTAATTCGCCGCCAACCCAAGAAAAGTTCGAATCGCCCCTCGTCCCGTCTCTTTCCCCACCTCTATGCCGGACGACGACGACGAAGACAATGGTCACGCTTCACCACCGCACCGGAGCTGCCTCATCTACGCCCTCGTCCACCGCACCGGGTGGTCCACCTACAATGTCGGCCGCCGCAACCGGCGTGCCTCACAGACACCGACTTCCACCGCATTAGGTGCGCTTCACCGACACCGTCTCCCAGCTCACCGGGGCTACTTCACCGAGCACGTCGTCGCACCTCCGCCCCCCGAGGCCGTTGGGGCTTCACCAACGGTCTCGCCCACCGCATCGTAGCGCTCCGCTTCCACTCAAGATCTGCATCCGTGCACGGCCAGCCAACGCATCACCCTCAACGGCTCTGAAGTGACCCGCACTCTAGCTAGGCGAGCATGCCCAAACGCCGGCCCGAACTAGGTATCCACACATCACTCCCTTTTGCACTATTCCGACGATGTTTGGATATCCTTTCACTGCTCTCTTAGCTTACACGCCTATGCAACTCTGACTTTACTCTTATTTCTTCTGGAGATATCATCTGAAACAAGCAAAACCATTTTTTTAGCGAAGCATGATGGCCCTATGGGATCTGGTACACATCCTGAACACCCGTATAACCTTGTAAGTATGTGTCCTCCGGTACAACAACAAGGTCGATTCCTCTTATTTGATCAACCATTCATCGTGTCAAAAATGCAGAGGGGATGCAAGGGGCACAAGGCCTGCACATCCAAACAAGTGGTAACATGGAATCGTACATGAAACATCCCAAGCGCAAGCAGAGCTGTAGTGAGCATGTACAACGAGCTAGTGTAAGTCCGTGCATTTCATTTAATTCGTACTAGCATTTGTGTATGATTTGTGTGAAGTGACGGATCCATGAATTAAATTTACCAGGGGCGAACATTTAACTTAAAAAATACAAAGGCACTTGCACTCCAAAAATCAACATAACTTGAGAAATGTGAATCTACATGCACTTTGAAAACCAGCTAATGATCCAGAGTAGTTCAGATTATAAACACTAAATGATGCAAGCACCAAAAAACACAAAATGCAACATGGTGTACAAGGACAACAAACATGGTCTGTACCTGCTTGAATGATTCATTCTCTGGCTGAAAATATCAAAGTGTAATTGCACCTATAACCAGTGTGCAAACTGCATATCAATATATCTATCCTACACAAGAATGCCAATAGTTTCACACAACAGATTAGAAAAGTATTTATGCTATGTTTTCATATGCCACGAGGACTTTCTAGTAGATGGCCTCGACGTTTCCTCAAGCCATGAAAATGCACTATAATTTGCTTGTCATCAATGCCTGCAAATCTCTATGTCTCTCTCAACATAGCAGATCATCATTAGACACTAAATCCTTCAATGGGAGCTTGCAAAATGCTTGCATTAGATCCCTCATTAGACACTATATGTTCATCACCAGGAGCATGTAAAATGTTTGCATCAAATCCTTCATTAGTTGTCTGTTCATTAGACACTTCAGGCTCAAGAACAACATGAGCTTGTATGTTTGCACCGGAAACTTGATTAGATACATCAGATTCAGTCGGTTCAGCATTGATTGGTGGAGTTATAAAATAAGTAGAAATTGGTTTCATTTTCTCATAGATTCCCTACATACAAGCAGTTTTACAACACTGTCAGGTTTAACTATTGGCCGGAAATTGAAGAGTTGAATTAGATATAATTAGGGATGTGATGTACCTGCTCGTTGCGCATGCTACTGTTGCAAGCTGCGACTGTCCGTTTGTGCAAGCTCGATGCCATGCCCGTGTTGCCGCCGCTGCCTCCCACGCAGGCCACACCCAGGGTTTGATCTTCATCTTCTTGTCCTTCCGTTCGCTTGAAGCCCGGCGACTGCCCTCCAATGAGGGCGCGAGGAATTGCTATATCGGTCTGTCCAGCGACGGCTAGGTTAGGAGCAAACCAGACTGGAGGCTAGAGCGAATGAATTGGGATTTTTCCTGCTGTCAATCGATATGGGAGGCGCTTGTTTGGGCCACGAGCCTCCTATAGGACCTGCCTTGCACTTATGTTATTGGCCCATCCAAATTGAAACATTTTTCTTCATTTTTTACATTGCCTGCTCATGTGTTGGGACGAACAAAACTAGCCTGGGCCAACCTGGACGACTCAAACTAGGTGCACACTTTCCAGCCACCCGAGGCGGCCGCCCATACCAGCCCCTATGGTGGCGTCGCCCCTTTTTGCATGTATGATTGGGGTAGTGAAAAATATTCCAGTGGCGCTTTTGATTTACCCACAGAATGGTTGAATTTCTTGTTTCTATGAACTGAGTTCGCCAATAATGTGAAGGATGCCAGTCTTTTTATAGATTGCTTAGATCTCGATATGCCAAAAGTAATCGCATGAAATATACATTAAAAGCTAGTGTGATGTGTGTGGCTACAACTAGTCTGACTACACATCCTCATATAATATATCAAGGACGCATCATCTTTCCAGATTAACCATTCGACTTACTAATGCAGTGTGGGAAGAAAGAAGCATTGGGACTGCGTATCCAAGCCATTGATGCCATGGACTCCTTTGTACAACCTTGTAAGCTAAAAATAAGTTGTAGTGTGCCTATACAAAGAGCTAGCGTAAGTTCAGTTACCTGCTTCTCGAAATTTTAGTTAGCCACTTATTGCAAAAATGTTCAATTACGTTGCTTGGCTTAATTTAGTTTGCTACTGATTACATAATGGCACAGCCTGTTAATCCTATTATAGATTGCGCCTATCTATGTGTTTGATACTTACTTTTAAGAATTACCTGTTTGCCTGAACATAAATAGCTACTTGTTTGTTTAACTACTTTGCTACTGCAACAACGGGTTACAATGATGTTAATAACTACTTTTCAGCATCCAATTGAAACTCTTTAATTCCTTGTTTGTTTAAGTAGTTTGCTGTTATAACTCCCAGTTGAGATGTTTTGCTAACTTCAACTTTTCTGAATCCAATCGGAACTTTAATGGAAAAACAGGTTAGCCCAAGATCAAACAGCGACGTCCCCATGGACGTTGTATCATCCCACAATAGTGGCACCGGCCCAATCGTGCATTATGAATTGCCAACTGTTGGTGCTCTAGAGGCTAAACTAGTGGTAGAAAGAGATTCTGCTTCTGCACTTAGAGATGAAGTTGACATGTTGAGGAAGCAAACAGCACAATCACAAGCAGTACTCAAGACAACCATTAAATATTTGGTGGGTTTCAAAACAAAGCAAGTTGAGACTGACCACATTGTGAAGGTCCTGAAGGAAAAAAGGAAATTAAATTCCCACTTAGTAAATCATAGGTGAAATGTTCTTTCGATCGTTGAATAACCTTTGTCTTGCTTGTTCATGTAATCAATAACCATTTGTTTTAGAGATCATGTAATAATTGTTTTCTGTTTTTTGTTTTTTGGTTTGTAATTTTATTTGAGCACAAGTCTGTATTAATTGGTAAGACTCGGAGACATTTCATTTTGATTGTTGTGCCAGACCTACAAATATGCCAATCGGGCTGAACGTGCATTCAACATTAATAATAGTATAGATGGACCATAAGTGGAACGCATCGGAAAGGGCCAAGATGTTGTAGTAGCTTGGCTAAAAAAATATGTTGTTGTAGCAAAAAAAAAGTACAGCGGCCTGGCTTATGTATGTTAATTGATATTATTGATCCATATACTCTATAAGTGTTTATATGTCTGTTCGTTCTGTACATTCTTGGTTGATTGACTCGGTGTTTGAATCTTGATACATCGCTTGTGTACATATCTAAATGGGAGTACACATTATGCTACATTTGACATTTGAGTTGGACATGAAGTGTTCCAAATATTCGAATTCACCTTAAACTGGATTCTAGCTTCTGAATTTGAGTATCGGCATTTGTAAACCATATCAATATATGATAGTGGAATACATCTTTGTCGTCCTTTTGAAGATATATAAAAACACATAGAATGATTTATAAAGATTCATATAGGAATACAAAATGGATTTGAATTTAGTTGCCATGGTAAACGTGGATGCTTATTGTCCCAAAATTTGAAAGAAGCGGCAAAATGTCCACTCCCACGTCGACTGCCCAAAGCCAAGTGTTTGGGAGATGGAAATTACTGTCTACCCATTACACGGACAATGCATCGGTCCGATTTCCATTGCTCTAAATAGGGGTAGGTTAGTAACTTCAATTAGACGTGACATGGCCGCCTCTGAGCTCATTCCAACACGGTGGGTGCCAAACATGGGAGGCAAACGCATTTGATTCAAGCTCGTCCGAAAGACCTCTATTTCTCCCTCCATTTCCCCATTCATACACGGTTGGCGGCAAAACAAACTCGAATCGACCAAAATTGATGTAGGCAAATTTTTTCAATAGGGGCAGGTTTGTAACTTCACTCAAACGTGACACAACCACCCTACCTGTCAGCCCCGTTCATACACCGTGGGCGCCAACCATGGGCGCCAACTACCCTCTCCTCGCCAGAAATCGGTCTGTGCAAATATTGGCGAAATGCGAGATTACCGTCGTATCCCCAACCGACGAGACATCCAAATTTTAAACGGGGGCTAAGTTCGTAACTTTCCCATATTTCAGACAGGCACGTCCCAAAAACATGGTTCATACTAAAGATAATAAACCTAAATATTCCTCAATGGGATTGTCAAGCAGGCTGTAGCAGCATCATGCAAGCCCATGGATTCGAGCACGTAGCACAAAAAAATTTCAGCAACAACATAGCCTCCAGATATCTCGCCGAAATAGTAAAGGGGTAACTCCGATATCTTCCAAATCACCACTTCACGACCAGCCTAGAGAATTGGTGAATATGAATTTATGTTAACCAAACTATATTAAGTACTAGCCCGCGCGAAGAGCGGGCCACTTTGCTAGTTAAAGAAAAGCGCTTGTTGGGAGACAACCCAATATTTACCCTTACTATTTTTGTGTGTTCATTTGATTAAGCTACTATAGTAATAATGTTTTATAGCTTTTTTTAATAAAATACCAAGTAAGACCTTTAGGATAGCTTGCAGTGATAGTTGTGTTGATCCTGCTGAAAATCAGAAACTTTTGCGCTCAGTAAATTAGTTTTGATAATTCACATAAACGTACTATTGATCTGATTCTTTTTGCTCTGGATTAGTACACAACTTTATCAGGTTTTCCTAATTTGGATAGATTTTAGGAGTTACAGAAGTATTCGAGAGTGGCAGACTACTACAGATTGTTCTGTTTTTGACAGATTGTGTTTTCTATGTGTTGTTTGCTTATTTTGATGAATCTATTAGTAGTATCAGAGGGTATGAACCATAGAGAAGTTGGAATACAGTAGATATTACACCAATATGAATTTAGAATGAGTCCACAATAGTACCTAAGTGGGGATTTTATTTTCTTATACTAACGGAGCTTACAAGTTTTTTGTTGAGTTTTGTGTTGTGAAGTTTTCAAGATTAGGGTAAAGATTCGATGGACTATGGAATAAGGAGTGGCAAGAGCCTAAGCTTGGGGATTGTTGGGGAAAACAGACACCTATGGGATCACAGGAATCCCCTCTACCTTCGGTGGGGGGGTCAGCTGCACGAAGAGCAGGTCCAGTAGTTAACACAGAGGAGATTTTTACCCAAGTTCGGGCTGCACTGGTGCATAAAACCCTAGTCTTGCTTGTGTGTATAGATGCATTCTTGAGCTTTTGAACTAGCTGCAATGTCTGCGCCATCCAAAAGTCTGAATCCTCTCTCTGTATGCCTTGGGCCTCCTTTTATACGCTTAGGGGTCGCCCAAGTGGCACACAGGAGGTGGAAAGTAAGCTACGGTGATCGAGCTTATCGCTCGGCAATGTAGGACAAACGCATTTAATGCACTACCTACGTGTCTTGTTACTTTATTGGGGACGACAATAGAAGCTATCTCGTTCGTCGCCGCCTCTCCTTGCTTTGACACACGTCCAGGTCGATGAGGCATGTAGTACCATGCTGGCTAACTAGCTGTTGTGTTGGCATGATAGTAGAGCCTCCATGAAGATCTACATGCCGCCACACAGGTGCCTGCTTAATTGGCACACTAGTCGCCGCACTGGAGTGGTGGTGAGTTGGCAAGTTCTTGCCGAGCGTGGGCCTGGTCGCGGCTCAGCAATCGTCCCCGGCAAGGCTTGTCGGGGGCCCTTTGGAGTCGTCCCCGACAAGGCTTGCCAGGGGGGCCTTGGAGTCGTCCCCGGCAAGGGTCTTGCAGGGGGTCTTGGTCTTCTGGTACCATGTGGTGTTGCAGGCCGCCAATCTCTATGGAGATCTGCATACATGTGTTCCCAAATCTTGTCCCTAACATTGTCAATGATGTCAGAGCTCTCAACCTCAAGGGTGATGGCCTTGTTGGTTTCTTCACAAGCTTCCCTGGCGAGGAGCTTGCCCGGGGCCTCGCAGGCCGCTCTGGCAAGGCCTATTGCCGGGCGAGGCCCTGCTAGCCTTCCGTTGCTTGTTGTCTTGAATGTTATCTTTGACAATCTTGTTTCTGTCTTGCCTACTGTCGTCCTCCTATGCCTTGCCAAGCCCTGTCGTAGGTGTGGCTGCGACCGCCCGTGCACAAGTAAGGGGTACATAAGTACCCACACTTTTGTACACCGGCAGGAGACCCTGGGCCTGGGCCACACATAAGCGCAAGGCGTAGTTGGGCTAGGCCCAAGGCAGTGTGCGGGCGGGCGTGGCAAAGATGAATAGCCACGATCTTTCTGGCAGTTGTGCTTCCCCATGAACCAAGTTGAGTGCTTGACATGGGGGTCATGCGTGGGACGGGCGTGGCACGCATGCGTCACCCTGCAGTAAATGGCAAAGAGGCGGCCCACGCCTTCCTCATAAAGAGGAATCTGCAGGGGCGCCGCTCATTTATCTAATGGATTTGGGTCGTGGCCTGCATGGCGCCGCACCCTAGGATCACGGGGTAAAACGGTCGCCCCACTTGTCTTCATGCTTCTGGCTTGCTCACCACGTGTTCTCCATGCGTCGGGAAGAGCAGGTGGCGGATGCGGAGGGTGTGAGTATTAATGCCGAGGCGGAGAATCAGGCGTCGCTGATTGGGGCAGTGGGTCGGTCACGATTCCCTGTGCCCCAGGAGGCCGCATCGGTCGAGCGGGGTGGCCGTCCCTGGGCTGGGAGGCCATGCCCCGGCCCTGCCCTTCTATACACAGGGGAGAGGGGCGACGTCTTTTTGCATTCACTTCCTCATTCTCCTTCTAGCTTGATAATTTTCTTCCATTCGCCATGGTGACGAGGCATGCTGGCGCTTCAACGGCGGCGACGAGGACTTCTGCTCGATAGCGTGTCCCCCTCGTCCGGAGCCTCTGGTGGAGGAGCCTGCCGCGAGGGGGACAGGAAGGAGATGAGGCCGAGGTCGCCGCGACACTCGGGGAGGAGGTGGACGGGGCGGTGCATCAGCTGCTCCTCCGCTGGTGGCCCTTCCTCCAATGGGCGGCCATGTTGGAGACTACCCCTACAAGTTCTTCATCAGGCTGTACAAGCCCGTGTGCAGTAGTCTATGTCTCCCGACCCCGTTCGCCCGGGAGATGGAGCAGGACCTACCGCAGGCCTTGAGGCTTCATATGAGAAGCTGCGGGAACAGCAGCATGTGGGCTGATGTTGACTTTCCCCACCCATACGTCATGTACCTTCGCCAAGGGTGGAAGAATTTTGCACGTGCCCACAGCTTGTCAGAGGGGCACGTTCTCCATTTCAAGTTAATGAAGAGCGGCCTGCTCTCCGTCAAGGTCTTCGGGAGCTCAGGAATCCGCTTAGGGTGCGGCGTGGAGTGTTCCATTAACGACGAAAGCTCCTCCTGTTGCGATAGTGGCGAGGAGGACAGTGTCAGCGGCAACGAGGACAGCGGGCGGGAGGACGACGACTCCGACTCCAACTAACCATCAGTTGCCGCACCATCATCTGTCCCGCCTCCTCCCCTGGCAACACGCCTTGCCGGGAGCTTCGTCATGTTGTCTCTCGCGAGGTGGTCGGTGGGCTTCCCCACAAGCTCTCTATCGCCCAGTTCCCCATGCCCGTCACCTTGCGCGGCATGCCATACCTAGAGAGTAATAGGGCAAGAACGGGGATTACGGGGCACTTATCGTGTTTTCAATATGTAGGAACTTGCCAAATCTCATATTTCTAGAAAATGTAATTGGAAATGTAATTTCACGAGCCCATGCTTATGTTCTGCAATATTCGTACATGTATCAGCATATCAATGAAAAAGATGAGCTTTCGCCAGAAACTCACGCATAGGAGAAACGCCTTTTACTAATGAGTTTTTTCGGCAAGCCATCTTGCCGGCGCCCCTTGTGCCTGCCGGAGAGTCACACCTGCCAGGTTTCAGACAAAAGGCCCAGCCCCCTGCCACTCCCTTTTTACTAAAGGTTACTTCGACCATTTCTGACCGAAGCAGTGTTCTGGTCAGGATGGTAGCACCTAGTTTCAAAAGGGCGGCAAGGGTTTCTAATGCACAAGTCATAAGTTACGAACATAAATGAACAAGAGGTATCTGCTTAGTATGTCGGGGACGACGTGTCGGGCGGTCTTCTCAATTTCTTTCGGAGTGTTGTCACTGCGGCCTAAAGAAGGAGAGGACGGGGGCACAAAACCTTGACGGTTGCCTAGTACTTGCTAGATTCTAAGACAACACAATATCCTGGACAAGCATGCATGCATACATATATGTATATATAAACATGAAAAACTAGCGGGAAACTACATATACTAAAAACTATTCAGTTGTGCATAGGATGTGCGCCTGGCTCTGTACACAGGGTTACATGCCTTGTCGGCAAGGCTAGTACAAAAGGTGGTTGCTGAGGCTCCCAGTAACCGCGCCTTATGGGTAAAACTTGCGAAGATGTTCGATATTCCAGGAATTGCTTACTGGAATTTGCCATCTTTGGTCTCCAGGCAGACTGCGCCGGGCCTGGTGACTCGTATTACCCGATAAGGGACTTCCCACATTAGTGTCTACTTGTTTGAATTCTTGGCGGACGGAATGCGCCAAAGAACAAGGTCACCTTCCTCAAGGCTTCGGGCATGAACCTGGCGGCTATGGTAGTGGCGCAAGGCTTGCTGGTAGCGAGCAGCTCGCACAGCAGCCCGAAGACGATCTTCCTCAAGGAGCGTTGCATCATCTTGGTGCAACTCCTCTTGCTCAAGCTCATCATAAGCGAGCACTCGAGATGACCCGTAAATGAGTTCCGGGGGGAGAACTGCTTCTGCCCCGTAGACCAGGGCAAAGGGTGTCTGGCCAGTGGCTCAATTTGGTGTCATTTTGATTGACCAAAGAACTATTGGCAATTCGTCAATCCAGCGCCTTCCACACTTGCGCAGCCTGTCGAAAGTCCTTATTTTGAGGCCTCGCAATAATTCAGCATTTGCCCTTTCTGCCTGGCCATTGTTTCTAGGATGAGCAATAGAAGCAAAGCAAACTTTGCTGCCAAGGTCTTGGATGTATTGCATGAAGGTGCGGCTGGTGAACTATGTGTCGTTGTCGGTGATGACTCTGTTTGGCACACCAAAACGGCAAACGAGTCCCTTGAAGAACTTGACGGCCGACTATGCTGTTACTTTTCTCACTGGCTCCACTTTCGGCCACTTTGTGAACTTGTCAATCTCAATGTACAAGTACTCAAAGCCCCCGACCACACGTGGAAAGGGGCTCAATATTTCGAGCCCCCAGACCGAAAATGACCAGGAAAGAGGAATCGTTTCTAGGGCTTGGGCTGGCTGATGAAGCTTCTTTGAATGAAACTGGCACGCTTCACACTTGGTTACTAGTGCCGTTGCATCCTGGAGGGCTGTGGGCCAGAAGAAACCTTTCCGGAATGCTTTGTCGGCAAGGTCTCTTAACCCTATGTGGGAGCCACATATGCCTATGTGTATCTCTGCCAACAGCTCCAGTCCATCCTCCTGAGGAATACACTTCAATTTCACACCGTTCAGTCTCCTTCTGTACAGGACATTGTCCACAAAGTAGTACAGGCTAGACCGACGGGCTACTTTATCTGCTTCTTCCTGATCCTCAGGGAGTTCCCCTGTTTGGAGGAAACGAATCGTACATTGTGCCCATGCTGGACCCTGAGGCTCGACGGCAAGGACTAAAGGCATGTCTTCTGCCACAGGGGTGGCTGTCTCTATGGCAAGGACCTGGGGCCCTGCCGAAGGCTGCCGCTCCTCGGCAAGCTTAGGATACCGGTCAACCTCTTTGTCGGCAGCTCCTGGGAGCTCAGTGGGGAAGTACTTGCCGGGGCCTGTCTTCCTTCGCTTGTTCTGCCCTGCTGATGGTTCGACGGATGGCTGAGTTAGCTGAAGCACAAAGGTACCTGGTTCCACAGGTAGCTTGAGGGCAACGCGCTTTGACAAGTCATCGGCAATGATGTTCTCTGCTCAAGGAACATGCTCTGCTTGCAGGCCGTCAAAGTGCTCTTCCAACTTCCTCACTTCATCCATGTAGGCCTCCATCAACGGGCTCTGATAATCCTTGTTAACTTTCTTGACAACAACTTGTGAGTCTCCTCTGACAATAAGCTTCCTAATTCCAAGGTCTGCCGCGATCCTGAGACCGATAAGCAACCCCTCGTACTATGTGGTGTTATTTGTTGACCTCTCTCGGGGAAAATGCATCTAGACTACGTACTTGAGGTGCTCTCCGGTGGGCGTGACGAGTAGAATGCCGGCACCACCACCTTGTAGCGAGAAAGCTCCATCAAAGTACATAATCCAATGGCTACTTGCCTCTTTGTCGGGGAGAGTGGATTCTTGAATTTCTTAGTCGGGCGTGGATGTCCATTCCGCTATGAACTCCACCAAGGCTCTGTTCTTGATCGTCGAAGTGCTCTCAAACTTAAGGCCAAAGCTTGATAGTCCCAACACCCACTCCACAATCCTCCTAGTTGCATCTGGTTGTGCAAGATCCATTGCAAAGGGAGGCATTTGACGATGGTGAACTCATGTGCTTGGAAATAGTGATGCAGCTTTCTCGAGACCATAAGGAGGCCAAAAAGCAGCTTCTGCATACCGGAATACCTTGATCTAGTCCCCTGCAAGAGGGAGCTGACAAAGTAGACTGGGTGCTGCATCACCTTCTTCTTCTGTTTTACCTCGCTCGCTTGCGCAGACACTGCCTTGTCGGGATCGGACCCTGTCGGGGGCTCTCCCTTGCCGGGTTCATGTCCTGCCGGGGGGCCTCCCTTGCCGGAATCGGGCCCTGCCAGCCCCGGTTCTTCATCTAAGGGCCTGACCGCTACTGTTGCCTCTTCCTCAACTTCTCTTTGCACTACTAGCACAGCACTGACCACTTGATTTGTCGCCGCCAAGTACAGCAGCAATGACACTTGTGGCTTGGGCGCGACCAGTATCGGCGTAGAGGAGAGGTATCTCTTCAAATCTTGCAGTGTTGCCTCTGCATTCGGTGTCCATTTCATTGGACCCGCCTTTTTCAAAATCTTGAAAAAGGGGAGGACATGCTCAGCAGATTTAGAGATGAACCTACTCAGGGCGGCGATGCAGCCGGCAAGCCTTCGGACATCTTTGACTTGTTTTGGTGCCTCGATCTGCTCAATTCCTTTGATCTTGTCGGGATTTGCTTTGATTCTGCTTTGGGACACAAAGAACCTGAGAAGTTGACGGATGGGATGACAAACACACACTTCTCTGGGTTGAGCTTGAGGTTAATCTTGCGCAAATTCACAAAGGTTTCTTCCAGGTCCTGCATGAGCGTAGCCTTGTCTTTCATTTTAACCACTATGTCATCCATGTAAGCTTCCATATTTCTATGGAGCTGGGGCTCAAAACCAATTTGGACTGCTCGAGCGAACATTGAACCTACGCTCTTCAACCCGAAAGGCATTCGTACAAAACAATACGTGCCACATGGGTTGATGAACGCGGTCTTTTGTTCATCTTCCTTCTTCATAAAGATATGATGGTATCCTGAGTAGGCGTCAAGGAATGACAGCAAGTCGCACCCGGTAGTGGAGTCCACTATCTGGTCAATATGTGGCAATGGGAAAGGATCCTTTGGGCAGGCTTTATTGATATCAGTATAGTCAATACATAACCTCCACTTTCCATTTGCCTTACGTACTACCACTAGATTGGCCAACCACGTTGGGTGGAGTACTCCCTTGATCAGACCTGCCGCCTCCAACTTCCTGATCTCCTCGATGCTGAACTCGTGTTGTTCCAAACCTTGCTTTTTGATCTTCTGCTTGACAGGTCGCGCATGGGGACAGACAGCAAGGTGGTCCTCAATCACCTCCCTGGGAACACCGGGGATGTCAGATGCTTTCCATGCAAACACATCGACATTTGCCTTCAGGAAGGTGACGAGCGCGCTTTCCTATTTGCTATCAAGGGTGGAGCTTAGGTAAAAGCTCCGCTCGTGCCATCCTCCTTGACGGACACCTTCTTGGTTTTTGGTGGGGACGCCTTGGATTCTTGCTCTTGCCGGTAGAGCTCCCTAGGACGTCCTCAACGGGAACACAACACTCCAAAGAGGAGCGTTTGTCGGAGTGGGTGCAGGAACCCTTGGCGGAGCCGATAGTCTTGTCGGCGGCCAAAGGCTTGCTGGTCTTCTTTTCGGTGGCAGGAGCATGTGCCTTGGCGGTGGACGCCGCAACCACCTCTCGGTAGAGCTGATCAGCGCAGATGAGCGCATCCTTCCTGTCATAGTTGATGGTGATGATGCCCATCGAGCCAGGAATATCCAGCTTGTTGTATGCATAGTGTGACACCAGCATGCACTACTAGGAAAAACCTAGCAGTAGCGCTGGTTTTGGGCCTATCAGTAGCGCGGGCAAGCGCGCTATACTGATAAGGCGCTATAGCTAAAGCTTAGTAGTAGCGTCGATGAGCATGCGCTATTGATATATCTTCTTAGTAGTAGTGCGTTCCATGCCAATCGCTACTGGTAATTACTAGTAGCGCTTTTGATAACAATCCCTACTACTATTATTCCATATTCCATTTCTTTTGGTTTTCAGGTCGTATTCACACACCTGTATACAATTTTTCATATAGTAGCAATTTAGAGATTGTCTTAACATCATAATGAGTTATTAAATCACTAGGTGAAAGAGCCTTGGATTAGTTTCAAGTGCATGGATCCAAAGTAACTAATGGTCACTTTGGATCCATCCATTTGAAACTAATCCGCGGTTCTTTCACCCAATGACATAATAACTTATCATCATCATAATAATATCATTAACAACTTATCATCATAATATATCATTATCATATAACTCCTCGTAAGCATCCTTTTCGTCCATGATGAGACATCATATAACAACTTCGTCACTACTTATAATAACAACTCCTCCTCATCATCATCATAGTAATCATAATCACTACTCCTACTCAGCATCACCGTCAAGTCTAAGACATTGTAGTCATATATAATCAACACTAACTAATTGTTCTTAATACCTAGGACCTACTCCTCTCTCCTAGCTAAAATACCATAAAACAAATAAACCGGTCCTTCACCATAATGAAGAATGGACATAAACCTATCTCCAACTTTTGGCTTGCGCATGTTCATTTTGTCTCCAATTATTTGCATATGCGCATTCATCACTTTGCTCCATTCTTTGATTTTAAGCCTTCCATCATTTGAAGAAATCGAGTATGCAGTATGGTAAGCCTCTGAAGGTGTTTGTCGTAAGCTAACCATATGCATGTCACCTTCAGTACATAGCATGTCAGGCACAACCTGCTTCGGGAGCCTCTGTTCAAAAACGAAATAGTAAGATATATAGTTAGCAATGTAGTTTACTTAAGAACTAGCGGTGTGCCCCACGCATTTGGCGGCTAGATTAGCACGTCGTTGTATTTATTTATTTGCATTTTATTATGTTCATAATTGTAAAATGTTATGTTTGTTTATGTACACATAGAAATTCCAAATTTTATAAAATCTTATGATCATATTACCACATGACAACAACTTATCTGCCACACATGTATTACCACATGACTATTAAGTTTTTTGTCTCACATGATCTACTGTCCTATTTAATTTAGGTGCACAATTCGATAATCTATTAACTAATCAATAGTGATGTTGTTGTTTAAGAATGGATTTCAAAGACCAGTGGATTGCGATGCAAAAATAACACTTCCATACTAATATGTATCTTTCACCTTACGCTCTTGGTCCCTTTGTTCCCTTTTAAGAGAATTTCTGCGTAAGATTGAGTAGCATTATTTCCCTTACTTTGCCTTATCATTAGCTATAATATATTTGTATCGTCCCTCTAGATGTTTCTTGCATTTATTTGCGGGGGCAATATTTATTATAATTGTTTGTCACTTGTCCGTATGAGGTAATGTAGTCTCCCTTCGTTGTACGTTTTTCCACAAAAAAATTGTAAAATGGCGTGGTATGGGTCTTCCCTAGTATTTTTGTTAAAAACAGATTTTTCATACCTTCATTCGTGATCACTCCTGGAGTGCCTTGCTCTTGTTGATCATTTTCATGTTTGTTTTTACATGGATTTATTTCGTTAGAATATTGGCATGATTTTGTTTATCGGCGATATTGTTTTTCAATCATGAAATTAATACACTTGCCACATACTTAATTAGGATATTGTCATTGTTTTTAGTCACCCAATGTCATCCATATCGTGTACTATCTGATTCTTGTCCTTTTACTACTTGAGGTATAATCTATCACCTCTGCACCCCCTCAATTTTGTGAACTCCGGGAATGATCGATGGTTCACACACGCTTAGTGTCGTCTTACTATGTGTACTCACCTACTATTCCTACCTTGTCTCTATGCATTTATCTATTTATAAAAAAACCATGCATGTTGATAGATATATATTATTGGTCCCATTACTATATATATTGCATGCTGCCAAATCCAGATTATATTGTCAAATTTATTTCAGTTTTCACCCAAGACTCCAAGATTCTTCTTAGAATTGTATTTTGAATCTAGCTATTTACAATGTTCAGATGGAGAACGCATAAAATAGTGTATTCAAATGTATATGTGACAAAACAATAGATCACGAATTTACATCACTTCCTTATCATACATAGTTACATTTATCACTTCCATTTTTTGGTGAATGTGCTTTCTTCTAAATTATCACATTTTTTCCAAATAACAGTCTACCACTAAGCGCTAATACATACATCCCTCCATTGAATATAGTGTGTATATCTCTCTTTAATCGCGTGTAAATTTTTTATAACCCGCAACAGTTCCATGTTTCAATTTTGGTGGGCCATATTCTGTTATACTCATATGATGCATGGATGTACACACGGCCTATAATTCAATTCAACTACATACTGATGTCATGCATGAATAGCCAGAATTGCTATTTTTCTAACCGACCCATACTGCACCTGTATTAACCGACTGATATTTTCTTCTCCTTGTTCGTTAACAGCCAACATATCTTCTATTTTTTTGTGGATGTCCTGAACTTATCATCTCGAGCGTTATAATTATTAGTTTTCCAAAACCGACGACGAAAGTAACGTTGTGATTTATTTGTCCTTGATTTAGTAACATAATATATTAGACATATAATACGACTCCATAGACTTCACATATAATATATTGTGACCGTTTTTTTTTGCAGGAATATATTCCGAAAGTTATATAGCTTCATATATGTGCGTCGCACGTAAATTATGTTTCTTTTACTGACGCAAGAGGTCACCAATTTTATTTTATTTTGACATCAAGTTTTGCTTTTTTAACTGCTTGCCTTGATCATATCCGTTTCACCAGGTTAGCTTTGGGAGGAGTAGGTTTATATGCAAGTCCGTGCATTGCTGCGTCCTAGTTTTGTAAGGAAAGGATGGCTTTGTCCTTTTCCCGTTTGAATTTGCTACCGGAGACTAACCCCAGAGGCCGTTAGATGTCCTATGCTTCTCCATGTTTTTGGCCGGATAGGCTCTTTTTTTCTCTCCAGAAAACTGATCTAGTCCTTTTGTGTCCGATGACAAACATTCCTATTTTTCTAACCGAGCCGTACAACTCCTTTATTAACTGTTGTTCCGATCCAACTGCTATTTTCCTTTCCTTGTTCTTTAACGCCTGAATATTTTTTTGAGGTAACGCCTGAACATATTATGTGAAGCGTGACAGGTTGAACATGATTAAAGTTGTACGTAACTTCTATTAGACTTTATATCTCAACCATTATTATTCAGATCAATGGTTCATATATTTTAAACCTATGTGGATCAACGTAATAGCTTGTTTGTCTCTTTCTTTAATTATATAATAGATAGATAACGTCTGTAATGAAGTTACCATCATTAACAAAATCTTACCATGTTTTTGGCAATGAAGTTACCATCAAACAATTTATGGACTAGTGGCACGTATCTAGTATAATTTAGGCTGATAGAGTGACTGGTTTTGAAGGCCTCAACATCATCTATGAATGAGACAAGATAACCTTTCTCCTCACAATTAAGCTTGGAGTCATAGCTGTAGTATGTGTTGTCTACTACCTTCCGAGTATTTCTTGAACATAAGAAATAAGCTGACAATCATAAATAAATAAGTTTAGTACGGATGAACACCAAATATTTTTAAATTAACAACATAAATTACTGAACTTAATAAATTAGTTTGACAAACTCACATCTAGGTAAAACTGGAGGCATATCCACATCCACCCAGATATCGATATTATCATTATCATCATAATCTTCGGGACGAATATCAAATCTTACTCAAATCTTATAATGTTTAGTTCTTAAGTGATCCCTCCTCATCTCCACATTCCCAAAGTCATCTAAACCAAAACCAAGCTTCTCCAGTACATATGGTCTAGCATGGCACGGGATGTACTAGTCGAATTGAAAAAAAATCCATAAATTACACGTTGAACAAAAGAAGCACAAGTGATGATATTTATTATGATGAAATGCTTGTCGTTGCGTACCATACAAACATCGAAGGTCTCTTCCAGCTTCACGGTGAAAAACCTATCATTTTGCAGGTGAGGAAACCTATCGCACACACCACAGTCATCGTAGCAATACCCGCACTCCGGGATCCCATCGTCATCAGACACCTGTGTTCAAAATTCAAAGATTATAACTCGACGGCAAAACCCAAAAAATCCGGCATGACCTTTGCTAAAAAAGGACATATCGAGCGCCTGAAATTTGCCGCAATGGAAATTAATCAACACTCCGGCAAAACATAGGCCACTTATCGATGGTCACTGCATTTCAATGGTTCAAAATATGAAAAAAAAACATTTGAAAATATCATATATAATCCTAACACTAAATAAATTAGTTTTATTAACTACTTACTAAATAGACTAGCTTTTTTAACTACTTACTAAATAAACTAGTTCTATTAAGCACTTACTATAAATAAACTAGTTCTATGAAGCACTTACTACAAATAAACTAGTTCTATGAAGCACTTACTAAATAAACTAGTATATTAAGCACTTACTATAAATAAACTAGTTCTATGAAGCACTTACTAAATAAACTAGTCTATTAAGCACTTAATATAAATAAACTAGTTATATTAGTCACTTACTAAATAAACTATTTCTATTAAACACTTGCTAAAAATTCTACTACCCTAGTTCTACCCTAAATTTTCTTACTTCTATTTTATTCAAAACACCTACGATTTGCAAGAACAGAGACAAGGGAGGGAGGGAGGAGAGAGGAGGGGGAGGGGCGGCCGGAGGAGGAGGAGGAAGGGCCGGCCGGAGGAGGAGGAGGGAGGGGCAGTGGAGGTGGCGGAGGGAGGGGCGGTGGGAGGAGGGATGCCGGCGGAGGAGGGAGGAGGGGCGGCTGTAGGCGGAGGGAGGAGGGTGCGGTGGGAGGAGGAGGAAGGAGGGCACGGTGGGAGGAGGAGGGACGGAAGGAGGGAGTACCTCGGTGGCGGACGGGCGGCAGCGGCGGCGGTGGCGGCCGGGCGGCGGCGGCGGCGACGACGCACGACGGCGGTTATCGGCGTGGGCAAGAGTGACTGAGAGGGGGAGAGTGAGTGAGAGAGAGGGTCACGCACGTGGGGATAAGGTAGGGTTAGTAGTAGCGCGTGTACCAAAATGCGCTACAGCTAATGAGAATAGCAATAGCGCTGTGCAGGGTTGTACGCTACTGTAAGTTGGACTATTAGTAGCGCTTTGCTACTAAAAGCGATACTCGTAAGTGTAAGCATGCAAAAATACGTCAATGCAAAAATACATTGGCCATCAATGATCTTTTTATGTACAATCTGAATTGTCAATATGAGTCCTCTCCGGTAGGAACAGGAGAGGACTCATATTGCGGCCACAAATTCTACACATAGGGTTCAGTGAAGACCAACTGTTTGTGATAGTTTCAGAAGTAACATATTTAAGGTGGTAAACACCCTGTTCGCGGAGCAAGGTGGGACTAAACTTGTGGGGTGAACTTAGCAGTAGCGATTTTTGCAGAAGTGCGCTGCTGCTAACATCTATAGCAGTAGTGCGGTTCATTATAGGGCGCTACTGCTATAACTAGTTGGACGGCGAGTGAGGGAGTCCTGGATAAGGGGGTATCCGGACAGCCGTACTATATTCATCGTCCGGACTATAGAAGCGTCAAGATGCAAGACTCAAGACTTCGGCTCGTGTCCTGATGGGACTCTCCTTTGCGTGGAAGACAAGCTTGGCGATTCGAATATTATGTTTCCTTCCTTGTAACTGACTCCATGTAAACCCTAGCTCTCCGGTGTCTATATAAACCGGAGAGCATGGTCCTTAGAAGGCCGATCACAATTACAATCATACCATCATAGGCTAGCTCTTAGGGTTTAGCCTCTACGATCTCGTGGTAGATCTAGTCTTGTATTACACATATCTTCAATATTAATCAAGCAGGAAGTAGGGTTTTACCTCCATCGAGAGGGCCCGAACCTGGGTAAACATTGGGTCCCTTGCTTCCTGTTACCATCAGCCTAAGACGCACAGATCGGGACCCCCTACCCGAGATCCGCCGGCTTTGACACCGACAGCGAGGTCATGGCAATTAGAGCAGTAGCGTGGTTTAGAGCGAACGTGCTACTGCTATTTTTCTTTCAGCAGTGTGTTTTGCTTGCACACGCTGCTGCTAAATAACAGTAGCGTCGTATTTTGAGGAGCGTTGCTGGTAAGATTCTGTGTATAAGGTTTTCCCTAGTAGTGATGAACTTGGCCAGTGTTGGACGGCCAAGGATCCTGTTATATGGCAACGGGATCTCGGCAACATCAAAGACAAACCCTCTTTGTCCTGTAATTCAGGCCGCCACCAAACGTGACTGGTAGCGTGACCTTTCCCTTGGGCTGGCTCCTCCATGGATTGATCCCTTGGAACGTACCCATTTCTTCAAGATCTTCGTCAGGGATCTGCAGCCTCTTGATCACATTCGGTGAGATCAAGTTCAATCCAGCCCCACCATCCACTAACATTTTCGTCACCTTGAGGTTGCGTATCGTTGGTGAGACCAACAATGACAAGCACCCGACTGCAGTTGTGCGATCAGGGTGATCCTCGGCGTCGAAAATGATGGGCCTGTGGGACCATCCTAGTGGCCTCTGGGCATCGGCCATTGGTTCCGCTGCATTGATCTCACGCGCCCACTGTTTAAGTTGGCGTGGAAAGAATGCAACGAGGCACCCCTGTCGACAGCAAGCACGGTCTTGCCCTTGCGCTTCATGTTGCATCGCCAGACCTTCTTTGCCGGGGCAACGACGTCTTCATCGTCTGAAACACTTCCCACGTCGGCATCCTTGCTGGGGTACTTTCTCCCTTCCTCTGCTCAGGCACATCTGTCGGCCAGAACATAAAGTTCAGCAACATCTGCAACCTTGTTCATTGCCAGCTCCTCGCGCATCTTACGATTGCGCATGTTCTGATGAAACACGCTGATGACAGCGGCGGGATGAACATCAGGGATGTTGTACTACACACGGACGAATCTTTGAATGTACTTGCGCAAGCATTCACCGTCCCTTTGAGGAATCACATGCAAATCGTTTGCCTCACTAGGAGCTACGTGGTCGTCTGTGAAGGTGCCAACAAACTCGTGGCATAGATCGGACCAAGATGAGATGGAGTCTATCGGCAAATGCATCAACCATGACCTGACGTTGGGTTTGAGCGCCAATGGGAAATAGTTGGTGAGTATGTTGTCATCTCGAGCCCCCACTACTAGGGAAAACCCTAGTAGTAGCGCAGATTTTGTGCCCACTAGTAGCGCGGGAGACCGTGCTACTAATAAAGCGCTACAGCTATTACTTAGCAGTAGCGCGTGCATACACGCGCTACTGCTAAGACATATAGCCGCAGCATGTGTCCTCTCCCGCGCTACTGCTAAGACATATAGCCGCAGCATGTGTCCTCTCCCGCGCTACTGCTAATCTAGCTAGTGGCAGTGTGTTTACTATCCGTCGCTACTAGTATTCTTTTTTTGAGTGTATTTATACGCCGTTATACAAATATTGGTACAATACCAGTTATGAGGTTTATATCATTATGTCCATAACATTGTGTCAAATGAAAGTGGATTAGGTTCAAGTGGAGGCAATATGTGGTGCATGTCAAAAGTATACTACGAATCCAAACTTGATCTAGTTTGGACTAGTAGTACTTTCAGTGTGCATCACATGTTGCCTCCACTTGAATCTCATCCGCCAGCACAAGGTATTTAATCATCATCATAGTCATAACACCAACAGTAGTTATTTAATCATCAGTCATAGTGTAGCACATCATCATCTTCAAACTCATTCTAGCTAGCTAATCACCACCAACACTAGTTGCGGTAGCTATCTAATAATAATCATCATAGTCATTACCACCAACACTAGCTATTTAGTCATCATAGTCATAGTGTAGCACATCGTCAGCTTCAAACTCATTTCTAGCTAGCTAATCACTCCCGCTGATCTCTCTCATGTAAAATAACATAAAACATGTGTAGCACTCCTGCTTCATCAAGTTGGAGCATGCAGATGAACCTGTCTCCTAATCGTGGGTTGCGCTTCTGATTACTACCCCCTAATACTTCTCTGCGATCGTTCACAATTTTGCTCCAGTCTTTCACTATTAAGCATTCCTTGCTATTAGAAATCTTGAATGCACTAAAGTGCATTGTAGGATATCTTGTCCGTAAGCTAACAGTTCTCATGCGACCTTTAGTCTCGATCCAATGAGGCACAACATTCAGCGGGAGTCCCTGTGAAGAACATCGTATAGTAACATACTTAGCAATAAAGTTTAGCTTAAAAATAATGTATGCAAAAGATGCACTAAAGGACAAATAGTAAAAATCTTACCATCTTTCCTAAATAGATGTGACCGTCATTCAGTACGAACACTATTGGTCGCACGTTTTGAGTAGTAAGATTTTTAAGTCCAGAAAAATAATTTGTCTTGACAGTATGAAGATCCTCAAGCCATGAAACATAATGATTTATCTCCTTGCAGTTTAGTTCAGCCCGGGGACAGTAGTAGGTCCTGTCTACCAAGCGCTGGACATGTTTGCTTGATTGGAAATAAGTTGTCAATAGAAATTAGTTGTCAACTATTTTTGAATAAACAATATCAAAGAGATAAATATGGTTGAGAAACTCACATAATGGTAGAACTGAAGGCGTCTGCACATCGACCTAGATGTCAATATTACCTTCAATATCATCTTCCGGACGAATATCAAAGGTGATAACCATATCAGGCTCAAATGCATAAGTGTTGCATAGTGCTTGCCAAGTTTTGCATCCAAAATAGGTATAGGAATCTCCGTTGTGTAATTTTGCGTGGAAAATACAACCATGCTCGGTCTTCAAGTAAACTCTCTTTACCTCCATAGTAGTTTTCATAGGAGTGAAACCTATCTTATCAAAGACAAAAACTCTTGCATGGCAGGGGATACGCTAGTAGAATAGTAAAAGATATATAAGTTGAAGCAAATGAAGCAGATGTCATGCTTAGTTATGAAAAAAGACTTGTCGTTGTGACTTACTGTATCCACTTCGAAGTTCTCGTCTGGCTTGATGCTGAAGCGCCTATCATCATCTAGGAAGATTCTGTCGCACCGGCCACGCTCATCTTCGCAGCATTTGCAAATACTGAAATCGTTTTTGTCGTCAGACATTTCCTATGTTCATAGTTGAAACATTAATTGAAAATCGATCGAAGACAACTACCAGGATACTCAACATACAAATTCGGGGCACTCGATATTCCCTACATATTTTGGCACAAGTCATGCCAAAATTCATGGAAAAATCTGGCATGACCTTTGCTAAAATAGGGCATATCGAGCGCCTGAAATTTGCCGCAACGGAAATGAATCAACACTCCAGCAAAACATAGGCCACTCAGAGGTGTAACCTGCAAACATGACCGGCCACTTGGGTAAGCATGTATCCTATTTGAGTAACAAAAGATATACATTTCAACATATCTTATAGGACTCTTATTGACATGAGCATTTAATAAGCAAAACCAAATCATAAAATAAATAAGTATTCAAATTAGCATGCATTCAATAAGCAAAAGTAAATCATCTCTTGTGTCCGTACATCGTCGAATATTATAACTAATACATCCCGAATAGTATCATACATATAACATCACTAATACAACTAAAACCCTAGCGAAAACGACGGGCATCGGCGCGGGCGGTGGACACCCAAAGAGAGGGAACCATCATAGGATCATAGCTCCAGTGAGATCCCTGGAGAACCTGCCAGGTATTGGAGAACTTGAGCTCCAGTGCAAACAAGTAGCGACGGACGTGTGCGTCCTCCTCGCTGACACGGTGACATACCACCTCAGCGGGGTCCTCAAGCCTCTCGACCGTCACTGGCCCACGCGAACGCCACCATAGAAGGTTCGGGTCAATGACGGGATGACTTCTCACCAAGCTGCGCCCCCGGTAGGTAGCGCCTCCCAGTACCAACCCAGCGGAGCCCGGTCCCGGACATGGCCCATCTGGTCAAGCAGGTGTCCTCCACCGACTCGACGACGAGGATGCGGGATAGGCATCGTCGATGTCGATGCGGGAAAAATTACTTTAACTAAAAGATAACAACAAATGTGACATGTTCAACTAGTTCTATTAATTCATCTACTTCTTACTAAAAATAAATTTACTATAAATAAAAATAAACTAGTACCTAGTTCTTACTAACTAATTAGTACCTAGGAACTACTGCCCTAATTACCATCTAATTTGATGAACCTAGGGGTGGAAAGTGGTAGCGGATATTCCAATTATCCAACTTAAAAGTGAAATAAGTGCTCAAATTTTACTCATTTTATGATTAATCTTAGAAATTATTATGCATTACGTCGGTGTACAAAAGTAGGGGCTCTCCTTTTGACCCCTTTACTTGTGCATGGGCAGGCAGAGCCACGCGCCAAGACCATGCATAGCAGGGCAAAGGAGGAAAGCCAGAGAGTAGCCGAAGGCACGAGACAAACAAAGCAAAGACCAAGGCCAAAGAGATCAGATGTACGAAGCAGGTTTCCCCGGCAAGGACCCTTGCCGGGGCAGCCTCAGCAGCCCCGGCAAGACCCTTGCCGGGGCAGCTCGCCCACACCAATGGAGCAAGCCACCCTCAAGCCCACGGTATCCAGCGCCAACAACCACGTTGGGACAAGGCTCGGGAGGCACCTCCATGATGGCATGCAGATCTTTGTGAAGATGAAGAATATTCAAGATCATATGAGGATTGGAAAGCAATGATCCTCGGCAGGGTTCTTGACGAGGAATCCCACAAGACCCCTGGCAAGGTCCTTGCCGGGGACAACAGCGCGCCACGGCAAGACCCTTGCCGGGCCACCCGGCAAGACCCTTGCCAAGGGCATCAGCAGGGCCACCGCCAGGCCCGCACCAACCAAATTACCACTGCTGCTCACATGCAACTGCCAGCCCAACCAGCTAGGCAGGCACCTGCGTGGCAACACGCAGCTTCCAGGCCGACTCAGCACACACCTGCGTGGCGTCATCCAGATCTTCATGGAGGCTCCACCACTGCACCACCTCATCAGCTTGCCTGCCAACATGGCACCACATGCATCGCTGGCCAGGGTGCGTGTCTAAGCGAGGAGGAGGAGCAACGAACGGGACGGGCCTCGCCCCCGTCCCCGATAAAGTGGAGGGACACCTAAGCCACGCATTAAATGCGTCTTGTCCTGTAATACGAGCAATAAGCTCGTGAGACTGTAGGCCTTTCCACCTCCTGTGTGCCACTGTGGCAGCCCCTTTCACCTATAAAAGGAGGCCCATGGCACACTGGAAAAGGATTCGGCTCTTTCGAACCACGCAGCACCCATAGCTAAATCGAGAGCTCAAGAACACTCAATACATCCACCAAGCAGGACTAGGGTTTTATGCATCCTCGCGGCCCGAACCTGGGTAAACAATCTTTGTGCTGATTACTAATCTTGCTCTTCTCACAACCCCGCGCCCTACAACCGTAGTAGGGATTCTTGTGATCCCATAGGTTTCGTTTCCCACCGACATCTTTGGCGTGCCAGGTAGGGGGCGCAATTGTGAGAATCTGGCCTGGTAGTTGGCCTAGCCGTTCTTCATCGCCATGGCTCCTAAGAAGAAGTCGACTGCGGCGATCAGTTCGTCCGGGGCCGAATTGCCAGTACCAGTGCAGACCAGTAGCGGGCCAGTCGCAGAGAGAACCCATGGCACGGCCCGCGAACATCCACATCGCCCTGGCAGTCCAGGCCTGGTGAGCGGCGTCGCTCGTACACCAGGCGACGAGCCACGTATCGCAGGCTCCAGAGACGGAGCCGGGCCCCCCGCAGGCGGCGCGGGGCCCTCCAGGGGCGCTGTCCTGCCGCTAGATGGCGGCGCGGCAACCTCCAAGACGCCAACACCAGCACCCACGGCACGCTCTTCTCAGGGTGTGTGCGATGAGCAGCGCCGCCCTGCTGGTGACCCTGGGCGCCGCCCTGGGAAGAGTCCCATGCGCCCATCACATGATGAGAAGGGCCAGCATGTGCACCGAGGTGCCGACGGAGGTGGCGAACGGCTGCGGGGCCGTGACGGGGCTCCTTCTAACACAGTTAGAAGTCAAGGCACATCGCGGTCCACATAGCTTTTGCCGCCGCCCACGCCAGCAGAAGCCCTAGCACACACGTAGCTGCTCCTCGATTTCCCTCCCGCTGCGGAGAAGCTTGACGAATGGAGGGCCACCATCCGGAGCCTCGTCGGCATCGCCAACAACGATGAGTTGCGGCCGGCGGGACCCGTAGGCCGTCGCTCCATCGAGCCACCACAAGCTAGTGGAGGCTGGGCCGGAGGCGATGCGGCCATAGTGCATTCCCCTCCTCCATCCCGGCCATAGAGAGTGTC
Source organism: Triticum aestivum (assembly GCF_018294505.1). Classification (NCBI taxonomy): domain Eukaryota; kingdom Viridiplantae; phylum Streptophyta; class Magnoliopsida; order Poales; family Poaceae; genus Triticum; species Triticum aestivum. The sequence continues at coordinate 55,191,001 of NC_057810.1, read as the reverse complement.
AGTTCGTTGCGACGACGCTCGTGATGACATCTCTGTAGCATCGTCTGACCCGCGAACCATGCGCGACCAACGCCAAGTTCTTCGGGAGCAAGTTCATGAAGACGCTCGAACCACCATCAAGCGCCGGCGTGACGTGCGCCACCAGTCGGACAGGCGGGCAGGGCCCACTACGGACCACCCGGCGCCGGGGGGGGGGGGGGTACGGTGGCCTACACTACGAGGTGGGTTGTCCGGCCTTCACCCATGAACTGCGGCAGTTCCAGTGACCCTCCCACCGCATGTTCAAGCCCGACGTTGGCGAGAAGTACAACGGCAAGACTCACCTGTCGGAGTTCCTCAGCATCTACACCATCGCGATGCAAGCTGCTGGGGCTCGCGAGGATAAGGTGCTCGCCAACTATTTCCCATAGGCACTTAAGCCCAATGTTGTGTCATGGTTGATGCACTTGCCGGTAGACTCCATTTCTTTTTGGGCGGATCTGTGTCATGAGTTTGTTGGCGCCTTTACCAGAGGCCACCAAGCTCATGGCCAGGCGAGTGATTAACATATCATCCCCCAGAAGGAAGGAGAAAACTTGCGCAACTACATCCAAAGGTTCAGCCCAGTGTAGTACAACATCCCCGACGTACATCCTGCCGCAATGATCAGTGCATTCCACTAGAATGTGCGCAATCGTAAGATGCGTGAAGAGCTGGCGATGAACAAGGTCGGGGATGTGGCCGAACTCTATGTTCTGGCCGATCGGTGCGCTCGCGCTGAAGAGGGAATGAAGTACCCCGGCAAAGAAACCAACTCCATGGATGATGTCGCGGCGCCAGCAAAGAAGGGTCGGCGCCGTAACAGGAAGCGCAAGGGCAATACCGTGCTTGCCATCAAGCGGTCCGACGATACCGGCGCCACCAAGAAACCCAAGGCGAGTGACCCTGGCAAGGAGGTTGCCGGGTGTGCCGCTTGCCGGGCCTTGGCAGCTGCCGATAGGCCAGGGGGCTCCAACAAGCAGTATTCCAAGATCCTTCGCACCAAAGGCCATGACCTCCAGAACTGCCGGTAAGTGGAGCTGCTCGCTGAGAAGCAGAAATCCGAGTATGAGCGGCAGGATAAGGAGAAGGGCCAAGAGGGTGCTGAGGGATCCGACAAGAAGCGTGGCAGCCAAGGAGGCCGCGCGGCAAAGATAGTAAGCAGGAGAGGCCCACCCGGGGCCACGACAAGAAGCAGGAAGATGATGATCATGGCGAGGATGATGAGTCCAGCGACCACGAGTTCCAGAAAGACATGGAGGCCATGTGCATCGATGGTGGTGCCTCACTGCATACATCCCACCGCCAGCTCAAGCAGTGGGCGCGTGAGATCACAGCGATGCAGCCGTCACTCGATCCACGGAAGCCGCTGAGGTGGTCTAGCAAGCCTATCATCTTCGACACTGACGATCACCCTGACCGCACTACTACGGTCGGGTGCTTGCCATTGTTGGTCTCACCAACAATCCGCAACCTCAAGTTGATGAAGATGCTAGTTGATAGCGGGGCCGGTCTGAACTTGATCTCGCCCGTTGTGATCAAGAGGCTGCAGATCCCTGATGGAGACCTCGAGGAGACGGGCACGTTCCAAGGGGTCAACCCAGGGAGGAGCCAGCCGAAGGGAAAGGTCATGTTGCCCGTGATGTTCGAAGGCGAGCTGAACTTCAGGAAGGAGAGGTTTGTTTTTGATGTAGCCGAGATCCCCTTGCCCTACAACGGGATCCTCGGCCGCCCAGTACTAGCCAAGTTCATGGCGGCTTCACATTACGCCTATAACATGCTGAAGATGCCCAGACCGATGAACATCATCACCGTCCCCTCCGACAAGAAAGATGCGTAGATTTGCGTCGACCAACTCTACCAGGAAGCAGTTGCAGCCGCTGCCGCCAAGGCACCTGCTCCTGCCGATGGAGCCCCGGATGGGAAGAAGACCAACGAGACCCCTCACACCCACTCCGGCAAGCGCACCTATTCGGGGTTTTGCGCTCCCATTGAGGACGTGCCAGGGAGCTCCACCGGCAAGATCAAGAGGTCCAGAGCTGCACCACCAGAGACCAAGAAGGTGCCCGCCAAGGAGGACGGCACGGGGGAGCTTTTACCATAAGCTCCACCCTCGACAACAAATAGGAAAGCGAGCTCGTCACTTTCGTGCGGGCAAATGTCTGTGTGTTTGCATTGCAAGCCTCCGACATCCTCGGCGTTCCGAGGGAAGTGATTGAGCACCATCTTGTTGTCTGCCCTCATGTGCGGCCCGTCAAGCATAAGGTCAGGAAGCAAGCTCTGGAGAGGCAGGAGTTCATCACGGAGGAGATCAGAAAGCTAGAGGCGGCAGGCTGGTAAGAGGAGTACTCCACCCGACGTGGTTGGCCAATCCGGTAGTGGTGCGCAAGGCAAACGGAAAGTGGAGACTATGTATTGATTACACAGACATCAATAAGGCTTGTCCAAAGGATCCCTTCCCGTTACCACGCATCGACCAAATTGTTGAATCCACGGCTGGGTGCGACCTGTTATCATTCCTCGACGCCTACTCAGGGTACCACCAGATCTTCATGAAAAAAGAAGATGAGGAGAAGAAAGCATTCATCACCCCATGTGGTACGTATTTCTTTTTACGGATGCCTTTCCGCTTGAAGAATGCTGGATCAACCTTTGCAAGAGTAGTCCAAATTGGTTTTGAGCCACAGCTACATAGAAATATGGAAGCTTATATGGATGACATAGTGGTCAAAACCAAGAACAAGGAAACACTTGTGCATGATCTGGAGGAAACATTTGCAAACATGTGCAAGATCAACCTCAAATTGAACCCTGAGAAGTGTGTCTTCGGTGTCCCGTCCGGCAAGCTTCTCGGGTTCTTCGTCTCGCAGCGCGGGATTGAGGCAAACCCAGATAAGATCAAGGCCATCGAGCAGATTGAGGCACCCAAACGGATCAAGGACGTGCGTCGGCTCACTTGCTGCGTTGCCGCCATGAGCAGATTCATCTCTAAATCTGCGGAGCGTGCCCTTCCCTTTTTCAAGATCTTGAAGAAGACGGGCCCAGTGGAATGGACCCTAGAGGCTGAGGCAGCGCTGCAAGACTTGAAGAAGTACCTCTCCTCTGCCCCAGTGCTAGTTGCGCCCAAACCACAAGAACCGTTGCTGTTATATCTAGCGGCAACGAATCAAGTTGTTAGCGCCGCACTAGTAGTGCAGAGAGAGGTCGACGAAGAGGCAACGGCAGCGGCAGAATCAACGGATGGCAGGCCAGAACCCTCTGCAGCAGGGCACGGTCCCAGCAAGACTGGGTCCCCGGCAGAGGCTGACGCCAATGCGGCCGGGCCCGCACGGCCTGGTTAAGTGGCGCAAAAGAAGAAAATGGTGTAGCACTCGGTTTACTTCGTCGGCTCCCTCTTGCAGGGGGGCTAGGTTGAGGTACTCAGGTGTGCAAAAATTGCTCTTCGGCCTCCTCATGGCCTCAAGGAAGCTGCGTCATTACTTCCAAGTGCACGAGATCACCGTAGTCACCCGACTCCCGTTGCAACGGATACTGCATAACCCAGATGCAACGGGGAGGATCGTGGAATGGGCCCTGGAGTTGTCGAATTTCGGTTTAAAGTTCGAACGTACCTCGACGATTCAGAGCAGAGTCTTGGCAGAGTTTGTAGCAGAATGGACCTCGACGCCTGACGAAGAGGTACAAGAGACCACTCTCCCCGGCAAGGAAACGAGCCGCAACTGGATCATGTACTTTGATGGAGCCTTTTAGCTGCAAGGCACCGGTGCTGGTGTGCTGCTTGTCGCACCCACTGGAGAGCACCTCAAATATATGATCCAAATGCACTTTCCCGGGAGATGTCAACCAATAACACCACCGAGTACGAGGGTTTGCTTGCCGATCTCAGGATTGCGGCGGACCTCGGAGTCAAAAATCTCATCGTCAGGGGCGACTCGCAACTCGTCGTCACGCAGATCAACAAAGATTACCAAAGCCTGCTGATGGAAGCTTACGTGGATGAAGTGAGGAAACTAGAGGAGCGCTTTGACGGTATACAAGCGGAGCACGTCCCTCGGGCGGAGAATGACATTGCTGACTACCTGTCAAAGTGTGATGCCCTCAAGCTACCTATGGAACCAGGTACTTTTGTGCTTCAGCTAACTCAACCATCCGTCAAACCATCAGCTGGGTAGAACAAGCGGAGGAAGCTAGGCCCCGACAAGTACTTCCCCACCGAGCTCCCCGGAGCCGCTGGCGAAGATGTTGCCGTGGATGCCGATCCTGCCACAGGGCAACCGACTCCGGCAGGGTCTCAGGCCACGGCCGTAGAGACGGCCGCTCCCGTGGCAGAAGAGATGCCTCTGGTCCTTGCCGTCGAGAAACAGGCTCTGACATGGGTGCAGAACATGGTCTGATTCCTCTAAATAGGAGAGCTTCCTGAGGAGCAGGAAGAGGCAGAGAGAGTAGCCCGTCGGTCTGCTCTCTACCAATTCGTTGACAACGTATTGTACAGAAAGAGACCAAATGGGGTGAAATTGAAGTGCATCTCCCAGGAGGAAGGACTAGAGTTGTTGGCAGAGGTACATGGAGGCATATGTGGCTCCCACATAGGGTCGAGGGCCCTTGCCGGCAAGGCTTTCCGGCAAGGTTTCTTCTGGCCCACCGCCCTCCAGGATGCGACGGCACTAGTAACCAAGTATGAAGCATGACAGTTCCATTCAAAGAAGCTTTGTCAACCAGCTCAAGCCCTTCAAACCATCCCTCTCTCCTGGCCCTTCCCGGTCTAGGGGCTCGACATATTGGGCCCCTTCCACCGTGCCGTCGGGGGCATTGAGTACTTGTACGTTGCAATCGACAAGTTCACAAAGTGGCCAGAGGTGGAAGCAGTGCGGAAGGTGATAGCGCAGTCAGCCATCAAGTTCTTCAAAGGACTGGTTTGCCGTTTTGGGGTACCCAACAGGATCATCACCGACAACGGCACATAGTTCACAAGCCATGCCTTCATGCAATACATTGAGGATCTGGCAGCAAGGTCTGTTTTGCCTTCGTGGCACAACCACGGAGCAACAGCCAAGTGGAGAGAGCAAATGTTGAAGTTCTGTGAGGCTTAAGAACGAAGACTTTTGACAAGCTGCACAAGAGTGGAAGGCACTGGTTGACGAGTTGCTGGCGGTTCTTTGGTCGATCAGAACGATGCCAAATCGAGCCACCGGCCAGACACCCTTTGCCCTGATCTATGGGGCAGAAGCAGTTCTCCCCACGGAACTCATACACGGGTCACCTCGAGTGCTCTCTTATGATGAGCCTGAGCAAGAGCGGCAGTATGACGCGACGCTCCTCGAGGAAGATTGTCTCTGGGCGGCTGTGAGAGCAGCATGCTACTAGCAAGCCTTGTGCTGCTACCATAGCCGCAAGGTTCATGCCCGGAGCTTTGAGGAAGGCGACCTTGTTCTTTGGCACGTTCAGTCGGCTAAGAATTCCAACAAGTTGATGCCGAAGTGGGAACTCCCTTATCGGGTAACACGAGTCACCAGGCCCGGCGCAGTCCGCCTGGAGACCGAAGATGCCATTCCAGTGAGCAACTCCTGGAACATCGAGCATCTTCGCAAGTTTTACCCATAAGGCGCGGCTGCCGGGCCTCTCGGCAAGCCACCCTTTTGTAGAAGCCTTGTCGGCAAGGCATGTAACCCTTTGTACAAAGCTAGGCGCAGACCCTGAGCATAAATAAACAAAGCGCTGGCACCCTAAGTTATAGCATGTGTCGGTGTCAAAACTGGCGGATCTCGGGTAGGGGGTCCCGAACTGTGCGTCTAGGCGGATGGTAATAGGAGACAAAGGGCACGATGTTTTTACCCAGGTTTGGGCCCTCTCGATGGAGGTAAAACCCTACTCCTGCTTGATTAACATTGATGATATGGGTAGTACAAGAGTAGATCTACCACGAGATCAGAGAGGCTAAACCCTAGAAGCTAGCCAATGGTATGATTGTTGTTCGTCCTACGGACTAAAACCCTCCGGTTTATATAGACGTCGGAGAGGGTTAGGGTTACATAGAGTCGGTTACAATGGGAGGAGATCTACACATCCGTATCGCCAAGCTTGCCTTCCACGCCAAGGAAAGTCCCATCCGGACATGGGACGAAGTCTTCAATCTTGTATCTTCATAGTCCAGGAGTCCGGCCAAAGGTCATAGTTCGGCTATCCGGACACCCCCTAATCCAGGACTCCCTCAGTAGCCCCTGAACCAGGCTTCAATTACGACTAGTCCGGCGCGCAAATTGTCTTCGGCATTGCAAGGCGGGTTCCTCCTCCGAATACTTCATAGAAGATGTTGAACACAAGGATAGTGTACGACTCTGCAAAATAAGTTCCACATACCACCGTAGAGAGAATAATATTTGTACAAATCTAATCTGCTGACGTACTCTGTAGTGTGACATCATGCCACAGCCAAGCCTTTATTCGAATCTTTTTACTGTCCCACCTCAGCACGTTTAGTGAGGCGGTTTCCTTGGCACGTCTTGTCAAAGCAGAGATCATGTCCCCTTATTCCGGGATTCTCATCAATACGGGTGTCAGTAACCCAACTGTGCCATTAATCATGGCGCTTGGGAGATAAGCGAGTTTTACCAGGCTGGCGGGGGCACATAGTTTCGGCCGCCCATATAAGGGGATAAGAATCCACCCTTTCCATATACGCCTCCTTCCTCCCTTGCTTATCCATTTCCGCGCACTCGAGCTCCAGCGCCCAAGTCCGCACTTCCCACCTCAACCTTCTCCAACAATGTCCGGAGCGGGAGGCAGGTGGATGGCCTCCTCCGTCATGGAGAGGCACATCAAAAAGTTGAGGAAGGCCGGATACCTGTCTTACGACATTGCGCACCGGCTCCCAGATGAGGGGCAGCTCATCCCCACCCCCAGGCCCTATGAGAGGGTGGTGTTCCTCCCCCATTTCCTCCGTGGACTGGGCTTCCCTCTTCACCCATTTGTCCGGGGGCTCATGTTCTACTACGGCCTGGATTTCCACGATCTGGCCCCGAACTTCATCCTCAACATATCGGTGTTTATCGTCGTGTGCGAGGTTTTTCTCCGCATCAAACCCCACTTCGGCTTATGGCTAAAGACCTTCAACGTCAAGCCGAAGGTTGTGGGCGGCCGGTAAGCAGAGTGCGGAGGCTCCATGGTGGGCAAGATGGCCAACGTCACATGGCTCGAGGGCGCCTTTGTGGAAACCATCAAAGGGTGGCAATCGGGGTGGTTCTACATCACCGAGCCGCGTGACCCTGAATGGGAAGCGGCCCCCGAATTCCGATCTGGCATCCCCACACGGCTCACCTCATGGAAAGGGACGGGCCTATCGTGGAGTAATTCGGCAGAGCTGACCGGACTCCAAACCTGCGTCAAAGACCTGATCGAGAGGAAGGTTAAACTTGTCACCGTAGTCCAGGTCATGCTCTTCCGCCGGATCCTCCCATGTCAATGACGGGCTTTTAATCTATGGGAATTCGACCTGGCCCAGCACCAAACTTTGTCCAGACTCTTCGACACAACGCACGAAGATGCTTGGAAGGTGCTTTTCAAGAGCTCCGAGGTTCTCCCTCCCATTACCGAGGATCGCGGATTCTGTGCGAAGCGCCAAGCCAGCGCGGTAAGCTTGGTTTACCCATTGCAGGGTACTTGTTTTTCATAGTTTGACTCTATGCGGGATCTAAACTCCCATTCTTTTAACAGGACTGGCAGAAGAAGGCCGGACAGATCAACTATCCAGCTCCTTTGCCCGAAGGCCCAGCAGACACCCGCCTGGCGAAGATGCTGGCTCCGGCACCTCACGTGGTGCCGAAGAAGAAGGCCAAGAAGAAGGCCACGGGAACTCGAAGAAGCTCCCGGCGCCTGGTGGTGTAGGACTCATCGCTCAACGACCCCGAAGTGCACTCTTCCTCCAAAGACGAGGAGGAGGAAGAAGAAGCCTCTCCCCCTCCAACGGGGGGAGGAAAGAAAAGGAAGGCCGCCCAACTTGGGAGGCTAGAGGGTCCAAGAAGGGGAAGACCCTTCTTCCGGACTACGCCTCCGATGCCGACGACGACGGAGAGGAGTGGCCATCCAGGGCCAAGCCCCTGGCAAAATCGTAAGTATCCGGATACCAGAATAACTCATGGCGTTCCTTTATTGCATAGTACCTTCTAACACCGAACATAATCATGCAGTCTGCCCAAGGCTCAGCTCGACGATTCGTCGAGCGGCTCCCTGGATCCGTCGGTTGTGAATAGTCTTTCACTCCCGACTGCTACCTCCCCTCGCCCTACGGACGATGCCGAGGTAGAGTCCCAAAAGGGGCTAAGCCAGGAGGAGGTGGTCCTGGAGGCACCGCAAGGCGACCTCCCGACTCCAGGCCCAAAGGGGGTAAAACCCCAGAGGGATCTAAGTCCAGCCCTGGGCCGGACACCGCACCAGAACCTTCAGTGGTTCCGGAGTCCGGCAGCCGGCCCCCTCGCAAGAAGGGCAAGCCTACGACGCCAGCGGCCCCCGTCCAACCGGAGGCGCAGGACAATTTGCTGGAGGTGCTTAACGGCGCCTCCATCAACGAGGAGCACCGCACTATTATGAGTGCGGTGATCCAGAAGGTTCAGTCCGCCAAGAGCGGGCTGACAGAAGCCTGTGCCAGCCTTCTAACAGGCTTCGAGGTATGTATTTAAAACATGTAAAAATATTACCGCATAGACAGTAGCCCATGATGCTCAGTTTTGTGTTCGGAAAGAAAAGCCGGACTGAGGATCTAAAATATATATGCAGGAGTCTAACATAAATATGTCAATTTGGGAATGCAGGCTACGCTGCTGACCTCTGCCGCATTGACTGTGGAGGTCGATGCATTGAAGCAAAGCCTCGAGTGGTCCGAGAACGATCTCGGCCGTGCCAAGAAGCAACTCGAGGACAAGGAAGATAGGTAGTACCTTATATAAGTATATAAAAATACCTGGTTGCAAATAATGACAGGAACAACGTGAATGTTACAGGGGCCACAACCGAGGTGGCGACCCTGAAGGAAGCGTTGTCCAAGGCCGAAGACAACGCGGCCGTGGAGCGCACCGAGCGAGAAAAGCAGGAGGCGCGGGCGGAGGAGGTGCGGCGAGAGCTGCATGATCTTGTGAAGAAACACGAGAGATTGGAGCTTGACTCAAAGACTCGAGAGTCCGAGCTTGCCTCGGCCCTTGAGAGCGCCAAATCCGCCAAGGCCGAAGCCCAAAAGGCCCTCCAGGAAATTGAGGCGATGAAGAAGATAGCGGTGGTAAGGCATTCTTTATGCAAAGCAAGCACATGAGAGTAAATTACCTGTTACTTACCCGAGTCCTGAGCTCTCCAGGAGCATTCGCAGATCTGCCCTGCAGTGTGTCTGATGCCGCCGCATTCTACCGGGCCGAGGAAGGGAGCTCGACGGAGAAGGTGTTCTGGTCCCAGTATGCTGAGGCCGTACACCTGGTGCCCCTGAGCGACCAGTTGAAGCAGCTGGTCGAGCTCCATAAGGCAGCCGAACAGGCCATGAAGGGCCTTATGTTGGAAATATGCCCTAGAGGCAATAATAAAAGTGTTATTATTATATTTCTTTGTTCATGATAATAGTATTTTATTCATGCTATAATTGTATTATCCGGAAATCATAATACACGTGTGAATACATAGACCACAATATGTCCCTAGTAGGCCTCTAGTTGACTAGCTCGTTGTGATCAACAGATAGTCATGGTTTCCTGGCTATGGACATTGGATGTCGTTGATAACGGGATCACATCATTAGGAGAATGATGTGATGGACAAGACCCAATGCGTAGGGATAGCAGCCAGCCCCTAGTGGGCTTGGCGCCCCCCCCCCTTGGGCCCATGCGCCTAGGGTTGGGGAGGGAAAACCTAAAGGGGACGCACCCCCCTTGCTTGAGGGGCAAGCCCCCCACCCCTTGGCCGCCGCCCCCCCTAGGGTTTTCCCTAGAGGGCCGGCCCCCCTTGCCCCTTCCCCTATATATAGAGGGGTGAGGGGAGGGCTGCAATACACCACAACTCAAGGCGCAGCCCCTCCCCTCCCCAACACCTCTCCTCCTCCGTACATGCTTGGCGAAGCTCTGTCGGAGTACTGCTGCACCAACTACACCACGCCGTCGTGCTGCCGTTGGAGCTGCCTTCCTCAACCTCTCCTTCCTCCTTGCTGGATCAAGACGAAGGAGACGTCTCCCGTCCCATACGTGTGTTGAACGCGGAGGTGCTGTCCGTTCAGCACTTGGACATCGGTGATCCAAATCACGTTCGAGTACGACTCCATCATCACTATCCCCTTGACAAGCTTCCGCTCGTGATCTACAAGTGGTATGTAGATGCAAACTCTCTCCCTTGACTCGTTGCTTAGATGAACTCATAGATTGATCTTGGTGAAACCGTAGGAAAAATTTTAATTTTCTGCAACGTTCCCCAACAGTGGCATCATGAGCCAGGTTTATGCGTAGTTCTCTTTGCACGAGTAGAACACAATTTTGTTGTGGGCGTGGATCTTGTCAACTTGCTTGCCTCTACTAGTCTTTTCTTGCTTCAGCGGTATTGTGGGATGAAGCGGCCCGGACCAACCTTACACGTACGTTTACGTGAGACCGGTTCCACCGATTAACATGCACTAGTTGCATAAGGTGGCTGGCGGGTGTCTGTCTCTCCCACTTTAGTTGGAGCGGATTCGATGAAAAGGGCCCTTATGAAGGGTAAATAGAAGTTGACAAAGTCACGTTGTGGTTATTCGTAGGTAAGAAAACATTCTTGCTAGAACCCAATTGCAGCCACGTAAAAGATGCAACAACAATTAGAGGACGTCTAACTTGTTTTTGCAGCGATTGATCATGTGATGTGATATGGCCAGAAGTTGTGATGAATGATGAATTGTGATGTATGAGATCATGTTCTTGTAATAGGATTCACGACTTGCATGTCGATGAGTATGACAACCGGCAGGAGCCATAGGAGTTGTCTTTATTTTTGTATGACCTGCGTGTCATTGAAGAACGCCATGTAACTTACTTTACTTTATTGCTAAACGCGTTAGTCATAGAAGTAGAAGTAGTCGTTGGCGTGACAACTTCATGAAGACACGATGATGGAGATCATGATGATGGAGATCATGGTGTCATGCCAGTGACAAGATGATCATGGAGCCCCGAAGATGGAGATCAAAGGAGCTATATGATATTGGCCATATCATGTCACTACTTTATATAATTGCATGTGATGTTTATTATGTTTTATGCATCTTGTTTACTTAGGACGACGGTAGTAAATAAGATGATCCCTTACAAAATTTCAAGAAGTGTTCTCCCCTAACTGTGCACCGTTGCTACAGTTCGTCGCTTCTAAGCACCACGTGATGATCGGGTGTGATGGATTCTTACATTCACATACAACGGGTGTAAGACAGTTTTACACAGCGAAAACACTTAGGGTTAACTTGACGAGCGTAGCATGTGCAGACATCGCCTCGGAACACGAAGACCGAAAGGTCGAACACGAGTCGTATGGAAGATACGATCAACATGAAGATGTTCACCGACGATGACTAGTCCGTCTCACGTGATGATCGGACACGGGCTAGTCGACTCGGATCGTGTAACACTTAGATGACTAGAGGGATGTCTAATCTAAGTAGGAGTTCATAATTTGATTAGAACTTAATTATCATGAACTTAGTCTAAAAACTTTGCAAATATGTCTTGTAGATCAAATGGCCAACGCTCATGTCAACATGAACTTCAACGCGTTCCTAGAGAAAACCAAGCTGAAAGATGATGGCAGCAACTATACGGACTGGGTCCGGAACCTGAGGATCATCCTCATAGCTGCCAGGAAACAATATGTCCTAGAAGGACCGCTAGGTGACGCTCCCATCCCAGAGAACCAAGACATTATGAATGCTTGGCAGTCTCGTGCTGATGATTACTCCCTCGTTCAGTGCAGCATGCTTTACAGCTTAGAACCGGGGCTCCAAAAGCGTTTTGAGCATCACGGAGCATATGAGATGTTCGAAGAGCTGAAACTAGTTTTTCAAGCTCACGCCCGGGTCGAGAGATATGACATCTCCGACAAGTTCTATAGTTGTAAGATGGAGGAAAATAGTTCTGTCAGTGAGCACATACTCAAGATCTCTGGGTTGCACAACCGTATGACCCAGCTGAATATTAACCTCCCTGATGAGGCAGTCATTGACAGAATCCTTTAGTCACTCCCACCAAGCTAGAAGAGCTTTGTGATGAACTACAATATGCAGGGGATGGTAAAGACCATTCCTGAAGTATTTTCTATGCTGAAGTCAGCAGAGGTTGAAATCAAGAAAGAACATCAAGTGTTGATGGTCAATAAGACCACTAAGTTCAAGAAGGGCAAGGGTAAAAAGAACTTCAAGAAGGACGGCAAAGAGGTTGCCGCGCCCGGTAAGCCAGTTTCCGGGAAGAAGTCAAAGAATGGACCCAAGCCTGAGACTGAGTGCTTTTATTGCAAGGGGAAGGGTCACTGGAAGCGGAACTGCCCCAAATACTTAGCAGATAAGAAGGCCGGCAACACCAAAGGTATATTTGATATACATGTAATTGATGTGTACCTTACCAGTACTCGTAGTAACTCCTGGGTATTTGATACCAGTGTCGTTGCTCATATTTGTAACTCACAGCAGGAGCTGCGGAATAAACGGAGACTGGCGAAGGACGAGGTGACGATGCGCGTCAGGAATGGTTCCAGAGTCGATGTGATCGCCGTCGGCACGCTGCCTCTACATTTACCTACGGGATTAGTTTTGAACCTTAATAATTGTTATTTAGTGCCAAGTTTGAGCATGAACATTGTATCTGGATCTCGTTTAATACGAGATGGCTACTCATTTAAGTCTGAGAATAATGGTTGTTCGATTTATATGAGAGATATGTTTTATGGTCATGCTCCGATGGTCAATGGTTTATTCTTAATGAATCTCGAGCGTAATATTACACATGTTCATAGTGTAGATGCCAAAAGATGTAAAGTTGATAACGATAGTCCCACATACTTTTGGCACTGCCGCCTTGGTCACATTGGTGTGAAGCGCATGAAGAAGCTCCATGCTGATGGACTTTTAGAGTCTCTTGATTATGAATCATTTGACACATGCGAACCATTCCTCATGGGAAAAATGACCAAGACTCCGTTCTCCGGAACAATGGAGCGAGCAACCAACTTGTTGGAAATCATACATACCGATGTGTGCGGTCCAATGAGCGTTGAGGCTCGCGGAGGATATCGTTATGTTCTCACTCTCACTGATGACTTAAGTAGATATGGGTATGTCTACTTAATGAAACACAAGTCTGAGACCTTTGAAAAGTTCAAGGAATTTCAGAATGAGGTGGAGAATCAACATGACCGAAAGATAAAGTTCCTACGATCAGATCGTGGAGGAGAATATTTAAGTCACGAATTTGGCACACACTTAAGGAAATGTGGAATCGTTTCACAACTCACGCCGCCTGGAACACCTCAGCGAAACGGTGTGTCCGAACGTCGTAATCGCACTCTATTGGATATGGTGCGGTCTATGATGTCTCTTACCGATTTACCGCTATCATTTTGGGGATACGCTCTAGAGACAACTACATTCACTTTAAATAGGGCACCGTCTAAATCCGTTGAGACGACACCGTATGAATTATGGTTTGGGAAGAAACGTAAGCTGTCGTTTCTAAAAGTTTGGGGATGCGATGCTTATGTCAAGAAACTTCAACCTGAAAAGCTCGAACCCAAGTCGGAAAAATGCGTCTTCATAGGATACCCTAAGGAAACTGTAGGGTATACCTTCTACTTAAGATCCGAAGGCAAGATCTTTGTTGCCAAAAACGGATGCTTTCTGGAAAAAGAGTTTCTCTCGAAAGAAGTAAGTGGGAGGAAAGTAGAACTCGATGAAGTACTACCTCTCGAACGGGAAAGTGGTGCAGCTCAGGAAAATGTTCCTGTGATGCCCACACCAACTGAAGAGGAAACCAATGATGATGATCAAGGTACTTCGGATCAAGTTGCTACTGAACTTCGAAGGTCCACAAGGACACGTTCCGCACCAGAGTGGTACGGCAACCCTGTCCTGGAAATCATGTTGTTAGACAACGGTGAACCTTCGAACTATGAAGAAGCGATGGCGGGCCCAGATTCCAACAAATGGCTAGAAGCCATGAAATCCGAGATAGAATCCATGTATGAAAACAAAGTATGGACTTTGACTGACTTGCCCGATGATCGGCGAGCGATAGAAAACAAATGGATCTTTAAGAAGAAGACGGACGCGGATGGTAATGTCACCATCTATAAAGCTCGACTTGTCGCTAAGGGTTATCGACAAGTTCAAGGGATTGACTACGACGAGACATTCTCTCCTGTAGCGAAGCTTAAGTCCGTCCGAATCATGTTAGCTATTGTCGCATACTATGATTATGAGATATGGCAGATGGACGTCAAAACGGCATTCCTTAACGGGCATCTTAAGGAAGAGCTGTATATGATGCAGCCGGAAGGTTTTGTCGATCCTAAGAACGCTAACAAAGTATGCAAGCTCCAGCGATCCATTTATGATGCAGCCGGAAGGTTTTGCTTTGATGAGATGATCAAAGCGTTTGGGTTTATGCAGACTTATGGAGAAGCCTGCGTTTACAAGAAAGTGAGTGGGAGCTCTGTAGCATTTCTTCTATTATATGTGGATGACATACTCTTGATGGGAAATAATATAGAATTTCTGGACAGCATTAAGGCCTACTTGAACAAATGTTTTTCAATGAAGGACCTTGGAGAAGCTGCTTATATATTAGGCATGAAGATCTATAGAGATAGATCGAGATGCCTCATAGGTCTTTCACAAAGCACATACCTTGATAAGATTTTGAAAAAGTTCAAAATGGATGAGTCCAAGAAAGGGTTCTTGCCTATGTTACAAGGTGTGAGATTGAGCTCAGCTCAGTCACCGACCACGGCAAAAGATAAAGAAGGGATGAGTGTCATCCCCTATGCTTCAGCCATAGGATCTATTATGTATGCCATGCTGTGTACCAGACCTGATGTAAACCTTGCCGTAAGTTTGGTAGCAAGATACCAGAGTAATCCCGGCAAGGAACACTGGACAGCGGTCAAGAATATCCTGAAGTACCTGAAAAGGACAAAGGACATGTTTCTCGTTTATGGAGGTGACGAAGAGCTCGTCGTAAAGGGTTACGTCGATGCTAGCTTCGACACAGATCTGGATGACTCTAAGTCACAAACCGGATACGTGTATATGTTGAATGGTGGAGCAGTAAGCTGGTGCAGCTGCAAGCAGCACGTCGTGGCGGGATCTACATGTGAAGCGGAGTACATGGCAGCCTCGGAGGCAGCGCATGAAGCTATTTGGGTGAAGGAGTTCATCATCGACCTAGGAGTCATACCCAATGCGTCGGGGCCAATCAAACTCTTCTGTGACAACACTGGAGCTATTGCCCTTGCCAAGGAGCCCAGGTTTCACAAGAAGACCAGGCACATCAGGCGTCGTTTCAACTCCATCTGTGAAAATGTTCAATATGGAGACATAGAAATTTGCAAAGTACATACGGATCTGAATGTCGCAGATCCGTTGACTAAACCTCTCTCGCGAGCAAAACATGATCAACACCAGACTCTATGGGCGTTCGATTCATCACAATGTAACTAGATTAGTGACTCTAGTGCAAGTGGGAGACTGTTGGAAATATGCCCTAGAGGCAATAATAAAAGTGTTATTATTATATTTCTTTGTTCATGATAATAGTCTTTTATTCATGCTATAACTGTATTATCCGGAAATCGTAATACACGTGTGAATACATAGACCACAATATGTCCCTAGTAGGCCTCTAGTTGACTAGCTCGTTGTGATCAACAGATAGTCATGGTTTCCTGGCTATGGACATTGGATGTCGTTGATAACGGGATCACATCGTTAGGAGAATGATGTGATGGAAAAGACCCAATCCTAAGCATAGCACAAAGGTCGGTTAGTTCGTTTGCTTGAGCTTTTCCAATGTCAAGTATCTCTTCCTTCGACCATGAGATCGTGTAACTCCTGGATACCGTAGGAATGCTTTGGGTGTATCAAACATCACAACGTAACTGGGTGACTATAAAGGTGCACTACACGTATCTCCGAAAGTGTCTATTGGGTTGACACGGATCGAGACTGGGATTTGTCACTCCGTGTTATGGAGAGGTATCACAGGGCCCACTCGGTAGTGCATCATCATAATGAGCTCAAGGTGACCAAGGTGTTGGCCACGGGATCATGCATTATGGTACGAGTAAAGTGACTTGCCAGTAACGAGACTGAACAAGGTATTGGGATACCGACGATCGAGTCTCGGGCAAGTAACGTATCGATTGACAAAGGGAATTGTATATGGGGTTTGATCGAATCCTCGACATCATGGTTAATCAGATGACTTCATCGAGGAGCATGTGGGAGCCAACATGGGTATCTAGATCCCGCTGTTGGTTATTGACCGGAGAGTCTCGGTCATGTCTGCATGTCTCCCGAACCCATAGGGTCTACACACTTAAGGTTCGGTGACGCTAGGGTTATCAGGAAGACAAGTATGTGATTACCGAATGTTGTTCGGAGTCCCGGATGAGATCCCGGACGTCATGAGGAGTTACGGAATGGTCCGATGGTAAAGTTTTATATATGGGAAGTTGTTAAACGGGCACCGGAAAATTTCGGGGTCATACCGGTATTGTACCGGGACCACCGGAAAGGTTCCGGGGGTCCACCGGGAGGGACCACCCCTCCCGGGGGGCCACTTGGGCTGCGTAGGGATAGCAGCCAGGCCCTAGTGGGCTTGGCGCCCCCCCCCCCCTTGGGCCCATGCGCCTAGGGTTGGGGAGGGAAACCCTAAAGGGGGCGCACCCCCCTTGCTTGGGGGGCAAGCCCCCCACCCCTTTGCCGCCGCCCCCCCTAGGGTTTTCCCTAGAGGGCCGGCCCCCCTTGCCCCTTCCCCTATATATAGAGGGGTGAGGGGAGGGCTGCAATACACCACAACTCAAGGCGCAGCCCCTCCCCTCCCCAACACCTCTCCTTCTCCGTACGTGCTTGGCGAAGCTCTGTCGGAGTACTACTGCACCAACTACACCACGCCGTCGTGCTGCCGTTGGAGCTGCCTTCCTCAACCTCTCCTTCCTCCTTGCTGGATCAAGACGGAGGAGACGTCTCCCGTCCCGTACGTGTGTTGAACGCGGAGGTGCTGTCCGTTCAGCACTTGGACATCGGTGATCCGAATCATGTTCGAGTAAGACTCCATCATCACCATCCCCTTGACAAGCTTCCGCTCGTGATCTACAAGTGGTATGTAGATGCAAATTCTCTCCCTTGACTCGTTGCTTAGATGAACTCATAGATTGATCTTGGTGAAACCGTAGGAAAAATTTTAATTTTCTGCAACGTTCCCCAACACCTTATAGGCCGGCTGTGGCTTGGGGAGGCCACGCCTGGGAGCTACTTTGTGTTGGTGAGGCGGCTGGTGGATGCCTGTCCACGGCTTGAAGTCATCAAGCGCTCCGTATGCATCGAAGGCGCCCATAGGGCACTTGCCCGTGCTAAAGTTCATTGGGGCAAGCTGGGTGCTGAGAAGCTGGTGAAGGATGGGCCACCAGAGGGGAAGGAGCATCCCGAGCCCGAGTTGTATTATGAGGGCGTCCTAAAGGGTGCCTGCCTTGTGGCGAATGAGTGTTCCAAGGATTTAATTTTTGAGTAAACTCGCTCGTGTTTATCATGTGCGCTGAAAACTTTGTTCATATGCGCTAAGCAACTCTTTTTTAATTTAAAATATTACCTTCTGTGCGGCCGTTTATTAAATCTAAGAGATGCAAGTCGTCGGCTTCTACCCCCATGCCACGAGTGCTGGGGTGTTCGGGATAAACCTGAGTGCTCTTGTTCCCATTCTTGGGTCCTTCGAGGGAGGCGCTCAGCACAACGAACAAGGCAATCGGACTTATAATCCTTTTATCACTCTCACTTAGCCATACAATTCTATAATTTTAAATTTCGGTGAAGCCCCTAGTATTCGGAAGACCGAGTTCGGGGCGCTATCCACGCCTAGGACGGACAAAGCCAGCTCCTCGCTCTAAGCGGCATAAGTCTTTAGGGACTCGAAAAACCTCTCGAACAGCGACCGGCTCTCACCCTATCATGACGGTCAATTTTAGCTTTCTCTACTGAGGTGTTAACCCAGCTCAACTGGGGCACAATCGCAGTAGTTCTCCCAGCGCTACCTTAGCCGATATAGCGGAACGTAAGGTACCAAAACATGGGAGCCGGGCAAACCCAACTATTGACCCAAGACATGATTCGGAGCCGATGCATATAGTGCTATAAGTTCGGGGTGCCGCACTCATGAGAGTGTTTGGTCTTCTCACACCGTATTCTGGGGTACTTAAACCCCTGGTGTATTGGTCGTACCAAAGTGTACGGTTGCATAATGTCATAACTGAACATATTTATAAAAAATGAATGCAATAATAGACAAGAGCTATGTATTGTTTAATAAAGGGATGCTATGAAAGCAGAACGATACAAATAGTGCGATAAGCAAGAGATGGGATAATTTGACATGTCCCCCTCCAGGGGTAAGCTGCGAGACATTAAGTAAGACAGGTATTTAGCTCTTTATAGAGACCACCTGGACATTCGACGTGGCTTGCTGTCTCCCTGGCTGTTGCATCGTGTGTTCGGCGATGTACTACCGGACAGGCCTTCCGAATAGTGGAGTCCTGAAAGTAAGAAAAGAGAAATGACAAAATCGGGAGCCCCTGGTGCGGTTGAGCCGCATTCTGGGCATGTCGTGGTTGTACCCCTCCCCTTATGCCCATGGTATTTCCAGAGCGTAATTATGTATGCGTGGTACTGGTTTCGCGAGTTTGCGAGGGCTGGGGTTGGGGCCGCACTGCTATGCTTGCTCGGAACGTGCCAGACGGTCTTGTTGTAGGTTACTCCGGGCGCGCTTGACTGTGTCCAGGCGTTTAATAGCCGGACTGGAGAGTTTCCTTGAGAGGCTACTTTGTACTTCCGCCGCGAGGGCCGCCGTGTGCTCCACTGTTCGGAGAGAGCGTTTGGTGTTTCCATTGACCGTAAGGACTCCTCGAGGGCCTGGCATCTTGAGCTTGAGGTATGCGTAGTGCGGCACCGCATTGAACTTTGCAAATGTGGTTCGCCCGAGCAGGGAGTGATAGCCACTGCGGAACGGGACTATGTCGAAGATTAACTCCTCGCTTCGAAAATTATCCGGGGATCCGAAGACCACTTCGAGTGTAACTGAGCCTGGACAGCTGGCCTCTACACCCGGTATGACGCCTTTAAAGGTCGTCTTTGTGGGTTTAATCCTTGAGGGATCTATGCCCATTTTTTGCACTGTATCCTGATAAAGCAGGTTCAGGCTGCTGCCGCCGTCCATGAGGACTCTAGTGAGGTGAAATCCGTCAATGATTGGGTCTAGAACCAATGCGGTGAATCCACCATGACAGATGCTAGTGGGGTGGTCCCTTCGATCAAAGGTGATCGGGCAGGAGGACCATGGGTTGAACTTTGGGGCAACTGGCTCTAACGCATATACGTCCCTGAGTGCATGCTTCCTCTCCCTTTTGGGGATGTGGGTTGCGTATATCATGTTCACTGTCCGCACTTGTGGGGGAAAATCCTTCTGTCCTCTGTTGTTCGGTGGCCGGGGCTCCTCCTCGTCATCGCTATGCAGCCCCTTGTCTCTGTTTTCGGCACTTAACTTGCCCGCCTGCTTGAACACCCAACAATCCCTGTTGGTGTGATTGGCTGGTTGTTCGGGGGTGCCGTGTATCTGGCACGAGCGATCGAGTATCCGGTCTAAACTGGACGGGCCCGGAGTATTTCTTTTGAATGGCTTTTTCCGCTGACTGGGTTTAGAGCCTCTAAATCCGGCATTAACTGTCATATCCTCAGTATTGTCGCCGTTAATGCGGCGCTTGTGCTTGTTGCGACGCGACCTACCATTGTTGTCCTTAGTATCCGAATTACCAGGGCTCTTGGTCATGTTATTACTACGAGCTAGCCAGATGACTTCTCCCGCGCAAAAGCGGGTCATGAGTGTTGTGAGGGCTGCCATGGGTTTCGGCTTTTCCTGTCCTAGGTGTCGGGCAAGCCATTCATCACGGATGTTATGTTTGAAGGCTGCAAGGGCCTCTGCGTTCGGACAGTCAACTATTTGATTTTTCTTCGTTAGGAACCGTGTCCAGAATTGTCTGGCCGATTCCTCTGGCTGCTGAATTATGTGGCTTAGGTCATCAGCGTCTGGTGGTCGCACGTCGGTGCCCTGGAAATTGTCGAGGAATGTGGATTCCAGGTCCTCCCAGCAACCAATTGACTCTGCTGGCAAGCTGTTAAGCCAATGTCGAGCTGGTCTTTTAAGCTTGAGTGGGAGGTATTTGATAGCGTGTAGATCATCGTTGTGGGCCATGTGGATATGAAGGAGATAATCCTCGATCCATACCGCAAGATCTGTTGTGCCAACGTATGATTCGATGTTTACGGGTTTAAACCCCTCGGGGATTTGATGATCCATTACTTCATCTGTGAAGCATAGTGGGTGTGCGGCGCCTCTGTAGTGGGCTATATCGCAACGTAGCCCAGATGAGCTTTGTCTGATGTGTTCGGCCTGGCCGTATTTGCCATATCCGGCGTGACGGTTATCGTCACGTGTCGTGGGGCGCCCACGCGATCCGTAGATCGATCTTGTTTGCCTTGCCTAGTCCTCTAATATGTCTCACAGGTCTGGCGCGTTTCCCCGTGCCTTGGTTCGTCTTTGGAGGGAGGCATGTAATTATCGTCCTCTACCTCTCTGTCTGCCGCTCTCTTATGCGGGCTGGCTTCTCCATCCTCCTATGCTGAGTCCTGCTGGAGGGGGTTGTCTTCGGCACTGTCCGGGGTATTATAGTCTCCGGTGTCGGAATCGCCATTTTTGCTTTGGCAAGATTTAGAGCGGCGCCGCTGACGCCGGCGCTTAGGCTGTTTCTTGGAGGGGTCATCCTCCGTTGTTCCATCGCCATTCCCTTCTTTTGGGGTGTCCACCATGTATATGTCATATGACGAGGTCGCTTTCCAGTTCCCTATAGGCGCTGGTTCTTGGTCGTCTCCTTCATCGGCGTCCATACCGTCGATGTCTTCGGAGTTGAAGTCGAGCATGTTGGTTAAATCATCGACAGTGGCTACGAAGTGGGTGGTGGGTGGGCTTCGAATTTCTTCGTCGTCCGCATCCCAACCTTGCTGACCATAGTCCGGCCAGGGCTCTCCTGATAAAGAGAGAGACTTTAGTGAATTCAGGATGTCGCCAAAGGGCGAGTGCTGAAAGATGTACGCGGCGGTGAACTCCATGATCGGTGCCCAATTGGGTTCGATCGGAAGGGGTGTGGAAGATTCGGAGTCCGGAAAGGAGTCCGACACCTTGGAGTCACGAGCTTCGCAAAGGACAAGGCTGGTATTCGGCTCGATCACCGTAGAGATTGCAGCCAACGAGGCGGTGTCCAACCATCCGTCCTAGATTGGCGCAATCGGCTCCGAGCTAATGGTCACAGTGGACACCTGAGCGGCCTTCTGGACACTGTCCGGTGGCAGAGCTAGATCATGCCCATCATGATAGTGCAGCGCACTCGGCTGTGGCTCGAATCCGTCGAAGATCAAGTCTCCGCGGATGTCAGCCGTGTAGTTCAAACTTCCAAATCTGACCTGATGGCTAGGGGCGTAGCTTTCAATCTACTCCAGATGGCCAAGCGAATTGGCCCGCGGTGCAAAGCCGCCGAATACGAAGATCTGCCTGGGAGAAAAGTCTCACCCTGGACCGCATCGTTGTTGATGATCGAAGGAGCCATCGGTCCTAAAGGTGATGACACATAGGAACTCTCAATGGAAGCACCAATGTCGGTGTCAAAACCGGCGGATCTCGGGTAGGGGGCCCCAAATTGTGCGTCTAGGCAGATGGTAAAAGGAGACAAGGGACACGATGTTTTTACCCAAGTTCGGGCCCTCTTGATGGAGGTAAAACCCTACTCCTGCTTGATTAATATTGATGATATGGGTAGTACAAGAGTAGATCTACCACAGGATCAGAGATGCTAAACCCTAGAAGCTAGCCTATGGTATGATTGTTGTTCATCCTACGGACTAAAACCCTCCGGTTTATATAGACACGGGAGAGGGTTAGGGTTACATAGAGTCGATTACAATGGGAGGAGATCTACACATCCGTATCGCCAAGCTTGCCTTCCACGCCAAGGGAAGTCCCATCCGGACACGGGACGAAGTCTTCAATCTTGTATCTTCATAGTCCAGGAGTCCGGCCAAAGGTCATAGTCCAGCTATCCGGACACCCCCTGATCCAGGACTCCCTCAGCATGCATGCTAGGTTAAGTCTCCTCCTCGGTTAGGGTTGATAGTGCTTGGCGGTGGCTAACCCCTAGCTTAGAGGTCGAGTGTGCATCTCTCTGTTCTTCTCTGTCCTCTTTGGTTTGCAGGGAACATAAGCATTTCTGCCGAGCTGTTTGGAAGGAAGGAACGGACCAGTGCCCTGACCCCGACAAGCCAAAGCTGCCAGGGGCTGCAAATACAAGGATCCAACCACGGCAAGCCAAAGTTGCCGGAGGCTGCCGATCTAGATAAGTCGTTTATCTTCTATCATGCATTTCGTTATGAACTGGGATATGTGAAACCTCGTTTTGTCTCTAGGCTACTGTGATCCCCTCTTTTCGTACCCAAGGACTATCTCCTGGGTCTGGATTTGATCGTAGTCACGGCGGCAAGGAGATGGAATGAGGAGCCTAAACCCACCTCTTCCATGCCTCCACCAAGAGCATGAGGAGGGTCGAGCAAAATGGGGGGACGGCAAGGCCTATTGCCGGGCGAAAAATGTTTATCTTAAACAATAACAAGGATTCGCTCCTTGTTATGGGTTTCACCCGCGAACGAAAAACCTGGCAAACATCCTTTTTTCATTAAAAACATCCTGTACACGTACAGTCCGTATGAAATGAAAAACATGAGCAAGAGGATTACAAGTTCTAAATTTAACAAAGGCCCGAAGGCTTACAAGATTAAAAAAAGATAAGGTGTCCTTAATCCCTTTCTTGTCCCTCTCCTCAAGAAATGAAACAAGAAGGCAAAAGGGCAAAAGGGGCGCCAAGGCAAGGTACAAGCAGGAGAAGGCACCAGGAGAACATCCCGGTGGCCACCCCGAAGGAGGCTGGTGATGATGATGACAGGAGAAGAGATGGAAGACGAGGCGGCAGGACCGTCAATACGCTACGAAGGCGTCGGTGCCATCGTACTCCGACTTGACAGCCCGCCACCCGCCTTCTTCACCTTCTCCGGCCTCCCCATGCCAGCCTACCAAAGAGGCGACCCCGAGAAGTTCAAGGAGCCGGCGACACGAATGATGGGGTCATCGGTGTCGCCTCGGAGCAGCACGCCTGACGCCTAGTCGGACCCATCATCCTGCCGCCCGCTACCCTCGTCGTTGTTGCCGCTGTCCTCCTCGTCACTCTCGCTCGAGGAGGAATCTTCATCATAGGAGGAGCTCTCCACGCAGCACTTTAGACGAGTGCCAAGGTCTCCAAAAACCTTGACGGAGAGCAGGCCGTCCTCCATCAACTTGAAGAAGAGAACGAGCCCGGGCGTCAAGCTGTGGACACGGGCGAAGGTCTTCCACCCACGACGGAGATACATGATGTGAGGGGCAGGGAACTCGACATCGGCCCATGTGCCATTGTTCCCACAACCCCTCATATGCAGTCTCAGCACCTCCGGTGGGTCCAGCTCCATGTCCCGAGCAAACGGAGTCGGGAGACAAAGACGACGGTGCGCCGGTCGGCGCAGCCTAACGAAGAACTCGTAAGGGTTGTCCCCGATGTGGCCCTCCGTGGGAGGAAGGCCTGCTGGTGGAGGCGAGGCTAATGCACTGCCCCGTCCTCCTCTCCCCCGAGCACCACGGCGGCCTCGGCCCGCCCTCTCCCTCTTCCCCTCGCAGCCGGCTCCGCCGCCACAGGCTCTTGGGAGGGAGCAACGCGCTGTCGAGAAGAGACCATCGCCGCCACCGATGAAGCGTCGCCACACCCCCTCGCCATGACAGAAGGAAGGAGGACGCAGGAATGGGGAGAAGCGGATGACGAAGGATAGAGAGGCACCGTTCCTCCTCCTCCCCTCTTTATAAAGGGGTGGGGACGAGGCTCGGCCGCCCCTCTCTACCGGCGGTGCCTGTATTACACGGTGCTTGTATACAGTGCGGTTTTTGCAATATAACTTTTCTAGCTCATGTGTCCGAATGATCATCAGTCTTTTGCCGTCGTCTGATCGAGCGAGGAACCAGTTGTGCTTCCCTATTTTTGGCAAAGGTGGTGTAATTACAAAGGGCAGTAACTGTAGGGACACTACATCATATCAAAAAGGACATGTGTTGTTAATGTAAGATCAGCATTGTTCAGAGTATGAGTAGGATAATGCAAGAAACAACATTGATATGTCCCTGTTGGAACTGGGAGGAAAATACAGGAAATGTATAATGGGTTCAAAAATATAGAAGTGCCATGCATGGTTATACTCATGTTATCTCGCAATCGATTCTTCACAGGAAACTACCATGTCATGCATGTTATGTAATCATGTTTTGTCCTCAGAAACAAATTCTTCAAGGTAACTAACAGAACATGCATTGTTATATACTCGTGTCCTATGGGCAAAATTTTTGTGAGGATATTATTCTAGCCATTGATTGCTGAAGGGCGAATATAGGTATGTACACATGGTAAGCATTGCAGGATTTCACTACTTCCAAATATAGAGTTCTCCATATGCACATTTACTTCCCTAATGTATGGTTAGATGCAGTGTGGTGGATGTTTCTACATCATGAAAATGAGGAAACTAACATGGCCATTGATACACACTCATATTTAGTAGTAGTATATAGATTACTGTAAAATAAGGATAATATCTATATATTCCTAACCGTTTCATTATTCAGGGTACAAATTGGATGTAATGACATGGTCACAATCACATGAATTAACTCATTCCAAATATAGCTGATTTACGGCGTCTCTAGTATATTGCCATAGTTCTACTCAAATTCTGATCAAACAGGGATATGCCAATCATCACAAAAAGTTCAAACAGTGTCATGGCGTCATCATTAACATGAGACAGAAACAACTTACACGCGCCGTCCCAGCAATACGTGGTGCCATCTGCTTTGTCGATCGCGTAGATGATGTCATTGTGTTCAATAGCATCACAGAGGTGTGTATCAGCTATGACAATGATCCACTGCGAGCCGAGTTGTCTCCAGCTAAAAAAGGCACCGGCATGAAGATAAGCGAGTCCATAGTCGAACAAGGCAATTAGCTTAAAGTCTGCGTAATTCGCATGTCGTGTGGGTACTTGGAAGATTACAATCTTCTGCAAAACAAGGTCCGTCCAACTGACGTAGTAATCTAGATCACTTGGACCGCGATGGTAATACTCTATATAATCCAACGGAGGAAGGATAATCTCATGGGAGGTCTGGAAGTTCATGAGCACCAACTTTTTACCGTCTTCTCTGAAGGAAGCCATCCAGTGGGAGTTCATGCCGACCCAGTACATACCTGCCAAGAAGTTTCGGGCGATGGTGATCGGATCGATGTCGAGGGAAATGATGTACAGCGACACACTACATATCTGCAAAGAAGTTTCGGCTAATGGAGATCGGATTGAAGTCGAGGGGCATCATGCACGCCTCCGTATCATGGTGAGCCGATCTCACAAGACCAGATAGTAGCAAGCAGGGTGTCTTGAAAAGCTTAGGCCTCTCTTCGATGACAGCCGTGTGCATGTCCCTCGAGCATGCAGCCAGCCGCAGGGAGGTCAACATATCCATACACGAACAACAGAGGCCGAGGATGTCACCAGGGAGATTTCTCCAATTGCGGCTCATATGGATGCTGCGCGGTTCGTGTTCGGCCATGGTGGAGTTTGGATGGGGGCTTGATTTATGGGGGAGAAGGATGTCGGTGCTGGAGCGGCTAGCGAGGGAATAGTGGTACTGGCGGAGGCGAGTGAGGTGACGGTACACGGGGGCACAGTGAGATGGAGACGGAGGCGGAGACGGAGAAGGAGATGGAGATGGAGTGGTGCTATGGGAGCGGAGAGGGAGACGAGGCGAGGCGCCAATGTGCTGTACAGCGGCGGTGACAGACTGCACAGTGCACAGGGTGAGGCTGACTTTGGTAACCCGAACACGCTGCCTCTCCTGGACTAGTGTCAGGCGCAGGGTGTTGTCACTTCACTGTGAGGACTGGATGAATAGTGTTTTGACCATCAAGTGTACCACAGTTGTACTACTACTACTACTACTAGTAGTAGGAACATGAGTACTCCAGTATTGTATAGCGGAAATAGGTCTCCCGTGCTAGCATGCATGTTCACTTCATCGTTCAGGTATCATCCATATTGCGAGCAGAACCAAATTCTCATGCATGCCCAATCAACGCCCTGACGTGATGCATGTTGTGGTCGTTCTGGTGCATTAAGGACGGCATGCAGATCGTTCCACACTTGAGAAGAGGAAAAATGGAAAGGTAGAACTCGGCAGCAGAGGAAGAGAATGCTGGCTAACGAGGCTGGGACGGGATCGAGCAGGAAGTTAATGCTCCACGCCTAAAGGTTTTGGGAAAACCTGATTTTCATAAGGTGACTTATACTCACCTAAATGGAGGGAGTATTCCTTAACCAGAGAATGTTGCGTCTCCCACTCACGCGCTCAAAAAAAAGCAACGACAAATTTTTTATCTGTTTGCATAGGTCCCACCTATCAGGAAGGATGGGCACGTACACGAATAGGTACGACTCCTCAGTCTACCTGCATAGACTTTTCATTTAGTCTACCTAGCCGTCTAATCAACTACCTGCACGCCACTTCTCCCATTTACTTCTCCATCGGGAACCGATTCGCCTCGGCTTCTTCACCTCCCCTTCGTCTTCATTTGCATCCAAACCCCACTGCGTTCACATTGTTTTAACCTCTTTAAATAATCATCTACTACTTCAGTTAGACTAGCCATCTAATCCTAATTATCCAAACCACGGCCCTCCATTCCAGCGGTTCCAAATGGCGAAAGAGATCGAGATGCAGGTTTTTAGCGCCCAACATGTCCTCGTCGAAGGCTCGATGCGCATAGTTGCCACCGTCACCGTCAACACAAGGGTTGTTTGGCAGTGGATCAACAATGTATCCAACTCCCTTGAAAAGGTAGAGACGAGTGTCATCGGTCTCGACGCAGAGTACACGGAGCGTGCCCCTGGGAAGATCCAGCGCGCTGCCGTCCTTCAGTTGTGCCTCGAAGATGATGTTTTGATGTACCACATACACTTTCCCTCCATACCAGGTGAGCTTCACGATGTCTTGTCTCGGGAGGACGTATACTTCTGTGGGGCAGCCATCGAAGGGGACAAACAGAAGCTGGAGCCATACAACCTTGATTTGAAAAGCATCGCTGACCTACAAACCAGAATCAAAATTCATGTAGAAGATTGTGCTAAACAGACACCATCCCTATTCGACGTAGCAAATTTTGTGCTCGGTACAAATCTTCAGAAGGGTGATGAGACAGTGGCATTAAGGTCGTCTGGATGGGAGAATTATCCCTTGACGTACGAGTGGATAAAATATGCTGCCCTCGATGCCCGTGTGAGTTTCGAGATAGCTGCAAGGTCCAAGGAGCTTGTTGCGAAGCCGTCTCCCATAGAGAATGAGAACAAGAAGAAGAAGACGAAGAAGAAGAAGAAGAAGAAGAAGAAGAAGAAGAAGAAGAAGAAGAAGAAGAAGAAGAAGAAGAAGAAGAAGAAGAAGAAGAAGAAGAAGAAGAAGAAGAAGAAGAAGAAGAAAACGCTGCACGAGCAGGAGGGCATTATGGATGGATGAACTATTTCCTCTCTTGTAAAAAAATGTATTCCCTCTCGGTGTATATTGATATAGATGGACTATTTCGATGGTGTGCATGTCTTTGGAACAAAGTAGTAGCATGGATCCGCTTGACTATAAGGAACTATTTATCCGCATATATAGCTTTCTCTGCTACTCCTTCCAGTGATCGGTATGCAGTGCATGTGTCCGTAGACATGACAGCTTGTCCATGGAAGTTCAACTACGGCGACCATCACGTTTCATCTCACGATTCCCACGACGCCTCTCCAACCCACGGCACCACGCCCCCCGACATGCGCCTCACCCCTCTCGGCCGCACCGCCCCTCTTCCTTTGTGTGCATGACATGTGGGCCACCTAAAATGCGGCGAGCATCAAGTTTCTACCACAGCCACCCGCGATTCCCATGACGCCGCTTGAACCCATGAAACCACACGTCCCCTGACCTGTGGCTCACCCCTCTTGGCCCCACTGCCCCTCTGCCTTCGGGAGCATTACATGTGGACCAGTCACCTATCGGGTCCACATGTTATTGACTCAAAGGTAGGTGTAGTAAGGCGCTGAAGCTCAGTCCCAACGGCCCTAAGAGGGAAATGTAACTCCTGCGCCAGGGCTTGTGGTGCTCCCACAGCACAAACTCATGCCAAACTCGAGATTTGTTTCTTTACTATACATGCATGCAATGATTTAATGGACATTATAATCTCAACATGTGATGGGGAGATCTAAATTTGAATTTGAAACTTATAAAACGAAAAGATTCAAAACAAATAAACTAGGAGAGAGGGAGTATATCGTAGGATGTGTCCCATACAAAATAAGTCCCCTGGTTTGTCACCGCGAAGATGCGGTTAGAAAGGAGCACAACATCTTCCTACTCGTATGCAACAAATCGGCCGCAGACAGCATGGTCCGCCTTTGACCGCCATGTGCAAGGTTCGTGCTATCTTTTATTAAATCTCACCGTGGTTCCATCGTACCAATTCATGCGGTGGCCCATTGCATGGCTGATCCCAATGTTGGACAAAGGTTCTACGGGAACGGTGTCACCATTGTAAATGTTGTGCAAATTGATGTTGGTACCCTACCGTACATATGCAAGCCAATCTCCACTCGCACCGAGCCTAGCCTGTGAAATAGTGGGCAGGGGGAGAATTAGGAAATGGACAAAAAACTAGTCTTTAGAATACATTTACTACGTGATCAAACTCATCTTACCTGCTCATCGGAGAAAATCCGAGTGCCCCTCAACGTCGGCATCTCAAGGGGCGTCAACTTGCAACTACGAACACGTCGTGCTGGAGAGACCCCCAAGGAAACATCCTCGTGCATTCCACGGAACATCAAGATGCATTTGTATGAGTAGTTTATCTTGTGAGAGAAAAGGATGAACGAGGGAAGGCCTCTAGAGATAGAGATGGACACAACTACTACCAATGTGCTGGCCCGTGCGTTGCAATGGATCCAAACTAGTAGAATAATACTTGTTCACGTGCTTGAAATATAAACACTCTAGTTTTGATATACATGTGTCAGCAGACACGACAGCTTGTCCAAGGAAGTTGAACCACGAGGACCATCACGTTTCTTGTTTCAACCAGTGCCACACCCACACACGATTCCCACGACGCCGCTCCAACCCACGGCACGACATCCCCCGACATGGACATGGATCCTCTGACGCATCTAGCACTGCCTTGCCCTGCCTTTCCTTCGCTGATAGGTGGGACCCATGCTTATGCGTCCCACATGTCAGTGACAGAATGGTCGGATTGTTCGTGCCCCTCATCCCTCTCGGCCCCACCGCTCCTCTGCCTTTGTGTGCATGACATGCGGGCCAGCTGAACTGCGGCGACCATCAACTTCCTACCACAGACACACCCGGTTGGACGCGGTTTTCCTGCTCCGATCCTGTGCTCCGATCCGTACTCCCGCACCATCGATTTTTCATCCAGCGGTTGTGACACATTTTCATCCGTACTCCGGCCAGTTCATCTCGAATGAGTGAGTCGCGAACCACGCCACCACCATGAGAATGACATGTGGGCCAGCCGCATTTAAGGTCCACATGTCATTGACTCATATGCCGGGCACTAAGCCACTGAAGTTCGGTGCTGTCGGCCCCGAGAGGGAAATGTAACTCCTGCGGTAGGCCTTGTGGTGCTCCCACAGTACGAGCTCGTGCCAAAACTAGAATTTGTTTCTTACTACTACCAATTAGTACTAGTAAGGTACACGTGCATTGCACGCATGAGATTCTGGTGGTTTGTGCATTATGCTTCTACATGTGGAGTTTTCTGGATTCTAACATGTGGCAAAATCTGGTGAAATGTAAGGTTAGGCAGTTTGATTAACTTAGGTGAGTGTTTGGTTCAAGCCACACCTTAGGCAAGCCACACTAAGACCCCACATGACATACACACAAAAACGTGGCAAGCTTCCCTTAGGCTTGCCAACTTGTGGCTCTCATTTTGAAGAACTAATAACTTTGCCTAAGCTTAGTTGTGGCAAAGTTAGTCATGAATTAAGTTCAACCATGGAGTCTTCTAGATTATACATGTGGCAGAATCTGGTGGATGATATCCAATGGCCAGTAGTGCTCGGATTTGCCATCTTTGTACCGTCGGATTGGCTTCATCCAACGACCAACTTTCAAAGTTTTTCACACACTATATAGAGGGTATAGATATAGATGTGCCGGTCCGTTGCAATGGATCCAAAGTATATCTATTTAGTGGAGTGCACTCTAAACACATTATCTATTTATTTTTCTCTAACCTTCCGTAGCCATGCAACCAAGCCACATAAGCTTCATGGGTGCCCCACACATCATATTATTCATACTACGTTGATTGGAAAAAAGATAAATCACCCAAAACAAGATCTTCCCTTTTTTTGTTCCTACGATGTTGTGTCGTGCACGCATCTACTAGTAGTTGTGTAGTGGTAGTACTAGTAATATAGTATTAGGAGTACAAACTTGGTAGTACTAGTAGGAGTAGTACTAGTATGGAATGCTCCTACTCTATCAACGAGCCCCGTCTGACACAAAATTTCTTGGCTTCCGTGCTACAACTAGATCTTCCCCTTGTTTCTGTTTTCCAACCCGGCGGCGGGCGGGGTGTCGGTTTGCTCAACGGCGGTCCCACATGAAAGTGAAAATGCTAGGCAGGCAACACGCCTTCCCTAAGCTATGTGTCATGCCAGACAGGCCGTGTTGTACTCCCGATTCCCGGGCGTGTGCGGGTGCGACGCGAACGCGGCAGGCCTTTTCCTTTTACTAGCAATGTGCCCGTGCATTGCGATGGATCCAAAGTAGTAGAATAGTAGTGTTTGTTCACAAACTTGGAAGAAATCACTATTGTTTTGATATACTCCTAATATATTATCCCTCCGTACCTAAATATTTGTCTTCTTTGAGATTTCAAATGGACTATCACATACGGATTATATAGACATATTCTGGTGTTTCTAGCAAGATGCCCGCGCGTTGCACAAAGTTAATGGAAAAGGTAAGCACAAATTATAAATTGACGGATGGAGTACTAGTTACAGTGATGCATATAATTAAGCAAAGGGATCGCACATGTCGGTATTGACTGGAACGAGAATGCAACAGCACAATAAGAATTAAGGCCATGATGGTGCGATCGCAGTGGTGGTTACAGAAGGCAAGAAGAAAGATGGATCCATGAACGTACGACCTCCTCCTCCTCAACTTAGTGCGCCGGGTCACTGACCAGCGGCTAAGGAGTGGCGGCTTTTGTGGCGAGGTCGAGGTGCTTCTCAACAAAGCATCCAAGGCTTCCAGCCGGTTGAGGAAGGCCAACATCGTAGCGTCCTCACTCGACTTGTAGATACCTATGTACATGATTTGCTCATACGCGTGGATGTGTAGGTTGACGAATTCTTGCAGGGCGAGGTGCCTCACGGTGAGCGCGACCTCCAGGTGGACATTCTTCATGGCGTCGGCGGGCAGTCGCAGGGCCACCAGTGCTTGAAGGAGGTTCCAGCCATGGAGGCCGATTAGGGTGGCAGGCAATGAGGAGCCCGGGCGTGCGGGCTGGAGGAGTACGGCGATGTCGACCCCGAGCTTCTTGAGGAAGGTGAACTTGTTGCTGGTGGCAACGATCATCTGGTCGAACTGAGAGTCATAGTTGGCATCGACGGCGGCCATCCACTAGCCAGTCTCCAACACCGTCTGGAGACGATCCTCGGCGCCATGCCGCAGGCCGGTGTCGTGGACCATCTGGCGCAGCCGCTGGCCGCTCACGCGCATCGCCGCCATGGGTCTGGAGCCAGCTCTTTTGCGCTTAGTGTAGGTGCTTAGGCAAATGCTTAGGTGCGTACAATGTGTTACATGCATTGGAATGGAGGGACGCCTTTATATGAGGGCAATGAGGGCAAAATGCGTTGCATTCACATCGTGCAACCTCTTTTCCCGGACCTCCTCGCATTACTTCCCTCATGCATTAATTGAAGGAGGATGCATTGGTCGTTGAACATATCGGGAACCGCTACTCCCTCCCTCGTTTGCATTAAAGCCGTATCGGGAACTGCGCCGCCCGCTGTGAAATCGAATACTCCCTCCGTCTAGGTGAGTATTAAGTCATCTTACGAAAACCAAATACTAGTAAACACATAGGTGTGGTGCATTAACTCTCACGTTGTTTCTTATTTTTTGACATAAATAAAGGAATCAAGCAAGAAGAGATGTGGGGCTTGTATGCTTTTAGTGACTTGAGACTATCAAACATGACATGCAGTGGTCAGTTCGTTGCACAAGAACAAATACAACCCACGTCAGCACACACGCATCTTATAGCATCACGTCCAATGGCTATAAAATATGAATGAGACCAAATTATATCTCATCTAGATGAGTTCTAGCAAAACTGTATTAATAATACTTAGTACTCCTGCGCCATGTATCATATATTAGGCTGGTTGTAATGGGGAGTATCATATACTAGTATCATGCATATAATACTAGTGTATGATACTACATCCGTAATGCATGGTATCATATGTTGGTACTAGTATCATATAGGACTACATTTATTGCCATGCATGACACAAAGTAGTATATGATACTCAAGCTCCTCTTTCTTC
Source organism: Triticum aestivum (assembly GCF_018294505.1). Lineage (NCBI taxonomy): Eukaryota > Viridiplantae > Streptophyta > Magnoliopsida > Poales > Poaceae > Triticum > Triticum aestivum. Next base: position 55,157,889 of record NC_057810.1, on the reverse strand, counting down.
ATTTAATTCAATGACACCTCATCAAAATTGCTTAGTTGGCATGCATGATACTACCTATGACACTCCCATTACGACCAGCCTTAGTATCATCTAGTACTTTATTTATTGCCATGTACATGACACATAGTTCACGAGCGCTCTCTATATGTACCACCTTTTTTTTAATTTCAAGTTTTGCTCCATGGCGCAATCCATCGATACTACTACTATACAAAAGTGGAGTATATACATTTTTTAAAAGGCTAGAGGGCGGGGCAGTCTAGCTCGGTCTGTTTCACGAGAGGTGAGGGCCTTTGTGATTTGACGGCTATTAATGTTGTCAAATTGAATAGTACAGTGCCACCCGCTGCACGCCCGGCGCCTCCATATATCCCTTCATTAAACCCGCATGCAAACTGAGAATCCTACTCCGGCCACACGTCCGTTCATGAGCGGGCCGGAATTAAACGCAACACCGGCCGAGCTCCTCCCGTCCGCCCTCAGTTTAAACGAGGCCAGACACCAGCCAAGCTCCTACCGTCCGCCCTCTATTTACACGAGGTTAGACAGACAGCGGGCAAGAATCACACCCCTCCGCTGCTCCCCCATCTCCTCCTTCACCATTTTCTCCACCCTTCTGATGGCTTACGATGAGACGTTCTCCGGCATATTACCCGGCTGGGTGGCCTACCAAGCCCTCTGGATACGGCTGAGGCCGCTCGGTGCTTCACCAACCTCGCTTGGCCCGACAGAGCCAGTTGCCGCGCCAAGCAGGCGCGTAGTTCAGCAACTCGCCGCTCTAGTTCAGCTCGATGAGGAGTGGCGAGTTGCTCCACGCCGGCACGGCGGCGAGCACGCCGGTACGGGTGCCGTCGCTGCCGCGTCGTACCGCGCCACTAGTGTCTGCGGTGGCCGCGCCTCCCGTGTCTGTGGGCGCGCCTCCCGTGCCTGCGGCAACGCCATGCAGGCAGAGACAGAAGCCGGGGGCTTGGAGAGCGACGAGTCGGTGGCCAGCTTCTTCATGTCCGCCGCCATCATCGAGGAGAAGTAGGACACGGGAGGCCGCCGCCACTTGGGACCCATGAAGGCCGCCGCCGAGGCGACGACTGCGGATTCAGGTGGTTTCTTTGCTGCTTCGTCTCTTCCGAGGACCTTCGTCGACCCTGCAAGTGTCTGACGGACATGAGGAAGAGAAAGGGATCCACGGGTGGCCATTTAGAACTAAAATAAGTCTAGATATATCCATTTCTAGGACAAGTATTTCCGGACGGAGGGAGTATTAATTATACAAGAGAGCCGGGTTGGCACCTCTTAGTTCATGTAAATGTAATGAAATCCATCATGTTTATATGAAGATCCGGCTTTTTTATACGAAATCCTTCATGCTTATATGAAATCAGTCCTTGTTTGCTCGAATTTCATCTGGTTGGTTAGAGTTGTAAAAATGTATACTGCTGGCGTTTGATGTCGTCCTCCGCAGAAGGAAGCGGGAGGAAATTTGACGGCTGCCGTTGGAGATGCTCTTTATGCTGGAAATAATAGAGTGACATCCAATCCATTTGAGTTAATTGCTTGTATGATTGTCCCTCTATAAAAAGTTAATTGCATGTACAGTGTACACGTGACTTGCAGGGTGGCTACAGCTTTGTACAGAAAGTTAAAAAGAAACAAGTCCATCCTTAATATTCTAAGTACTCTATGGGTTCCACTGTCAGTACAGTAGCAAAAGAAGTATATACTAAATAAGTAGAGTAATATATAATATAAAAATCTAAAGTTAAAAGACAGAATTCAAACTCATGTCATCGCGTTGCGAGCATCCAGCGCTAACCAGCCCAGCACATTTTTGTTGTAGACCATGTTGGAGATATATCTCCATGTCTACTCCATGTCTACTCTTATATATACTCCATTCGTTCCTAAATATTTGTCTTTTCAGATTTCAAATGGACTACCACATACGGATGTGCATGTAGACATATTTTAGAGTGTAGATTCACTCATTTTGCTACGTATATCTTTTCGGGAAGGGGTCAGATTTGTCCTTGATTTATTTATGAGGTATCCACATGGCACTGCGCCACCAAGAAAAGAGGGTAACATCAAAATTATGGACTACTTTTTTGAGTATGTTGGTAAGGTCTGGTCATAGTCACTTGTTGAAATCTCTAAAAAGACAAATACTCCCTCCATTCGGAAATACTTATCATCAAAATGGATAAAAGGAAATGTATCTAGACATATTTTAGTTTTAGATACATCTATTTTTATCCATTTTGATGACAAGTATTTTCGGACGGAGGGAGTAGAAAACAGAGTTGGTGATGATGGTGTGCGTGCCATCCTGCAATATAGGCCGTCGGATTTATATCTAACGGATAGGAAAGAAACTATGGCAATTTTGCAAAAATATACCCACACGTCTCTCCACGTTCGCAAATAAGGCCTTCCCTCGTTCAGCCTTTTCTCTCACAAGATAAACTACTCATACAAATGCATCTTGATGTTTCGTGCAACACATGGGCAGCTAGCTAATTTCTTTTAAAATAGTTGTTGTGATAATTGGGTTGAAGTGATATATTTTATGTCTGCCCCGAATGATTTCAGATTCACTAGTAGTAACAAAGAAAAGGTTGCCTTGTTAATTAACAGAAAACAGGGTGAAAACTATCACATGAGGCCGGTAAAAACAAGGCACACTAGGTTCAGCGTCATCGTCACTACAGCTGTGCGCGCGCGAGAAGTCTACATATCGAGGGGGCTACCAAGCGAGGCACCAAGACACAATGTTCGAGAGAGAAACCAATTGACAGATTATGATCAGATCGAGTTGTCACCGTTCTGCTGTCATTGTTGGGGGGGGAGAAAGATGTATCGAGCGTGTGCGCGGTAGGCACAGAGGCACAACTAGCGAGTGTGTGTGTGTGTGTGTGTGTGTGTGTGTGTGTGTGTTTGAAAGAGGAGTAGATAGATTATTATCAAGATCGATGTGCCACCCTACTCCTTCAGTGCCGGATAGTGTGTGTGTGTATGTATGTTTGAGAGAATCCAGTCGATAGATTAGTATCAAGATCGAGGTGTCACCCTACTCCTTCGGTGTCGGGTAGTGTGTGTGTGAATGTTTGAGAGAGAAGCCAGTCGATAGATTACTATCAAGATCGAGGTGTCACCCTACTCCTTCGGTGTTGGGAAGTGTGGGTGTGGGGGGGGGCAGTGACACTCACATATCTGTACTCTTATAGAAAATAGAGTTGGTGATGATGGTGTTCCTTCCATCCTGCAATATAGGCCATCCGATTTATATCCGACGGACAGGAAGGAAAATATGGCAATTTTGCAAAAAGGTACCCACACCCCTCTCCACATTTGCAAATAAGGCATTCTCTCGTTCATCCTTTTCTCCCACAAGATAAACTTCTCATACAAATGCATCTTGATGTTCCGTGCAACGCATGGGCATCTTGCTAGTAGGGAGAAGGAGTTTGTGTGACACATATCTAGCTATATTAAGGGATAGGTAGATAGCATATGTGTGAGAGACATTATTATACTTTGAGACATTAGTGGCTGCGGGTGGGCGGAACTAAAGGGGTGGGAGTGTTAGACATAGAGAGCGTGTGTGTTTCTGTGTGAGAGACTTGTAGGACGGGGTAGAAAGACGAATTTAACCCTGATGGAGGGAGAGAAATACACGAAGTGCGCGTGTGTGATTCCGATGCCCACAGGGAAATGAGATATGTATGCATGTGAGAAAGATTGCACAATTCATTCACGTATCACTATCTAGCGATCGTGGACGTGCATCGCTTGAACATAAGTCAATATCTACATCGTATCGTGGCCAAAGGTACAATATCGATTCAACGCTGTAAAGATTGGACACTCACATATCACTTTTTTTCTATTTAAATAAACCTTTTCAGTTGTGCATGCCAAAGTTACAGTGATGTTTCTTCAAACAACCAATGTAGCTATCATGCACATGCACCATTGTTACTCTTGCATTCAAATTCATATATGATTTAAGTTTCTACTTTGAAGTAATATATGTAATATTCATATATGAATTGAACGGGTACGCAATTTATGAATTGGAGGCTATGTAATCATATGAGGTAACACTTTTAAGTAGCTAACTACAATATCCGTTTGTTTTTGTGCGCCTCTACACTAACACGTCAATGCATTATGTTTAAAGTAAATAACCATTGGCACTAAATTATCTATTTACACGAGAAATACATAGGCTGAGCGTTTGATCCCTTTTTTGAGAATGCGCCACTACACCTGTACGATTGGCCGCGCCCGTGTGAACGTCCAAGTTATCGGCGCATCATCCCGAGTTATTGTCTTTTTTTCTGGGGTGGACATCACACCAGTTATTAACTGCTGACGCATGCCCCGTGTACACAGTCTAGCATGACCTCCCCGCTAGCACGGTCCAAAATTAGTTGAAACTGGATACAAACGATCCCGCGGGCGGCAAAATCTTCCGCCTCCTTCTAAAATTTCCGCCACCTTAGTCTTTAGCATGCGAAATCCCCCTTTGTCCTTGGTGCACGGAGACCAACAACTATCCCCCGTCGACGGCCTCTGATCCTCTTCGCCGGCACCTTCCTCAACCCTACCGGAGCCGCTTCGCCGACACCTTCCTCAACCCTACCGGAGCCGCTTCGCCGACCCCATCGTCAACTCTACCGGAGTAGCTTCGCCTATACCATTCTCAACCCTACCAGGGCCGCTTTGCCAACTCACAAGTCCACGACCTCAGATCCGCTTCCTCGCACCCTCATCCAACCTACCGGAGCAGCTTCTGACGCCCCGTCCACGGCCGCAGATCCGCATCGTCGACACCACCCTTAACGCAACCACCAGATCAGCTTCTGACGCCCCGTCCACGGCCGTAGATTCGCATCATCGACACCATTCTTAACCCAACCACCGGAGCAGCTTCAGACGCCCCGTCCACGGCCACAGATCCATATCGTCGACACCATCCTTAACCCAACCACTGGAGCAGCTTCACCTACGCCCTTGTCCACAGCCACAGATCCGCTTCGCCCACACCGTAGTCCACCCTACCGGAGCCGCTCCACAAACACCCTACTCGACGGTTCTAGATCTCCTTACTGGACCCCGACAGCCAGCGCAGTGTCATCACCCTCGATGTTTCTAACCTGATTCCCACCATGGCCTAGGTACTTGTCACCTTTAAACCCATTCAGCATCACCTGCCCGATGCACTTCAAATATACTAACCGGTCGCTGTTACCTGTTATGCAGCTGGCAAAAACTACAAGGATGATGTTTCTTATGGATCTAACAGCTTGGCCAACCAAGATCCTGGACTGAGGCATTGCTATGATCTTGTAAGCGCGTCTCTCTCTCTTGTATTGTTCTGTGCCTGCCAGCGTGCTTTGCTAGGATTTTTGACCAGTAATCCCTTTGTGCAGACAATGATTTCTACTACTGGCTGCTAAATTAGATATGTAGATGTCATACATGATACTACCTCGTACCTCCGTCCTAAATATAAGTCTTTTAGAGATTCCACTATAGGCTACATACGGAGCAAAATGAGTGAATCTACACTCAAAAATGCATCTATATACATCTGTATGTGGTCCATACTGGAATCTCTACAAAGACATACATTTAGGAACAAGGGCAGTACATTACACAAAATCGTAGGTGGCATGTAGGAATTCCAGTGCACTACATTAGGGTCCCTTAGAGTGCCTGCTAGCCCAGCATACAGAGTCATGGCTAGTTTATGGTACGCACACAATCGTTAATTGGTGGTTTAAATATGCGCAAGAGATATGCAATGTAGTATCATGTAGAGATGTCTGAAATTAGCCGTGTCAACTTGTAGATAGGGTTACACAATGAAAAAGTACAAGATGTATGTGGCAATTTGATACGTCTCCAACGTATCTGTAATTTTTGATTACTCCATGCTACTTTGTCTACTGTTTTGGACTATATTGGGCTTTATTTTCCACTTTTATATTAACTTTGGGACTAACCTATTAACCGGAGGCCCAGCCCAGAATTGTTGTTTTTTGCCTATTATAGTATTTCGAAGAAACAGAATATCAAACGGAGTCCAAATGGAATAAAACCTTCGGGAACGTGATTTTCTCACTGAACGTGATCCAGGAGACTTGGACCCTACTCCAAGAAGTGCCAGAGGAGGTCACGAGGGTGGAGGACGCCCCCTCCCTGGGTATACTCCCTGCCTCGTGGCCCCTCTATTGCTCCACTGACGTACTCCTTCCTCCTATATATACCTACGTACCCCCGTCAGATCAGATACGGAGCCAAAAACCTAATTCCACCGCCGCAACCTTCTGTATCCGCGAGATCCCATCTTGGGGCCTGTTCCGGAGCTCCGCCGGAGAGGGCATCTACCACGGAGGCTTCTACATCAACACCATAGCCTCTCCGATGAAGTGTGAGTAGTTTACTTCAGACCTTCGGGTCCATAGTTATTAGCTAGATGGCTTCTTCTCTCATTTTGGATCTCAATACAATGTTCTCCCCCTCTCTTGTGGAGATCTATTCGATGTAATCTTCTTTTTTGCGGTGTGTTTGTTGAGACCGATGAATTGTGGGTTTATGATCCAGCTTATCTATGAACAATATTTGATTCTTCTCTGAATTCTTTTATGTATGATTGAGTTATCTCTACAAGTCTCTTCGAATTATCCGTTTGGTTTGGCCAACTAGATTGGTAGTTCTTGCAATGGGAAAAGTGTTTAGCTTTGGGTTCAATCTTGCGGTGTCCTTACTCAGTGACAGAAAGAGTTGCAAGGCACGTATTGTATTGTTGCCATCGAGGATAACAAGATGGGGTTTTTATCATATTGCATGAATTTATCCCTCTACATCATGATATCTTACTTAAAGCGTTACTCTGTTTTACTTAATACTCTAGATGCATGTTGGATAGCGGTCGATGAGTGGAGTAATAGTAGTAGATGCAGAATCGTTTCGATCTACTTGTTTTGGACGTGATGCCTATATACATGATCATACCTAGATAATCTCATAATTATTCGCTTTTCTATCAATTGCTCAACAGTAATTTGTTCACCCACCGTAGAATACTTATGCTCTAGAGAGAAGCCACTAGTGAAACCTATGGCCCCCGGGTCTATTCTCATCATATCAATCTATATTACTTTATTTACTTGCTTTGTTTTACTTTGAATTTTGCTTTTTACTTTGCATCTATCTATCAAAAATACCAAAAATATTATCTCTATCAGATCTCACTCTCGTAAGTGACCGTGAAGGGATTGACAACCCCTAAGCGTTGGTTGCGAGTTGCTATCGTTTTGTGTAGGTACGAGGAACTTGTGTGTGATCTCCTACTGGATTGATACCTTGGTTCTCAAAAACTGAGGGAAATACTTATGCTACTTTACTGCATCATCCTCTCCTCTTCGGGGAATTCCAACGCAGTGCTCAAGAGGTAGCAAGAAGAATTTCTGGCGCTGTTGCCGGGGAGTTCACGCAAAAGTCAACTATACCAAGTACCCATCACAATCCCTATCTCTCGCATTACATTATTTGCCTCTCGTTTTCCTCACCCCCACTTCACCCTTGCCGTTTTATTCGCCCTCTCTTTCTCAATCTCCTCCTCTATTCCTTTTTCGCCTTTTTCTCGTTTGCCTTTGCTTGTGTGTTGGATTACTTGTTACCATGGCCGAATCAAAAAGAACTAAGGGATTTCTCCCGAGTTCTAGTGCCTTGGATAACCTATCTATCCTTTCTAAGCTCATAAACAATGATGCTACAGAGAGACCCACCGGGATCACTAATGAGAATTTAGATGATTTTGATGATGACTCCAGAATCTTTCGTTATTTACTTGATGAATCTTTAAAAGATGCTTGGTATAGGTTATTAAGAATCCGGGCTAGTTATGTGCCACAATATCAAATTGATGTTTACTTAAAAAGTTTCTATGTTGGCTTGCCCGCCTCTTTCAAACAATTCTAGATTCTATATTTGAAGAAGGTTTTCTTGAAGGGGATGCTATAGATACCTATGAAGAAATGCAAACCATATTTGGGCACCCTTTAAATGATAAAGTTGAATCAACTACTCTCTTGTGCTTTTATCAAAATGAAATTATTAAAGAAATGAAGTCTAGCTTGGATGCAAATTTTTGTAACGTGCTTAATCTCACCTCATCCGTTAATGGCAATGTTCTTAATCTGAATAGAAGGATGAATGACTTAGAAAGGAGACCTTCTCTTGCTACTTACACTTCTGGTGCCAAGGGGGGCACTCGTTAAATCTATCTTCGCTTCTATGCCTAGCTAGGGGCGTTAAACGATAGCGCTTGTTGGGAGGCAACCCAATTTTATTTTGTGTTCTTTGTTTTTGTTCATGTTTAGTGCTAAATTTTATTTCTACTTTCTGTTTAGATGTGGTTTTGTGTTTTAATTAGTGTTTGTGCCAAGTAGAACCTATAGGATAAGCTATGATGATAGTCGATTTGATTCTGCTGAAAAACAGAAACTTTGCGCTCACGAGAAAAAATTTAATAAATCACAGGAACGTGGTTTTGCATTGATTCTTTTTGCTGCTGATCAATAACCAAATTTTCCAGTACGTATTATTTTGGTAGAAATTTTAGAGTTCCAGAAGTTTGCGTTAGTAACAGATTTCTACAGACTGTTCTGTTTTCGACAGATTCTGTTTTTCGTGTGTTGTTTTCTTATTTCAATGCATCTATGGATAATAAATTAGTTTATAAACCATAAGGAAGTTGGAATACAGTAGGTTTAACACCAATATAAATAAAGAATGAGTTCATTACAGTACCTTGAAGTAGTCTTTTGTTTTCTTTCACTAACGGAGCTCACGAGATTTCTATTGAGTTTTGTGTTGTGAAGTTTTCAAGTTTTGGGTGAATTCATTTGATGGATTATGGAACAAAGAGTGGAAAGAGCCTAAGCTTGGGGATGCCCATGTCACCCCCAAGATAATCCAAGCACACCAAAAAGTCAAAGCTTGGGGATGCCCCGGAAGGCATCCCCTCTTTCGTCTACTTCCATCGGTAATTTACTTGGAGCTATATTTTTATTCACTACATGATATGTGTTTTGCTTGGATCGTCTTTTATTATTTGTGTCTTTGCTTGTTAGTTTGCCACAATCATCCTTGCTTTACACACCTTTTGAGAGAGCCATACATGATATGGAATTTGCTAGAATACTCTATGTGCTTCACTTATATCTTTTGAGCTTGATAGTTTTGCTCATAGTGCTTCACTTATATCTTTTGAGCGTAATAATTTTTGCATCTAGTGCTTCACTTAGATCTTTTAGAGCACGGTGGTGGTTTTTTTTAAAGAAACTATTGATCTCTCATGCTTCACTTATATTATTTTGAGAGTTGTTAATAGCATGGTAATTTGCTTAAAGTTAATATACTTGGTATTCAAGATTTGTGAAACTTTCTTTTGAGTGCGTTGAATACTAAGATAAGTTTGATGCTTGATAATTGTTTTGAGATATGGAGGTGATAATATTAAAGCAATGCTAGTAGGGGTAATTATGAATTTAAAGAATGCTTGCATTGAAGTTTGTGATTCCCGTAGCATGCACGTATGGTGAACCGCTTGTGATGAAGTCGGAGCACAATTTTATTTATTGATTGTCTTCCTTATGAGTGGAAGTCGAGGACGAGCGATGGTCTTTTACTACCAATCTATCCCCCGAGGAGTATGCGTTTAGTGCTTTGGTTTTTGATGACTTCTAAATTTTTGCAACAAGTGCATGAGTTCTTTTGATTAATGTTGAGTCCATGGATTATACGCACTCTCACCCTTCCGCCATTGCTAGCCTCTCTAATACCGCGCACTTTTTGCCGGTATCATACACCCACCATATACCTTCCTCAAAACAGCCACCATACCTACCTATCATGGCATTTCCATAGCCATTCCGAGATATATTGCCATGCAACTCTCCACCGTTCCGCTCATATGACACACATTAGTTTTGTCATATTGCTTTTTGCATGAACATGTAGTTGACATTGTATTTGTGGCAAAGCCACCGTTCATAATTCTTTCATACATGTCACTCTTGATTCATTCCATATCCCGGTACACCGCCGGAGGCATTCATATAGAGTCATATCATGTTCTAAGTATCGAGTTGTAATTGTTGAGTTGTAAGAAAAATAAAAGTGTGATGATCATCATTATTAGAGCATTGTCCGGGTGAGGAAAGGATGATGGAGACTATGGTTCCCCCATAAGTCGGGATGAGACTCCGGACTTTTTTAAAAAAAAGGGGGCGGCCATTAAAAAAAAGAAAAAAAACAGAAAGGCCAATTAAAAAATAAAAAATGAGAGAAAAAGAGAGAAGGGACAATGCTACTATCCTTTTTGTACACTTGTGCTTCAAAATAAGCACCATGATCCTCATGATAGAGAGTCTCATATGTTGTTACTTTCATATACTAGTGGGAATTTTTCATTATAGAACTTGGCTTGTATATTCCAATGATGGGCTTCCTCAAAAGTGCCCTAGGTCTTCGTGAGCAAGCAAGTTGGATGCACACCCACTTAGTTTCTTTTGTTGAGCTTTCATATAATTATAGCTCTAGTGCATCCGTTGCATGGCAATCCCTAGTCACTCACATTGATATATATTGATTGGCATCTCCATAGCCCGTTGATACACCTAGTTGATGTGAGACTATCTTCTCCTTTTTGTCTTTTCCACAACCACCGTTCTATTCCACCTATAGTGCTATGTCCATGGCTCACGCTCATGTATTGCATGAAAGTTGAAAAAGTTTGAGATTTCTAAAGTATGAGACAATTGCTTGGCTCGTCATCGGGGTTGTGCATGATTAAATACTTTGTGTGATGAAGATAGAGCATAGACAGACTATATGATTTTGTAGGGATAACTTTCTTTAACCATGCTATTTTGAGAAGACATGATTCCTTTGATTAGTATGCTTGAAGTATTATTACTTTTATGTTAATATGAACTTTTGTCTTGAATCCTTCAGATCTGAATATGTCACAATTAAGAATATTTACATTGAAATTATGCCAAAGTATCACTCCGCATCACAAATTCTTTTTTATCATTTACCTACTCGAGGACGAGCAGGAATTAAGCTTGGGGATGCTTGATACGTCTCCAACATATCTATAATTTTTTATTACTCCATGCTACTTTGTCTACTGTTTTGGACTATATTGGGCTTTATTTTCCACTTTTATATTATTTTTGGGACTAACCTATTAACCGGAGGCCCAGCCCAGAATTGTTGTTTTTTGCCTATTTCAGTATTTCGAAGAAACAGAATATCAGACGGAGTCCAAACGGAATAAAACCTTCGGGAACGTGATTTTCTCACCGAACGTGATCCAGGAGACTTGGACCCTACTCCAAGAAGTGCCAGAGGCGGTCACGAGGGTGGAGGGTGCCCCCCTGGGCGCGCCTCGTGGCCCCCCTGTTGCTCCACTGACGTACTCCTTCCTCCTATATATACCTACGTACCCCCGTCAGATCAGATACGGAGCCAAAAACCTAATTCCACCGCCACAACCTTCTATATCCGCGAGATCCCATCTTGGGGCCTGTTCCGGAGCTCCGCCGGAGAGGGCATCTACCACGGAGGGCTTCTACATCAACACCATAGCCTCTCCGATGAAGTATGAGTAGTTTACTTCAGACCTTCGGGTCCATAGTTATTAGCTAGATGGCTTCTTCTCTCTTTTTGGATCTCAATACAATGTTCTCCCCCTCTCTTGTGGAGGTCTATTCGATGTAATCTTCTTTTTTGCGGTGTGTTTGTTGAGACCGATGAATTGTGGGTTTATGATCCAGCTTATCTATGAACAATATTTGATTCTTCTCTGAATTCTTTTATGTATGATTGAGTTATCTCTACAAGTCTCTTCGAATTATCCGTTTGGTTTGGCCAACTAGATTGGTAGTTCTTGCAATGGGAGAAGTGTTTAGCTTTGGGTTCAATCTTGCGGTGTCCTTACTCAGTGACAGAAAGAGTTGCAAGGAACATATTGTATTGTTGCCATCGAGGATAACAAGATGGGGTTTTTATCATATTGCATGAATTTATCCCTCTACATCATGTCATCTTATTTAAAGCGTTACTCTGTTTTACTTAATACTCTAGATGCATGCTGGATAGCGGTCGATAAGTGGAGTAATAGTAGTAGATGCAGAATCGTTTCGATCTACTTGTTTTGGACGTGATGCCTATATACATGATCATACCTAGATAATCTCATAATTATTCGCTTTTCTATCAATTGCTCAACAGTAATTTGTTCACCCACCGTAGAATACTTATGCTCTAGAGAGAAGCCACTAGTGAAACCTATGGCCCCCGGGTCTATTCTCATCATATCAATCTATATTACTTTGTTTACTTGCTTTATTTTACTTTGCCTTTTACTTTTTACTTTGCATCTATCTATCAAAAATACCAAAAATATTATCTCTATCAGATCTCACTCTCGTAAGTGACCGTGAAGGGATTGACAACCCCTAAGCGTTGGTTGCGAGTTGCTATCATTTTGTGTACGTACGAGGGACTTGTGTGTGATCTCCTACTGGATTGATATCTTGGTTCTCAAAAACTGAGGGAAATACTTACGCTACTTTACTGCATCATCCTCTCCTCTTCGAGGAAATCCAACGCAGTGCTCAAGAGGTAGCACAATTTCATGGAACATCGCAAAAAAAGGAGAGGCAGCGGTGAGCCTATACAGTGTGCTATGGTACGTCACTCCTCCATTGCAATCATCGTGACATGTTATTTGTATGCCAGTTCTATTAGCCAAGTTTCTTAGGGACAGTTATTACGAGTTATCCTAAGAAAATAAGCACCTGTGAATATAAGCTCCATGTAATATGCCAACCAGTTCTTTTCATTGCGTTTTCAGCTTATCTTTGGTATGATCAGTGGAAAGTCTAGATTGCATTATATATTTTTTATTTTGCTGCCCATATGGAAATTAATTTGACTTGCAAACATCACAAATTGAATCCAGTGCAGTAATTAATATGATAGGAAAATAGACCATCACTACTTGCTCAAAATACAAATACAAAGATACCATCTACTTGGCACAATCTACTTTGGTCAATGTTTTTCATAGAAATCACATTGCCTAATTTAAACGAAGAACGCATGACCCACATTTAAATGAAGAACAATTATTTATTGAAATTCGATGGTCCAAGTGGCTGGTTATTATCATATAGCAGCACCACCTGAAAGCATCATATAGCAGCAGCAGCAGCTCATAGCAACTCATCATACAACAGCAGTAGTCTGCACTTCATCATATACCAGCAGGAGCTCATAGCAATCTATTATCTATTATTATTTACTTAACACAAGAGTAAAACAAGTCACCACGTTCATCCATACAGATTAAATTATCTTGACCGTAAAATTGTTGGCATAGACGTCCGAGATTTAAAGATACAACGTTATATGAATATATTGTGTCCAAACATATATTGTGTTGCACATCCAAAGTCTGCCACGGACATGTGTGTACGAAGGGAAAGTGCATGCGTACCTAGGAAGGATAGGTACAAGGTCACGTGCTATATTAAATGAGGTGCAATTGCTGACCAGACAGTTTCTTTTAGTTCATAGCCAAAGTGCCAAACGGATTCTACATTCCTTGGTTGTATACGTAATTAGAAGGAAAGTCCATATTTCCGGCTGCCACAAGGAAAAGAAGTGCATATTTCAACCTGCAAAAAATAAGACAAGGAAATATTTGTCCTGGCAAACAACACGTGTAAACTATTACTAGAAAAATAGAAAAAAAGTTACATACAGCAATAATGGTGTACAAATAAATATTACTAGACACGTTCTGTACAAAAAAAAATATTGTTAGACACGTGTAAATCTAGAACCAATTGATTGGATGCACAAGGAAGGAAGCTTTTTTTAAGCCCACGCACGAGGAACCCATATTCACGAGTAGTATAGTCTATCACGTATCTATGCAAGGAGGAAACAAAGATGTTTCCAAATATTCATTAACTGTTCCTATACCACACGGAGATAACCGGACAGATCGATATGGTTCCCTATACGTGATGTTCCGCCTCCGACCACTTGGCCATCTATGAAAAATCATCCCGACCTTCAAGGATGACAGTGCCGAGCCGGTCGCACGCTACCTCACGTCCTACATGGGCAACGCCGTACCTGCCGCCGACAGCCCCGCTCAAACGACGATTGGATCCTCGCCAAGAACTCCTAACGCCGCATCATGGCCCGCGTGAGGATGACTACCGCCGCCGCCGACTCGACTGCATCATATTGCTCGGGCGCCTTGACCCCTTGCCGCAGGGGAGGCCACGCCCTTCGGCCTGAATATACGGCGATGCCATGCGAGAGACCAAGAGCAGAGGTACAAGGAGCACGTGATGTGGGAATTCGCTAAGGAGGAAAAATCCAAGGCTGCCCCTTCACCCACCCCAGCAGCGACGAAACAGCAAAATCATAAAGCCATGCTCTGACATCAATTCCCTGATCTCATGTAAGGTCTAGGCGTCCACTAGCGCGTTCTCTTTTTCTGGTCAGATTTGTCCAATGATAGGATCTAAAAAGGGCAACCAAAATATATTTTTTTGTCCATGGATAAGATGGTTAGATATACTCCGGTCTTCCTGGTGCAAACACCGGCGATACATGTAGAAGAGGTTGTGAAGTGCTATGCTGCACAGACACTTGCATGCCGCTCTATCCCAGTTCCAGGTCAATACTAAATCAATGAGCCTTGCTTCGTTTTTTGTTTTTTTTCTTTAATATGGTTGTCAGTAACCAAATAATATTTGTTAACAAAAAAGGTGGTGTTGTGGCCTAGAACCAGAGACTATGAAACTAATTATCATTAAAATTCGTAAAATCTTACTTTAGATGGTACAAATTAGACCCATGGTCTCATTACGTCTGTTTAGGCAATGTCCTTCTCCCAAACAATCAGGACTCTGTTTTCCTGCCTGCACATGTGCATATGTCATGTTTGATGAAATAAACGGGAATTGAGCCTACGATCTTATATGTTTATGACCATATATGCTTCATATTACAATTTGGTCAGTTGAGCTGATGATCTTCTATGTTTAACGAGGTATATTCGCTGATAGGCAGACCTTATTACTTAGACTACCGAATCATGAATAATGTTTTTTGCTTCCTTGAATTTGTTTTTCATAAAATTCCAACCTAACATGTTCATAGCCTCTCTACTAATATGCTTATGTTATCTATTTTATCCTGCATATTCTCAAGCTACAACTGGATCGAGTGTTAATATGTTATGCTTACCTATTAAACATTAACTACAATCCTTCCATTCTCCCCATGGATATGCCTATTATTTCCTGGCAAGAACCACGATGATCGACCACAAAGAAAAGAGTAGAAAAACAACTGGTTAGATATAAGCTATTTCCGTAGTTAGTTTTACTTCAGAAGATGTACATACTTCTATTATTGCATCATGTTACAAGTCATAAGCCAAGTAACACATATCTGTACTGAGCTATTTATCATACATCCCAAACTTTCGTTTTCTCACATTTCTAGGTATTAGTTTATCTATATAGATGTTCAGAAAAAAAACTTACTCTTCTCCTTTCATGCTGCTATACTTATTATTCAAATTTTGTAAAGAGGTTTGCATCACACATGAAACCAGTTAAACGATCCCCTACAAGAATTTTTTCCTTCTGAAAATTAGCTCTAATCCCATCAAATTTTGCACACCAAATCTCTTCGATTCCACTTGAAACATGTTTAATTTATATAAAACTTCTAATTTAATTTTCTAACTGCCTGAGCTTCAGGATAGAGATGAATTTGGAGACAAACAATTTACCAATTTGTGTATGACTTTTTTGTAATTAAAAACCAGATACTTATTGTGTTTGTGATCTCTAATGTGCAAATGAACCATTCTTAGTTTCGTGAGCTGAGTTCAACATAATAAACCTATAACATCGCAGTTAATTGGAATTATATAGATAAAGATGGCATGTATACTTTAAATATGGGAATTGCAATAATCAAAAATCCATTGCATTCTTCAAGTTAACAAATAGCTAGATTTGAGAAAATATAAATTTAAAAAAATCTAAAACGAAAGTACATACAATACAATAAAGTGAATTGTATAATGAGTAGGACATATAAAGCGGATTGTTCTTCAGTTCTACTAGAGGGCTAATGAAATGGTAAATATAAAGAAACCAACATATATGTGCAAGTACCAAATTAGATGCAAGGCATGCATGAAGAACTGAAGAAAAGGGAACTAAAAAAATTGCAAGGCATGCATGACATGGGCTAGAAGGACAACCGATCTATTACTATGTGAAACGTGTACTGAGTTGTCCCCAACCAAGGAAACACAATTATGTTTATTCTCCGGAGATAAGTATGCAAGAACATTTAAGTTGTGCTGAATGAACAACACTATGCGAGGAGTGAATGAAATGTGGGTGTTCCCAAAACTACTAACTTTTTTTTTGAAGGAAGTTTGTACACATCGTGATGGTACAAGATATATGAATCCCCGATGATTTGGCTAGGTGTATGACTATGCTCCACCCATACCAATTTCTCACTCATACTTATATTGCAATAGGAGGCAAAGGGAAAATAGGAAAAACAACACCAGCATGATGAAAGACGACGAACGAGAGTGATAGAGAGAATGTTTCAGCAAAAAGTGTTATGAAAAATATATAAAGCATCTAATAAGACATTTGGTTGTGTTGACTTAAAACTATGGA
Organism: Triticum aestivum; assembly: GCF_018294505.1. Classification (NCBI taxonomy): domain Eukaryota; kingdom Viridiplantae; phylum Streptophyta; class Magnoliopsida; order Poales; family Poaceae; genus Triticum; species Triticum aestivum. The sequence goes on along the minus strand of NC_057810.1, from coordinate 55,141,066 downwards.
AATAAAGTAACAATAACATATACAAAGCAGAGAGAACGACACATGATGATGCCGGGGATAAGTTTTAGTAATTTTACATATTATACCGTAATAATTGCGCATCCTATTCAATAACGTCCAATATTATATGATGACACTATCTATCAAGGACATCCCCCCGTTCAAATATAAACTATTTATCCTTCTATTTAGCAAGCATAGGACACTGGGGGTACTAGAACTGCAAGATGAAAAGCTGGAGACCTAATAGAAGTCCATGGCCTTATATGCAAGCCATGACTTTAGCAACATTTCTAATTTGTAATCAATATTAACCCTAAATGAAAATATACCTAACAACTGCAATCATGTTACAAGACGTAGACCTCCACTATAATCGTAGGTCACACTGAGACCAATTTTGCAACGAAAAAATGTATAACATCACAATATGAAATCTAGCCGCGCAAATGCGTGGGCCACACCGCTAGTTCATCATATAGCAGCAGCAGGAGCAGCTCATAGCAATTCATCATATAGCAGCAGCAGGAGCAGCTCATAGCAATCTATTATATAATTAAAGCAAGAGACAAACAAGCTATTACGTTGATCCACATAGGTTTAAAATATATGAACCGTTGATCTGAATAATAATGGTTGAGATATAAAGTCTAATAGAAGTTACGTACAACTTTAATCATGTTCAACCTGTCACGCTTCACATAATATGTTCAGGCGTTACCTCAAAAAAGTATTCAGGCGTTAAAGAACAAGGAAAGGAAAATAGCAGTTGGATCAGAACAACAGTTAATAAAGGAGTTGTACGGCTCGGTTAGAAAAATAGGAATGTTTGTCATCGGACACAAAAGGACTAGATCAGTTTTCTGGAGAGAAAAAAAGAGCCTATCCGGCCAAAACATGGAGAAGCATAGGACATCTAACGGCCTCTGGGGTTAGTCTCCGGTAGCAAATTCAAACGGGAAAAGGACAAAGCCATCCTTACAAAACTAGGACGCAGCAATGCACGGACTTGCATATAAACCTAGTCCTCCCAAAGCTAACCTGGTGAAACGGATATGATCAAGCCAAGCAGTTAAAAAAGCAAAACTTGATGTCAAAATAAAATAAAATTGGTGACCTCTTGCGTCAGTAATTTTTTTATATGCTATATACTATGTAATTTGGGATAAGAAATAAAAGAAACATAATTTACGTGCGACGCACATATATGAAGCTATATAACTTTCGGAATATATTCCTGCAAAAACAACGGTCACAATATATTATATGTGAAGTCTATGGAGTCGTATTATATGTCTAATATATTATGTTACTAAATCAAGGACAAATAAATCACAACGTTACTTTCGTCGTCGGTTTTGGAAAACTAATAATTATAATGCTCGAGATGATAAGTTCAGGACATCCACAAAAAAATAGAAGATATGTTGGCTGTTAAAGAACAAGGAGAGGAAAATATCAGTCGGTTAATACAGGTGCAGTATGGGTCGGTTAGAAAAATAGCAATTCTGGCTATTCATGCATGACATCAGTATGTAGTTGAATTGAATTATAGGCCGTGTGTACATCCATGCATCATATGAGTATAACAGAATATGGCCCACCAAAATTGAAACATGGAACTGTTGCGGGTTATAAAAAATTTACACGCGATTAAAGAGACATATATGGACTATATTCAATGGAGGGATGTATGTATTAGCGCTTAGTGGTAGACTGTTATTTGGAAAAAAATGTGATAATTTAGAAGAAAGCACATTCACCAAAAAATGGAAGTGATAAATGTAACTATGTATGATAAGGAAGTGATGTAAATTCGTGATCTATTGTTTTGTCACATATACATTTGAATACACTATTTTATGCGTACTTCATCTGAACATTGTAAATAGCTAGATTCAAAATACAATTCTAAGAAGAATCTTGGACTCTTGGGTGAAAACTGAAATAAATTTGACAATATAATCTGGATTTGGCAGCATGCAATATATATAGTAATGGGACCAATAATATATATGTATCAACATGCATGTTTTTTTTTATAAATAGATAAATGCATAGAGACAAGGTAGGAACAGTAGGTGAGTACACATAGTAAGACGACACTAAGCGTGTGTGAACCATCGATCATTCCCGGAGTTCACAAAATTGAGGGTGTGCAGAGGTGATAGATTATACCTCAAGTAGTAAAAGGACAAGAATCAGATAGTACACGATATGGATGACATTGGGTGACTAAAAACAATGACAATATCCTAATTAAGTATGTGGCAAGTGTATTAATTTCATGATTGAAAAACAATATCGCCGATAAACAAAATCATGCCAATATTCTAACGAAATAAATCCATGTAAAAACAAACATGAAAATGATCAACAAGAGCAAAGGCACTCCAGGAGTGATCACGAATGAAGGTATGAAAAATCTGTTTTTAACAAAAATAGTAGGGAAGACCCATACCACGCCATTTTACAATTTTTTTTGTGGAAAAACGTACAACGAAAGGAGACTACATTACCTCATACGGACAAGTGACAAACAATTAAAATAAATATTGCCCCCGCAAATAAATGCAAGAAACATCTAGAGGGGCGATACAAATATATTATAGCTAATGATAAGGCAAAGTAAGGGGAATAATGCTACTCAATCTTACGCAGAAATTCTCTTAAAAGGGAACAAAGGGACCAAGAGCGTAAGGTGAAAGATACATATTAGTATGGAAGTGTTATTTTTGCATGGCAATCCACTGGTCTTTGAAATCCATTCTTAAACAACAACATCACTATTGATTAGTTAATAGATTGTCGAATTGTGCACCTAAATTAAATAGGACAGTAGATCATGTGAGACAAAAAACTTAATAGTCATGTGGTAATACATGTGTGGCAGATAAGTTGTTGTCATGTGGTAATATGATCATAAGATTTTATAAAATTTGGAATTTCTATGTGTACATAAACAAACGTAACATTTTACAATTATGAACATAATAAAATGCAAATAAATAAATACAACGACGTGCTAATCTAGCCGCGCAAATGCGTGGGGCACACCGCTAGTTCATCATATAGCAGCAGCAGGAGCAGCCTGTAGCAACTCATCATATAGCAGCAGCAGCAGCTCATAGCAATTCATCATATAGCAGCAGCAGCAGCTCATAGCAACTCATCATACAGCAGCAGCAGCTCATAGCAATTTATCATATAGCAGCAGCAGGAGCAGCTCATAGCAATGCATCATATAGCAGCATCAGAAGCAGCTCATAGCAATTCATCGTATAGTGGATCAGAATGAAAATTTGGCAAAAAATCAGAGGAGATCCTCACCTTGTTGGATGAGCTCATCCTTCAACAGTACCTCAAGGCCATGGCCTGGGAGGAGGGCAGGGGGAACAAGGTGCCTTCTGCCACAGTGTGGCATCAGCCGTAGTTGTGCAGCGCCCGTCGGAGTAGTGCGTTGGACGAACCACAGTGGAGCAGCTGCTGGAGACCATGAGAATGAGGGGCGGCGCCAGAGGGAGGAGCAGCCAGGGAGATTTGCCCCTATCCGCCGGCCATGTAGACTAGCTGGACATAGCATCGTCGAGGACCAGGCCAGATGGGACCAGTGGCGACGGCTTGCTGGAGGAACCCTTGTGCTGCAGGCAGGGGATTGAGGTAGAGGGAAAGGGGAGAGGAGATGCAAGCGGGCAGGGCAATGAATGCTTGCGGGTTTGTTTTTACTTGAGGGTCAGGTGTGACACGGGCGTCAGCAGTTGCATTTTGAGTGTAATATAGGCAGACAACAGAGTCATTTCACTATTTCCCTTCCCTTCAATTTTTAGTGAGGTTCTACCCGAAACACCCCCCCCCCTCCAAAGCGAAATTAGTTAAGCCCAAGCCCATAACTCAAAAATGACTTATTTACATCTTTTATGGCTTATTTTGACAATATGCCCTGAAAAGGCGGAATCGAACTGGCCCTTAACCTGCAATTCAATTCTGCGTGCAATGATGAATCACTCCTACCTACTATTTGTACATTTAGGCATCATCATACATGGCATAACCTAATACATGTGCATTCCATTGTAAAATCTGGAATATGCAATGTTTATGTAGTGGGGCCTTGTCTAACTCATAGGTGACATAAAGGTTTGGCTGTACACTACAGTAGGCTCTCCAAGAGTACCTGGAGATCCGGTTCGAAGGTATGCCTAGTTTTTACATAGTGCAGACATAGTAAATGCTCATTTCATTGTGTGCAACTGCAAGAGATGCGGCATGTTTCATTATGTGGTGTTGTTTTGTTATAATCTCATCCTTTTGTGTTCACAGACTGGAAAGTATGCATATTTATCTTCCAAGGAGACGAGTAACTAGTTTCTGTCACCTTGCAGAGGGGGTGCAATGAAGATAAGATTGAGGATTTCCAAGTACAAGATGTTAGGAAGGAGCCTTGCAAGAGAAGTCGGAGCTGCGCTGAGCCTCTTCAACCTGCTAAGGTAAGTCACTATATGCAACTCAACAGTTCAATTCCTTGTTTGTTTCAGGCATAGTTAATTTTCTCTTTTCAATTGCTTTATTTGTCCTCACTTAATGAGATGCCCAAATAATTATGCCTGATGTTCGGTACTTGTATCACTATTAGTTGACATAATTAAAGGCGTTACCATTTAATTACTCTGCCGAAGTGTGCCTGAAGCTTTGAAGTCTATTAACCAACTATTATTGCATGAGGCTCACAATCTAGTTTATACTATGCTATTGATTGCATAGTTTTGCCTACTGTAGTATGTTTGTATGAAACCCTCTGCTGTTCATTATGCTCCCTAAGACTTTAATTAAGGTACAGAATGGCCAACTGCTTGCTTACTTATACGCAACGTGCTGTCTAAATTTGTAACTTGTCTGTGTTTTCGATTGGGCCCCAACATCATGCTCCTCTGGTGAGCTAAGTGGGATTTCTGTATGCAGGCTCCATAGACTATCTTTTTATAATTTTTAAAATATCACCTGCTTATGCTTCATGACGTGTAATATTTTTTTGTGAAAGTGACGTGTAACATTATTGTTAGTCCTATTTTGCCATGTAGTACAAAATAGTGTCTTGTTCGCTTCACTGTTGTAACTATATTTTTGCCCTAGTCATGTGTACTTACATAAACATTTCAGGATGAAGTGACATCAACACAAAAATCTGCGAGCAGTGTGGCATGGCAATTACCGAATGATTATGGATTGGAATTGGAATGTGCTGATGTTCTCGAGCATCAACTAGAGGTGGCAAGACAACGTGTACAGTATTGTCAACGTATAATCAACAAGTTGAGACTGGACATGCAGGTATTAGATGCAGGAGTCAAAAAATGAAACAAGACACCAAGGTAACCATGAAGGAATTGGAGATTTTACAGACTGAAATTTGTGCTATCTGAATCTGGCCAATCCTATTTTCTGAAGAGATTATAGTTCAAATGGAGTTAAGTTGATGCGCACCCATGATGTATGAGCTGTATTTGCCCAGTGTATGTAATTTGCTGTTTGTGTATGCTTTATTATCACCTGTGCTGAACCATAATGCCCAGTTGTTATAATCGGCTGTAATTTCTTTATTGTATAGTGTAGGATTATTCTACCTTTCTATGCCTTGATCTCTTTGTTGTATAGTGTATGCTTTTTAGAGGTGATAGTATTGAGTAGGATAATTCTTCGAATATGCTATATCGTTTAAACGGGGGCCAACTCGCCCAACCAAGGCCCTTCACGGGCTGTCGGATCCATGGGCCTTCTACGTCTCGTAGGATCCATGGGCCTTCTACGTCTCGCACGATCCATGGGCCTTCTACGACTCGCAGGATCCATGGGCCTTCTACATCACATAGGATACATGGGCCGCCGACTCATTTATGGGTCTTGTACGGGCCTTTAATGGGCCGTAGACGGGCCTATAATGGAAATCGTACATTTTATGGACTGACCATAACGGGCCGTTAATAGGCCGTATTTGGTGACGCTATGAAAATGGCCCAACAGACTAACGGACCACAAATGGGCCGACTGTAACGACGGGCTGAATTTGTCCCACAAGCAGAAAATGACAGTAACGGGCCGTAAGTAACCGAATGCTGCAAATGATCCCAAGAATAAATGGGCCCTCAGAAGACCGAAAGTTAACTTGGGCTGGAAACGGCCCAACGGAATAACCGCCCGTTAATGGGTATAAAGTGTTACACTGTTCATTACGGGCCAGTTTCACCGCGGGCCGTTAATGGGTGTAAAGTAATACACTGTTCATTACGGGCCAGTTTCAGCACGGGCCGCTAATGGGCCAAGAGTTACAAAGGGCCTCATATGGGCCGAAAGACGTCAGGGGCCATACATGGGCCAGAAGTGAAAACGGGCTGGAATCATATTGGACGGCCCAGATGACGCTACTGGGCCTAATTCACATAGGGTGTAACGGGCCTTGGGTTAGCGGGCTGTAAATGGGCTATATGCTAATAGGCCGTTAACACGCTTTCCATGGGCCGGCCCGCCAGGTTTTGACCAACTCAAATAGGCCGGCCTTTTCATAGGAATGGGCCACTATTGGGCCCTGCCACGTGTCGACGTATCATAGGCGCCTTCTGTCCAGTGAGTGGATGACATCTGTCCCAATGATGAGCCGACACATGTTTCCTCCAGCCAATGATGATTTTACACATGGAAAATCCCCATTGGTCAGGGCTGTTAATGGGTTATTAGATCCAAAACCCGACCCGATAGATTAACGGCGTTCCGTTACGGTGGATGCCACGTGTCAGTCACCCTTCACGAAATAACTTCTGTGACGCGCGATTTATCGTCATCGAAGTGGACACTTCCGTGATGATAGTTTTGGTAATGTCATGGAACACTTCTACGACAGCACAGGTATGACTATCTTGATTCTGTCATAAAATCGTCATGGATGTACATGCATGACAAAAAACACGACCTACTGTGACAAACACGTATCATCATGGAAGTGTATTTTTTTTGTAGTGATGCAACCAAACACACCCACACGCTTTGTGCTACAGTGACTGATCTGCACCGTCTGAGCTTGATCCAACGGTCATGGTGCCGAGACATGGACATGCCCATGCAGAGGGCGGCTAAACACCACCGAAGTCCCTCTGCTTCTTGAGGCGCACGATGTTGGTGATGCAGGGTGCAACCATCTGCAGAGCCCACTCCCGGTCAACAGGAGCTAGCTCGTCAAAGACAGCGTCCAATGGCACTAATGGATTCCGGTGAAAGAGCCCTGAAAGGATTCGCCCAGCAACGGCGACAGCAGCCCGCAACCCCTCCTTGTCCAGCTCCGCCTCAACCATCGCACGGAGACGGCTCAGCTCCTCGAAGATATAGGTGAAGAAGGAGACCAGGTCAGGAAGCCGCGGCTCATTGAAGTCGACCGGGTGGTCGAACGGGTTTAGCCTGATGGACGGCATGGTCACGCTGGCACGACTGTAGGCATCACACAGCCACAACACGTGCGTGGCAACTTAGTTCACCAAGTGGCTTGGCGATCCTGGACCTCGTCATGATCGGCCTGCTCGCGCTCCAGCCGGCTCCCCTAACGGCCTATCGTATCTCCCGCTTTCTGCAGCAACATCGCTGACGCCTCGAGCATCTTTGTGGTCGACGCTTGCTGCTTTTGAAGGTTCTTGAACTCCCGCACATAAAGGAGGAGCATGGCACTCCTCTCCTCCTTGAGCTCACGGAGCTCCACGTCCTTGGCCCTGAGCTCCGCATCCTTGGCCTAGAGCTCCTGTGTCAGGCGCCTCACCTCGGACTCCGTGATCTGCTGCGCCACCATGGCACCAGGTAGAAGCAATGGGGAGAGGAAGAAAAGAGGGAGAAACAGATGAAAGGCAATGCAATCTACAGGAAGGCGGAGGGAGCCAGCCAAGGAGCGGGGAATCTTTTGGTTTTCACCATGGTAAAACATCGACGACTTCTCACATCAGGGAGCAGTGAGTTTTGCAGGAGGAGTCATCATGACTAATTGCTGTCGCGCATGCTCCCGCCAATCAAAAAAATAAAAATCCTGCAGTGCCTGCTCCCGTCAATCAAAAAATTAAAAATCCTGCCGCACCCAAACACCAGAGCAACATCGCAGTGGATATTTAAATTTACCTACCGACAAGTAGATAAAAAAGGGGTGAAAAAATAAATGTGTCGGCGACCTAGCTAATCGGTCGAACTAGCCCAACTAGTTAGCCACCGTGCTTCACTGATGTACTCGGCGGGAAAGGTGGTCTTTCTTGATTTGACGACTCATTTACTTGCTTCGGTGCTATGACCGAGGAGGACCCAAAAACGCGTGGTAGGGCATCCCACGTCAGGAAGAATATATGCGTGCACCACCCGGGAGGACCCCAAAACCGCGCGGTAGGGTGTGCCACGTCTCGACATGGAGGAAAAATGTGCGTGTAAAAATATATTGTATCAGATGTAGTACCTATGGTTCGACCTCGGGACCTAGCCAGTCGGTCGAAAACACCCCACTAGCCACACAGCTTCATCATGATAACGTGGCACGGAGGATAGGTGTGGTTAGCTCCGTCTCAACCAGCCACAACATCTCTTGTTCTAGGCGATTCTTCTATTTTCCAAGCTTTTTTTAGTTGTAATAACACCACGGCAAGCTAGCGCCGCTCTTCGTGTGTGCCCGTGCAAAGGTTAGACGATGGAGAGGACAGAGAGATCGCAGACCTGGGACCCACCAGTAAGTGAGTCAACGGTCATGCACATGTTGACGAGGCACTCCCTCTACTCTAGTCAACGTAATACTGTATAAAATCAAGTTATGGGATAAAGCCAACAACCGTTGTTGTTTCAGGCTATCGACTTACGCTTTGTAGTCGAAGTTGCCAGTTTGAATCTCGCCTTTCAGAATTGTTAGTTTTAGGTCCAAATTTGATTAATGACAAGTGGGACCCCCGTGTGTTGTTCCGCTATTTCAGTGTAGGATGGTTTTTTTGAACAAACACTTTGCACGGTTAGACAAGTAACGGCATGAGTTACACATATTTTGCAAGTTTACGAACAAAAATGACGGCGGCATAGTGCTACGTCTTGAGCTTGCGTTGGTTTTCCTCGAAGAGGAGAGGGTGATGCAGCAATAGTAGCGTAAGTATTTCCCTCAGTTTTTGAGAACCAAGGTATAAATCCAGTAGGAGGCTCCTCAACAAGTCCCATGAACCTACACAAACAAATAAAGAACTCGCAACCAACTCGACAAAGGGGTTGTCAATCCCTTCACGGCCACTTGCGAAAGTGAGATCTGATAGAGATAGTATGATAAGATAAATATATTTTGGGTATTTTATAATATAAATGCAGAAAATAAAGATGCAAATAAAAGTAGATTGGAAGCATATATGATAAGAGATAGACCTGGGGGCCATAGGTTTCACTAGAGGCTTCTCTCAAGAGCATAAGTATTACGGTGGGTGAACAAATTACTGTCGAGCAATTGATAGAAAAGAAAATAATTATGACGTTATCTAGGCATGATCATGTATATAGGCATCACATCCATAACAAGTAGACCGACTCCTGCCTGCATCTACTACTATTACTCCACACATCGACCGCTATCCAGCATGCATCTAGAGTATTAAGTTCATAAGAACAGAGTAACGCATTAAGCAAGATGACATGATGTAGAGGGATAAACTCAAGGAATATGATATAAACCCCATCTTGTTATCCTCGATGGCAACAATACAATACGTGTCTTGCAACCCTTTCTGTCACTGGATAAGAACACTGCAAGATTGAACCCAAAGCTAAGCACTTCTCCCATGTCAAGAAAGACCAATCTAGTAGGCCAAAACAAACTGATAATTCGAAGAGACTTGCAAAGATAACTCAATCATACATAAAAGAATTCAGAGAAGATTCAATTATTATCCATAGATAAATCTGATCATAAACCCACAATTCATCAGATCTCGACAAACACACCGCAAAAAGAGATTACATCGAATAGATCTCCACAAGAGAGGGGGAGAACATTGTATTGAGATCCAAAAAGAGAGAAGAAGCCATCTAGCTAATAACTATGGACCCGTAGGTCTGTGGAAAACTACTCACAACTCATCAGAGAGGCAAGGAGATTGATGTAGAAGCCCTCCATGGTCGATTCCCCCTCCGGCAGAGTGCCGGCGAAGGCTCCAAGATGGGATCTCGCGGATACAGAAGGTTACGGTGGTGGAAACTGTGTTTCATCCTGCCCCTGGATGTTTTCGGGGTACGTAGGTATATATAGGAGGAAGAAGTACGTCGGTGGCCGCCCGAGGGGCCCACGAGACAGGGGGCGCGCCCTCCTATCTCGTGGGATCCTCGGCTATTTCTTAACTTGCACTCCAAGTCCTCCGGATCACGTTCGTTCCAAAAATCACGCTCCCGAAGGTTTCATTCCATTTGGACTCTGTTTGATATTCCTTTTCTTCGAAATACTGAAATATGCAAAAAAAACAGCAATACGGGTTGGGCCTCCGGTTAGTAGGTTAGTCCCAAAAATGATATAAATATGTAAAATAAAGCCCATAAACATCCAAAAGGGGTAATATAATAGCATCGAACAATCAAAAATTATAGATACGTTGGAGACGTATCAAGCATCCCCAAGCTTACTTCCTGCTCGTCCTCGAGTAGGTAAATGATAAAAAGAAGAATTTTTTATGTGGAATGCTACCTAGCATAATTCTCAATGTAATTTTCTTTAATGTGGCATGAATGTTCAGATCCAAATGATTCAAAATAAAAGTTCATGTTGATAAAATAAATAGTAACACTTCAAGCATACTAATCAAAGTAATCATGTCTTCTCAAAATAACATGGCAAAAGAAAGTTCATCCCTACAAAATCATATAGTTAGGCTATGCTTCATTTTCGTCACACAAAGATGTTCCCAACTTCTATACCCCCGATGGCAAGCCAAGCAATTGTTTCATACTTAAATAATCTCAAACTTTTTCAACCTTCACGCAATACATGAGCGTGAGCCACGGATATAGCACTATGGGTGGAATAGAATATGATGATGGGGATTGTGTGGAGAAGACAAAAAAGGAGAAAGTCTCACATTGATGAGGATAATCAACGTGCTATGGAGATGCCCATTAATTGATGTCAACATGAGGAGTAGGGATTGCCATGCAACGGATGGACTAGAGCTATAAATAAATGATCAACAAAAGAAAACTAGTGGGTGTGCATCCAACTTGCTTGCTCACGAAGACCTAGGGCATTTGAGGAAGCCCATCGTAGGAATATACAAGCCAAGTTCTATAATGAAAAATTTCCACTAGTATGAAAAAGACAACTTATGAGACTCACTATATGAAAAACATGGTGCTACTTTGAAGCACAATATATGAGACTCGCTACATGAAAAACATGGTGCTACTTTGAAGCACAAGTGTGGAAAAAGAGATAGTAGCATTGCCCTTTTTATTTTTTTATTTTTTCTCTTTTTTTTTCTTTTTCTTTTTCTTTTCTTTTCTTTTTTTGGGCCTTTCTTTTTTTTGGCCTTTCTTCTTTTTTTTTCTTTGGGCAATGCTCTAAAAATGATGATCATCACACTTCTATTGATTACAACATACGAACTACAACTCGAAACTAGAACAAGATATGACTCTATATGAATGCCTCCGGCAGTGTACCGGGATGGTGCAATGAATCAAGAGTGACATGTATGAAAAATAATGCATGGTGTCTTTGCCACAAATACGATGTCAACTACATGACCATGCAATGGCAATATGACAAAAGTAATGTATGTCATGATGATGATAAACGGAACGGTGGAAAGCTGCATGGCAATATATCTCGGAATGGCTATGGAAATGCCATAATAGGTAGGTATGGTGGATGTTTTAAGGAAGATATAAGGAGGTTTATGTGTGATAGAGAGTATCATATCACGGGGTTTGGATGCACCGGCGAAGTTTGCACCAACTCTCAAGGTGAGAAAGGGCAATGCACGGTACCGAAGAGGCTAGCAATGGCGGAAAGGTAAGAGTGCGTATAATCCATGGACTCAACATTAGTCAAAAGAACTCATATACTTATTGCAAAAATTTAGAAGTCATCAAAAACCAAGTACTACGTGCATGCTCCTAGGGGGATAGATTGGTAGGGAAAGACCATCGCTCGTCCCTGACCGCCACTCATAAGGATGCACAAGCCAGGTACACTTCATGTTAAAAATTTGTTACATAACTTTAACCATACGTGCATGCTACGGGACTTGCTAACTTCAACACAAGCATTCTTTAAATTCATAATCACCCAACTAGCATGACTTTAATATCACTACCTCCATATCTCAAAACAATTATCAACTATCAAATTGATCATAGCATCCAATTCACTTCCTATGATAGTTTTTATTATACCCAACTTGGATGCTCACCATTCTAGGACCAAATTCTAACCATAGCAAATACCATGATGTTCTAAAAGACTCTCAAAATAATATAAGTGAAGCATGAGAGACAAGCAATTTCTATAAAATCAAGTCACCACCATGCTCTAAAAGATGTAAGTAAAGCACTAGAGCAAAAACTATCAAGCTCAAAAGATATAAGTGAAGCACATAGAGTATTTTAGCAAATTGTAAACAAATAGGCTTCTCCAAAAAGGTGTGTACAGCAAGGATGATTGTGGTAAACTAAAATACAAAGACTAATATAATACACAACGCTCCAAGCAAAACACATATCATGTGGCAAATAAAAATATAGCTCCAAGTAAAGTTACCAATGAACAAAGACGAAAGAGGGGATGCCTTCCCGGGGCATCCCCAAGCTTAGGCTTTTGTCTATCCTTGAATATCTTGGGGTGCCTTGGGCATCCCCAAGCTTAGGCTCTTGCCACCCTTTATTCCATAGTCCATAAAAGCTTTACCCAAAACTTGTAAACTTCACAACACAAAACTCAACAGGAAATCTTATAAGCTCTGTTAGTGAAAGAAAACAAAACCACCACATAAGGTACTGTAATGAACTCATTATTTTGGTTTTAAACCTACTGTATTCAAACTTCTCTATGGTTTATAAATTATTTTACTAGCCATAGATGCATCAAAATAAGCAAACAGCACACGAAAAACAGAATCTGTCAAAAACAGAATAATCTGTAGCAATCTGTAACTAACGCAAACTTATGGAACTCTAAAAATCCTACAAAAATAGGACGTACTGGAAAATTTGTTTATTGATCAGAAGCAAAAAGAATCAATGCACAATCACGTTCCTGTGATTTATTGAATTTTTTCTCGTGAGCGCAAAGTTTCTGTTTTCAGCAGAATCAAATCAACTATCATCATAGTTTATCCTTAGGTTCTACTTGGCACAAACACTAAATAACACATAAAAACACATCTAAACAGAAATTAGATGCAAAATTTTATTACTAAACAGGAACAAAAACAAAAAAACACAAATAAAATTGGGTTGCCTCCCAACTAGCGCTATCGTTTAACGCCCCTAGCTAGGCATAAAGCAAAGATAGATGTAACGAGTGCCATCTTTGGCACTTGATTCATAAGTAGCCCGCATGATAGATTCATAAGGTAATTTGACTTTGTTTCTTGGAAAGTGCTCCATGCCTTTCTTTAATGGAAATTTGAATCCAATATTCCCTTCCTTCGTATCAATAATCGCGCCAATCGTTCTAAGGAAAGGTCTACCAAGAATAATGGAGCAAGAAAGATTGTAATCTATATCAAGAACGATAAAATCCACGGGCACCAAATTTCTATTTGCAACAATAAGAACATCATTGATCCTTCTCATTGGCTTTTTGATGGTGGAATCCGCAAGGTGCAAATTTAAAGAGCAATCATCAAGATCATGGAAACCTAGAATATCACATACAGTTTTTGGAATCGTGGAAACACTAGCACCCAAATCACACAAAGCAAAACACTCATAATCTTTAATTTTAATCTTTATAGTAGGTTCCCACTCGTCATTAAGTTTTCTAGGTATACAAACTTCCAAATTAAGTTTCTCATCAAAAGATTGCATCAAGGCATCAACAATATGTTTGGTAAAAGCTTTGTTTTGACTATAAGCATGTGGAGAATTAACAACGGATTGCAACAAGGAAATACAACCTTCTAAAGAACAATTATCATAATCAAATTCCTTGAAATCCGAGATAGTGGGTCCAATGCTATTCAAAGTTGTGACTTCTCCAATCTTACTTTTACCAAAATTAGCATCAAGATCTAAAAAATCTGAATTCTTGGGACGCCTTCTAGGCAAAGTTGATTCATCATCAGTCACATAGTCATCAAAATTCATATTGCAAAACATAGATCTAATAGGAGACGCATCAATAACTTTAAGATCCTCATCATTATTTTCATAGAAACTAGAAGAACACGCTTTTATAAAGCTATCTTTTTTAGCATGCAATCTAGTGGTTCTTTCCTTACACCCATCAATGGAAATTCTCATTGATTTCAGAGACTCATTGATATCATGCTTAGGAGGAGAAGATCTAAGTTTAAGAGAATCAACATCAAGCGAAAGTCTATCAACGTTCCTAGCCAAATTGTCAACTTTGAGCAATTTTTCTTCAAGCAAAGCATTAAAATTCTTTTGAGAAAACATAAAATCCTTCACACTATTCTCAAAATCATAGGGCATCTTATTGAAATTACCATAAGAATTATTGTAGGAATTTCCATAATTATTAGAGGAATTACTAGGGAACGGTCTAGCATTAAAGTTTCCTCTATAAGCATTGTTTCCAAAACTATTCCTACCAACAAAATTCACATCCATAGATTCATTATTATTCTCAATCAAGGAAGACAAAGGCATATCATTAGGATCAAAAGGAGTGTTTTTAGTAGCAAAAAATTTCATAAGTTCATCCATCTTTCCACTCAAAACATTGATTTCTTCTATAGCATGCGCTTTTTTACTAGAAGATCTTTCGGTGTGCCATTGAGAATAATTAGCCATAATATTATCAAGAAGTTTTGTAGCATCACCCAATGTTATTTCCATAAACGTGCCTCCCGCGGCCGAATCTAAGAGATTTCTAGAAGTAAAGTTCAAACCGGCATAAAATTTTTGTATGATCATCCATAAATTCAAACCATGAGTAGGGTAATTGCGAAGCATCAATTTCATTCTTTCCCAAGATTGGGCAACATGCTCATGATCAAGTTGTTTAAAATTCATAATATAGTTCCTAAGAGTGATGATCTTAGTGGGAGGAAAATACATAGAGATAAAAGCATCTTTGCACTTGTTCCAAGAATCAATACTATTTTGAGGCAAAGACAAAAACCAAACTTTAGCACGATCTCTCAGTGAAAACAGAAATAACTTCAATTTGACAATATTGTTATCCGTATCTTTCTTCTTTTGCATATCACACAAATCAACAAAGTTGTTTAGATGAGTAGCGGCATCTTCACTAGGAAGCCGGCGAATTGATCTTTCATAACAAGATTCAGCAAAGCAGTATTGATTTCACAAGACTCAACATCATTAAGAGGAGCAATTGGAGTACTAAGGAAATCATTATTATTGGTATTCGAGAAATCACACAATTTGGTATTATCTTGCGCCATGGGAACAAGTAATCCAACACACAAGCAAACAGAAAAAGGCAAGCGGAAAAGAGAGGAGGAGATTGGGAAGAAGAGGGCGAATAAAATGGCAAGGGTGAAGTGGGGGAGAGGAAAACGAGAGGCAAATGGCAAATAATGTAAATGCGAGGGAGATGAGTTTGTGATGGGTACTTGGTATGTCTTGACTTGAGCGAAGACCTCCCCGGCAACGGCGCCAGAAATCCTTCTTGCTACGTCTTCAGCTTGCGTTGGTTTTCCTCGAAGAGGAGAGGGTGATGCAGCAATAGTAGCGTAAGTATTTCCCTCAGTTTTTGAGAACCAAGGTATCAATCCATTAGGAGGCTCCTCAACAAGTCCCACGAACCTACACAAACAAATAAAGAACTCGCAACCAACGTGACAAAGGGGTTGTCAATCCCTTCACAACCACTTGCGAAAGTGAGATCTCATAGAGATAGTATGATAAGATAAATATATTTTTGGTATTTTATAATATAAATGCAGAAAATAAAGATGCAAATAAAAGTAGATTGGAAGCAAATATGATAAGAGATAGACCTGGGGGCCATAGGTTTCACTAGAGGCTTCTCTCAAGAGCATAAGTATTACGGTGGGTGTACAAATTACTGTCGAGCAATTGATAGCAAAGGGAATAATTATGATGTTATCTAGGCATGATCATGTATATAGGCATCACATCCATAACAAGTAGACCGACTCCTGCCTGCATCTACTACTATTACTCCACACATCGACCGCTATCCAGCATGCATCTAGAGTATTAAGTTCATAAGAACAGAGTAACGCATTAAGCAAGATGACATGATGTAGAGGGGTAAACTCAAGCAATATGATATAAACCCCATCTTGTTATCCTCGATGGCAACAATACAATACGTGTCTTGCAACCCTTTCTGTCACTGGGTAAGAACACCGCAAGATTGAACCCAAAGCTAAGCACTTCTCCCATGGCAAGAAAGACCAATCTAGTAGGACAAACCAAACTTATAATTTGAAGAGACTTGCAAAAATAACTCAATCATACATAAAAGAATTCAGAGAAGATTCAATTATTATCCATAGATAAATCTGATCATAAACCCACAATTCATCGGATCTCGACAAACACACCGCAAAAAGAGATTACATCGAATAGATCTCCACAAGAGAGGGGGAGAACATTGTATTGAGATCCAAAAAGAGAGAAGAATCCATCTAGCTAATAACTATGGATCCGTAGGTCTGTAGTAAGCTACTCACAACTCAACGGAGAGTCAAGGATGTTGATGTAGAAGCCCTCCGTGGTCGATTCCCCCTTCGGCAGAATGCCGGCGAAGGCTCCAAGATGGGATCTCGCGGATACAGAAGGTTATGGTGGTGGAAATTGTGTTTTGTCCTGCCCCTAGATGTTTTCGGGGTATGTAGGTATATATAGGAGGAAGAAGTACGCCGATGGCCGCCTGAGGGGCCCACGAGACAGGAGGCGCGCCCTACAGGGGGGGCACACCCTCCTATCTCGTGGGAGCCTCGGCTGTTTCTTAACTTGCACTCCAAGACGTCTAGATCACGTTCATTCCAAAAATCATGCTCCCGAAGGTTTCATTCCGTTTGGACTCCGTTTGATATTCCTTTTCTTCGAAATACTGAAAAAGGCAAAAACAGCAATACGGGTTGGGCCTCCGGTTAGTAGGTTAGTCCCAAAAATGATATAAATGTGTAAAATAAAGCCCGTAAACATCCAAAAGGGGTAATATAATAGCATGGAACAATCAAAAATTATAGATACGTTGGAGACGTATCACATAGAATATCACATTCACCCTGCAGCTTAGATGCTATGGTGACACGAGTTTTTACACCGTTGGAAGTGAAATCCAATGGCTTGGGAGTAGTCTTTGTAATTATGCGCAATTTCCAAACTCTCTAAAGGTTTTTTTGCAAATAAAACATTCAGGCCTCGTGTGTGCCACTGCATCTTGGATCCAACGCCTCCCCATTGCTCATATTGGGTGCTCATTATAGCTTAATTACCCGCTATGGTGATATGAGCATCTAGGTCATATGATCAGTGATCAGATGGCACATGCATACACTAGTAGAAAAGGGGGCATTGGTCCAGGCTGGGTCAGCCCATTAGTCCCGGTTCAATCCAGGACCGGGACCAATGGGGGCATTGGACCCGGTTCGTGAGCCCCGGGGGCCGGCCGGGCCACGTGGTCCATTGGTCCCGGTTCGTCTGGACCATTTGGTCCCGGTTGGTGGGACGAACCGGGACCAATGGTCCTCGCTCCTGGCCCACCACTATTGGTCTCGGTTGGAGGCATGAACCGGGATCAAAGGCCGCCCATTAGTCCCGGTTCATACCACCAACCGGGACTAAAGGGTTGGTCCTCGTTGGGGCCACAGTTTAGTCCCACCTCGCCAACCGAAGGGGTCTCACACCGATTTATAAGCCCCTCCCTCTCTTCCTTGTTGAGCTCCTCTCAAAGTGAAAATAGATGCCCTTATACAGGGAATTTGACCTAAATTCATATTAAATTTCTCTGAAGTTAGTAGAAATTTATTATGAATTTAGTTCTAATTTTCTCAATAAGCGCATCTATGCTCATTTTTTTAGTAAAGTTAATCACAACTATTTTTTCTTCTATTTATTTCTGAGTAGTTTTTCATATAGTTTTTTTTCTTTTCTGCTATATTTATTTTTTTCTATTTATTTCTGAGTTGTAATAAGTCATTAAAAATAAAAAAGATTTTAGTAAAGTTAATCACAACTATTTTTTTCTTCCATTTATTTCTGAGTAGTTTTTTATATAGTTTTTTTTCTTTTCTGCTATATTTATTTTTTCTATTTATTTCTGAGTTCTAATAAGTCATTAAAAATAAAAAAGATTTTAGTAAAGTTAATCACAACTATTTTTTCTTCTATTTATTTCTGAGTAGTTTTTTATATTTTTTTCTTTTCTGCTATATTTATTTTTTTCTATTTATTTCTGTGTGGTAATAAGTCATTAAAAATAAAAAAGAGGCGCAATGCTAGTTAATTCGCTTCAAGCCTTTCGGAATAGTGTAAACTGCACTACACATAGCTCCGTGCAGTCTACCCTATTCCTCAAGGCTTGAAGCGAACCAAGCGAACCAACTAAAAAACAGCTATAGAAAATAAATAAGTAATTAGACGGGTCCAATGGTACCGGTTGGTGGCACCAACCGGGACCAATGCCACTCTTTAGTCCCTGGTTGGTGGCACCAACCGGGACCAATGCCCCTCTTTAGTCCCGGTTGGTGGCACCAACCGGGACCAAAGCCCTCTGCTTCCCGCCCTTTGGGCTACTGAAAAGAGGCCTTTGGTCCCGGTTGGTGCCACCAACCGGGACCAAAGAGGGGCATTGGTCCCGGTTTGTGCCATGAACCGGGACCAAAGCCTTTGCTATATAAGGAAAATTTCAGAACCGCATCCCCACTTCGATCTCTCCTCCTCCTCGATCTCCCGACGCTGCGCGCGTCGCCTACCGCCACCTTGCCGTCGCCGCCCCGCCCCGATGCCGTCGCCACCCTGCGCCGACGTCGTCGCTGTCCCGCCCTGCCCCGACGCCGTCGCCGCCCCGCCCCGCCCTGCTGCCCCGACATCGCCGCCCCGACGCCGTCGCCGCCCTGCGCCGCACCTCGCCGTCGCCGTCGACCTCACCGTGAGCAACTTTTTATGATTTTTGTTAGATTTTTTTAGATTTTTTTGTAGTTTATAGATTTTTTTGTTAGATTAGCTGTGTAGTAATTTAGATATGTAGTTCATGGTATGTTAATTTAGATTGTGTAATTAATTTGTTCATATTGTGTTAGATTTTTTTCTGTTAATAGATTTTTTGGTGATATTATTGTTGAATATGCATGTTTGGTGATATTATTGTTAAAAGATTTTTTTGGTGATATTTAGATTGTGTTAGTAAGTACTAGTTTATTTTTTTTGGTAATATAATTAGTTAGAAAAATACTAGTTAGTTAGAAAAATACTAGTTTATTTTTAGTAAGTACTATTTTATTTTATTTATAATAAGTGCTTCATATATAGTTGAACTAGCTAGTTGATTTAATAAACTAATTTATTTTACTATATATAGAAGTAGTTTGTAGTAAGTGCTACTTTATTTATTTATAGTAAGTGCTACTTTGTTTTTAGTAAGTACTACTTTCTTTTTAGTAAGTACTACTTTATTTATTTATAGTAAGTGCTTAGTAGTTGAACTAGATAGTTGATTTAATTAATAAAACTACTTTATTTAACTATATATAAAAGTAGTTTGTAGTAAGTGCTACTTTATTTATTTATAGTAAGTGCTACTTTATTTATTTATAGTAAGTGCTACTTTGTTTTTAGTAAGTACTACTTTATTTATTTATAGTAAGTGCTTAGTAGTTGAACTAGATAGTTGATTTAATTAATAAAACTACTTTATTTAACTATATATAGAAGTACGTATTTCCCGCGTCGACGTCGGCGATGCCTATCCCGCATCCTCATCGTCGTCGACTCGGCGGTGGAGGCCTGCTCGATCAGGGCCATGTTCGGGACTGGGCTCCGTCGGGCTGGTATTGGGAGGTGCTACCTTCTGGGGGACGTAGGTTGGTGAGGAGGCAGCCCGTTGTTGACCCGATCCTTGTTTGGTGGCGGTCGCGTGGGCCAGTGACGGTGCTGAGGCTTCCGGACACCGCGGAGGTGGTACGTCACCGTGTCAGCGAGGAGGACGAGCACGTCCGTCGCTACATGGTTGCGTTGGAGGGCAGGTTCGACAATACCTGGCAGGTTCTTCAGGGATCTCAGTGGAGCTATGATCCTGTGATCGTTCCTTATCTTTCGGTGTCCACCGCCCGCGACGATACCCGTCGGGCGCTACGGTTCTAGCTATATTAATTAGTGATGCTATATGTATGATAGTATTCGACGATGTACGGACACAAGAGATGATGTACTTTTGGTTATAATTGAATGCATGCTAATTTGAATACTACTTTATTTTACGATTTGGTTTTGCTTATTGAATGCTCATATTGGAAAAGTACTCCTACTTTGAATGCTAAAATTGAAGAGCACTCTATGCATAAATCTAGGAGCCCCCTCCATCATCCACGCCGTCGTGGGGGTAGCTTCTCCTTCATTCCCGTGTGCTAGACAATTTGTTGTAATAATGCACTCGGGAATGAAAGGAGGAGCTACATACCATCACCGATAGTCAACCCATGATTAATAATAATGATCTAATTTAGGTTTTTTAGTACATATATTTAATATTTGAATTATGAACTTAGGACGGAAATGTCATACTCGGACGATGAAAACCGCCCGGGGGAGTGCGACTGGTGCCACGACGACCGAGGTATGTGCGACAGTTTCATTGAGCTGGACGAAGATCGGGCGCTTCAGCATTAAGCTCGAGGAGACCTTCGATGTTCATACGGTACGCAACGACGACAATAGTTTTTTCGTAATTAAGCACGACTTCAACTATTTTAACGTGTATTTTTCATCTTTTCCAATTCGACTAGCTTATCCCATGCTTTGCAAGACGCTATGTCTTGGAGAGGATGGGTTTTGAAGACCATGAAAGTATGGAAACAAAAAAAATTATCCTAAGTACCCATCATGGTGTGGATTTTCAAGTAAAGCTGTACAATTCTCAGAGTGTAATCCATTTTGGTTGCAAAAACTGGGAAGCACTTCGCAAGATGTATGGTTTTGATGAGGGTATGCTTGTCACCATGGATCTTGGTGATCCTACAATCGCGCAAGAGAGACCTTCAATTTTCGTCCTTGTGGATACACCTCCAATTCTTCCCCCATGTGAGCTTAACATAGCTATTAAGTAATTTATATTGTTTATTTCAAAATAGTTGACAACTTATTTCCATTGACAGCTTATTTTCATTCTTCAAAGAATATGCGGAAGATGGTAGACAGAACCTACTACACCGAAGGCTCCGAATTAACTTATTAGGAGAAAAATCATCTGGTCGCATTTTGTACTGATCTTGAGAATTACAATATCTACAATCAAACTCCTCAACATTATGGTCAATACGTGCCACTAGTGCACGTGTTGAACTACGGTAACTACCATGGAGATACCCTGGTAAGATTTTTTACTATTACGACATCCGTGCATCTTTTTGCACACGTCTAAAACTAGTACATCATTGCTAACTAAGAAGTTATTACTATGTTTTTCAACAGATAATCCCGAATGATTGTGTGCCTCATCTGATGTATACACACGGTAGCCTTCATGTTTTGAATATACAACCAGGTCTTCCTATGAATCTGAACTGTCCATACCGGGTTTCTAAAAGAAGTGGAGACATGACAATCAAATAATGGAAAAATGTATGGACAGTCGTAAGGAGCTTCTTGGAAGCAACAATCAGCGAAGGGCAAGAATTGGAGACAAGATGATCACCATTCTTCATAATGGAGAGTCAGGGTCTATATTGTTTTATGATATTTTACCTTAAGGGTGTTTAGGTCATGTCCTACCTGATACTGATGATCATGTGCTAAGAACAATTATGTAGGGTTGGGTTCGATGACTATGAGGATGATGATCGTATGACTTATTATTAATAATGAGTAGAAGTTGTATGATGATGCATGATTAGTAGGACTTGTTATTATATATGATGATGTATGATGCGAGCATGCATGAGTTATTATATCAGCGGGTGAAATGAACATATATAGCAGCAGCGTTGGTAAACCAAGGACGAAGATATAAGAGAGGACACTTCTCTCTATTAGCTAGCTAATAACAACCTAAAAATAACCCCCAAAACCACTAAAGCAGCCACTTTTCTAAAAAAACATGGACTTTTGTTCCCGGTTAGTGCCACCAACCGGGACCAAAGGCCCCCTGACTGGGCTCGGCGCACAGGGCCACGCGGAGGCACATTGGTCCCGGTTCGTGTTAGAACTGGGACTAATGGGTGGAGGTATTAGTAATGACCCATTAGTCCCGGTTCATGAACCGGGACTAAAGGCCCTTACGAACCGGGACTATTAGGTGTTTTTCTACTAGTGATAGTACTTGTAGTTTCTGTGCAATTCCCAAATTCTCTCAGCCGTATATTGCAAAAACATTCAAACCTCCTACTGTGCGCTATTAGATCTCCGTGAACTCGTATCACCATAGAATCTACGGTGCGGGAGAACCTCATATTCTCCCGTGCGAGAAAACATAAGCTGCTCTCGCAGCTTCGATGCTATGATGATACGAGCTTCGAGGTCGTTTGATCTGAGATCCAATGGCATATGAGCAGTCTTTGTGCTTGCAAGAAGTGGCTGAACACTTTGGGGGCTTTTCTTCAAAAAACCATTCAAACCACCGAGGAGGTGTTGGGTTACAAATCCAATGGCCCCGAGAGCTTGTATCACGAAAGCATCTAAGGTGTGGTAGCACATGATATTCTTACATACAGGAGAATATGATGTCCTCCTTCATCTTAGATGCTACGATGATACGAGCTTCGAGGTCATTGGATATGGGATCCGAGGGCATCTGAGTAGTTTTTGTACAAACTATGTGCAATTCTCAAACTCATCAAGGTTTCCTATAAAAATATTAAGACATTATATGAGCTGCTATATCCTAGATCTACAAGCTCCAAGCAACTCATATCGGCATATCGCATCTAAGGTATGGGGGCACATGATATTCTCCTGGGGAGGAGGGGTGGGGGGTGCACAACCAATCGGTCGTTGGGAGGGTGGGGACAAATATATTCTAAACAACCCTAAACAGAGCTTCACAATTTTATCTAAGGTCGAGCGGTTGACCCCCGGCAACCATAGCTCCGCCTAAACACAACATTTGCATGTACTGTAGTGCTAGACTTAATATTCATATTTTAGTTTCTTGTTCATTTTAAATATTGAATTGAGGACCATGCATGTATTACATTTTACTCCCTTCATTCCTAAATATTAGTCTTTTTAGAGATTTCAAATGGACTGGCACATACGGATGTATATAGACATATTTTAGAGTGTAAATTCACTCATTTTGCTCTGTATGTAGTCACTTGTTCAAATCTCTATAAGACTAATATTTAGGAACAGAAAGAGTATTTTTGAATTCGTGTCATACATGCATGGTTTGGAAAAATAGATGCACTATACTTATTGGATTGTTGTTGTGTTCGTGTCTCTCTGTATCTCTGTGTGTGTGTGTGTGTGTGGTCATATGCTTGATACATACAAAGTTTTCTCACCTCCATATTGTTCATCTTTTAAATTTTAGTTTGCATTGAAAAACTTAAAAGGGATACCATGAAATGTGAAATCCACGTTGAGATCACTATATCACAAATTCACTCTAGTTCAACAACTCGTCATAAATCAATTCCCACATTGAGATTAGTATTTGCAAGGAAAATATGGGCATTGTAATACACATTGGTTCGTTCGGCAATTTAAAAGGTTCCTTTCGTATTCTCGAATGGTAGGACCCAATGGCGTACCAGCCAGACCTTGGCTCGTGTTGATCCTAAAAAAAATCGGGCTCGTGTCCTTCTGGTGGCGTGCGTGGTATGCACATTAGGCAACCCCAACTAGTCGAGCCTCCGTGTTTCGAGTCGAAATATCTGGCGGCCAGAATTCCAGCCCTAGGAAATTCCCCTCATGTCCCCAGTCCATAATAACTACCGATGAACAACGGAGGGATGCTTTAGTAACTAGACAATGTTACCTACCATGTCGAGCACGGTTCAATTCCCTTGGTCGCCGCTCGCCAAGGTCACCTGTCAACTGCATTGCCTAGTACTACTACTACACCAGGATGAGCACAGAATTGAGCATGTTTGTTCGTACCTAGTACTTGAGTTAATATATCAGGCAATGCACTGGTACGGAGGGATTATCCTTTTACTCTGGATATATAACTTGTCTGAAGTCTAACTAAGCAAAATGTTTGACCAAATCCTTTCTTAAGAAATACAACAGGACAGATGTATGGCTTGAAAATTTATTGCATGATGCAGGTTATGATATTGTTTCGAATCCTAGATCTTAAATTTCAGAAAATCCAAAAGTGACCATAAATTCTTGAAACTGAGCATGGTTACGTGATATGGCACAAATATTACTTCGTAATTTTTTTCTTCAATTTGAGACAAGCTGCTTATGACAAGTTGCACAAATGAAGAGCCAAGGTATTTTGGAACAAAGACGTGTCACATTAAGGCGAACGCTTTCACTATTGAAACCGTGGGCCTTTACATGCCGCCACGAGTCCCTCTTCTCATTGGCAGGTGCCGTCCGAGCAAGCGTGTGAGTCGACGTGAGGCGTGCAAGCAGACCGCTGTGCAGGCTCACCGGGAGGCGAGCCCTTTGACCAGGCTCCGCCGCCCACCTTCGTCCCAACTGCTCCCACTTTTAATGTCGCCGGCGCCGCATTTTAAAATCAACCCCGCACTACCCAGTATCGCTACAATCTTCTCTCTTCCTCTCTGTTTCTCCTGTCGTCTACCTCCAACCAGCCTGACCTAAACGTACGCCATGCCGCATCATGATGCTCTGCCCTTAGTCTTCCAGTTTCCTGAGGAACACACCCAGCTGGAGTCTCAAGAACATAAGTTGCTTTGGGACGAGCTTGAACTGGCCTTGCGGGATGACACCGCTCCTGTCCCCGCTCCTGTTCTGGCTCCCGTCGCCCTGACTGCGGCAGCGCCCATCCCCGTGGCATTGATGGGTTGGGAGCCGCACATTGTTGCCGAGCTTGATGCCACGGCATTGCACGAGGTCCCCGCTGACTTTCACGCGCCCGTGCACCTGCTAGCGCATGCGCCTGCGCGTGCACTGACACGCACGCCCGTGCCGGTGCACGTGCACCTCCCAGTGCATGCACCTGTGCGTGCACTGACGTGCGTGCCCGTGCACACGAATGTCTCCACCGTGCCGTTGACAGCGCCTGTCCCCACGTGGGTGCCATGCCCCCCTCAGCGGCATTGATGGACGCAATTGACCGCTTCCTTGCACCAACGCCAGTCGCCTCCTCCCACCAGTTGACTCGCTCCGAAGTCCAGAACAATTTCGCCTTCCTTGAAGCTAGGCCAACGTCTAGGAGTACGCCAACAACGGCACAAGACGCCGCCGTCGCCGTCGGTTAATGGCCCGACGACACACAGAGCACGGCAGAGGAGCCGCTTCCCACCGCAAGACGCCCCCGCCGCCGCCGCGTAATCTAAATTTGCCATGAAAAACATTCGGATTGTCATGCTTAAAAGCCGAACATTTATCATTTCCGTTTATTTAGGTCGATCGTCGTATAATTTAAAGTCGGAGTCAGACTGCACGAAATATATGGTTTGATCGATCGAATGTTCTGCTAGAGCTATATCAAATTAAATATAAAACTTCATCAAGCCACATGTATTCCTTGTCATCCAACGACCTAGACTGCTTCAACGTCGAGCGCTCAACATGTTTAGTGTGCAGTTAATTTCATGCCAAAAATAGTGCTAATCACATCATAACACGTAAATAATATCCTACTTAATATCCGCATGCACTTAATATACTTCCAAATTAATGTGCATTGCACGTAGTGCCGTAACTTGTGAACGCGTCTAGATATGGTCAACGGCAACATCGCCCGCGAGTTCTTCGTTTTTGCCCATGCGTCTAAACGCAGAAGGGAGGAGAGAGAGAGAGAGCACATATGGAACCCACTAGTAAGTGAAGGTGAATAGTACTAAAAATAATATTACATGTTATCCATTAAATAGGTTGTGGTAATATAAAAACATTATGTGAACAAAGGGGGTACAACAAATATTGTTGTTCTATGTATGTTGCCTATTGGCGTGCGGCTTGAAGGCACTGGTCGCGTGGTCGATCCTGTCCTTTATTTTTTAATTTGTATATGGGTCCAAATTTGTTTCATGACATGTGGGCCCCTCGGTGTGTAGTTTGGAGCACTTTAATTTGTGGGTCGAAATTTTTTCCATTCCAAGTGGACTATCGGTGTGTAGTTTTGTAGCTTATTTGTAATAATTAAAGAGAACAACAGAGTCTCTTGCAATAATACCATGGTGTGACATTGAAGGCAAGAAAGGACATGCGAGAGAGGGATGACCGAGCCAGAGGGAAATCAACTTGGTGAGGTGCGGGGGTTGCAACGGTATTTGGAGTAGTTGTGGGCTGAATGCTACGAAAATATAATCTAAACCGACCGGAATAAATGCCTACACAAATTAATCCAAGGTTGGAGTGCCTCTCGCAATGTAAATAGCTCCTGCTTTGCGAGGGATGGAGAGGTAGCTTCAATGTGTGGAAGATACAGCGTGAGAAAGCGAGGTCAATCGAGAGACATATAGATAGAGAGACAAAGTGAGTGTGGTCTGACATTCATTGAACAGATATATATGCTCTGGAGAGATATTGTCCGATTGAGCTTTTGGCAAGGGTGAGGGTTGTAAGATAGAGCTTGAGAGATGATCCAGTCATAGACGTGTAGATATATTTTGTGCGTGGGAGGAAGCAAGGTCAATCGATCACATAGGGTCTTCGTGCGATCGAAAGAGTGAGACGGGTTGGAGAGAGTGACCTAGATAGACAATGTGCATGAGAGAGTATACAATGTGAATAGGTCAAATTGGGCTCAAACATAGTGATATATCGTTTTTGACCGAGAAAGAGCAAGGTCAATCGAGACATACAAAGAGAGAGAGAGAGGGAGGGAGAGAGAGAGATTGAGCGAGCATGGCCCGCCATGAGGTCGAAGGAGTGGGAGCGGCTTGGATGGACTGACCTAGATAGACAATCTGCATGAGAGAGTATAGAGTGTGTCGATCGAGGCCCAAACAGGGAGATATATCATTTGTGTGTGAAAGAAAATGAGGTTAAACGAGACTCGTATAAAGAGAGAGAGAGATTGAGTGGGTGTGGCCCGTCGTGCGGAAGAAAGACTGAGACAGACTCGAGGGAGTGACCTAGATAGACAACGTGCGTGCGTGCGCACGAGAGATTGGGGGGCTAGATAGGCAATGCATGTATTTAGCGCGAGAGGGTGAGAGGGAGAGGAAGAGAGAGAGAGAGAGCTTGGCGTGGGGCGCAATGGTGGGTGTGTGAGTATATACATTTGGTAAAAGAATGGAAAAGGGGGGTTGTGTAGTTGAGAGAGTTCGAGATCGAAACATGGAGAGAAAGAATGAACTTATGTTGGAAACCGAAAGCTTCCTAAGGTGGTTAGGAGAGGAAGATTGACCGATACAAGAAGTATGTAGCTTGTGTGCGGGGGGGGGGGCTAAAAACAACATTTGAATGTGTCGGTGGGAAATGACACCTATGGGATCACAAGGATCCCTTCTATGGTTGCGGTGCGCGGGATCGTGAAAAGGGCAGGATTAGTAATCAGCACAAAGGCGATTTACCCAGGTTCAGGCCGCAAGGATGTGTGAAACCCTACAGTCCTACTTTGGTGGTTGTATTCAGTGTTCTTGAACTCTCGAACTAGCTATGGGTGCTGCCTGGTTCCAAAGAGCCAAAATCCCTTTCCAGTGCGCCATGGGCCTCCTTTTATAGGCGAAAGGGGCTTCCACAGTGGCACATAGGAGGTGGAAAGTTCAACAATGTTGTGGTCTTCTCGCTCGTATTACAGGACAAGGCGCATTTAATGCAAGGCTTAGGTGTCCCTTCACTTTATTGGGGGCGGGGCGAGGCCCATCCCGTCCGTCGCCGCTCCTCCTCGCTTTGACACGCGCCCTGGCCAGTGATGCATGTGGTGCCATGTAGGCTGGCAAGCAGCTGAGGTGGCGCGGTGGTGGAGCATCCACGAAGGGTTGCATGCTGCCACGCAGGTGCCTGCCCAGCTGGTTGGGTCGGCAGCTGCATGTGGATGACGGTGGAGATTTGGCCGGTGTGGGCTTGGCAGTGGCCCCGCTGGCGTCCTTGGCAAGGGTCTTGCCGGGTGGCCTGGCAAGGGTCTTGCCGTGGCGCGCTGTTGTCCCTAGCAAGGACCTTGCCAGGGGTCTTGTGGGCCTCTTCGGCAAGAACCTTGCCGAGGATCGTTGCCTTCCAATCCTTATCTGATCTTGAACAATCTTTGTCTTCACAAAGATCTGCATGCCATCATGGAGGTGCCTCCCAAGCCCTGTCCCCACGTAGTTGTTGGTGTTGGAGACTATGGGCTTTGAGGGTGTCTCACTCTGTTGGTATGGGCGAGCTGCCCCGGCAAGGATCTTGCATGGCCGCTGGGGCTGCCCCCGGAAGGGTCCTTGCCGGGGAAACCTACTTCGTCCGTCTGATCTCTGTGGCCTTGGTCCTTGACGTTGTTTTGTTTGTCTTGTTCCTTCGGTTTCTCTCCGGCTTCCCTCCCTTGCCCTACTATGCGTGCCTGTGGCGGGTGGCTCCGACTGCCCGTGCACAAGTAAAGGGGTCAAAAGGAGAGCCCCTACTTTTGCACACCGACAGAATGTAGATAGTACGAGACTTAATATTGATGTTTCAATTCGGTGTACATTGTAAGATTTGAACTAAGGACCATGCATATGGGTAATTATTTTGAATTCGTGCCATAGTAGGTTTTGAAAAGTTGACATCGACTCGATTTGTTGTGCTATTTTGTAGGTCATATGTTTGAATCCATCCAAAAGTTTTCTCACTACCATGGTGTTCATCATATACATATGAATTTGTATTAAAACAGTAGTGTGGATACAATGAAATGCGAAATCCACGTCAGAATTGGAGACACACACTCTAATTCAAATAACTAATTATGTGACACACACTCTAATCCACGTTAGCGTGGATACCGTGGATACCGTTCTGATTTTTTTTTCAAATAACTCCTTATTAATTAATTTATAGTATCTTGTTTTGAATGACTAATTATTGCAAGGAAAACACGGGCATGGTAATACATACAGATTCATTTGCAAATGAAAGGAGATTCGTTTGCATTTTTAAATGTAGGCGCACCAGGCAGCCCAGGGTCGTGTCATCGTGGTCGCGTGTGTCGGACGGACGCTTAACACCCCTTCCCTCCCTCCCCCCTCCCCCTCCCAAAAAAAGGACGACGACAAAATAAGTTCACGCTTCCATGTTTCGGATTGAAATATATGGCGGCCCCAATTCCAGCCCTACAAAATCTCCCTTCTCCACCGTCCCCTTCCACGCCCAGATTGCTCAAATCCCTAATTTGCCGCCAACCCAAGAAAAGTTCGAATCGCCCCTCGTCCCGTCTCTTTTCCCACCTCTATGCCGGACGACGACGACGAAGACAATGGTCACGCTTCACCACCGCACCGGAGCTGCCTCATCTACGCCCTCGTCCATCGCACCGGGTGGTCCACCTACAACGTCGGCCGCCGCAACCGGCGTGCCTCACAGACACCGACTTCCGCCGCATTAGGTGCGCTTCACCGACACCGTCTCCCAGCTCAGCGGGGCTACTTCACCGAGCACGTCGTCGCACCTCCGCCCCCCGAGGCCGTTAGGGCTTCATCAACGGTCTCGCCCACCGCATCATAGCGCTCCGCTGCCACTCAAGATTTGCATCCGTGCACGGTGAGCCAACGCATCACCCTCAACGGCTCTGAAGTGACCTTCACTCTAGCTAGGCGAGCATGCCCAAACGCCGGCCCGAACTAGGTATCCACACATCACTCCCTTTTGCACTATTCTGACGATGTTTGGATATCCTTTCACTGCTCTCTTAGCTTACACGCCTATGCAACTCTGACTTTACTCTTATTTCTTCTGGAGATATCATCTGAAACAAGCAAAACCATTTTTTTAGCGAAGCATGACGGCACTATGGGATCTGGTACACATCCTGAACACCCGTATAACCTTGTAAGTATGTGTCCTCCGGTACAACAACAAGGTCGATTCCTCTTATTTGATCAACCATTCATCATGTCAAAAATGCAGAGGGGGATGCAAGGAGCACAAGGCCTGCACATCCAAGCAAGTGGTAACATGGACTCGTACATGAAACATCCCAAGTGCAAGCAGAGCTGTAGTGAGCATGTACAACGAGATAGCGTAAGTCCCTGCATTTCATTTAATTCGTACTAGCATTCGTGTATGATTTGTGTGCAGTGGCGGATCCATGAATTAAAGTTACCAGGGGCGAACATTTAACTTAAAAAATATGAAGGCACTTGCACTCCAAAAATCAACATAACTTGAGAAATGTGAATCTACATGCACTTTGAAAACCAGCTAATGATCCAGAGTAGTTCAGATTATAAACACTAAATGATGCAAGCACCAAAAAACACAAAATGCAACATGGTGTACAAGGACTACAAACATGGTCTGTACCTGCTTGAATGATTCGTTCTCTGGCTAAAAATATCAAAGTGTAATTGCACCTATAACCAGTGTGCAAACTGCATATCAATATATCTATCCTACACAAGAATGCCAATAGTTTCACACAACAGATTAGAAAAGTATTTATGCTATGTTTTCATATGCCACGAGGACTTTCTAGTAGATGGCCTCGACGTTTCCTCAAGCCATGAAAATGCACTATAATTTGCTTGTCATCAATGCCTGCAAATCTCTATGTCTCTCTCAACATAGCAGATCATCATTAGACACTAAATCCTTCAATGGGAGCTTGCAAAATGCTTGCATTAGATCCCTCATTAGACACTATATGTTCATCACCAGGAGCATGTAAAATGTTTGCATCAAATCCTTCATTAGTTGTCTGTTCATTAGACACTTCAGGCTCAAGAACAACATGAGCTTGTATGTTTGCACCGGAAACTTGATTTGATACATCAGATTCAGTCGGTTCAGCATTGATTGGTGGAGTTATAAAATAAGTAGAAATTGGTTTCATTTTCTCATAGATTCCCTACATACAAGCAGTTTTACAACACCGTCAGGTTTAACTATTGGCCGGAAATTGAAGAGTTGAATTAGATATAATCAGGGATGTGATGTACCTGCTCGTTGCGCATGCTACTGTTGCAAGCTGCGACTGTCCCTTTGTGCAAGCTCGATGCCATGCCCGTGTTGCCGCCGCTGCCTCCCACGCAGGCTACACCCAGGGTTTGATCTTCATCTTCTTGTCCTTCCGTTCGCTTGAAGCCCGGCGACTGCCCTCCAATGAGGGCGCGAGGAAGTGTTGTATCGGTCTGTCCAGCGGCGGCTAGGTTAGGAGCAAACCAGACTGGAGGCTGGAGCGAATGAATTGGGATTTTTCCTGCTGTCAATCGATATGGGAGGCGCTTGTTTGGGCCGCGAGCCTCCTATACGGCCTGCCTTGCACTTATGTTATTGGCCCATACAAATTGAAACATTTTTCTTCATTTTTTACATTGCCTGCTCATGTGTTGGGACGAACAAAACTAGCCTGGGCCAACCTGGACGACTCAAACTAGGTGCACACTTTCCAGCCACCCGAGGCGGCCGCCCATACCAGCCCCTATGGTGGCGTCGCCCCTTTTTGCATGTATGATTTGGGTAGTGAAAAATATTCCAGTGGCGCTTTTGATTTACCCACAGAATGGTTGAATTTCTTGTTTCTATGAACTGAGTTCGCCAATAATGTGAAGGATGCCACTCTTTTCATCCTATTATAGATTGCTTAGATCTCGATATCCCAAAAGTAATCGCATGAAATATACATTAAAAGCTAGTGTGATGTGTGTGGCTACAACTACTCTGACTACACATCCTCATATAACATATCAAGGACACATCATCTTACCAGATTAACCATTCGACTTACTAATGCAGTGTGGGAAGAAAGAAGTATTGGGACTGCGTATCCAAGCCATTGATGCCATGGACTCCTTTGTACAACCTTGTAAGCTAAAAATAAGTTGTAGTGTGCCTATACAAAGAGCTAGCGTAAGTTCAGTTACCTGCTTCTCGGAATTTTAGTTAGCCACTTATTGCAAAATTGTTCAATTACATTGCTTGGCTTAATTTAGTTTGCTACTAATTACATAATGGCACAGCATGTTAATCCTATTATAGACTGCGCCTATCTATGTGTTTGATACTTACTGTTAAGAATTACCTGTTTGCCTGAACATAAATAGCTACTTGTTTGTTTAACTACTTTGCTGCTGCAACAACGGGTTACAATGATGTTAATAACTACTTTTCAGCATCCAATTGAAACTCTTTAATTCCTTGTTTGTTTAAGTAGTTTGCTGTTATAACTCCCAGTTGAGATGTTTTGCTAACTTCAACTTTTCTGAATCCAATCGGAACTTTAATGGAAAAACAGGTTAGCCCAAGATCAAAGAGCAACGTCCCCATGGACGTTGTATCATCCCACAACAGTGGCACCGGCCCAATCGTGCATTATGAATTGCCAACTGTTGGTGCTCTAGAGGCTAAACTAGTGGTAGAAAGAGATTCTGCTTCTGCACTTAGAGATGAAGTTGACATGTTGAGGAAGCAAACAGCACAATCACAAGCAGTACTCAAGACAACCATTAAATATTTGGTGGATTTCAAAACAAAGCAAGCTGAGACTGACCACATTGTGAAGGTCCTCAAGGAAAAAAGGAAATTAAATTCCCACTTAGTAAATCATAGGTGAAATGTTCTTTCGATCGTTGAATAACCTTTGTCTTGCTTGTTCATGTAATCAATCAAACCATTTGTTTTAGAGATCATGTAATAATTGTTTTCTGTTTTTTGTTTTTTGGTTTGTAATTTTATTTGAGCACAAGTCTGTATTAATTGGTAAGACTCGGAGACATTTCATTTTGATTGCTGTGCCAGACCTACAAATATGCCAATCGGGCTGAATGTGCATTCAACATTAATAATAGTATAGATGGACCATAAGTGGAACGCATCGGAAAGGGCCAAGATGTTGTACTAGCTTGGCTAAAAAAATATGTTGTTGTAGCAAAAAAAAGTACAGCGGCCTGGCTTATGTATGTTAATTGATATTATTGATCCATATACTCTATAAGTGTTTATATGTCTGTTAGTTCTGTACATTCTTGGTTGATTGACTCGGTGTTTGAATCTTGATACATCGCTTGTGTACATATCTAAATGGGAGTACACATTATGCTACATGTGACATTTGAGTTGGACATGAAGTGTTCCAAATATTCGAATTCACCTTAAACTGGATTCTAGCTTCTGAATTTGAGTATCGGCATTTGTAAACCATATCAATATATGATAGTGGAATACATCTTTGTCGTCCTTTTGAAGATAAATAAAAACACATAGAATGATTTGTAAAGATTCATATAAGAATACAAAATGGATTTGAATTTAGTTGTCAGGGTAAACGTGGATGCTTATTGTCCCAAAATTTGAAAGAAGCGGCAAAATGTCCACTCCCACGTTGACTGCCCAAAGTCAAGTGTTTGGGAGATGGAAATTACTGTCTACCCATTACACGGACAATGCATCGGTCCGATTTCCATTGCTCTAAATAGGGGTAGGTTAGTAACTTCAATTAGACGTGACATGACCGCCTCTGAGCTCATTCCAACACGGTGGGTGCCAAACATGGGAGGCAAACGCATTTGATTCAAGCTCGTCCGAAAGACCTCTGTTTCTCCCTCCATTTCCCCATTCATACACGGTTGGCGGCAAAACAAACTCGAATCGACCAAAATTGATGTAGGCAAATTTTTTCAATAGGGGCAGGTTTGTAACTTCACTCAAACGTGACACAACCACCCTACCTGTCAGCCCCGTTCATACACCGTGGGCGCCAACCATGGGCGCCAACTACCCTCTCCTCGCCAGAAATCGCTCTGGGCAAATATTGGCGAAACGCGAGATTACCGTCGTATCCCCAACCGACGAGACATCCAAATTTTAAACGAGGGCTAAGTTCGTAACTTTCCCATATTTCAGACAGGCACGTCTCAAAAACATGGTTCATACTAAAGATAATAAACCTAAATATTCCTCAATGGGATTGTCAAGCAGGCTGTAGCAGCATCATGCAAGCCCATGGATTCGAGCACGTAGCACAAAAAAATTTCAGCAACAACATAGCCTCCAAATATCTCGCCGAAATAGTAAAGGGGTAACTCTGATATCTTCCAAATCACCACTTCACGACCAGCCTAGAGAATTGGTGAATATGAATTTATGTCAACCAAACTATATTAAGTACTAGCCCGCGCGAAGAGCGGGCCACTTTGCTAATTAAAGAAAAGCGCTTGTTGGGAGACAACCCAATATTTACCCTTACTATTTTTGTGTGTTCATTTGATTAAGCTACTACAGTAATCATGTTTTATAGCTTTTTTTAATAAAGTACCAAGTAAGACCTTTAGGATAGCTTGCGGTGATAGTTGTGTTGATCTTGCTGAAAATCAGAAACTTTTGCGCTCAGTAAATTAGTTTTGATAATTCACATAAACGTACTATTGATCTGATTCTTTTTGCTCTGGATTAGTACACAACTTTATCAGGTTTTCCTAATTTGGATAGATTTTAGGAGTTACAGAAGTATTCGAGAGTGGCAGACTACTACAGATTGTTCTGTTTTTGACAGATTGTGTTTTCTATGTGTTGTTTGCTTATTTTGATGAATCTATTAGTAGTATCAGAGGGTATGAACCATAGAGAAGTTGGAATACAGTAGATATTACACCAATATGAATTTAGAATGAGTCCACAATAGTACCTAAGTGGGGATTTTATTTTCTTATACTAACAGAGCTTACAAGTTTTCTGTTGAATTTTGTGTTGTGAAGTTTTCAAGATTAGGGTAAAGATTCGATGGACTATGGAATAAGGAGTGGCAAGAGCCTAAGCTTGGGGATTGTTGGGGAAAACAAACACCTATGGGATCACAGGAATCCCTTCTACCTTTGGTGGGGGGGTCAGCTGCACGAAGAGCAGGTCCAGTAGTTAACACAGAGGAGATTTTTACCCAAGTTCGGGCTGCACTGGTGCATAAAACCCTAGTCTTGCTTGTGTGTATAGATGCATTCTTGAGCTTTTGAACTAGCTGCAATGTCTGCGCCATCCAAAAGTCTGAATCCTCTCTCTGTATGCCTTGGGCCTCCTTTTATACGCTTAGGGGTCGCCAAAGTGGCACACAGGAGGTGGAAAGTAAGCTACGGTGATCGAGCTTATCGCTCGGCAATGTAGGAAACGCATTTAATGCACTACCTACGTGTCTTGTTACTTTATTGGGGACGACAATAGAAGCTATCTCGTTCGTCGCCGCCTCTCCTTGCTTTGACACGCGTCTAGGTCGATGAGGCACGTACTACCATGCTGGCTAACTAGCTGTTGTGTTGGCATGATAGTAGAGCCTCCATGAAGATCTACATGCCGCCACACAGGTGCCTGCTTAATTGGCACACTAGTCGCCGCACTGGAGTGGTGGTGAGTTGGCAAGTTCTTGCTGAGCGTAGGCCTGGTCGCGGCTCAGCAATCGTCCCCGGCAAGGCTTGTCGGGGGCCCTTTGGAGTCGTCCCCGACAAGGCTTGCCGGGGGGGCCTTGCAGTCGTCCCCAGCAAGGGTCTTGCCGGGGGTCTTGGTCTTCTGGTACCACGTGGTGTTGCAGGCCGCCAATCTCTATGGAGATCTGCATACATGTGTTCCCAAATCTTGTCCCTAACATTGTCAATCATGCCAGAGCTCTCAACCTCAAGGGTGATGGCCTTGTTGGTTTCTTCACAAGCTTCCCTGGCGAGGAGCTTTCCCGGGGCCTCGCAGGCCACTCTGGCAAGGCCTATTGCCGGGCGAGGCCTTGCTAGCCTTCCATTGCTTGTTGTCTTGAATGTTATCTTTGACAATCTTGTTTCTGTCTTGCCTACTGTCGTCCTCCTATGCCTTGCCAAGCCCTGTAGTAGGTGTGGCTGCGACCGCCCGTGCACAAGTAAGGGGTACATAAGTACCCACACTTTTGTACACCGGCAGGAGACCCTGGGCCTGGGCCACACATAAGCGCAAGGCGTAGTAGGGCTAGGCCCAAGGCAGTGTGCGGGCGGGCGTGGCAGAGATGAATAGCCACGATCTTTCTGGCAGTTGTGCTTCCCCATGACCCAAGTTGAGTGCTTGACATGGGGGTCATGCGTGGGACGGGCGTGGCACGCATGCGTCACCCTGCAGTAAATGGCAAAGAGGCGGCCCACGCCTTCCCCATAAAGAGGAATCTGCAGGGGCGCCGCTCATTTATCTAATGGATTTGGGTCGTGGCCTGCATGGCGCCGCACCCCACGATCACGGGGTAAAACGGTCGCCCCACTTGTCTTCATGCTTCTGGCTTGCTCACCACGTGTTCTCCATGCGTCGGGAAGAGCAGGTGGCGGATGCGGAGGGTGTGAGTATTAATGCCGAGGCGGAGAATCAGGCGTCGCTGAATGGGGCAGCGGGTCGGTCCTGATTCCCTGTGCCCCAGGAGGCCGCATCGGTCGAGCGGGGTGGCCGTCCCTGGGCTGGGAGGCCATGCCCCGGCCCTGCCCTTCTATACACAGGGGAGAGGGGCGACGTCTTTTTGCATTCACTTCCTCATTCTCCTTCTAGCTTGATAATCTTTCTTCCATTCGCCATGGTGACGAGGCATGCTGGCGCTTCAACGGCGGCGACGAGGACTTCTACTCGACAGCGTGTCCCCCTCATCCGGAGCCTCTGGTGGAGGAGCCTGCCGCGAGGGGGACAGGAAGGAGATGAGGCCGAGGTCACCGCGACACTCGGGGAGGAGGTGGACGGGGCGGTGCATCAGCTGCTCCTCCGCTGGTGGCCCTTCCTCCAATGGGCGGCCATGTTGGAGACTAGCCCTACGAGTTCTTCATCAGGCTGTACAAGCCTGTGTGCAGTAGTCTATGTCTGCCGACCCTGTTCGCCCGGGTGATGGAGCAGGACCCACCGCAGGCCTTGAGGTTTCATATGAGAAGCTGCGGGAACAGCAACATGTGGGCTGATGTTGACTTTCCCCACCCTCACGTCATGTACCTTCGCCAAGGGTGGAAGAATTTTGCACGTGCCCACAGCTTGTCAGAGGGGCACGTTCTCCATTTCAAGTTAATGAAGAGCGGCCTGCTCTCCGTCAAGGTCTTCGGGAGCTCAGGAATCCGCTTAGGGTGCTACGTGGAGTGTTCCATTGACGACAAAAGCTCCTCCTGTTGCGATAGTGACGAGGAGGACAGTGCCAGCGGCAACGAGGACAGCGGGCGGGAGGACGACGACTCCGACTCCAACTGACCATCAGTTGCCGCACCATCATCTGTCCCGCCTCCTCCCCTGGCAACACGCCTTGCCGGGGGCTTCGTCATGTTGTCTCTCGCGAGGTGGTCGGTGGGCTTCCCCACAAGCTCTCTATCGCCCAGTTCCCCATGCCTGTCACCTTGCACGGCATGCCGTACCTGGAGAGTAATAGGGCAAGAACAGGGATTACGGGGCACTTATCGTGTTTTCAATATGTAGGAACTTGCCAAATCTCATATTTCTAGAAAATGTAATTGGAAATGTAATTTCGCGAGCCCATGCTTATGTTCTGCAATATTCGTACATGTATCAGCATATCAATGAAAAAGATGAGCTTTCGCCAGAAACTCACGCATGTACACGACCCTGCATAGGAGAAACGCCTTTTACTAATGAGTTTTTTCGGCAAGCCATCTTGCCGGCGCCCCTTGTGCCTGCCGGAGAGTCACACCTGCCAGGTTTCAGACAAAAGGCCCAGCCCCCTGCCACTCCCTTTTTACTAAAGGTTACTTCGACCATTTCTAACCGAAGCAGTGTTCTGGTCAGGATGGGAGCACCTAGTTTCAAAAGGGCGGCAAGGGTTTCTAATGCACAAGTCATAAGTTACGAACATAAATGAACAAGAGGTATCTGCTTAGGTTGTCGGGGACGACGTGTCGGGCGGTCTTCTCAATTTCTTCCGGAGTGTTGTCACTGCGGCCTAAAGAAGGAGAGGACGGGGGCACGAAACCTTGACGGTTCCCCAGTACTTGCTAGATTCTAAGACAACACAATATCCTGGACAAGCATGCATGCATACATATATGTATATATAAACATGAAAAACTAGCGGGAAACTACATATACTAAAAACTATTCAGTTGTGCACAGGATGTGCGCCTGGCTCTGTACATAGGGTTACATGCCTTGTCGGCAAGGCTAGTACAAAAGGTGGTTGCCGAGGCTCCCGGCAACCGCGCCTTATGGGTAAAAC
Organism: Triticum aestivum; assembly: GCF_018294505.1. Taxonomy (NCBI): domain Eukaryota; kingdom Viridiplantae; phylum Streptophyta; class Magnoliopsida; order Poales; family Poaceae; genus Triticum; species Triticum aestivum. Next base: position 55,102,308 of record NC_057810.1, on the reverse strand, counting down.
TTGCGAAGATGTTCGATATTCCAGGAATTGCTTACTGGAATTTGCCATCTTTGGTCTCCAGGCGGACTGCGCCGGGCCTGGTGACTCGTATTACCTGATAAGGGACTTCCCACATTAGCGTCAACTTGTTTGAATTCTTGGTGGACGGAATGCGCCGAAGAACAAGGTCACCTTCCTCAAGGCTTCGGGCATGAACCTGGCGGCTATGGTAGTGGCGCAAGGCTTGCTGGTAGCGAGCAGCTCGCACAGCAGCCCGAAGACGATCTTCCTCAAGGAGCGTTGCATCATCTTGGTGCAACTCCTCTTGCTCAAGCTCATCATAAGCGAGCACTCGAGATGACCCGTAAATGAGTTCCGTGGGGAGAACTGCTTCTGCCCCGTAGACCAGGGCAAAGGGTGTCTGGCCAGTGGCTCGATTTGGTGTCATTCTGATTGACCAAAGAACTATTGGCAATTCGTCAATCCAGCGCCTTCCACACTTGCGCAGCCTGTCGAAAGTCCTTATTTTGAGGCCTCGCAATAATTCAGCATTTGCCCTTTCTGCCTGGCCATTGTTTCTTGGATGAGCAATAGAAGCAAAGCAAACTTTGCTGCCAAGGTCTTGGATGTATTGCATGAAGGTGCGGCTGGTGAACTATGTGCCTTTGTCGGTGATGACTTTGTTTGGCACACCAAAACGGCAAACGAGTCCCTTGAAGAACTTGACGGCCGACTATGCTGTTACTTTTCTCACTGGCTCCACTTTCGGCCACTTTGTGAACTTGTCAATCTCAATGTACAAGTACTCAAAGCCCCCGACCACACGCGGAAAGGGGCCCAATATTTCGAGCCCCCAGACCGAAAATGACCAGGAAAGAGGAATCGTTTCTAGGGCTTGGGCTGGCTGATGAAGCTTCTTTGAATGAAACTGGCACGCTTCACACTTGGTTACTAGTGCCGTTGCATCCTGGAGGGCTGTGGGCCAGAAGAAACCTTTCCGGAATGCTTTGTCGGCAAGGTCTCTTAACCCTATGTGGGAGCCGCATATGCCTATGTGTATCTCTGCCAACAGCTCCAGTCCATCCTCCTGAGGAATACACTTCAATTTCACACCGTTCAGTCTCCTTCTGTACAGGACATTGTCCACAAAGTATTACAGGCTAGACCGACGGGCTACTTTATCTGCTTCTTCCTGCTCCTCAGGGAGTTCCCCTGTTTGGAGGAAACGAATCGTACATTGTGCCCATGCTGGACCCTGAGGCTCGACGGCAAGGACTAAAGGCATGTCTTCTGCCACAGGGGTGGCTGTCTCTACGGCAAGGACCTGGGGCCCTGCCGAAGGCTGCCGCTCCTCGGCAAGCTTAGGATACCGGTCAACCTCTTTGTCGGCAGCTCCTGGGAGCTTAGTGGGGAAGTACTTGCCGGGGCCTGTCTTCCTTCGCTTGTTCTGCCCTGCTGATGGTTCGACGGATGGCTGAGTTAGCTGAAGCACAAAGGTACCTGGTTCCACAGGTAGCTTGAGGGCAATGCGCTTTGACAAGTCATCGGCAATGATGTTCTCTGATCAAGGAACATGCTCTGCTTGCAGGCCGTCAAAGCGCTCTTCCAACTTCCTCACTTCATCCATGTAGGCCTCCATCAACGGGCTCTGATAATCCTTGTTAACTTTCTTGACAACAAGTTGTGAGTCTCCTCTGACAATAAGCTTCCTAATTCCAAGGTCTGCCGCGATCCTGAGACCGATAAGCAACCCCTCGTACTATGTGGTGTTATTTGTTGACCTCTCTCGGGGAAAATGCATCTGGACTACGTACTTGAGGTGCTCTCCGGTGGGCGTGACGAGTAGCATGCCGGCACCACCACCTTGTAGCGAGAAAGCTCCATCAAAGTACATAATCCAATGGCTACTTGCCTCTTTGTCGGGGAGAGTGGTCTCTTGAATTTCTTAGTCGGGCGTGGATGTCCATTCCGCTATGAACTCCACCAAGGCTTTGTTCTTGATCGTCGAAGTTCTCTCAAACTTAAGGCCAAAGCTTGATAGTCCCAACACCCACTCCACAATCCTCCCAGTTGCATCTGGTTGTGCAAGATCCATTGCAAAGGGAGGCATTTGACGATGGTGAACTCATGTGCTTGGAAATGGTGATGCAGCTTTCTCGAGACCATAAGGAGGCCGAAAAGCAGCTTCTGCATACCAAAATACCTTGATCTACTCCCCTGCAAGAGGGAGCTGACAAAGTAGACTCGGTGCTGCATCACCTTCTTCTTCTGTTTTACCTCGCTCGCTTGCGCAGACACTGCCTTGTCGGGATCGGACCCTGCCGGGGGCTCTCCCTTGCCGGGTTCATGTCCTGCCGGGGGGCCTCCCTTGCCGGAATCCGGCCCTGCCAGCCCCGGTTCTTCATCTAAGGGCCTTGCCGCTACTGTTACCTCTTCCTCAACTTCTCTTTGCACTACTAGCACAGCACTGACCACTTGATTTGTCGCCGCCAAGTACAGCAGCAATGACTCTTGTGGCTTGGGTGCGACCAGTATCGGCATAGAGGAGAGGTATCTCTTCAAATCTTGCAGTGTTGCCTCTGCATTCGGTGTCCATTTCATTGGACCCGCCTTTTTCAAAATCTTGAAAAAGGGGAGGACACACTCAGCAGATTTAGAGATGAACCTACTCAGGGCGGCGATGCAGCCGGCAAGCCTTCAGACATCTTTGACTTGTTTTGGTGCCTCAATCTGCTCAATTCCTTTGATCTTGTCGGGATTTGCTTCGATTCTGCTTTGGGACACAAAGAACCTGAGAAGTTGACGGATGGGATGACAAACACACACTTCTCTGGGTTGAGCTTGAGGTTGATCTTGCGCAAATTCACAAAGGTTTCTTCCAGGTCCTGCATGAGCGTAGCCTTGTCTTTCATTTTGACCACTATGTCATCCATGTAAGCTTCCATATTTCTATGGAGCTGGGGCTCAAAACCAATTTGGACTGCTCGAGCGAACATTGAACCAACGCTCTTCAACCCGAAAGGCATTCGTACAAAACAGTACGTGCCACATGGGGTGATGAACGCGGTCTTTTATTCATCTTCCTTCTTCATAAAGATATGATGGTATCCTGAGTAGGCGTCAAGGAATGACAGCAAGTCGCACCCGGTAGTGGAGTCCACTATCTGGTCAATATGTGGCAATGGGAAAGGATCCTTTGGGCAGGCTTTATTGATATCAGTATAGTCAATACATAACCTCCACTTTCCATTTGCCTTACGTACTACCACTAGATTGGCCAACCACGTTGGGTGGAGTACTCCCTTGATCAGACCTGCCGCCTCCAACTTCCTGATCTCCTCGATGCTGAACTCGTGTTGTTCCAAACCTTGCTTTTTGATCTTCTGCTTGACAGGTCGCGCATGGGGACAGACAGCAAGGTGGTCCTCAATCACCTTCCTGGGAACACCGGGGATGTCAGATGATTTCCATGCAAACACATCGACATTTGCCTATTGGAAGGTGATGAGCGCGCTTTCCTATTTTCTATCAAGGGTGGAGCTTAGGTAAAAGCTCCGCTGGTGCCATCCTCCTTGACGGACACCTTCTTGGTTTTTGGTGGGGACGCCTTGGATTCTTGCTCTTGCCGGTAGAGCTCTCTAGGACGTCCTCAACGGGAACACAACACTCCGAAGAGGAGCGTTTGCCGGAGTGGGTGCAGGAACCCTTGCCGGAGCCGGTAGTCTTGTCGGCGGCCAAGGCCTTGCTGGTCTTCTTTTCGGTGGCAGGAGCATGTGCCTTGGCGGTGGACGCCGCAACCACCTCTCGGTAGAGCTGATCAGCGCAGATGAGCGCATCCTTCCTGTCATAGTTGATGGTGATGATGCCCACCGAGCCAGGAATATCCAACTTGTTGTATGCATAGTGTGACACCAGCATGCACTACTAGGAAAAACCTAGCAGTAGCGCTGGTTTTGGGCCTATCAGTAGCGCGGGCAAGCGGGCTATACTGATAAGGCGCTATAGCTAAAGCTTAGTAGTAGCGCCGATGAGCACGCGCTATTGATATATCTTTTTAGTAGTAGTGCGTTCCGTGCCAATCGCTACTGGTAATTACTAGTAGCTCTTTTGATAACAATCCCTACTACTATTATTCCATATTCCATTTCTTTTGGTTTTCAGGTCGTATTCATACACCTGTATACAATTTTTCATATAGTAGCAATTTAGAGATTGTCTTAACATCATAATGAGTTATTAAATCACTAGGTGAAAGAGCCTTGGATTAGTTTCAAGTGCATGGATCCAAAGTAACTAATGGTCACTTTGGATCCATCCATTTGAAACTAATCCGCGGTTCTTTCACCCAATGACATAATAACTTATCATCATCATAATAATATCATTAACAACTTATCATCACAATATATCATTATCATATAACTCCTCGTAAGCATCCGTTTCGTCCATGATGAGACATCATATAACAACTTCGTCACTACTTATAATAACAACTCCTCATCATCATCATCATAGTACTCATAATCACTACTCCTACTCAGCATCACCGTCAAGTCTAAGACATTGTAGTCATATATAATCAACACTAACTAATTGTTCTTAATACCTAGGACCTACTCCTCTCTCCTAGCTAAAATACCATAAAACAAATAAACCGGTCCTTCACCATAATGAAGAATGGACATAAACCTATCTCCAACTTTTGGCTTGCGCATGTTCATTTTGTCTCCAATTATTTGCATATGCGCATTCATCACTTTGCTCCATTCTTTGATTTTGAGCCTTCCATCATTTGAAGAAATCGAGTATGCAGTATGGTAAGCCTCTGAAGGTGTTTGTCGTAAGCTAACCATATGCATGTCACCTTCGGTACATAGCATGTCAGGCACAACCTGCTTCGGGAGCCTCTGTTCAAAAACGAAATAGTAACATATATAGTTAGAAATGTAGTTTACTTAAGAACTAGCGGTGTGCCCAGCGCATTTGCGCGGCTAGATTAGGTACACATAGAAATTCCAAATTTTATAAAATCTTATGATCATATTACCACATGACAACAACTTATCTGCCACACATGTATTACCACATGACTATTAAGTTTTTTGTCTCACATGATCTACTGTCCTATTTAATTTAGGTGCACAATTCGATAATCTATTAACTAATCAATAGTGATGTTGTTGTTTAAGAATGGATTTCAAAGACCAGTGGATTGCGATGCAAAAATAACACTTCCATACTAATATGTATCTTTCACCTTACGCTCTTGGTCCCTTTGTTCCCTTTTAAGAGAATTTCTGCGTAAGATTGAGTAGCATTATTTCCCTTACTTTGCCTTATCATTAGCTATAATATATTTGTATCGTCCCTCTAGATGTTTCTTGCATTTATTTGCGGGGGCAATATTTATTATAATTGTTTGTCACTTGTCCGTATGAGGTAATGTACTCTCCCTTCGTTGTACGTTTTTCCACAAAAAAATTGTAAAATGGCGTGGTATGGGTCTTCCCTAGTATTTTTGTTAAAAACAGATTTTTCATACCTTCATTCGTGATCACTCCTGGAGTGCCTTGCTCTTGTTGATCATTTTCATGTTTGTTTTTACATGAATTTATTTCGTTAGAATATTGGCATGATTTTGTTTATCGGCGATATTGTTTTTCAATCATGAAATTAATACACTTGCCACATACTTAATTAGGATATTGTCATTGTTTTTAGTCACCCAATGTCATCCATATCGTGTACTATGTGATTCTTGTCCTTTTACTACTTGAGGTATAATCTATCACCTCTGCACCCCCTCAATTTTGTTAACTCCGGGAATGATCGATGGTTCACACACGCTTAGTGTCGTCTTACTATGTGTACTCACCTACTGTTCCTACCTTGTCTCTATGCATTTATCTATTTATAAAAAAACCATGCATGTTGATAGATATATATTATTGGTCCCATTACTATATATATTGCATGCTGCCAAATCCAGATTATATTGTCAAATTTATTTCAGTTTTCACCCAAGACTCCAAGATTCTTCTTAGAATTGTATTTTGAATCTAGCTATTTACAATGTTCAGATGGAGAACGCATAAAATAGTGTATTCAAATGTATATGTGACAAAACAATAGATCACGAATTTACATCACTTCCTTATCATACATAGTTACATTTATCACTTCCATTTTTTGGTGAATGTGCTTTCTTCTAAATTATCACATTTTTTCCAAATAACAGTCTACCACTAAGCGCTAATACATACATCCCTCCATTGAATATAGTGTGTATATCTCTCTTTAATCGCGTGTAAATTTTTTATAACCCGCAACAGTTCCATGTTTCAATTTTGGTGGGCCATATTCTGTTATACTCATATGATGCATGGATGTACACACGGCCTATAATTCAATTCAACTACATATTGATGTCATGCATGAATAGCCAGAATTGCTATTTTTCTAACCGACCCATACTGCACCTGTATTAACCGACTGATATTTTCCTCTCCTTGTTCTTTAACAGCCAACATATCTTCTATTTTTTTGTGGATGTCCTGAACTTATCATCTCGAGCGTTATAATTATTAGTTTTCCAAAACCGACGACGAAAGTAACGTTGTGATTTATTTGTCCTTGATTTAGTAACATAATATATTAGACATATAATACGACTCCATAGACTTCACATATAATATATTGTGACCATTTTTTTTTGCAGGAATATATTCCGAAAGTTATATAGCTTCATATATGTGCGTCGCACGTAAATTATGTTTCTTTTACTGACGCAAGAGGTCACCAATTTTATTTTATTTTGACATCAAGTTTTGCTTTTTTAACTGCTTGGTTTGATCATATCCGTTTCACCAGGTTAGCTTTGGGAGGAGTAGGTTTATATGCAAGTCTGTGCATTGCTGCGTCCTAGTTTTGTAAGGATGGCTTTGTCCTTTTCCCGTTTGAATTTGCTACCGGAGACTAACCCCAGAGGCCGTTAGATGTCCTATGCTTCTCCATGTTTTGGCCGGATAGGCTCTTTTTTTCTCTCCAGAAAACTGATCTAGTCCTTTTGTGTCCGATGACAAACATTCCTATTTTTCTAACCGAGCCGTACAACTTCTTTATTAACTGTTGTTCCGATCCAACTGCTATTTTCCTTTCCTTGTTCTTTAACGCCTGAATATTTTTTTGAGGTAACGCCTGAACATATTATGTGAAGCGTGACAGGTTGAACATGATTAAAGTTGTACGTAACTTCTATTAGACTTTATTAATCTTAGAAATTATTATGCATTATGTCGGTGTACAAAAGTAGGGGCTCTCCTTTTGACCTCTTTACTTGTGCATGGGCAGCCAGAGCCACGCGCCAAGACCATGCATAGCAGGGCAAAGGAGGAAAGCCAGAGAGTAGCCGAAGGCACGAGACAAACAAAGCAAAGACCAAGGCCAAAGAGATCGGATGTACGAAGCAGGTTTCCCCGGCAAGGACCCTTGCCGGGGCAGCCTCAGCAGCCCCGGCAAGACCCTTGCCGGGGCAGCTCGCCCACACCAATGGAGCAAGCCACCCTCAAGCCCACGGTATCCAGCGCCAACAACCACGTTGGGACAAGGCTCAGGAGGCACCTCCATGATGGCATGCAGATCTTTGTGAAGATGAAGAATATTCAAGATCAGATGAGGATTGGAAAGCAATGATCCTCGGCAGGGTTCTTGACGAGGAATCCCACAAGACCCCTGGCAAGGTCCTTGCCGGGGACAACAGCGCGCCACGGCAAGACCCTTGCCGGGCCACCCGGCAAGACCCTTGCCAAGGGCATCAGCAGGGCCACCGCCAGGCCCGCACCAACCAAATTACAACCGCTGCTCACATGCAGCTGCCAGCCCAACCAGCTGGGCAGGCACCTGCGTGGCAACACGCAGCTTCCAGGCCAACTCAGCACACACCTGCGTGGCGACATCCAGATCTTCATGGAGGCTCCACCACCGCACCACCTCATCAGCTTGCCTGCCAACATGGCACCACATGCATCGCTGGCCAGGGTGCGTGTCTAAGCGAGGAGGAGCAGCAACGGACGGGACGGGCCTCGCCCCCGTCCCCGATAAAGTGGAGGGACACCTAAGCCACGCATTAAATGTGTCTTGTCCTGTAATACGAGCGATAAGCTCGTGAGACTGTAGGCCTTTCCACCTCCTGTGTGCCACTGTGGCAGCCCCTTTCACCTATAAAAGGAGGCCCATGGCACACTGGAAAAGGATTCGGCTCTTTCGAACCACGCAGCACCCGTAGCTAAATCAAGAGCTCAAGAACACTCAATACATGCACCAAGCAGGACTAGGGTTTTATGCATCCTCGCTGCCCGAACATGGGTAAACAATCTTTGTGCTGATTACTATTCTTGCTCTTCTCACAACCCCGCGCCCTGCAACCGTAGTAGGGATTCTTGTTATCCCATAGGTTTCGTTTCCCACCGACATCTTTGCCGTGCCAGGTAGGGAGCGCAATTGTGAGAATCTGGCCTGGTAGTTGGCCTAGCCGTTCTTCATCGCCATGGCTCCTAAGAAGAAGTCGACTGCGGCGATCAGTTCGTCCGGGACCGAATTGCCACTACCAGTGCGGACCAGTAGCGGGCCAGTCGTAGAGAGAACCCATGGCACGGCCCGCGAACATCCACGTCGCCCTGGCAGTCCAGGCCTGGTGAGCGGCGTCGCTCGTACACCAGGCGACGAGCCACGTATCGCAGGCTCCAGAGACGGAGCCGGGCCCCCCGCAGGCGGCGCGGGGCCCTCCAGGTGCACTGTCTTGCCGCTAGATGGCGGCGCAGCAACCTCCAAGACGCCAACACCAGCACCCACGGCACGCTCTTCTCAGGGTGTGCGCGATGAGCAGCGCCGCCCTGCTGGTGACCCTGGGCGCCGCCCTGGGAAGAGTCCCATGCGCCCATCACATGATGAGAAGGGCCAGCATGCGCACCGAGGTGCCGACGGAGGTGGCAAACGGCTGCGGGGCCATGACGGGGCTCCTTCTAACGCAGTTAGAAGTCGAGGCACATCGCGGTCCACACAGCTTTTGCCGCCGCCCACGCTAGCAGAAGCCCTAGCACACACGTAGCTGCTCCTCGATTTCCCTCCCGCTGCGGAGAAGCTTGACGAATGGAGGGCCACCATCCGGAGCCTCGTCAGCATCGCCAACAACGATGAGTTGCGGCCGGCGGGACCCGTAGGCCGTCGCTCCATCGAGCCACCGCAAGCCAGTGGAGGCTGGGCCGGAGGCGATGCGGCCATAGTGCATTCCCCTCCTCCATCCCGGCCACAGAGAGTGTCGGTTCGTTGCGACGACACTCGTGATGACATCTCTGTAGCATCGTCTGACCCGCGAACCATCCGCGACCAACGCCAAGTTCTTCGGGAGCAAGTTCATGAAGACGCTCGAACCACCATCAAGCGCCGGCGTGACGCGCGCCACCAGTCGGACAGGCGGGCAGGGCCCACTACGGACCACCCGGCGCCGGGGGGTACGGTGGCCTACACTACAAGGTGGGTTGTCCGGCCTTCACCCATGAGCTGCGGCAGTTCCAATGGCCCTCCCACTGCATGTTCAAGCCCGACGTTGGCGAGAAGTACAACGGCAAGACTCACCTGTCGGAGTTCCTCAGCATCTACACCATCGCGATGCAAGCTGTCGGGGCTCGCGAGGATAAGGTGCTCGCCAACTATTTCCCATAGGCACTTAAGCCCAATGTTGTGTCATGGTTGATGCACTTGCCGGTAGACTCCATTTCTTTTTGGGCGGATCTGTGTCATGAGTTTGTTGGCGCCTTTACCAGAGGCCACCAAGCTCATGGCCAGGCGAGTGATTAACATATCATCCCCCAGAAGGAAGGAGAAAACTTGCGCAACTACATCCAAAGGTTCAGCCCAGTGTAGTACAACATCCCCGACGTACATCCTGCCGCAATGATCAGTGCATTCCACCAGAATGTGCGCAATCGTAAGATGCGTGAAGAGCTGGCGATGAACAAGGTCAGGGATGTGGCTGAACTCTATGTTCTGGCCGATCGGTGCGCTCGCGCTGAAGAGGGAATGAAGTACCCCGGTGAAGAAACCAACTCCATGGATGATGTCGCGGCGCCGGCAAAGAAGGGTCGGTGCCGTAACAGGAAGCGCAAGGGCAATACCGTGCTTGCCATCAAGCGGTCCGACGATACCGGCGCCACCAAGAAACCCAAGGCGAGTGACCCTGGCAAGGAGGTTGCCGGGTGTGCCGCTTGCCAGGCCTTGGCAGCTGCCGATAGGCCAGGGGGCTCCAACAAGCAGTATTCCAAGATCCTTCGCACCAAAGGCCATGACCTCCAGAACTGCCGGCAAGTGGAGCTGCTCGCTGAGAAGCAAAAATCCGAGTATGAGCGGCAGGATAAGGAGAAGGGCCAAGAGGGTGCTGAGGGATCCGGCAAGAAGCGTGGCAGCCAAGGAGGCCGCGCGGCAAAGATAGTAAGCAGGAGAGGCCCGCCCTGGGCCACGACAAGAAGCAGGAAGACGATGATCATGGCGAGGATGATGAGTCCGGCGACCACGAGTTCCAGAAAGACATGGAGGCCATGTGCATCGATGGTGGTGCCTCACTGCATACATCCCACCGCCAGCTCAAGCAGTGGGCGCGTGAGATCACAGCGATGCAGCCATCACTCGACGCACGAAAGCCGTTGAGGTGGTCTAGCACGCCTATCATCTTCGACACCGACGATCACCCTGACCGCACTACTACGGTCGGGTGCTTGCCATTGTTGGTCTCACCAACAATCCGCAACCTCAAGTTGACGAAGATGCTGGTTGATAGCGGGGCCGGTCTGAACTTGCTCGCCCGTTGTGATCAAGAGGCTGCAGATCCCTGATGGAGACCTCGAGGAGACGGGCATGTTCCAAGGGGTCAACCCAGGGAGGAGCCAGCCGAAGGGAAAGGTCACGTTGCCCGTGATGTTCGGAGGCGAGCTGAACTTCAGGAAGGAGAGGTTTGTTTTTTATGTAGCCGAGATCCCCTTGCCCTACAACGGGATCATCGGCCGCCCGGTACTAGCCAAGTTCATGGCGGCTTCACATTACTCCTATAACATGCTGAAGATGCCCAGACCGATGAACATCGTCACCGTCCCCTCCGACAAGAAAGATGCGTAGATTTGCGTCGACCAACTCTACCAGGAAGCAGTTGCAGCCGCTGCCGCCAAGGCACCTGCTCCTGCCGATGGAGCCCCGGAAGGGAAGAAGACCGGCGAGACCCCTCACACCCACTACGGCAAGTGCACCTCTTTGGAGTTTTGCGCTCCCATTGAGGACATGCCAGGGAGCTCCACCGGCAAGATCAAGAGGTCCAGAGCTGCACCACCAGAGACCAAGAAGGTGCCCGCCAAGGAGGACGGCACGGGGGAGCTTTTACCATAAGCTCCACCCTCGACAACAAATAGGAAAGCGAGCTCGTCACTTTCCTGCGGGAAAATGTCTGTGTGTTTGCATTGCAAGCCTCCGACATCCTCGGCGTTCTGAGGGAAGTGATTGAGCACCATCTTGTTGTCTGCCCTCATGCGCGGCCCGTCAAGCATAAGGTCAGGAAGCAAGCTCTGGAGAGGCAGGAGTTCATCACGGAGGAGATCAGAAAGCTAGAGGCGGCAGGCTGGTAAGAGGAGTACTCCACCCGACGTGGTTGGCCAATCCGGTAGTGGTGCGCAAGGCAAACGGGAAGTGGAGACTATATATTGATTACACAGACATCAATAAGGCTTGTCCAAAGGATCCCTTCCCGTTACCGCGCATCGACCAGATTGTTGAATCCACGGCTGGGTGCGACCTGTTATCATTCCTCGACGCCTACTCAGGGTACCACCAGATCTTCATGACAAAAGAAGACGAGGAGAAGACAGCATTCATCACCCCATGTGGTACGTATTGCTTTTTACGGATGCCTTTCCGCTTGAAGAATGCTGGATCAACCTTTGCAAGAGTAGTCCAAATTGGTTTTGAGCCACAGCTACATAGAAATATGGAAGCTTATATGGATGACATAGTGGTCAAAACCAAGAACAAGGAAACACTTGTGCAAGATCTGGAGGAAACATTTGCAAACCTGTGCAAGATCAACCTCAAATTGAACCCTGAGAAGTGTGTCTTCGGTGTCCCTCCAGCAAGCTTCTCGGGTTCTTTGTGTCGCAGCGCGGGATTGAGGCAAACCCAGATAAGATCAAGGCCATCGAGCATATTGAGGCACCCAAACGGATCAAGGACGTGTGTCGGCTCACTTGCTGCGTTGCCGCCATGAGCAGATTCATCTCTAAATCTGCGGAGAGTGCCCTTCCCTTTTTCAAGATCTTGAAGAAGACGGGCCCAGTGGAATGGACCCTAGAGGCTGAGGCAGCGCTGCAAGACTTGAAGAAGTACCTCTCCTCTGCCCCAGTGCTGGTTGCGCCCAAACCACAAGAACCGTTGCTGTTATATCTAGCGGCAACGAATCAAGTGGTTAGCGCCGCACTAGTAGTGCAAAGAGAGGTCGACGAAGAGGCAACGGCAGCGGCAGAATCAACGGATGGCAGGCCAGAACCCTCTGCAGCAGGGCACGGTCCCGGCAAGACTGGGTCCCCGGCAGAGGCTGACGCCAATGCGGCCGGGCCCGCACGGCCTGGTTAAGTGGCGCAAAAGAAGAAAATGGTGTAGCACTCGGTTTACTTCGTTGGCTCCCTCTTGCAGGGGGGCTAGGTTGAGGTACTCAGGTGTGCAAAAATTGCTCTTCGGCCTCCTCATGGCCTCAAGGAAGCTGCGTCATTACTTCCAAGTGCACGAGATCACCGTAGTCACCCGACTCCCGTTGCAACAGATACTGCATAACCCAGATGCAACAGGGAGGATCGTGGAATGGGCCCTGGAGCTGTCGAATTTCGGTTTAAAGTTCGAACGTACCTCGACGATTCAGAGCAGAGTCTTGGCGGAGTTTGTTGCAGAATGGACCTCGACACCTGACGAAGAGGTACAAGAGACCACTCTCCCTGGCAAGGAAACGAGCCGCAACTGGATCATGTACTTTGATGGAGCCTTTTAGCTGCAAGGCACCGGTGCTGGTGTGCTGCTTGTCGCACCCACTGGAGAGCACCTCAAATATATGATCCGAATGCACTTTCCCGGGAGATGTCAACCAATAACACCACCGAGTACGAGGGTTTGCTTGCCGATCTCAGGATTGCGGTGGACCTCGGAGTCAAAAATCTCATCGTCAGGGGCGACTCGCAACTCGTCGTCACGTAGATCAACAAAGATTACCAAAGCCTGCTGATGGAAGCTTACGTGGATGAAGTGAGGAAACTAGAGGAGCGCTTTGACGGTATACAAGCGGAGCACGTCCCTCGGGCGGAGAATGACATTGCTGACTACCTGTCAAAGTGTGATGCCCTCAAGCTACCTATGGAACCAGGTACTTTTGTGCTTCAGCTAACTCAACCATCTGTCAAACCATCAGTTGGGTAGAACAAGCGGAGGAAGCTAGGCCCCGACAAGTACTTCCCCACCGAGCTCCCCGGAGCCGTTGGCGAAGATGTTGCCGTGGATGCCGATCCTGCCACAGGGCAACCGACTCCGGCAGGGTCTCAGGCCACGGCCGTAGAGACGGCCGCTCCCGTGGCAGAAGAGATGCCTCTGGTCCTTGCCGTCGAGCAACAGGCTCCGACATGGGTGCAGAACACGGTCTGATTCCTCTAAATAGGAGAGCTTCCTGAGGAGCAGGAAGAGGCAGAGAGAGTAGCCCGTCGGTCTGCTCTGTACCAATTCATTGACAACGTGTTGTACAGAAAGAGACCAAATGGGGTGAAATTGAAGTGCATCTCCCAGGAGGAAGGACTAGAGTTGTTGGCAGAGGTACATGGAGGCATATGTGGCTCCCACATAGGGTCGAGGGCCCTTGCTGGCAAGGCTTTCCGGCAAGGTTTCTTCTGGCCCACCGCCCTCCAGGATGCGACGGCACTAGTAACCAAGTGTGAAGCATGACAGTTCCATTCAAAGAAGCTTCGTCCACCATCTCAAGCCCTTCAAACCATCCCTCTCTCCTGGCCCTTCCCGGTCTAGGGGCTCGACATATTGGGCCCCTTCCACCGTGCCGTCGGGGGCATTGAGTACTTGTACGTTGCAATCGACAAGTTCACAAAGTGGCCAGAGGTGGAAGCGGTGCGGAAGGTGATAGCGCAGTCAGCCATCAAGTTCTTCAAAGGACTGGTTTGCCGTTTTGGGGTACCCAACAGGATCATCACCGACAACGGCACACAGTTCACAAGCCATGCCTTCATGCAATACATTGAGGATCTGGCAGCAAGGTCTGTTTTGCCTCCGTGGCACACCCACGGAGCAACGGCCAAGTGGAGAGAGCAAATGTTGAAGTTCTGTGAGGCTTAAGAATGAAGACTTTTGACAAGCTGCACAAGAGTGGAAGGCACTGGTTGACGAGTTGCTGGCGGTTCTTTGGTCGATCAGAACAACGCCAAATCGAGCCACCGGCCAGACACCCTTTGCCCTGATCTACGGGGCAGAAGCAGTTCTCCCCACGGAACTCATACACGGGTCACCTCGAGTGCTCTCTTATGATGAGCTTGAGCAAGAGCGGCAGTATGACGCGACGCTCCTCGAGGAAGATTGTCTCTGGGCGGCTGTGAGAGCAGCATGCTACTAGCAAGCCTTGTGCCGCTACCATAGCCGCAAGGTTCATGCCCGGAGCTTTGAGGAAGGCGACCTTGTTCTTTGGCACGTTCAGTCGGCTAAGAATTCCAACAAGTTGATGCCGAAGTGGGAACTCCCTTATCGGGTAACACGAGTCACCAGGCCCGGCGCAGTCCGCTTGGAGACCGAAGATGCCATTCCAGTGAGCAACTCCTGGAACATCGAGCATCTTCGCAAGTTTTACCCATAAGGCGCGGCTGCCGGGCCTCTCGGCAAGCCACCCTTTTGTAGAAGCCTTGTCGGCAAGGCATGTAACCCTTTGTACAAAGCTAGGCGCAGACCCTGAGCATAAATAAACAAAGCGCTGGCACCCTAAGTTATAGCATGTGTCGGTGTCAAAACTGGCGGATCTCGGGTAGGGGGTCCCGAACTGTGCGTCTAGGCGGATGGTAATAGGAGACAAGGGACACGATGTTTTTACCCAGGTTTGGGCCCTCTCGATGGAGGTAAAACCCTACTCCTGCTTGATTAACATTGATGATATGGGTAGTACAAGAGTAGATCTACCATGAGATCAGAGAGGCTAAACCCTAGAAGCTAGCCAATGGTATGATTGTTGTTCGTCCTACGGACTAAAACCCTCCGGTTTATATAGACACCGGAGAGGGTTAGGGTTACATAGAGTCGGTTACAATGGGAGGAGATCTACACATCCGTATCGCCAAGCTTGCCTTCCACGCCAAGGAAAGTCCCATCCGGACATGGGACGAAGTCTTCAATCTTGTATCTTCATAGTCCAGGAGTCCGGCCAAAGGTCATAGTTCGGCTATCCAGACACCCCCTAATCCAGGACTCCCTCAGTAGCCCCTGAACCAGGCTTCAATTATGACGAGTCCGGCGCGCAAATTGTCTTCGGCATTGCAAGGCGGGTTCCTCCTCCGAATACTTCATAGAAGATGTTGAACACAAGGATAGTGTCCGACTCTGCAAAATAAGTTCCACATACCACCGTAGAGAGAATAATATTTGTACAAATCTAATCTGCTGACGTACTCCGTAGTGTGACATCATGCCACAGCCAAGCCTTTATTCGAATCATTTTACTGTCCCACCTCAGCGCGTTTAGTGAGGCGGTTTCCTTGGCACGTCTTGTCAAAGCAGAGATCATGTCCCCTTATTCCGGGATTCTCATCAATACGGGCGTGGGTAACCCAACCATGCCATTAATCATGGCGCTTGGGAGATAAGCGAGTTTTACCAGGCTGGCGGGGGCACATAGTTTCGGCCGCCCATATAAGGGGATAAGAATCCACCCTTTCCATATACGCCTCCTTCCTCCCTTGCTTATCCATTTCCGCGCACTCGAGCTCCAGCGCCCAAGTCCGCACTTCCCACCTCAACCTTCTCCAACAATGTCCGGAGCGGGAGGCAGGTGGATGGCTTCCTCCGTTATGGAGAGGCACATCAAAAAGTTGAGGAAGGCCGGATACCTGTCTTACGACATTGCGCACCGGCTCCCAGATGAGGGGCAGCTCATCCCCACCCCCAGGCCCTATGAGAGGGTGGTGTTCCTCCCCCATTTCCTCCATGGACTGGGCTTCCCTCTTCACCCATTTGTCTGGGGGCTCATGTTCTACTACGGCCTGGATTTCCACGATCTGGCCCCGAACTTCATCCTCAACATCTCGGTGTTTATCATCGTGTGCGAGGTTTTCCTCCGCATCAAACCCCACTTCGGCTTATGGCTAAAGACCTTCAACGTCAAGCCGAAGGTTGTGGGCGGCCGGTAAGCAGAGTGCGGAGGCTCCATGGTGGGCAAGATGGCCAACGTCACATGGCTCGAGGGCACCTTTGTGGAAACCATCAAAGGGTGGCAATCGGGGTGGTTCTACATCACCGAGCCGCGTGACCCTGAATGGGAAGCGGCCCCCGAATTCCGATCTGGCATCCCCACATGGCTCACCTCATGGAAAGGGACGGGCCTATCATGGAGTAATTCGGCAGAGCTGACCGGACTCCAAACCTACGTCAAAGACCTGATCGAGAGGAAGGTTAAACTTGTCACCGTAGTCCAGGTCATGCTCTTCCGCCGGATCCTCCCATGTCAACGACGGGCTTTTAATCTGTGGGAATTCGACCTGGCCCAGCACCAAACTTTGTCCAGGCTCTTCGACACAACGCACGAAGATTCTTGGAAGGTGCTTTTCAAGAGCTCCGAGGTTCACCCTCCCATTACCGAGGATCGCGGATTCTGTGCGAGGCGCCAAGCCAGTGCGGTAAGCTTCGTTTACCCATTGCAGGGTACTTGTTTTTCATAGTTTGACTCTATGCGGGATCTAAACTCCCATTCCTTTAACAGGACTGGCAGAAGAAGGCCGGACAGATCAACTGTCCAGCTCCTTTGCCCGAAGGCCCAGCAGACGCCCGCCTGGCGAAGATGCTGGCTCCGGCACCTCACGTGGTGCCGGAGAAGAAGGCCACGGGAACTCGAAGGAGCTCCCGGCGCCTGGTGGTGTAGGACTCATCGCCCAACGACCCCGAAGTGCACTCCTCCTCCGAAGACGAGGAGGAGGAAGAAGAAGCCTCTCCCCCTCCAACGGGGGGAGGATAGAAAAGGAAGGTCGCCCAACTTGGGAGGCTGGAGGGTCCAAGAAGGGGAAGACCCTTCTTCCGGACTACGCCTCCGACGCCGACGACGGCGAAGAGGAGTGGCCATCCAGGGCCAAGCCCCTGGCAAAATCGTAAGTATCCGGATACCAGAATAACTCATGGCATTCCTTTATTGCATAGTACCTTCTGACACCGAACATAATCATGCAGTCCGCCCAAGGCTCAGCTCGACGATTCGTTGAGTGGCTCCCTGGATCCGTTAGTTGTGAATAGTCTTTCACTCCCGACTGCTACCTCCCCTCGCCCTACGGACGATGCCGAGGTAGAGTCCCAAAAGGGGCTAAGCCAGGAGGAGGTGGTCCTGGAGGCGCCGCAAGGCGACCTCCCGACTCCAGGCCCAAAGGGGGTAAAACCCCAGAGGGATCTAAGTCCAGCCCTGGGCCGGACACCGCACCAGAACCTTCAGTGGTTCCGGAGTCCGGCAGGCGGCCCCCTCGCAAGAAGGGCAAGCCTACGACGCCAGCGGCCCCCGTCCAACCGGAGGCGCAGGACAATTTGCTGGAGGTGCTTAACGGCGCCACCATCAACGAGGAGCACCGCACTATTATGAGTGCGGTGATCCAGAAGGTTCAGTCCACCAAGAGCGGGCTGACAGAAGCCTGTGCCAGCCTTCTAACAGGCTTCGAGGTATGTATTTAAAACATGTAAAAATATTACCGCATAGACAGTAGCCCATGATGCTCAGTTTGGTGTTCGGAAAGAAAAGCCGGACTGAGGATCTAAAAAGATATATGCAGGAGTCTAACATAAATATGTCAATATGGGAATGCAGGCTACGCTGCTGACCTCTGCCGCACTGACTGTGGAGGTCGATGCATTGAAGCAAAGCCTCGAGTGGTCCGAGAACGAGCTCGGCCGTGCCAAGAAGCAACTCGAGGACAAGGAAGGTAGGTAGTACCTTATATAAGTATATAAAAATACCTGGTTGCAAATAATGACAGGAACAACATGAATGTTACAGGGGCCACAACCGAGGTGGCGACCCTGAAGGAAGCGTTGTCCAAGGCCGAAGACAATGCGGCCGTGGAGTGCACCGAGCGAGAAAAGCAGGAGGCGCGGGCGGAGGAGGTGCGGCAAGAGCTGCATGATCTTGTGAAGAAACACGAGAGATTGGAGCTTGACTCAAAGACTCGAGAGTCCGAGCTTGCCTCGGCCCTTGAGAGCGCCAAATCCGCCAAGGCCGAAGCCCAAAAGGCCCTCCAGGAAATTGAGGCGATGAAGAAGATAGCGGCGGGTAAGGCATTCTTTATGCAAAGCAAGCACATGAGAGTAAATTACCTGTTACTTACCCGAGTCCTGAGCTCTCCAGGAGCATTCGCAGATCTGCCCTGCAGTGTGTCCGATGCCACCGCATTCTACCGGGCCGAGGAAGGGAGCTCGACGGAGAAGGTGTTCTGGTCCCAGTATGCTGAGGCCGGACACCTGGTGCCCCTGAGCGACCAGTTGAAGGGCCTTATAGGCCGGCTGTGGCTTGGGGAGGCCATGCCTGGGAGCTACTTTGTGTTGGTGAGGCGGCTGGTGGATGCCTGTCCACGGCTTGAAGTCATCAAGCGCTCCGTATGCATCGAAGGCGCCCATAGGGCACTTGCCCGTGCTAAAGTGCATTGGGGCAAGCTGGGTGCTGAGAAGCTGGTGAAGGATGGGCCACCAGAGGGGAAGGAGCATCCCGAGCCCGAGTTGTATTATGAGGGCGTCCTAAAGGGTGCCTGCCTTGTGGCGAATGAGTGTTCCAAGGATTTAATTTTTCAGTAAACTCGCTCGTGTTTATCATGTGCGCTGAAAACTTTGTTCATATGCGCTAAGCAACTCTTTTTAAATTTAAAATATTACCTTCTGTGCGGCCGTTTATTAAATCTAAGAGATGCAAGTCGTCGGCTTCTACCCCCATGCCACGAGTGCTGGGGTGTTCGGGATAAACCTGAGTGCTCTTGTTCCCATTCTTGGGTCCTTCGAGGGAGGCGCTCAGCACAACGAACAAGGCAATCGGACTTATAATGCTTTTATCACTCTCACTTAGCCATACAATTCTATAATTTTAAATTTCGGTGAAGCCCCTAGTATTCGGAAGACCGAGTTCGGGGCGCTATCCACGCCTAGGCCGGACAAAGCCAGCTCCTCGCTCTAAGCGGCATAAGTCTTTAGGGACTCGAAAAACCTCTCGAACAGCGACCGGCTCTCGCCCTATCATGACGGTCAGTTTTAGCTTTCTCTACTAAGGTGTTAACCCAGCTCAACTGGGGCGCAATCGCAGTAGTTCTCCCAGCGCTACCTTAGCCGATATAGCGGAACGTAAGGTACCAAAACATGGGAGCCGGGCAAACCCAACTATTGACCCAAGACATGATTCGGAGCCGATGCATATAGTGCTATAAGTTCGGGGTGCCGCACTCATGAGAGTGTTCGGTCTTCTCACACCGTATTCTGGGGTACTTAAACCCCTGGTGTATTGGTCGTACCAAAGTGTACGGTTGCATAATGTCATAACTGAACATATTTATGAAAAATGAATGTAATAATAGACAAGAGCTATGTATTGTTTAATAAAGGGATGCTATGAAAGCAGAACGATACAAATAGTGCGATAAGCAAGAGATGGGATAATTTGACATGTCCCCCTCCAGGGGCAAGCTGCGAGACATTAAATAAGACTGGTATTTAGCTCGTTATAGAGATCACCTGGACATTCGACGTGGCTTGCTGTCTCCCTGGCTGTTGCATCGTGTGTTCGGCGATGTACTGCCGGACAGGCCTTCCGAATAGTGGAGTCCTGAAAGTAAGAAAAGAGAAATGACAAAATCGGGAGCCCCTGGTGCGGTTGAGCCGCATTCTGGGCGTGTCGTGGTTGTACCCCTCCCCTTATGCCCATGGTATTTCCAGAGCGTAATTATGTATGCGTGGTACTGGTTTCGCGAGTTCGCGAGGGCTGGGGTCGGGACCGCACTGCTATGCTTGCTCGGAACGTGCCAGACGGTCTTGTTGTAGGTTACTCCAGGCACGCTTGACGGTGTCCAGGCGTTTAATAGCCGGACTGGAGAGTTTCCTTGAGAGGCTACTTTGTACTTCCGCCGCGAGGGCCGCCGCGTGCTCCACTGTTCGGAGAGAGCGATTGGTGTTTCCATTGACCGTAATGACTCCTCGAGGGCCTGGCATCTTGAGCTTGAGGTATGCGTAGTGCGGCACCGCATTGAACTTTGCAAATGTGGTTCGCCTGAGCAGGGCGTGATAGCCACTGCGGAACGGGACTATGTCGAAGATTAACTCCTCGCTTCGAAAATTATCCGGGGATCCGAAGACCACTTCGAGTGTAACTGAGCCTGTACAGCTGGCCTCTACACCCGGTATGACGCCTTTAAAGGTTGTCTTTGTGGGTTTAATCCTTGAGGGATCTATGCCCATTTTTCACACTGTATCCTGATAAAGCAGGTTCAGGCTGCTGCCGCCGTCCATGAGGACTCTAGTGAGGTGAAATCCGTCAATGATTGGGTCTAGAACCAATGCGGTGAATCCACCATGACGGATGCTAGTGGGGTGGTCCCTTCGATCAAAGGTGATCGGGCAGGAGGACCATGGGTTGAACTTTGGGGCAACTGGCTCTAACGCATATACGTCCCTGAGTGCATGCTTCTTCTCCCTTTTGGGGATGTGGGTTGCGTATATCATGTTCACTGTCCGCACTTGTGGGGCAAAATCCTTCTGTCCTCTGTTGTTCGGTGGCCGGGGCTCCTCCTCGTCATCGCTATGCAGCCCCTTGTCTCTGTTTTCGGCACTTAACTTGCCTGCCTGCTTGAACACCCAACAATCCCTGTTCGTGTGATTGGCTGGTTGTTCGGGGGTGCCGTGTATCTGGCACGAGCGATCGAGTATCCGGTCTAAACTGGACGGGCCCGGAGTATTTCTTTTGAATGGCTTTTTCCGCTGACTGGGTTTAGAGCCACTGAATCCGGCATTAACTGTCGTATCCTCAGTATTGTCGCCGTTAATGCGGCGCTTGTGCTTGTTGCGACGCGACCTACCATTTTTGTCCTTAGTATCCGAATTACCAGGGCTCTTGGTCATGTTATTACTATGAGCTAGCCAGATGTCTTCTCCCGCGCAAAAGCGGGTCATGAGTGTTGTGAGGGTTGCCATGGATTTCGGCTTTTCCTGTCCTAGGTGTCGGGCAAGCCATTCGTCACGGATGTTATGTTTGAAGGCTGCAAGGGCCTCTGCGTTCGGACAGTCGACTATTTGATTTTTCTTCATTAGGAACCGTGTCCAGAATTGTCTGGCCGATTCCTCTGGATGCTGAATTATGTGGCTTAGGTCATCAGTGTCTGGTGGTCGCACGTCGGTGCCCTGGAAATTGTTGAGGAATGTGGATTCCAGGTCCTCCCAGCAACCAATTGACTCTGCTGGCAAGCTGTTAAGCCAATGTCGAGCTGGTCTTTTAAGCTTGAGTGGGAGGTATTTGATAGCGTGTAGATCATCGTTGTGGGCCATGTGGATATGAAGGAGATAATCGTCGATCCATACCGCAGGATCTGTTGTGCCAACGTATGATTCGATGTTTACGGGTTTAAACCCCTCGGGGATTTGATGATCCATTACTTCATCTGTGAAGCATAGTGGGTGTGCGGCGCCTCTGTACTGGGCTATATCGCAACGTAGCCCAGATGAGCTTTGTCTGATGTGTTCGGCCTGGCCGTATTTGCCATATCCGGCATGACGGTTATCGTCACGTGTCGTGGGGCGCCCACGCGGTCCGTAGATCGATCTTATTTGCCTTGCCTAGTCCTCCAATATGTCTTGCAGGTCTAGCGCATTTCCCCGTGCCTTGGTACTTTTTGAGCGGCGCCAGGGTGCAAAAGGTTGAGTTGATGGCCGAGAAGCCTCTCTGTCGCGGCCACGGGGTGGCCGGTCGGCGGCGTCATACGCTGGTGATGTAGGTTTAGTTGCTTCCTCCTCTAATTGGGGTAGCAGCCTGCGCTTTGGGTAGCTCTTGGAGGGGCGTTCGAGTTCGTACTCTTCGGCCGTAAGGACTTCAGTCCATCTGTCAGCTAGCAAGTATTGGTCAGCTCTAAGCTGCTGCTATTTTTTCTTGAGGCTGCTTGCCATGGCCATAAGCCTACGTTTGAAACGCTCTTGTTCGACGGGATCCTCAGGCATGACAAATTCGTCATCATCGAGGCTTGCTTCGTCTTCGGAGGGAGGCATGTAATTATCGTCCTCTACCTCTCTGTCTACCGCTCTCTTATGCGGGATGGCTTCTCCATCCTCCTGCGCTGAGTCCTGCTGGAGGGGGTTGTCTTCGGCACTGTCCGGGGTATTATAGTCTCCGGTGCCGGAATCGCCATTTTTGCTTTGGCAAGATTTAGAGCGGCGCCGCTGACGCCGGCGCTTAGGCTGTTTCTTGGAGGGGTCATCCTTCGTTGTTCCATCGCCATTCCCTTCTTTTGGGGTGTCCACCATGTATATGTCATATGACGAGGTTGCTTTCCAGTTCCCTATAGGCGCTGGTTCTTGGTCGTCTCCTTCATCGGCGTCCATACCGTCGATGTCTTCGGAGTTGAAGTCGAGCATGTTGGTTAAATCATCGACAGTGGCTACGAAGTGGGTGGTGGGTGGGCTTCGAATTTCTTCGTCTTCCGCATCCCAACCTTGCTGACCATAGTCCGGCCAGGGCTCTCCTGATAAAGAGAGAGACTTTAGTGAATTCAGGATGTCGCCAAACGGCGAGTGCTGAAAGATGTACGCGGCGGTGAACTCCATGATCGGTGCCCAATTGGGTTCGATCGGAAGGGGTGCGGAAGATTCGGAGTCCGGAAAGGAGTCCGGCACCTTGGAGTCACGAGCTTCGCAAAGGACAAGGCTGGTATTCGGCTCGATCGCCATAGAGATTGCAGCCAACGAGGTGGTGTCCAACCATCCGTCCTCGATTGGCGCAGTCGGCTCCGAGCTAATGGTCACAGCGGACACCTGAGCGGCCTTCTGGACACTGTCCGGCGGCAGAGCTAGATCATGCCCATCATGATAGTGCGGCGCACTCGGCTGTGGCTCGAATCCGTCGAAGATCAAGTCTCCGCGGATGTCAGCCGTGTAGTTCAAACTTCCAAATCTGACCTGATGGCCAGGGGCGTAGCTTTCAATCTGCTCCAGATGGCCAAGCGAATTGGCCCGCGGTGCAAAGCCGCCGAATACGAAGATCTGTCCGGGAGAAAAGTCTCACCTTGGACCGCATCGTTGTTGACGATCGAAGGAGCCATCGGTCCTAAAGGTGATGACACATAGGAACTCTCAATGGAAGCACCAATGTCGGTGTCAAAACCGGCGGATCTCGGGTAGGGGGCCCCAAATTGTGCGTCTAGGCGGATGGTAACAGGAGACAAGGGACACGATATTTTTACCCAAGTTCGGGCCCTCTTGATGGAGGTAAAACCCTACTCCTGCTTGATTAATATTGATGGTATGGGTAGTACAAGAGTATATCTACCACGGGATCAGAGAGGCTAAACCCTAGAAGCTAGCCTATGGTATGATTGTTGTTCGTCCTACGGACTAAAACCCTCTGGTTTATATAGACAACGGAGAGGGTTAGGGTTACATAGAGTCGATTACAATGGGAGGAGACCTACACATCCGTATCGTCAAGCTTGCCTTCCACGCCAAGGGAAGTCCCATCCGGACACGGGACGAAGTCTTCAATCTTGTATCTTCATAGTCCAGGAGTCCGGCCAAAGATCATAGTCCGGCTATCCGGACACCCCCTGATCCAGGACTCCCTCAGCATGCATGCTAGGTTAAGTCTCCTCCTCGGTTAGGGTTGATAGTGCTTGGCGGTGGCTAACCCCTAGCTTAGAGGTCAAGTGTGCATCTCTCTGTTCTTCTCTGTCCTCTTTGGTTTGCAGGGCACGTAAGCATTTTCTGCCGAGCTGTTTGGAAGGAAGGAACGGACCAGTGCCCTGACCCCGACAAGCCAAAGCTGCCAGGGGCTGCAAATACAAGGATCCAACCACGGCAAGCCAAAGTTGCCGGGGGCTGCCGATCTAGATAAGTCATTTATCTTCTATCATGCATTTCGTTATGAACTGGGATATGTGAAACCTCATTTTGTCTCTAGGCTACCGTGCTCCCCTCTTTTCGTACCCAAGGACTATCTCCTGGGTCTGGATTTGGTCGTAGTCACGGCGGCAAGGAGATGGAATGAGGAGCCTAAACCCACCTCTGCCATGCCTCCGCCAAGAGCATGAGAAGGGTCGAGCAAAATGGGGGGACGGCAAGGCCTATTGCCGGGCGAAAAACGTTTATCTTAAACAATAACAAGGATTCGCTCCTTGTTATGGGTTTCACCCGCGAACAAAAAACCTGGCAAACATCCTTTTTTCATTAAAAACATCCTGTACACGTACAGTCCGTATGAAATGAAAAACATGAGCAAGAGGATTACAAGTTCTAAATTTAACAAAGGCCCGAAGGCTTACAAGATTAAAAAAAGATAAGGTGTCCATAATCCCTTTCTTGTCCCTCTCCTCAGGAAATGAAACAAGAAGGAAAAAGGGCAAAAGGGGCGCCAAGGCGAGGTACAAGCAGGAGAAGGCACCAGGAGAACATCCCGGTGGCCACCCCGAAGGAGGCTGGTGATGATGATGACAGGAGAAGAGATGGAAGACGAGGCGGCAGGACCGTCAATACGCTACGAAGGCGTCGGTGCCATCGTACTCCGACTTGACAGCCCGCCACCCGCCTTCTTCGCCTTCTCCGGCCTCCCCACGCCAGCCTACCAAAGAGGCGACCCCAAGAAGTTCAAGGAGTCGGCGACACGAATGATGGGGTCATCGGTGTCGCCTCGGAGCAGCACGCCTGACGCCTAGTCGGACCCATCATCCTGCCGCCCGCTACCCTTGTCGTTGTTGCCGCTGTCCTCCTCGTCACTCTTGCTCGAGGAGGAATCTTCATCATAGGAGGAGCTCTCCACGCAGCACTTTAGACGAGTGCCAAGGTCTCCAAAAACCTTAACGGAGAGCAGGCCGTCCTCCATCAACTTGAAGAAGAGAATGAGCCCGGGTGTCAAGCTGTGGACACGGGCGAAGGTCTTCCCCCCACGACGGAGATACATGATGTGAGGGGCGGGGAACTCGACATCGGCCCATGTGCCGTTGTTCCCACAGCCCCTCATATGCAGTCTCAGCACCTCCGGTGGGTCCAGCTCCATGGCCCGAGCAAACGGAGTCGGGAGACAAAGACGACGGTGCGCCGGTCGGCGCAGCCTGACGAAGAACTCGTAAGGGTTGTCCCCGATGTGGCCCTCCGTGGGAGGAAGGCCTGCTAGTGGAGGCGAGGCTAATGCACCGCCCCGTCCTCCTCTCCCCCGAGCACCACGGCGGCCTCGGCCCGCCCTCTCCCTCTTCCCCTCGCGGCCGGCTCCGCCGCCACAGGCTCTTGGGAGGGAGCAACGCGCTGTCGAGCAGAGACCATCGCCGCCACCGATGAAGCGTCGCCACGCCCCCTCGCCATG
The DNA here is from genome assembly GCF_018294505.1 of Triticum aestivum. NCBI lineage: Eukaryota > Viridiplantae > Streptophyta > Magnoliopsida > Poales > Poaceae > Triticum > Triticum aestivum. Next base: position 55,076,492 of record NC_057810.1, on the reverse strand, counting down.
ACAGAAGGAAGGAGGACGCAGGAATGGGGAGAAGCGGATGACGAAGGATAGAGTGGCACCGTTCCTCCTGCTCCCCTCTTTATAAAGGGGCGGGGACAAGGCTCGGCCGCCCCTCTCTACCAATCCGTCCCGTTGAAGTGACCACGGGTGGGGCCGTCGACCGCCCTCCCCGCTCAATTAAAGGCGCGTGAGAATCGGCCCGCATGCATGCGACTTCCCGTATCTCGCGCACCTGTCATTCGCTCTGCATCATGCATGCAGCGAACATTGCGCGAAAAATGGGCGCAATAGGACACGTGGAGCGACGGTTCCCGAGTAAGGGCAATAAATGAGCAGTAGCCATGCGGTCACGAGAGGACACGCAAGCTGCCTCTTTACTGTCCACCACAAGATGACGCCAGCGTGCTTTGGTCACACACGCACGCGTGACCCCCACATCACGCGCGCTCCTCCACGACACGCATTGTGCAAGTCGTGGGGAAGCACAGCAAACGGAACAGTTACCACGGTAAAATCCACCCCGCCTGCCCGTGCACCGTTCTGGGTCTGGCCCAACAACGTGTCGCGCTTATGTATGGCATAGACCAGGGGGCTCCTGTTGGTGTACAAAAGTAGGGGCTCTCCTTTTCACCCCTTTACTTGTGCACGGGAAGCCAGAGCCACACGCCATGACCACGCATAGCAGGGCAAAGGAGGAAAGCCAGAGAGAAGCCGAAGGCACGAGACAAACAAAGCAAAGACCAAGGCCACAGAGATCGGATGGACGAAGCAGGTTTCCCTGGCAAGGACCCTTGCCAGGGCAGCCTCAGCATCCCCGGCAAGACCCTTGCCGGGGCAACTCGCCCACACCAACGGAGCGAGCCACCCTCGAGCCCACGGTCTCCAACGCCAACAACCACATTGGGACAGGGCTCGGGAGGCACCTCCATGATGGCATGTAGATCTTTGTGAAGATGAAGAATATTCAAGATCATATGAGGATTGGAAAGCAATGATCCTCGGCAGGGTTCTTGCTGAGGAAACCCACAAGACCCCCGGAAGGTCCTTGCCGGGAACAACAGCGCGCCACGGCAAGACCCTTGTCGGGCCACCCGGCAAGACCCTTACCAAGGGCATCAGCAGGGCCACCGCCAGGCCCGCACCAACCAAATTTCCACTGCTGCTCACATGCAGCTGCCAGCCCAACCAGCTGGGCAGGCACCTACGTGGCAACACGCAGCTTCCAGGCCGACTCAGAACACACCAGCGCGGCGGCATGCAGATCATCATGGAAGCTCCACCACCGCGCCACCTCAGCTGCTTGCCTGCCTACATGGTACCACATGCATCGCTGGCCAGGGTGCGTGTTGAAGCAAGGAGGAGCAGCGACGGACGGGACAGGCCTCGCCCCCATCCCCGATAAAGTGGAGGGACACCTAAGCCACGCATTAAATGCGTCTTGTCCTATAATACGAGCGCTAAGCTCGCGACACTGTAGGCCTTTCCACCTCCTGTGTGCCACTGTGGCAGCCCCTTTCTCCTATAAAAGGAGGTCTGTGGCGCACTGGAAAAGGATTCGGCTCTTTCAAACCACGCAGCACCCATAGCTAGTTCGAGAGCTCAAGAACACTCAATACATCCACCAAGCAGGACTAGGGTTTTACGCATCCTCGCGGCCCGAACCTGGGTAAACGATCTTTGTGCTGATTACTAATCCTGCTCTTCTCACAACCTCGCGCCCTGCAACCGTAGTAGGGATTCTTGTGATCCCATAGGTGTTGTTTCCGACCGACACATTACAATAGTGTTTATTCATCATCTAAGAAAACATCTGAGCCGCATCTGTATTCGATAACATCTGCATCTGATTCGTTTCCATAGATGAACCCTAACTAATTTGGTGCAACTAAAATGTGAAGAACCCTAGGCAGAGGTATGGGAGGGGGAGGAGCAGGCGTGCTCACCTCTGGTGCCTACAGCGAGGGAGGGGCAGGCAGCGTCGAGGTCGGGGTCGGGGCTCGGGCGCGCGGCGGAGGGCGGCGTCGAGGTCAGGATCAGGGATGGTGTCAAGGTCGAGGTCGGGGCTCAGGCGCGGGGTGAAGAGCGACGGGAGAGTGCGCGGCGGCCGACAGGCGATGGCGGCAACGACAGCGGAGGAGTTGGATTTGGGAGAAGTGGTCGTGGGCAAGAACGAAACCGTGCGGTTAAGTCAGAAGTAGTAGTAGCGCGTTCCAGGAAGTGCGCTACTGCTAAGTTAGCTACAGCATGTTCCCCGATACGCGCTACTGCTATTCCTTCTCTTTTTTCCCTTTTCCATTTATTTTTCTTTAACAAATTTTCCTTTCACCTTTTTCTATTTCTTTCATTTTCATTTACTTTTGCACTTGCTTTCCATTTAATTTTATTTCCTATGTCAGTAGCACGTTTTCGCATAAACGCGCTGCTACAAAGCATGTAGCGGTAGCGCGGTTCTCTGCAGCTTGCTACTACTATGTGTAGCCCATCGGCTAAGCCGTGGGAGTTTTTGTAGTAGCACGGTTATCCTCAGGCGCGCTACTACTATAGTTTTATCTGTAGCGCGCTTTACACCAACGCGCTACTGCTACTTAGCACTAGCATAGTTTTTTAAGACGCGCTACTGCTAAAGTTCTGTATATAAGGTTTTCCCTAGTAGTGCCCGGCAGCATGCATCGCAATGGTGTAGACGCTCAGGAACTCAGACGGATGGGTCTTGCGTCGTACTTCTCCGGGACCTCTGGCTTGAACATGCGGGTGTTGGGCCACTGGAACTGCCGCAACTCATGGGTGAACGCTAGACAAGTTATTGCATAGGGCAAGTCACCAACACTCCCCGGCGCTGGCCTGTACTCAGCTGGCCCAACAGGCCTATCAGATTGATGGTGTGCCTCCCGGCACCGCTCGATAGTGGTCCAGGCGTCTTCCTTGAGGTTCTCTCGAAGAACTTGACATTGTTCACGATGCTCCCGTGGGTCGGACAACATCGTGGACACGTTATCACGGGCATCAACCCGACGAGCCGGACGCGGTGGAGGGGAGTGTACCGTTGTTGCGGCGCCTCCAACCCTTCCACTATCAATGTGCACCGGCTCGGCGATCCGACGCCGCGAGGGACTTGCCTTCCGGTGGCCATCCCTGTCGGCATGTCCTATAAGGCTTTGGATAGAAACCCTCCATTCTTCTTGCTTCTCCAAAGCAGGAGGAAAGTCGAGGAGTAGCTGCGCTCGCGCCAATGCTTCCGCTCGTGTGGGTGGTAGAGACAGGTGCGAGGAATGGGAGGAACTCGGACTTCTAACGATGTTAGAAGGAGTCCCATCAAGATTCCACGACCATGCGCCATTTTCGCCAGCATCATGGTGTGCATGTCGGCCCTGCGCATCTTGAGAGTGACGCGAAGGGCTCTTGCCACGGTGACGCCCAGGGTCCTCAACATCGCAGCGCTGTTCTTCGCGCATGAGTTGGGAAGACCATGGCGTGTGCGCTGGCGGGGGCGTCCTTCTGCTCTTGGAGGTCCCTGCACCACCCGTAGGTTGCACGGCTCCGTCCTTGGGCGTGGCGGCGTGCGGACTGTCGTCTCCGCTGCGAACGACGCCACTCGCCTGGCTTTTTGTATCAGGGTGGCGTGGACGATCTTGATCTCCTCCGCCACCAGCATCTGCCACGTCGCCCGACCGCGCTTGCACGGGTGGAACGGCCCTGGTCGAGGCGACCGCTGAAATCGTCTTCTTCTTCGGAGCCATGGTGATGAAGAACTACGGCACTAACTAATAGACCAGATTCTCACAACGAAATCTCCCCTACCTGGCAAGCACTACGACACTAACTAATAGATGTCAGGAAAAACAAACACCTATGGGATCACAGGAATCCCTTCTACGTTTAGTGGGGGGGTCAGCTGGACAAAGAGCAGGTCCAGTAGTTAGCATAGAGGGGATTTTTACCCAGGTTCGGGCCGCACTGGTGCGTAAGATCCTAGTCCTGCTTGTGTGTATAGATGTGTTCTTAAGCTTTTGAACTAGTTGCAATGCATGTGCCGTCCAAAAGTCTGAATCCTCTCTCTGTACTCGTTGGGCCTCCTTTTATATGCAAAGGGGTCTCCACAGTGGCACACAGGAGGTGGAAAGTAAGCTACAGTGATCGAGCTTATCGCTCAGCAACATAGGACAAACACATTTAATGTGTTGCCTATGTGTCCTCTTACTTTATTGGGGATGGCAATAGAAGCTATCTTGTCCGTCGCCGCCTCTCCTTGCTTCAACACGTGTCCAGGTCGAAGAGGCATGTAGTGCCATGCTGGCTAACTAGATGTTGTGTTGGCACGATAGTAGAGCCTCCACGAAGATCTACATGCCGCCACACAGGTGCCTGCTTAGTTGGCACACTGGTCATTGCACTGGAGTGGTGGTGAGTTGGCAAGTTCTTGCCGAGCGCGGGCCTGACTGCAGCTCAGCAATTGTCCCCGGCAAGGCTTGCCGGGGGGCCTTTGGAGTCATCCCTTGCAAGGCTTGCCGGGCGGTCCTTGGAGTCGTCCCCGGCAAGGGTCTTGCCGAGGGTCATGGTCTTCTCACTACAAGAAATATGCTATCTTGTGACCTCCACTATTGGTCACTGAAAGGTCATAGTTTTTCATTTGCGACCTTTTTGTGACCAAAAATAGAAGGTCAAAAGCTGAGGGTCGTATACTAACTATAGCGACCTTCTCTATGAGAAGGTCGTGGACGTTTATGACCAAAATATTCCTACTGTGGCGTTTTGGTCACTAGCAGCCTCCCCAGTCCACGTAGGCATCCAGCGTGGCAAGCTGATGTGGCACAAGATTCAGCCCGGTCCAATTAGGTGTTTTACATGGGCCGAGCCCATTAATTCAGCCTTTTATTATTTTTCTCCTTGGTAATTTTGGTCGGCTTCATGGGCCAAGCCCAATGTTGTAGCCTTTTTTATTGTTGGCCCGTGGCCTTTTATTATTTATTGCTTTTCTATTTTCAGCCATTATATATTCAAGCTGGTCCCACTAGTCAGATGGGTCCCACTTGTTATGATCATCTCTAAAATTGGTCCCTCATGTCAGAAATGTACAAATTTGATAGATTATTTTCATAAGTGGACCCATTGGTCAAGTTTCCATTTCACAAGTTTTCAGATCACATACATAATCAAAAAGAACACATAAATTTCATCAAATATACCACTAAATAAATCTATTACAATCTTTACAACACATATATGCTACAATATGCTACTCTTCCCTAAGTAGAACTTGACGGCTTCACACTTCACGGCTTCACACTTCACACTTGAGCATCTATAAAAGAGGAACAACCACAAATTTAAATCTCAATTGCAGTATAGGCCACATGCAGAAGCAGTTCAAAGTTGAAACAACATCAATTAAACACACGTGCACAGAAACATAGGAGTCAAAATGCAGTATAGGACCAGGACAAGGAAACTCCTGTTATCAAATCAACACACAGCTTGTAGCAAAACAGCAACAGAATACATTATAACAAGAGTAAGCTTGAATCAAACAGCACAGAAACATGTGGATATCTCATGTGAGCATCATGTTGTGGTTTTATTAAACAATGATACAGCAACAGAATACAATATCTTCAATGCAAATTATGGTACTTGTAGCAAAACAGTTTGAAACAACAACTACACAATACATTATAACGAGAGTAAGCTTGAATCAAACAGAAAAGAGAACAGTTTCGAGTTTAAAAGTTAAAGCATTTGCAAGATATCCCAACTCGCAAGTTCAAGAGGCATAATTCAGAAACTTGCATCGGGGCACTATAATAAGAGTAGCATTTGACTTGACACATGGAACAACGACACAAAAGAATTATGGCTTGGTGTATGTACGGTGACTTGTTGGTGTAGATGATCCAGTTGATGAAGAGCTCTGACAGCATGGCTCCGAGCAGCCCGAAAAGCGCACTTGGAAGAATCTGGAATCAGCCGAGATTAAGAATCCATAATGCAAAAACCATAACCATTGAAGATTGAAAGAATCTGTGAAGTGAGTTCACTCTCTTTCTAGATATTTTGGCAGTTTTGAGCCAACACACATATTAAAGTAAGCAACCATATCATTTATATATGCTGGCCCAAACACTACCCTTGAGTAACATCTCAATTAAGCACAAGTAACAAAATAGAGGAGATGGATCAATCATAGCAGGGGTTTAGGATAATGCCCTCAAACTTGTATGTGTCAAGTATTTAGAAACAAAATAGTGTCACATTTATGGAAATAGAGGGACTAAAAAGATATATGACTCAAAGGCACATGACATCACAGAGAAGATAAAAGCACAAGATGACTGCAGTGACTAGGCTACAAGTTAATACAATTGATACAAGTTAATAAAAGCCTGATGTACTACTCTGGGTAAGAAGAAACAGGTACTTTAGTAGTTTTAGCACACTAATACATGTGTTAAAATGGAAGTGTCGCTGCTGGGTTATATTAATAAATAATCCAAGTGTTGCAACTTGCAACACCCAACAAGATTTGCATGAACAGGTAAAACCTAGCAAGTACTTGTACTGGGATGCTGTCCATCCAACAGAGACAACAGGATAGCAGTACACAAAAACATAACCATGTATTCAGGCTAAGCAAATCTTGACAGCAAACAACAGCCATGGTGATATGGGATGCGTCAATGCTTAGGGGATTAAATCATCATATTATTAGCTAGGGAACCATCAGTATCATAGATTCATGGACTGAAAAAACATAGGTTCCAGAAAAAACATCGGTACTCAAACACAAGTATATTCTATCTATTAATCCTATGCAACAAATTTGACTGCTCTGTCCCTATGCCTCGGATCAGAATGAATGCAAAACATACATACTACAACCGTCAGCAAGTAGTAGAAGCAATTCCGAGAAGGGAAACATTGGTTACCGCACGTGGCAGCCAAATCTAGCTGTGTGGCATCCACTGAAGTGCAGATCTAGAGCTGTGTGGCAGCAGACAGAGTGAGTGATGAGGGCTTACGTTGGGGCAGTGCATGGTGATGCCGGTGCAGAGGCCCTTGACGATGCCTGCGTTGATCTTGACGATGCCTGCGTTGATCCAACGCCTCCCCAAGCTGGTCGTCCCCGACGAAGCCCTTCACCTGCAGACAGATTTCCAGAGCCATGAAGCAGATTAGCACATCCATGAAGCAGATCACATCGACGAGTACAGAAGAACAAGAACCGGGCGAGGGATGGGGGAACAGGGAACGAATGGCGCCTACCTCGATGGAATGAAACCTCTCCTCCTGCCCCTCCTCCTCGAGCAGAGCAGGGCCGAAGCTAGGCGCAGCCCTCATCCATCTCGAGCAGGGCAAGGTCGGCGCCCTCCTGCCGTCATCGCCATCTCCATGCCATGATGACCTGCAGCAAAGTGATAGATAGGAGGAGAAGGTGAGGAGGAGCGGGTGGATCTGGGCGAGGAAGGAGGGGAAGGGCCTACCTGGACAACAACGGCGAAGGTGGCCGGGGGCCCGCGGCCGCGGGCACGTCGGGGGGCGCGGCCAGGCCGAAGATCACGGCGGTGCGGAGGGCCGGGTAAGCGAGGACGCGGGGGAGCAGGGGCTTGATGAGCGACCAGAGCCTCGACACGGACATCACGAAGACCCCAGCGAGCTGTAGATCTTGTCCAAGGGGAGGATGGAATGGAGGGGAGGGCATCGGAGGAGGACGGATCTGGATCGGGGAGAGGGGCGGCGCGGGAGGGGTCTGGATCGAGGAAAGGGAGACGGCAGCGCTTGACCTAGGGTTTCTCGGGAAGGAGGGGGTCGAGAGAGGAAGGGAGAGACGCTGGATTAGTAGGAGTCAGACGGCTCAGATCGAATACAGTGGGGTGATCCGTGCGCTGCGTCCTGATTGGTTCGAAAATGAGCTATTAAAAATTACTCTTCTTAGTGTTAAAAACAAGGGAGGTTTGTGAGGCAGCTACCAAAAATATTTTGCAAAATGGCATCACTAAAATTTTCACTTAAGTTAGACCACCTTTCATCGATGATCATCAATTTGATTGCATTTCTGATCTTTCTAGCTATTTTGAGAAACATGCAATTCGGCAAGAAACGAGTCAAATTTGAACTACAGGTATCTTATAGTTTGCTATTTATTTTCTAAAAAAATCATTTTTAGATCCAAAAGTAGCTATTTCATCATAGACAAACCAATAGTTTTGCATTATTAACCACCTAACTAAGAAGGGTCATGCGAGCAAATTTGATCACATTTTGAAATCGGCATAGGAAATTCACAAAAAATGAAAAAAAAATCGCATTGTGTGATTATACATCTACAAAGATGCATCTTGCAATGGCAAACAATGTTGTCTAAGGAAGTTTTCATTTTTCTTTGGACGAAAAAACCATTTTCCATTTTTTGAGTGCCCAAAAGGAGGTTTTTTTGTGAAGGACCTCCCAAATAATTGTTGCAAAATTGGACCAAATCATTTTTCTAAAATACTAGGCCATATTTAATGGACAATTTACCAAATGGTTGGGTGTGAAAAGTTTTGAGCCACCTCTCGTGAAAAAGACAAATTCCCGCCAATTCAGTTGGAAACGGGTCAAATTTGAACTGTAGTTGCCTCATAGTTTGCTCTTTATTTTTTCCAAAAATCATTTCTAGATACATAAGTATCTATTTAATCATAGAAACACCAAAAAAATTCCAAGATTCAACCACTAGCTAGGAACGGTCAAGCCCGTCGTTTTGACCGCATTTTGAAACGGGCATAAAAAATTCAAAAAAAATCAAAAACTTGGAAAACCTTCGCATTGTGTCATTATATGTGACCAAGTTTCCAGGAAAAATAATAAACTTGTAATACGGTAATTATTTTAAAAAAAGTGTTCTCAAAAATGAGCTATCATGCGTGAAGATTCATGGCTTTCAAGCCAAATGATCAATCTTATGGCCACATTCATGGCATAGTTTGTTCAAATGATCTCATATTGTGCACAAGGGTGCATATTGGAATGGCAAACAATGTTGCCTAAGGAAGTTTTCATTTTCTTTGTACGAAAAAACCATTTTCCATTTTCTGAGTGCCCAAAAGGAGGTTTTTTTGTGAAGGACCTCCCATATATATGTTGCAAAATTGGACCAAATCATTTTTCTAAAATACTAGGCCATATATAATGCACAATTTACAGAATGGTTGGGTGAAAAAAGTTTTGATCCACCTCTGGTGAAAAAGACAAATTGTCGTCGATTCAGTTGGAAACGGGTCAAATTTGAACTGTAGCTGCCTCATAGTTTGCTCTTTATTTTTTCCAAAAATCATTTCTAGGTACATAAGTATCTATTTAATCATAGAAACACCAAAAAAATTCCAAGATTCAACCACTAGCTAGGAACGGTCAAGCCTGCCGTTTTGACCGTATTTTGAAACAGGCATAAAAAATTAAAAAATAATAAAAAATTGGAAAACCTTCGCATTGTGTCATTATATGTGTCCAAATTTCCAGGAAAAATAATAAACTTGTAATACGGTAATTATTTTAAAAAAAATGTTCTCAGAAATGAGCTATCATGCGTGAAGATTCATGGCTTTCAAGCCAAATGATCAATCTTATGGCCACAATCATGGCATAGTTTGTTCAAATGATCTCATATTGTGCACAAGCATACATCTTGGAATTACAAACAATGTTGCCTAAGGAAGTTTTCATTTTCTTTGCACGGAAAATTCATTTTTCATTTTCCGAGTGCCCAAAAGGAGGTTTTTTTGTGAATGACCTACCAAATAATTGTTGCAAAAATGGATCAAATCAATTTTATAAAATACTAGGACATATATAATGCATGATTGACAAAATGGTTGGGTGAAAAAAGTTTTGATCCACCTCTGGTGAAAAAGACAAATTGTCGTCGATTCAGTTGGAAACGGGTCAAATTTGAACTGCAGTTGCCTCATAGTTTGCTCTTTATTTTTTCCAAAAATCATTTCTAGGTAAATAAGTATCTATTTAATCAGAAATACATAGTTTGATGGTGAGACATCGAGGTTTGGACGATGGCCGAGGGCCTCAACTCTAGAGCGTGTAAGCTCGCATGCCAGCCGCGTGGTCACCGCGTGACCGTGGCGTTGCCATGTGTTCTGGATGGCCTAGGCATGTCTAGTGGGTTGGGCACTCCCCAGGTAGGTGCTAGGAAGAAAATCACAACATAAGATTCTCACGAGGAGACCGATCGATGCTCAAACATGAATAAGCAGCCAAGTGTTTGATTTGCGGTACGGGAAATGTACATGGCTAATGGGCGTGTGTTTTGGCTGAGGATGATCAGTTACTAAGAAGACCGTCTTCACGCATTTTCACCTCAAAAGGAGGAGCCTAGGTGGTACTTGTTTTACAAAGTACCACACTAGACATAAATACAAATGTTGAAGCTGGGCTCAAAATAATGAATGGATTGAGCTGGCATTAGGTGGAGGATGGTTATTTGGGCATAGGAAAGCACTGTAGAAAATGGATACCATTTGGACATGCCAAAGTGGTACTTCCTTCACAAAGTGCTGCTCTGAACAGAATAGGAAAATGAATATTTTCGAATTATTTTTGAACTAGGAAAGGAATGTTTTTGACATATTTGATGAAGATATGATCCAAAACATTTATGAGAATTTTTTGGGAATTTTTGGAATAATAGAAATATAGGTTGATTCACAACCTAGGGCAAAAACTGCCACATGGACATGACACATAGGCAAAACTGATGAGGTGGCGCCTAGTCATCACAACCAACCACAATCTACAAGGCTATGACCATCTATTTTGGTCGTTAACAACTAGAAATAAGGCAGCGGACCAGCCCTGTTTGCTTTGTGACCATTTGGTGTAAGGAAATTACGACCTTTCTGACCAAAATGGTCGCAATGGTTTAGGGTTTGGAGCCCCCCGAACATCTTTTGACCAATTGGTCTCAAATGGTCATAGATCTATGACCAATTCTTCCAGGGTCACTGACAGAAGGTCACTAGTTGACATATTTCTTGTAGTGTCTGGTCCCACGTGGTGCTACAGGATGCCAATCTCTATGGAGATCTGCATGCATGTGTTCCCAAGTCTTGGCCCTAACGTTGTCAATGGTGTCAGAGCTCGCAACCTCAAGGGTGATGGCCCTGTTGGTTAATTCACAAGCTGCCTCGGCAAGGAGCTTGCTGGGGGCCTCGCAGGCCGCTCCGGCAAGGCTTGTTGTCGGGCGAGGTCTTGCTAACCTTCTGCTGCTTGTTGTCTTGAATGTTATCTTCGGTAATCTTGTTTCTGTCTTTCCTTCTGCCATCCTCCTCTGCCTCACCAAGCCCTGCCGTAGGCGTGGCTGCGACCGTGCGTGCACAATTAAGGGGTACAGAAGTACCCACACTTTTGTACACCAACAAGGATGCCCAAGGCATGCCAAGGTAATATTCAAGGACAACCAAGAGCCTAATCTTGGGGATGTCCCGGATGGCATCCCCTCTTTCGTCTTCTTTCATCGGTAACTTTACTTGGAGCTATATTTTTATTCACCACATGATATGTGTTTTGCTTGGAGCGTCATTTTATTTTATTAGGATTTGCTTGCTGCTTGAATAATATCCCAAGATCTGAAATTCTTAAATGTTAGAGAGTCTTCACATAGTTACATAATTATTCGACTACTCATTGATCTTCACTTATATCTTTTGGAGTAGTTTGTCATTTGCTCTAGTGCTTCACTTATTTATTTTAGAGCACCACGGTGGTTTTATTTTGAAGAAATAGATGAACTCTCATGCTTCACTTATATTATTTTGAGAGTCTTAAACAGCATGGAAATTTGCTTTGGTTATGAATTTAGTCCTAATGTGATAGACATCCAAGAGGGATATAATAAAAACTTTCATATAAAGTGCATTGAATACTATGATAAGTTTGATTCTTTATGATTGTTTTGAGATATGAAGATGGTGATATTTGAGTCATGCTAGTGGAGTAGTTGTGAATTTGAGAGACACTTGTGTTAAACTTTCTGATTCCCGTAGCATGCACGTATGGTGAACCGTTATGTGATGAAGTCGGAGCATGATTTATTTATTGATTGTCATCCTTTGTGTGGAGGTCGGGATCGCGTGATGGTTAACTCCTACCAACCCTTCCCTTAGGAGCATGCGCGTAGTGCTTGGTTTCTATGACTAATAGATTTTTGCAATAAGTATGTGAGTCCTTTATGACTAAAGTTGAGTCCATGGATTATACACACTCTCACCCTTCCACCATTGCTAGCCTCTCTTGTACCGCGCAACTTTCTCCGGTACCATACACCCACCATATACCTTCCTCAAAACATCCACCATACCTACCTATTATGGCATTTCCATAGCCATTCCGAGATATATTGCTATCCAACTTTCCACCGTTCCATTTATTATGACTCGCTTCATCATTGGCATATTGCTTTGCATGATAATGTAGTTGACATCATATTTGTGGCAAAGCCACTGACGGTGTCCTGGACTAGGGGGTACTCACCACATCGTCTCCCGATCAGTTAGATTGGGACGAGCACCCCCATGGCCTTATACTCATGGGCCAGTTCGGATAGTTGCCGCATACAAGGAAGATTCCATAAGACTTGGTGATCAAGACAAGGACTCCTCCCCACCGGCGTATTCGGCTAGGACTCTTGTTATCCTAGGCCTCTGGTACATTGTATAAACTGAGGCCGGGCTAGTCGATAGAGGATGACATTAATCATCATACCTCTAGGGTTTAGAACACAACATATGATCTCGGGGTAGATCAACTCTTGTAACCCCTATACTCATTAAAGTCAATCAAGCAGCATGTAGGGTATTATCTCATCAAGAGAGCCCGAAGCTGGGTAAAATCCCGTGTTCATGTTACCACTGATCCTAAGACGCACAGCTTGGAACCCCCTACCCGAGATCTGCCGGTTTTGACACCGAAATTGGTGCTTTCATTGAGAGTTCCGCTGTGTGATCGGCAGAAGGATCAATGGCTCGACTGCAGGTCAACTGCGACGTCGGCTTCTTCGTCACCAGCTCGACTGGTCACCTTGGCTTGACCGAGGACTGCGCCCTACCTCCGATCGTCATGTTCGGATGAGGGCCTTCATCAACATCCACTCCGATCTCTATCAAGATCATGGAGGAGTCATCCATGGAGCTCGGGGGCTCAACGTCAACATTGCCCTCAAACGACCGTGCTGTTTTTCTGGACAGCAAACTCGTAACCACCACCGCCTCCTCGAGTGTCGCCTAAACGATTGCTTCAGTGGAATTATGCGGAATTAAGTCTACAACAACCCTGCAAAAATTTCGTCGAGTTCCGATGGAGGAATCTCCGGCAATCTCCGATATACCGGAGCCCTGTTGAATCTGGACGAGAATCCGGACGAGTTTGGAGCAGGGTGTCCAGCATCTAGCTGGGACGTCCTTTGGAAGATCCAACCATTGATCGGCTACGGAATTCCCATATCTACCACCTGCCAAAACTTCAGCCCGATCCGACCGTCCAAACTCGGGGAACCTTCCGATTAGTGCATCACTTTTCGAATCTGTTTTCTGCGCGAGAACGAATCCGACCCAAGTTCATCTTCTTTAAGAACGGGATTTCGGACATCCTTTTTGAAGGACATTTCCGTATGGGGTATTGTGTTTTATTCTCAAACACATCCCACTAGTATTAAGAGTATTCTTACAATACGAACTTCACTGTTGCGTCGGTGTCAAACCAGCTCGACAACATCACTCCACGGCGGCCGACCTGCGTTAGACACTTTGTCGCTTTGTTGAGCCGAGCTCAACTTCTTCGGATCATCATCTCTGCCAGCCGAACAATAGTTCGGCATCGCGAAGGATAAATCGTCACCAACATCACCACCCCACGGATTATACGGAGCGGGCACACCGGCATCGCCGCGCCGTCGCTTCATCAAGCCAGCATTGACCGTGTCACAAGTTACGACCTGCCTCGGCATAGCCGCACTATTGCTTCTTCAAGCCGATGTCCATCACGCCGAACTACTTGAACACCTCGGCTGACAAGGCAGGTGCAACGTCTCCTTAGCGACCTGCTCCGTCACCTCGGCTAGACCGAGAACTTCGTCATCTCTTCATCAACTTACTTCGGAGACTTCGGCGTCACCAGCCAAACAGCTTCATTACATTAGCTGGACCACGGCCTTTGCCGTGGCGAGCCAACCTTTGCCAGGATCGCCATGCCATCGCTTCATCACCCATTAGGCAATGGGTGTGCGGATCGAGTCCCAATCTTGGGAGTAACCTTTCTTCGGACCGCTACAACAAATAAACCAGCTGCTATTAATCCTAGCAATTTTTGCTCGTTGGGTTCATTTTTTCCAAGGAAACATTCCTCTGCTTTGTTCCATCATCTATACACAGGTCTATCAAATGGTGGCCGCATTAGCGACGATTGCGTGGTGGTTCGGTCAGTTTCCGTGCATAGTTCGGCGAACACCGTATCCGGAACTTGGACCGACCTGTGAATTCGGGCTTTGCCACGCCTTTACCACATCATGCCCTGCATCGACATTGACCTCGACGCTCAGGCCATATATCTTTCATTATTTACTTCGCTTATATTAAATAAGTAGAAGAATTTTTTTATAGACATTATTATCTTTAATTGTCACTTCTTTTGGTTTGCACTATTCTATCTGTGCAGACAATTGACTCAGACTGAGCCGCGCTGTCGCCTCCTTCGACCGAATTGTGTTGTCGCCTTGGCGCGCCGACCTACTTCATTACTGCGGCTGGACTGAGGGCTTCATCTTCTCGGAGTGCCGAACTCTCCACTCGGCCACCTGGGGACCAGCCTGAGAGGCTGGAACCTTGTCCCGCATCAAGCTCGGACCGCGTCATCAATGCCGAACACATTAACCAGCTAAGTCGCTCTTATGCTCAAAAACTTTCGGTTTAAAATTTTGTTCGACTTGACCAAGCATTATACTTTTTTGGCAAAAAGTTGTTTGCGAAAAAATTCCTTGTCATAACTTTGTTTGTGACACACAAATTCAAATACCCCGTTTACTTGGGGCCTTCCTTTATGAAGCATTTCCTCTTGCATATGATTATACTTGTATGACTTCGGTCCTTGTTCATGTATTACGCCACAATATGCACCATATTGACTTAAGTTGTTCCGCAAGCTGGGTTGCCTGGCTCATGTGTTTACCCCTACGTTCCCGATTGTTCGGCTAGGGAGTAAAGGGAGCACCTCTGCGATTGTCACGATCGGGTCATCCGAGCCGGACCTCGGACTGGGTGAAGCCGAAAGCTAGCGCTCTTACTGTTTTCAATAATGGTTGGCACACAGCGGAACTCATGAGTACAAAAAATATGTTGCACAAGTCTCATAGTAATAATGAGCAACCGAAGAAAGGTATCGGTGGGGGTACTATTTTCTTCGAAGATGCTTCTCACACTTCATCGGTAATATAGCATAAGTTCCCTGAGCGCGCTTTGTCTATTACAGCCTTATGGCCTGATTGTATGGTTATCGGAAACACCGTCGATATTCTCGACAGGGGGAGTACATAACACTTTTCGGTCCTTAACCGAAGAGGGAGAAGCTGACGGTCGGTTAAGACGCATATAAAGTTCGGGTGAACACATATATGATATAAGTACTTCAGTACATACAATCATTATACATAAAATTCTTTTACCCAAGTCACTTGGGGGCTCTTAAATTTATGTGAACTGTTTTATAATAAGTGTTCTTCTTCCTAGTCGTTGCAAAGTCTTTTTTCTATCACTCCTTTTTTCGACGCGAGTGTGTGGTCAATAGCCGGATTTCCCTCTCAAAGCCGCTACAGTTTGCTAAACTGGCCTAGCGAGAAGCACTCCGCCTTCGGGATAGAAGGTTGAAGCCATAGGTTGACCCGCTTGAAGTCTTGAGATAGGATGTGTCATGTTAAAGCACGACAGAAGCACAATTTTTTTTCTCTAAGACCAATTTTCTGATTGGCACCAAACAATTGATCTACTTCAGACGTTGAGTTTTTACTAAAGTTTTTTGGTTTTCCAATCCTATAGCACTTTTCAACTACTTGTGTGTTTTCCGCATAAGCCTCGCAGTGCAACACCGGACACCTTTAGATATTCGGCAAAAATTCTCGGATATTGCTATATATGCATCGGTTTCAAATTGTGTCTTCGGTCGATAGTTGGGTTGCCCGGCTCCTGTGCTTGCCTCCTACATTCCGATTTGTTCGGTTAGGTGTGCAAAAGGAGAACCACTGCGATTGTGCTTCCAGCTCACATGGTTAAGCACCTCGGTGGAGAAAGCCGAAAACTGACTGTCACAATAAAGCATAAACTGGTCAGCGATCCGATGACTATGTTAAATGACGGCCCGTTCATAACATTGGCCGAAGTGTTTACGGCTTGACCTCGGCTGTCGCCGAACACTAAGCGGGGGGCTACTTGCTAGCCTCCCAACTTTAAGCTCCTATGACTAAGTGAAAGTTATAAAGCCTGCATATCTGATTGCCTTGTTTCCGCCAACACAACCGCCTTCGGGCACCGAGACGTCGGCTAAGGGTTGTTTTGTTATTTCGGAAACACCCTACGTAGCATCGACATGGGGTAGAAGGCGATGATGGGCCACTTTCAGATTATAAACGGTCACAACAGAAGTGAAAATTTGGGTTCATCTAGACCACAGAGTTTGGAAGCTTTTCCCGGACTAAATCCTCAGTATTTTCCTCCCACATTGATCGGAGCTGAGGTTTCATGATCATTCTTAGCATGACAACCCAAAGAAAGGAACCGATAGCGGGACTATTTTCTTTGGACGATGTTTCTTATGTTAAAACAATAATATAACATGTCTCTCTGCGTACCTTTGTTTATATAACCGTATGGCCGGATTTCCTTGTTTGTCGTAAATCTTTGCCCTCATAAAGGCTTTATAAAGTGGGACAAACACTCCCCGGCTACTGGCCGAGGAGGTTGAAGCCGATGGACGGTCAACAAAGTTTTGTACAATGTGGATCCGAGCATTGATGATGTAAAGTACTTGGATACATAGAATCATTACACATAATTTGTGATTTTACTTTGGATATCGATCCTTAATTCGGTCACATGTGCCCACATTAAGGCTCGGGGGCTACTGGGCTTCATGCTTATTATTTACAAATATTAAAGGGGTACATCGATCCCCTGATCTGGTGTCGCCACCCGACCAGTGTCTCGGGGGCTACTGCATTGCCTGTCCAATGCAGAAAATTTAAAGTGCAATATAGTTTTCGAGGAGATTATTATCCTCAGGTTGGTTGGCCGCACCCAACCTGAGTCTCGAGGACTTTGCACACCGTGTTTCTATTCCTATGTATGCTACCGA
Source organism: Triticum aestivum (assembly GCF_018294505.1). Classification (NCBI taxonomy): domain Eukaryota; kingdom Viridiplantae; phylum Streptophyta; class Magnoliopsida; order Poales; family Poaceae; genus Triticum; species Triticum aestivum. Next base: position 55,059,113 of record NC_057810.1, on the reverse strand, counting down.
GCTAGGAGTTGATCCTCAGGCCGATTTTGCACATCGACCTGAGTCTCAGGGGCAACTAGGATCAGCGGTTTCATGTTTTCCTTCAGGTGCATCTCGGGTTTTAGACCGATGCACACACCTTGAGGGCTACTGGCTATATATCTCGGCAGAGAATAAATTGCACCAATCAAAAAATCAGCCCGCAGTCAGGGGTGGTGCACCACCTCGGAATCAGCCCGGCATTAAGCTCGGGCGCCAGTGGTTGGATCCATAGAGGGCATTTCCGGCATTAAGCTCGGCTAAACTCCTTTAACATTTTGAACCCAGATGATCTATGACATCTCGGACACAGTCCGGCGTTGGAGCTTGGACACAGTCCGGCGTTAGAGCTTGGATACATTCTGGCGTTGGAGCTCGGAAGCAGTCCGGCGTTGGTGCTTGGCAGCAAAAGATACCTCGAATGCAATCCGGCGTTGGAGCTCGGATGCAAGAGAACACTGCTACCCGGAATAACTTCAAACCTGAGGTGTGGCATAATAATAACAAGGCATTGATAAAGGCCGGAAACTTAAAGTGGCTCCTCGGATACCCGACATATAAACTCTTCGGATTTACTTCGCGATCCTCAAGATCGAAGATGAGAAGATTTGTTGAACCAGTTTTCAAGACCGACGACCGAAGATGAAGAATAGTTCAAAAGAATCAAGGAGCGTCCCCAACTTGAAGACCGGTTCAGGAGGCTACTGATGGTGTCCTGGACTAGGGGGTACTCACCACATCGTCTCCCGATCAGTTAGATTGGGCCGAGCACCCCCATGGCCGTATACTCATGGGCCAGTTCGGACAGTTGCCGCATACAAGGAAGATTCCATAAGACTTGGTGATCAAGACAAGGACTCCTGCCCACCGGTGTATTCGGCTAGGACTCTTGTTATCCTAGGCCTCTAGTACATCGTATAAACCGAGGCCGGGCTAGTCGATAGAGGATGACATTAATCATCATACCTCTAGGGTTTAGACCACAACATATGATCTCGGGGTAGATCAACTCTTGTAAACCCTATACTCATTAAAGTCAATCAAGCAGCATGTAGGGTATTATCTCATCAAGAGAGCCCGAGCTGGGTAAAATCCCGTGTTCATGTTACCATTGATCCTAAGACGCACAACTTGGGACCCCCCTACCCGAGATCTGCCGGTTTTGACATCGACAGCCACCATTCATAATTCTTTCAAACATGTCACTCTTGAATCATTACACATCCCGGTACACCGCCAGAGGCATTCACATAGAGTCATATTTTGTTCTAAGCATTGAGTTGTAAGCAAATAAAAGTGTGATGATCTTCATTATTAGAGCATTATCCCATGTGAGGAAATGATGATGGAGACTATGATTCCCCCACAAGTCGGGATGAGACTCCAGACAAAAATAAAAAAAGAGAGAAAAAAGAGGCCAAAAAAGGAGAAGGCCCAAAAAATGAGAGAAAAAGAGATAATGGGCAATCCTACTATCCTTTTACCACACTTTTGATTCAAAGTAGCACCATGATCTTCATGATATAGAGTCTCCTATGTTGTCACTTTCATATACTAGTTTGAATTTTTCATTATAGAACCTGGCTTGTATATTCCAACGATGGGCTTCCTCAAATGCCCTAGGTATTCATGAGCAAGAAAGTTGGATGTACACCCACTTAGTTTCTTTTTTGAGCTTTCATACACTTATATCTCTAGTGCATCTGTTGCATGGCAATCCCTACTCACTCGCATGGATATCTATTGATGGGCATCTCCATAGCCTATTGATATGCCTAGTTGATGTGAGACTATCTCCCTCTTTTTGTCTTCTCCACAACCACCATTCTATTCCACCTATAGTGCTATGTCCATGGCTCACGCTCATGTATTGCGTGAAAGTTGAAAAGGTTTGAGAATACTAAAGTATGAAACAATTGCTTGGCTGAAACCGGGGTTCTGCATGATTTATATATTTTGTGTGATGAAGATAGAGCATAGCCAGACTATATGATTTTGTTGGGATAGCTTTCTTTGGCCATGTTATTTTGAGAAGACATGATTGCTTATTAGTATGCTTGAAGTATTATTGTTTTCATGTCAATATTAAACTTTTGTTTTGAATGTTATGGATCTGAATATTCTTGACACAATAGAGAAGATTACATTGATAAATGTGTTAGGTAGCATTCCACATCAAAAATTCTTTTTTTATCATTTACCTACTCGAGGACGAGCAGGAATTAAGCTTGGGGATACTTGATACGTCTCCAACGTATCTATAATTTTTTATTGTTCCATGCTATTATATTATCCATCTTAGATGTTTTATGTGCATTTATATGCTATTTTATATGATTTTTGGGACTAACCTATTAACCTACAACCCATTGCCAGTTTCTATTTTTTCCTTGTTTTTGAGTTTTACAGAAAAGGAATATCAAACAGAGTCCAATTGACCAGCCAATTTGCGGATCTTTTGTATGGAGCCGAAGAAGCCCCTGATGCAAAAGAGTTTGGCCAGAAGAACCCCAAGTCATCCACAATGGTGGAGGGCGCACCCTACCCCCTTGGGCGCGTCCCCTGCCTTGTGACTGACTCAGAGACCCCCCCTGACGTGAAACTGATGCCAAAAATTTCTATAAATACAGAAACCCACGAAAAGAAACCTAGATCATAAGTTCCGCCGCCACAAGCCTCTGTAGCCACAAAAACCAATCGGGACCCTATTCCGGCACCCTGCTGAAGGGGGGATCCATCACCGGTGGCCATCTTCATCATCCCGGCGCTCTCCATGATGAGGAGGGAGTAGTTCACCCTCGGGGCTGAGGGTACATACCAGTAGCTATGTTTTTGATCTCTCTCTCTCTATCGTGTTCTTGATTTGGCACGATCTTGATGTACCGCAAGCTTTTCTATTATATTTGGATCATATGATGGTTCTCCCCCTCTACCTTCTTATAACGGATTGAGTTTTCCCTTTGAAGTTATCTTATTGGATTGAGTCTTTAAGGATTTGAGACCACTTGATGTATGTCTTTCATGTGCTTATCTATGGTGACAATGGGATATTCCCGTGATCCACTTGATGTATGTTTTGGTGATCAACTTGCGGGTTCAGTGACCTTGTCAACTTATGCATAGGGGTCGGCACACGTTTTCGTCTTGACTCTCCCATAGAAACTTTGGGGCACTCTATGAGTTCTTTGTGTTGGTTTGCATAGATGAATCTGAGATTGTGTGATGCATATCGTATAATCAAACCCGCGGATACTTGAGGTGACATTGGAGTATATAGGTGACTTTAGGGTTTCGGTTGATGTGTGTCTTAAGGTGTTATTTTAATACGAACTCTAAGGCTGTTTGTGACACTTATAGGAATAGCCCAATGGATTGATCGGAAAGAATAACTTTGAGGTGGTTTCGTACCCTACAATAATCTCTTTGTTTGTTCTCCTCTATTAGTGACTTTGGAGTGACTCTTTGTTGCATGTTGAGGGATTTTTATATAATCCAATTATGTTATTATTGTTGAAAGAACTTGCAGTAGTGAAAGTTTGATCCCTAGGCCTTGTTTTGAAGCATTGCAATATCGTTTTTGCTCACTTTTGTTACTTGCTACCTTGCTGTATTTATATTTTCAGATTACAAAAACCTATATCTACCATCCATATTGCACTTGTATCACCATCTCTTCGCTGAACTAGCGCACCTATACAATTTACCATTGTATTGGGTGTGTTGGGGACACAAGAGAATCTTTGTTATTTGGTTGCAGGGTTGTTTGAGAGAGACCATCTTCATCCTATGCCTCCCACAAATTGATAAACCTTAGGTCATCCACTTGAGAGAAATTTGCTATTGTCCTACAAACCTCTGCACTTGGAGGCCCAACAACGTCTACAAGAAGAAGGTTGTGTAGTAGACATTAGCGGGTACCCCTAGGGCCACCCCAACTTCAACAATGGTCTCAAGTAAAGTCCGGGTAATCGTGTCTCCATAACATCAAGGTGGAAAACCCGAGGAATCAACCCGGCGGATTCCACTCGATGTAATGATCAAGGTGAACATAAGAGGAACCACCCTCGAGGTTCACACTTGAGGGGTTGCATGACAGAGTCATATCGGGAGTGGTCAAGGAGGAATCACCCTCGATGATCACGACCGAATAGCTACACTATAGAATTATCATCAGGAGTGTGTCATGAGGTATCACCCTCGGCACTCAATAGTAGCTCTACAGAGTCGAGCAACAAAACGGGCATGATGTGATGCGAGGTGTCGGGTCTGGCCGTCGATCACGTTGATCGAGTCGTCGATGATGAAGCAGGGGAAACAAGGACAAGGTGGGGGTCACTGATGGATCACTAACCAACCTATACTAAGCAGTTTAGGATAAGCAGCTAAGGTAAAATAGCAGGTACAAAAGCAGGCTATGCATAAGAATAGGAGCAATCAATTACAGTAGCAAAATCTAATGCAAGCATGAGAGAATGGAATGGGCGATATCGGGATGATCAAAGGGGGGCTTGCTTGGAAGCTCCGCTGAAAGGAAAGAAGAGTCGCCGTCGACGTAGTCTATCACTGTGGCATCAGCAGCGGTCTCGGGGTCTATCAGAGAGAAGAGGGGGAAGAAACATTAAATACACTCAAACATATGCATAACAAGACAATAAGCGGTGCTAGAGGTTTTCTAATGCGGTACTATGCGATACCGGCGAAGGGGGGTAACATCCGGGAATGATTTCCCGAATTTTGGTATTTTCGGACAAACGAACTGGAGGGGAAAGGTTGCATGTTTGCTATGCTAGGGACGTATGGCAGACGAACGGAGGGCTTATCCGGATTTGTCTCGCCGTTCTGAGCAATTTTCATGTAGAAAACATTTTCATCCTAGCTACGGATTATTTTATATGATTTTCTAAAGTTTTAGCAATATTCTAAAATTATTATTAATTATGAAATTCGACAGAAAATGAATAATGATGTCAGCATGAGGTCAGTGATGCAACAGTCAACTTTGACATGTTGACAGTCAAACTGACAGGGGGTCCCTCTGTCATAGACTGTTAGCTAAATAACTTAGTTAGCTAGTTTAATTAAGTTAATTAATTAATTAATCTATTTAGTTAATTTTAGTTCCTTGTTTTGAATAGGGGCATGGGGCCCGCTGGAACTGGCACCAAGCCAGCGAGGCGGGGCACGTTAACGGGGCGGTGTGGGCGCTGGCGCCCGGACCTGAGGCCGCCAGAGGGCGCGGCCCATGCATAGCCCTCTCAGGCGCAGGGCAGCCGCCGGGTGAAGGGGGAAGCCGGGCACGGGCGCCGGCCGGAGCAAGACGGCGGGGTGGTGCGTGGGGGAAGGGCGATGGGAGGCGCTGCGGGCGTGATACGTCTCCAACGTATCTATAATTTATGAAGTATTCGTGCTAATATATTATCATTCTTGGATTTTTTACAATCATTTTATAGCAAGTTTATATCATTTTTTGGTCTAACCTATTGACCCAATACCAAGTGCCAGTTACTGTTTCTTGCTTGTTTCTTACATCGCAGGAAATCAATATCAAACATAGTCCAAACGCAATGAAACGCCTGGAGATTTTTTTTGTGCCAGAAGAAAGCCAGTGGGCCAAGGAAGCACCTGGGGGGCTACTCGAGGGGAGTAGCACCCATCAGGGCTCACTGGGAGGACCAGGCGCCCCCTGGTGGGTGCTGCCCACCTCGGGTGCCCCCTGGACCACCTCTTCGCCCTATAAATTCCCAAATATTCCGAAACCCTTCGGGGCAACCCTAGATAAGAAGTTCCACCGCTGCAAGGCCTCTGTATCCATGAGATCCAATCTAGACCCCATTCCGGCACCCTGCCGGAGGGGGGAATCATCACCGGTGACCATCTTCATCATCCCGACGGCCACCACGATGACGAGGGAGTAGTCCACCCTCACGGCTGAGGGTTTGTACTAGTAGCTATGTGTTTAATCTCTCTCTCTCTCTCTCTCATGTTTTAGAGATGTCACGATCTTGATGTATCGCGGGCTTTGTTAATATAGTCGGATCATATGGTGTTTTCCCCTCTCTATCTTGTTGTGATGAATTGAGTTTTTTCCATTGAGGTTTCGTTGTTATCGGATTGAATACTTTTATGGATTTGAGAACACTTGATATATGTCCTGCAATTGAATACTCATGGTGACAATGGGGTATCGTATTGATTCACTTGATATATGTTTTGGCACTCAACTCACAGATTCCCGAGGTGACATTGGGGTAATCTATGCATAGGGGTTTATGCACATTCTTATCTTTGTTTCTCCGGTAGAAATCTTGGGGCACTCTTTGAAGTTCTTTGTGTTGGATTGAGTATTATTACTATGAATTTGCTTTGGTGTTATTTTAGTACGAACTCTAGGATAGATCGAACGGAAAGAATAGCTTTGTGTTATTTTAGTATGAACTCTTGAATAGATCAAACGGAAAGAATAGCTTTGAGGTGGTTTCGTACCCTACAAATAATTTATTCTTATGTTCTCCGCTAGATAGGAACTTTGGAGTGATTCTTCATCGCACTTTGAGGGATGGTTATATGATCCAATTATATTAGCATTGTTGAGAGATTGCACTAGCGAAAGTACGGACCCTAGGCCTTGTTTCTAAGCATTGCAATATTGTTTTTGTGCCCATTTACTATTGGTTACCTTGCTGTTTTTATAATTTCATATTACAAAAACCAACATCTACTATCCATACTACACTTATTTTACCATCTCTTTGCCGAACTAGTGCACCTATACAACTTACCATTGTATTGGGTGTGTTGGGGACACACGAGACTTTATATTATTTGGTTGCAGGGTTGTTTGAGAGAGACCATCTTCATCATACACCTCCCACGGATTAATAAACCTTAGGTCATCCACTTGACGGAAAATTGCTACTGTCCTACAAAATTCTGCGCTTGGAGGCCCAACACATGTCTACAAGAATAAAGTTGCGTAGTAGACATCAAGCTCTTTCCTGGCGTCGTTGCTGGGGAGGTGAGTGCATGGAGGTATATCTTTAGATCTTGCGATCGAATCTTTTAGTTTCTTGTTTATCACAAGTTTTGTTCATAAAAAGAAAACTACAAAAAATGGAATTGAGGTTGCATCATATTATTGATCATCTTTATAATATATTTCTTGAAAATGATGGATCGGATAGTTGTGCTCAATTGTTAGAAGAAGAATGCTATAAAATGTTTGGCATAGAATCTTTGAATGATGAGCATGATTGCAATGTTGTTGACATGAACTATTTGAATATCCATGATGCTAATGATATGTAAAGCCACAAGCTTTGGGATGCTATGTTAACGTTTGATGAAGATGATGTTTTTAGTCCCCCAATATTTGATGTGCAAATTTGTTATAATGATTGCATGCCTCATATTTATGATTATTATAATGATGAAAGTGGATTCAGAGAGGTCATGACTTCATTTAATGATGAATCCACCATTTTGGATGAGGATTCCATAGACTATGAGAACAAGGTCGCTATCTATGATGATTATGGTGATGACATGTATGCTATATTGAATAATTATACCCATGAAACTTGTCATCGTGATTTTAATTTTCAATCTCATTATAGTACTTTTGTTGAGTTTGCCCCCACCATTATTCATGAGAGTGAATTTTCTTAGGTGGAGGGTAAAAAAATTGCTATGCTTATGTGTCATGAAAAGAATGCTTTATGTGATGGTTATATTGTTGAATATCTTCATGATGCTATTGAAAATTATTATGAGAGAGGAACATATGCTTTTACATATCTCGATAATATCAAGTTTCCTCTCTATGTATTGAAAGTTTTGAAGTTATGCATGTTTTCTCTTCCTATTCATAGGAAGTGGGTTAGGCTTAAATGTGCTTGCCATGTGATTCATGATGCTCTTTTTCATGTTTCAGTTCTTATCTTTTATGCGAGCATCATTGAACTCATCATGCCTAGCTAAAAGGCATTAAAGAAAAGCGCTTGTTGGGAGAGAACCCAATACTTTTACCTACTGTTTTTGTGTGTTCACATGATTAGGCCACTGTAGTAATCATGTTTTATAGCTTTTGTTTCAATAAAGTGTCAAGTAAAGCCTTTAGGATCATGTTGGGTGATAGTTGATTTGATCTTGCTGAAAAACAGAAACTTTTGCACTCATGAAAATAACTATCATTTTTTACAGAAGAGTTCTTTTGAGTTGATTATTTTTGCAGAAGATTAATATACAAATTTCTCACGTGATCATATTTGTTTCATAATTTTTGGAGTAGCGGAAGTATTGTTTGAGTCCAAATTACTACAAACTGATCTATTTTTTATAGATTATGTTTTCAATGCATAATTTGCTTGTTTCCTTGATCATATGGCTTATATTGCTCAATATAAATAGCGGAAATGATATGCTACAGTAGGAAACAATTATGAATCTTGTCTTTGACAGTACCAAAGCAAAATGGTTTGCTCTTTATCATACTAACCTATCTCAGAAGGTTCCGTTAAGTTTTGTGTGATTGAAGTTTTCAAGTTTTGGGTGAGATGTCGATATGAGGAGAATAAGGAGTGACTAGAACCTAATCTTGGGGATGCCCAAGGCACCCCCAAGGTAATATTCAAGTAATATCCAAGCAACTAAGCTTGGGGATGCCCCGGAAGGCATCCCCTCTTTCGTCTTCAACATTATCGGTAACCTCACTTGAGCTATGTTTTCATTTGTCACATGATATGAGTTTTACTTGAAGCATCAATTTATTTTGTTAGGATTTGCTTCCTGTTATTTAGAATAATGTTTTGCATCTTTTATTTCAATAAAAGTGGCAAAGATAGCCTTTGCCATGCTTATTTTTCAAGTATACATGTTGCTGTTTCAAAACAGAAAGTTTATCGATGTTGCAAAACTTCTCTAGAAAATTCAGAATTTGATAAATTGTTGAAACGTTTTGCAAAATAAGATCTTGTAAATTTCCAATAGTGTGCTATTTTTCTCATAATTTTTGGAGTTAGGTAAGTATGATGAATCTTGCATTCTTTACAGACTGTACTGTTTTGGCAGAGGCATTTAGTATGCAATGTTGAATAATAATTTTAGTGATTTGAAACAGTATAGAATGATAAGGTTATTGCATTGATTTGTACTAACTTATCTCACGAGTTCTTGTTGAGTTATGTGTGGATGAAGTTTTTGAGATTTAGGGAAACCGTGATATGAGAGGAATTAAGGAAACACAACAGCTCAAGCTTGGGGATGCCCAATGCATCCCAAGCTAATATTTCAAGAAGTCTCGAGCATATAAGCTTGGGGATGCCCCGGTAGGCATCCCACCTTTCTTCTTCAACAATTATCAGTTATTATCGGTTGAGCCTAAGTTCTTGCTTCTTCACATGAGTTGTTCTATGCTTGGAATGTCATTTTATTTTCATTTTGCTTCCCGTTTTAATAAGATACTTAGATCTGAAAGTTTTTAAATAAAATAGAGCCCTCAAATAGTTGCCAGGGAGGATAGGTAAGCGGCACACACATCCCGTCAACGAAGATCTTTTCTATGGAATTGCTCTAGTGCTTCACTTATATCCTATGAGTAAATTGTTGAATAAATTGAATATCATGAAGTTAAAATTATATCATGCCTAGTGGTAGCTTCAGATTGGGTTTAGAAAGTGAAATCTTTTGAGGCTTGACAATCACAATATTGGTCATACAAGCAATTCATGAATAAATAGTATAAGGAAGAGAACTTTCACATGCAAATACACTATCTTGGAAATTTTTTTTGTGATTGTGAGCCCCCATCAAAATATTATATGCAATAATTGTTGACGTTGGACAAGGAAGACAACATAATGATTTCTGTTTGTTCATATTCACATAGAAGTTATATTGTCATAGATCCTTCAACATGTGGTGCTTGCCCCCTATCTTTCATAGCCAAAAATTACGCACCAAGTGGAGATACTACTTGTACATCCAAACACCCTTAAACCCAAATCTTGTTTTGTGAGTCCACCATACCTACCTAAGGATTGAGCAAGATCCTTCAAGTAAGTTGTCATCGGTGCAATAAGGCAATAAAAATTGCTTCTAAAAGTGTTAGGTCATTTAGTGTAAGACAAAATTGAGCGTTGTATGAACTTATGATGGCAAAGAATAAAAGCAACAGACTGGATAATAAAGGTTGCTATCATAAGGGGACATATAATGTGACATTCTTTTGCACTAAGGGGTTGAGCATACAAACAAATAAGTGCATGGCAACCTCTGCTTCCCTCTGCGAAGGGCCTATCTTTTACTTTTATGTATTTACTTTCATGCAAGAGTAAAAGTTTTTTCTCTCTATTCCTTTTATTTTTCTCCTTTTGCAAGCATCATGTGGTGAGGAAAGATCTAGGCACATATATCCAGTTGGATATGGGTAGCATGAGTTATTATTGTCGACATCACCCAAAGGTGAATACGTTGGGAGGCGAAGTTATAAGCCCCTATCTTTCTATGTGTCCGGTTGAAAGGTTTTGCTCATGTGTATGCAGTGAGTGTTAGCAATCATAGAAGACTATATGATGCTTGAGTATGTGGAGCTCTTACTTAGACTCTGTTGAATAAGTTGAATTACAATTGTTTGGTGACTGAGAACATAGGTTGTTGAGTTTCAAGAGAATTCATTGTTTGAACGTTAACATGTGAATTGGTTGCTACTTGTTCATGAGAAGTTTTATAAGAAAGAATTGTTGTTATGATGCTAGGAAAAGTGATTGAAATTGTCATTGATCAAACTTATGCACTTTGCTAGCATTCACACTTCATAAATTATTTCTTTTATCATTTACCTTGTACCAAACAAGAAATAACCTATTTATTGGACCGATCCATCTCCAACTTTATTGGACTGGCCGATCCCAAAAATGTGTATCAAGATCCATGAACACTTTCATGCTTCAAGAGAAAGATCACAGTTCAAATTGATCTCTGACCTAGATCCTGCGGGCCGGCGCGGGCGGCAGCAATGTCAGATCCCGCAAAACGGACCCGTAAGAAAGGATATTCATCTAACTCTGCCGCCGACCGCGCCGGCACGTAAATCGGTAATTTTAATTTTAATTTTCGGCATGCAAACACATTTCTTTGCTTTTTTATTTTCTTCAAGGGCATTGCATACATAATAACTAACCAAATCTTTGCTAGAACAGCAAGACCAAAAAAAAAGAACCATAATTAGGCATTTTAGAAGATATCCAACTTTCATAACTGCTCCCACTAGTTGGGCCAACATCTTCTCCATTCGTTGTTGATCTGCGGATTCCTGATCTTGCATTCTTCATTCTTCTTCTTTGGCTCTAAAGAAGTAGACGTTGCTTCCCCTCTAGTTTCTTCTCTAATTGCACACGCAGCCGCATCATGAGCCTCAAATCTACTAAGGAATGCATGACCATCTATTAAGTTTCTTTCTATCAATAAATCAATGTATTCTCCTTCCCAAAACCAAAATGAGCATCCATCTTCCTACACACATGACAATCTCCATAAGCTATCGAAATTGAACCAAATAGGTTGACAAAGCCGAATGGAAACAACAACATACCCCGTCATTTTCGCATTTGAAGAATACCCATCCAGGGTGGTTCCGCGTGCTAGAAGTTAGCCGCAGCACTGTCTGCGTGCAGTCATCGCACTGTATGAGCGGCATCGGCAAGCCGGCGAGCCGCTGCGCGAGCGCCGAGCCCGGGCGACGGTCGGCCGAATCCATGTCGGCAATCCAAAGACGGCGGCTAGAGGGCGAACCAGTACCTGCATGCGGTGTTGGGGCTTTGCCGGGGCTGCGTGGGGTGTTCCCCGACCAATCCATGGCTTGGTGCGGCCACCGGTGGCCGGAAGCGCCAAATCCAGCCGCCGCAATGAATAGCCACCGATCTGCAACTTTCCGATCCGCTGACGCAGGAGGAAGTGGCAGAGGGCAAGCTCGGACGTGTGGCGGCCCTCCAGCGTGATCCCGCTGGCTAGTTTGGCCGGAATCGTAGGCGGCGGCCCGGTAGCAGGGGTGGGGAAAGCGTGGGGTGAGGGGAGAGGGGCGGCGGTAGGTACGGAAAAGTGCGGCTGAAATGTGCCCCCCTGCCAACCGGTAACATTATATAGGGCACCGACGGGGCGAGGGGGAACCCATGTTTTCGCGGGATGGGATGGCAATTGTGCCACGCCCCGCAAAAAATATTACGGGTCGGACGCGTTTGCAGGATCTTATCGGGCAGCATTTTGAGTGCAGACTCGTATTTTGGCGGTTATTTTACGGTTCGGACCATTATACGGGGTCTGCTAGAGATGCTCTAAGTAGATTGCTCTTGCCAGACTTGTCGGCTCTTCCTGAGCATGTTTTAGAGTTTCTGTTCCTAGCATGCAGAAGTATGCCAAGTGGATCTGATTTTTTTTGGAGGATGACCCCGGCCTATTCATCATCGGAATGATGCATGCAGCTATATATTATTAATAATGCAATATCCAGCAGCCGAACAACTTCGACTGGGAAATAAAACGGAAAATAAACCCCAAGGTCGTATACCTCGCAATAGTAACTCCTCCAGATATCCACTAACCTAATGTTACAAAACACATCAGAAACGAAAAATGCACAACTCTTAGGCTACGCCTTCAAGAAGAAATCATCGCACGTGTGTCGATGATGGCGAGTCCACCATAAGGTTGAACTTTTAGATTCTCATCCCTAAAGCCAATCTTCAATTCACCACCTTCAACAAGGACACATGCAGACGCGCGTCGACATAGCCCGATCAGAGATCTTGTGTTTCCACCGAAGTGCATAAACTTGTCGTCGAAGCCGTCTATACCATCCGCCCTTATCTGTCTACAATCGCCTTGATAGTCGGATACCTCTAAAGAACACAATGGAAGACAAAGACATCCCAAACCGCCTGCGGCCCGTAGCTGTTGCACCACCTTCAATCCAACAACAATAAACATGACACCTCCGCCAGAGTCACCATACATCACCTGTCGATAGCAGGCATGACTTGACGTCTCCAAATAACACGTCGTGCATAGCATCCACCGCTAGCGCATCCACCGGTCCTTCACCTGCCGGCGACGGGCACTACCTGACAACTCTGAAAAAGGCACATGTGCCACCTGCCGAGCCGCATCAAACCCGGTATGTTGATGGAGGGGACGCCCCATACCTCCACTAGCCTCAGAAAGGCCGTCACCACATCGAGCTCCTGACTCTGAGCCGCCCACAAGACCCTGGAGTCCGCCGCCGTTGATGAAGAGGGGCTGCCTCCCCGATTTCGGGCACTACAGAGAAGACTGATCTTTGCGCCTGCCGTTGTCGTCGCCCATACAATGGAAAATGCCGCCACGATCCCACTGCAAGTGTCGTCAACGCCGCAGGAAGCTCTGGCTGCCACATGTGTCCTGCGATGTCCCTGGGTGCAGGATTCCAAGATCCGTCGCCATCGGTGCTGCCACAAGGACCCACCATCTGGACCTTCATCCCCAGCGGAGGGGACGCCGCCACCGCCATGTTCAGATCCAGGCCGAAGTCGCCACCGCCTCCGCCAAGACCGGATCTGGGTCGGATGCCGCCACCAGCCACGCCCAACCCCACCTCCATCCTCTGGATATCTCAACCGCACGGCCACAAACGCTTCCACCAGGAGACACCGCGCCGCCATGGATCGAGGAAGAGGCCGCACATCCACGGATCTAGTGCCCTCGCCGCCTTATAGCCCGGGAAAGAGGAGCAACCATCCACCCCCGCCGCCGTCAAATGCAAGGGCTCTGCCCGGCGGTGACGCCCCCCCCCCCCTCAACCCAATTGCTCTGGAGAGACGAGCAAGATGAGGGGGTACGAGGGAGTTGGAAGTTCCAGGCGATCCCCAAGTAATAGTATGGAGTTACGTTGTTGTTTCGAGATAATAGTGACATTTAGTAAGAATACACAGCTTCCCTGTTGAACCCTCGGTTAAGGTTCATGGTGCTACTCAATTAATAATGAAGCTGCTAGCTCATTATTAGTCTGTATAGGATGTTATGTTCTGCCAGCATGCTGTCATGTAAATTAATGTCTTAAATCAAAAAAGAACTTTTCTTTTGATGGTATGTGAAACTATGGGGTGTATATTTAGCAATAATATAATTAGCATAGTCTGCATACCAGGGAATATTACAAGAAGCATTTTTGACAGCTAATTGTTCATCAAGAAAACTATCATCAATAGGCAGTGGGTCATCAAGAACATTTTCCATTCTAGAAAATTATTAGCTATGGGATTCTTAGCTCCCTTCCTATCCCATATGCAAATCAAATTCTTGTACCAAAAGAACCCACCTAATAAACCTAGTTTAGCATCATTCTTTTCCATAAGACATTTAATAGCAGCATGATCGGTGTGCCGAGTTACTTTAGAATCAACAATATATGATCGGAATTTATCACATTCAAATACAACCACTAAAAATTCTTTCTCAGTAGTAGCATAATTTCTTTGGGCATTGTCTAGAGTTTTATTAGCATAATGGATAACATTCAATTTCTTACCAACTCTTTGTCCTAGAACAACACCAACAGCATAGTCACTAGCATCGCACATAATTTCAAAAGACAAGTGCCCTTCAGGTGGTTGAACAATAGGTGCGGAGATTAAGGCTTTCTTAAGTATTTCAAAGGCTTATACACAATCATCATAAGAAACAAAGGGAACATCTTTTGCAAAAGATTAGTAAGAGGCCTAGAAATTTTAGAGAAGTTTTTAACGAACCTTCTATAAAACCAGCATGACCGAGGAAATTTCTTATACCTTTTATATCTTTAGGACATGCATTTTCTCAATTGCATGCGTCAACCTTAGCTTTATCAACTTCAATACCTCTTTCACAAATTTTATGCCCAAGGACAATACCTTCATTTACCATAAAGTGGCACTTCTCCCAATTCAAGACAAGATTAGTTTCTTCAGATTTCTGCAAAACTCGATCAAGGTTGCTTGAGGAATCATCAAAAGAAGTCTCACAAACCAAAAAAATTATCGATGAATACCTCAACAATCTTTTAAAAAATCATAATATAGCAGTCATACATCTTTGAAAGGTAGCAGGTGCATTGCATAAACTGAAAGTCAGACGTCTATAAGAATAAGTTCCAAAAGGACAAGTAAAACTGGTTTTCTCTTGATCTTCTTGTGAGGCAGGTATTTGAGAAAAAATAGAATAACCATCAAGAAAGCAGAAGTGTGTATGCTTAGACAATCTTTCTAACATTTGATCAATAAAAGGCAAGGGGTATGATTTTTTTAGTAGCTTTATTTAATTTTCTAAAATCAATTACCATCCTATAACCAGATACAATTCTTTGCGGGATAAGTTCATTTTTATCATTAGGAACAACGGTAATGCCTCCTTTCTTAGGGACACAATGAACCAGACTTACCCATCTACTATCAGTTATGAGATAAATTATACCTGCTTCTAGAAGCTTTAATATTTCAGTTCTTACCACATTCTTCATTTAGGATTCAATTGGCGTTGATGATTGACAACTAACTTAGCATCGGGCTCCATATTAATCTTGTGATGACATGGAGTGGGGCTAATGCCGTTAAGATCATCAAGAGTATATCCAATAATAGCACGGTGCTTCCTTAGAGTTTTTAATAATCCCTTTTCTTCATGCTCTGAAAGGTTAGCACTAATAATAATAGGATATATCTTGTTTTCATCAAGATAAGCATATTTCAACGTGTCTGGTAATTGTTTTAATTCAAACACGGGATCGCTCTTAGGGGGAAGAGGATCCCCAAGAGTTTCAACATGCAAGTTATGTTTAAGGATTCGTACTTGTTTGAAAAATAGTTCATCTATTTCATTCCTTTCATTCACATGCATATCATTTCCATGGTCTAGCAAATATTTTTCTAATGGAACGGTTGGAGGAACAACAATAGAAGCAAGACCAATAATTTCATGTTTACTAGACAATTCCTTTTCATGTGGTTTTCTACAAAACTTAGAGAAATTGAAATCATGGGATACATCACCAAATGTAACTCTAACCTTTTCTTTAACAAAATCAATTTCAGCACTAACGGTATTCAAGAAAGGTCTACCAAATATAATGGGACAAAAAGTATCTTGTTGTGAACCAAGTACTAAGAAATCAGTAGGGTACTTGATCTTACCACACAATACTTCAACATCTCTAACAATCTCAAGTGGTGAAATAGTGTCTCTATTTGCTAGCTTAATAGTGACATCAATATCTTCAATCTCAGCAGGTGCAATATCATTCATAATTTTTTGATGCAGGGTGAACGGAATAGCACTAACACTAGCACCCATGTCAAATAAATCATGATATCAATGATCTCCAATTTTAACAGAAACAGCAGGCATGCCCACTACGGGTTTATTCTTATTAGACTTTGTCGAATTCCTAATCTTCAGAATTGTGTTTAATTCTTTCCAAGAGATTCCACTTGAATTCAAGAGCTTTCTTCATAAAAGAACTCGTAGAAGAAAAATTGATAATGGATCGATCATTATGAGAAAGCCGAGCATAAAAGTTTTGAATAATTATTTCTCTTGATAACCCATGATTGGGGCATGTGTACATAATGTACTTAAGCGTCTCCCAAGATTGAGAGATATTTTCTCCTTCATGAGGACAAAAATTATATATATAGTTCTGATCACGATGAACCAGATTCATAGGGTAAAACTTCTGATGAAATTCCAATTTCAACCAGTTCCAGTCCCATGTTCTAGTATCATCCAATAGCCTATACCATATCGAGGCCTTTCCCTCCAAACATAAAGTGAATACCTTATTCTTAACTCCATCCTCGGATAAACCTGCATGCTTAAACAATCCACAAATTTCATCTATATATATCAAGTGCATATCAGGATGTACCGTTCCATCTCCTACATAAGTATTAGCTAGCTCATAATGGGTCTTTTTGGAAGGAACACTTTTCAAAATGGGTTTTCAAGCAAGTTGGGTCAAGCTTATTGTGATGTCTGCCACTTCAGTGCAGTAGAGAGTTTCATTTAACTCGGACGAAGATGAGAGCTTTAAGCTAACTAGAGGATTCCGTCGAGGGGATCCGCTATCTCCTTATTTGTTTCTCCTTTGCACAGAGGGTTTATTAGAGTTGTTGGCATATGCAGAGCAAGAGGGAGAGCTTACTAGTGTCAAGGTATGTCATGATGCACATGTTGTTACGAATCTTTTATTTACATATGACTCTCAGATTTTAATGAAAGCCAACTCCCAAAATGTTGAGTGCTTGAAGTGTTGTGGATGCATATTGTGTAGCTTCGGGACAATTGGTTAGTGGCGATAAATCCACTATTTTCTTAAGCCCAAGTACTGATGTTAGTACTAGGGTACAAGTGTGTTTGACATTGTGTATCATGACTGAGGCTCTGAATGACAAATATTTAGGCTTCCCAGTGATGGTTGCTCTGGGGAAAACAAATTTCTTTCAAATTTTTGGCGGGCCGTTTAACTATGAAAATGAATGGATGCATGGAAGGAGAAGTATATTCCATCATTCATATGCAATGTCCATCTTTAAAATTCCTAAAAAATTGCAAAGGAATTATTGACATGATTACACAATTTTGGTGAAGTAATGATGCTAATCATAAGAAAATGTATTGGTTTGCCTGGTGGAAAATATGTGTTCTGAAAAATACACAAGGAATGAGTTCTATGATTTGCATTGCTTTAATCTTGCACTTTTAGCTAAACAGGCTTGGAAATTAATTGATCATCCAAATTCTCTTTGTGCTACCATCTTGAGAACTAAGTACTCCCTGGATGAAGAGTCATGTTACACATGGAAAACCATTATGGCAAGGGTGAATATTATCAAACATGGGTATGTGTGGAGAGTTGGTGATGGTAAGAACATTAACCTTTGGAGTGACTCCTGGATCCCGCAAGCTCCAGATAGGAGGGTAATTACTAGAAGAGGAGGTCACTTATATTGTCAAAAGTTGTTAGTTGTTGATCTTATTAACTCTGTTATAGGATAATGAGATGAACCACTTACAAATCAAACCTGCTGATTCAAGAAGCATACTTTCCACCCATAAAAAAGCATACTTTCCATACGATCGCCGGCCCATGAGATATCTGATTTATTACATGGAACTTGACGAAGGCATGTGTATCCTCTGTACGAACAACTTATCATTTAGAGTGGGATTGTCCGTTCGGTAACCAAATAATTGAAACAAATGGTGTGGGTGCAGTTGGAAATTGCGCTACCCACCAAAGGTTAAAGTTACTATATGGAGAACTCTACATGGGTCATTACCATGTTGGGTTGTGCTTGCACATAGACATTTTAAAATCCCTCCGCAATGCCTATCATGTAATCAAAGTGTTTAGACCATCAAGCATATGCGATTTGAATGCAAGAAAGCCCGGGATGTTTGAAAAGCATGTGCCCATGAGGGTGCCCGTGAATTGATTCTTGAATAGTTGATTTGCACCCCTAACTGAGAAGCTTTGGTTCCCAGTCAAGGAAGTTTCTGTGAAATAGTTGCGATGTGGGAACACCACAAGCTAGTGCACGGTGAGAAAACTCAAGATGCTTCCCAAATCCACGTGAGAGTGCTTACTAGCAATTACTTTCAGGCAAATTCACTGAAAGCTAGGTATAAGAGTGAAGTTTTGCTAGTTGCTGGTGTTGGAAATATGCCCTAGAGGCAATAATAAAAGCATTATTATTATATTTCCTTGTTCATGATAATTGTCTTTATTCATGCTATAATTGTGTTATCCGGAAATCGTAATACATGTGTGAATAACAGACACCAACATGTCCCTAGTGAGCCTCTAGTTGACTAGCTCGTTGATCAACAGATAGTCATGGTTTCCTGACTATGGACACTGGATGTCATTGATAACGAGATCACATCATTAGGAGAATGATGTGATGGACAAGACCCAATCCTAAACATAGCACAAGATCGTATAGTTCGTTTGCTAGAGTTTTCTAATGTCAAGTATCTTTTCCTTAGACCATGAGATCGTGTAACTCCCGGATACCGTAGGAGTGCTTTGGGTATGCCAAACGTCACAACGTAACTAGGTGACTATAAAGGTAGACTACGGGTATCTCCGAAAGTGTCTGTTGGGTGACATGGATCAAGACTGGGATTTGTCACTTCGTATGACGGAGAGGTATCACTGGGCCCACTCGGTAATGCATCATCATAATGAGCTCAGAGTGACCAAGTGTCTGGTCACGGGATCATGCATTGCGGTACGAGTAAAGTGACTTGCCGGTAACGAGATTGAACGAGGTATTGGGATACCGACGATCGAATCTCGGGCAAGTAACATATCGATGGACAAAGGGAATAGCGTACGGGGTTGATAGAATCCTCGACATCGTGGTTCATCCGATGAGATCATCGTGGAGCATGTGGGAGCCAACATGGGTATCCAGATCCCGCTGTTGGTTATTGACCGGAGAGTCGTCTCGGTCATGTCTGCTTGTCTCCCGAACCCGTAGGGTCTACACACTTAAGGTTCGGTTACGCTAGGGTTGTAGGGATATGTATATGCAGTAACCCGAATGTTGTTCGGAGTCCCGGATGAGATCCCGGACGTCACGAGGAGTTCCGGAATGGTCCGGAGGTAAAGATTTATATATGGGAAGTCCTGTTTCGGGCATCGGGACAAGTTTCGGGGTTATCGGTATTGTACCGGGACCACCGGAAGGGTCCCGGGGGTCCACCGGGTGGGTCCACCTGCCCCGGGGGGCCACATGGGCTGTAAGGGGGTGCGCCTTGGCCTAATGGGCCAAGGGCACCAGCCCCACATAGGCCCATGCGCCTAGGGTTTAAGGGGACAAGAGTCCTAGGAGGGTAAGGCACCTCCTAGGTGCCTTGGGGGGGAGGGAAACCTCCCCTTGGCCGCCGGCCATAGGAGATTGGATCTCATAGGCTGCGCACCACCCCCCTTTGGCACCCCTATATATAGTGGGGGAGAGGAGGGACTTCATACCTGAACGCCTTGGCCTTTGGTTGCCTCCTTCTCCCTCCCCAACACCTCCTCCACCTCCATAGTGCTTAGCGAAGCTCTGCAGGAGTACTGCAGCTCCATCAACACCACGCCGTCGTGCTGCTGCTGGTGCCATCTCCCTCAACCTCTCCTCCCTCCCTTGCTGGATCAAGAAGGAGGAGACGTGGCTGTTCCGTACGTGTGTTGAACGCGGAGGTGCCGTCCGTTCGGCGCTGGTCATCGGTGATTTGGATCACGTCGAGTACGACTACATCATCACCGTTCTTTTGAACGCTTCCGCTCGCGATCTACAAAGGTATGTAGATGCATCTAATCACTCGTTGCTAGATGAACTCCTAGATGATCTTGGTGAAACGAGTAGGAAAATTTTTGTTTTCTGCAACGTTCCCCAACAGTGGCATCATGAGCTAGGTCTATGCGTAGTTCTTCTTGCGCGAGTAGAACACAATTTGTTGTGGGCGTAGATTTGTCAACTTTCTTGCCGTTACTAGTCCTTTCTTGCTTCAGCGGTATTGTGGGATGAAGCGGCCCGGACCAACCTTACACGTACGCTTACGTGAGACCGGTTCCACCGACTAACATGCACTAGTTGCATAAGGTGGCTGGCGGGTGTCTGTCTCTCCTACTTTAGTTGGAGCGGAATCGATGAACAGGGTCCTTATGAAGGGTAAATAGAAGTTGACAAATCACGTTGTGGCTTTAACGTAGGTAAGAAAACGTTCTTGCTAGAACCCTAATTCAGCCACGTAAAACTTGCAACAACAATTAGAGGACGTCTAACTTGTTTTTGCAGCAAGTGGTTTGTGATATGATATGGCCAAAGTTGTGATGAATGATGAATGATCTATATGTGATGTATGAGATGTTCATGCTATTGTAATAGGATTCACGACTTGCATGTCGATGAGTATGACAACCGGCAGGAGCCATAGGAGTTGTCTTTATTCTTTTAATGACCTGCGTGTCATCAAGAAACGCCATGTAATTACTTTACTTTATTGCTAAACGCGTTAGCCATAGTAGTAGAAGTAATAGTTGGCGAGCAACTTCATGGAGACACGATGATGGAGATCATGATGATGGAGATCATGGTGTCAAGCCGGTGACAAGATGATCATGGAGCCCCAAGATGGAGATCAAAGGAGCTGTGTGATATTGGCCATATCATGTCACGTTTATTATTTGATTGCATGTGATGTTTATCATGTTTTGCATCTTGTTTACTTAGAACGACGGTAGTAAATAAGATGATCCCTCACAATAAATTCAAGAAGTGTTCCCCCTAACTGTGCACCGTTGCGACAGTTCGCTGTTTCAAAACACCACGTGATGATCGGGTGTTTTATTCAGACGTTCACATACAACGGGTGTAAGACAGATTTACACATGCAAACACTTAGGTTGACTTGACGAGCCTAGCATGTACAGACATGGCCTCGGAACACAGAAGACCGAAAGGTCGAGCATGAGTCGTATAGAAGATACGATCAACATGAAGATGTTCACCGATGTTGACTAGTCCGTCTCACGTGATGATCGGACACGGTCTAGTTTAACTCGGATCATGTAATACTTAGATGACTAGAGGGATGTCTAATCTAAGTGGGAGTTCACTAATAATTTGATTAGTTGAACTTAATTATCATGAACTTAGTCTAAAATCTTTGCAATATGTCTTGTAGATCAAATGGCCAACGTAGTCCTCAACTTCAACGCGTTCCTAGAGAAAACTAAGCTGAAAGACGATGGCAGCAACTATACGGACTGGGTCCGGAACCTGAGGATCATCCTCATAGCTGCCAAGAAAGATTATGTCCTACAAGCACCGCTTGGTGACGCACCCGTTCTCCCTGCGGAACAAGACGTTATGAACGCTTGGCAGGCACGTTTCGATGACTACTCCCTCGTTCAGTGCGGCATGCTTTACAGCCTAGAGCCGGGGCTCCAAAAGCGTTTTGAGAGACATGGAGCATATGAGATGTTCGAAGAGCTGAAAATGGTTTTCCAAGCTCATGCCCGGGTCGAGAGATATGAAGTCTCCGACAAATTCTTCAGCTGTAAGATGGAGGAAAACAGTTCTGTCAGTGAGCACATACTCACTATGTCTGGGTTGCATAACCGCTTGACTCAGCTGGGAGTTAATCTCCCGGATGATGCGGTCATTGACAGAATCCTCCAGTCGCTTCCACCAAGCTACAAGAGCTTTGTGATGAACTTCAATATGCAGGGGATGGAAAAGACCATTCCTGAAGTATTTGCTATGCTGAAATCAGCAGAGGTAGAAGTCAGGAAGGAACATCAAGTGTTGATGGTCAATAAAACCACTAAGTTCAAGAAAGGCAAGGGTAAAAGAACTTCAAGAAGGACGGCAAGGAGGTTGCCGCGCCCGGCAAGCAAGCTGCCGGGAAGAAGCCAAAGAATGGACCCAAGCCCGAGACTGAGTGCTTTTATTGCAAGGGAAGCGGTCACTGGAAGCGGAACTGCCCTAAGTACTTAGCGGATAAGAAGGCCGGCAAAACCAAAGGTATATGTGATATACATGTAATTGATGTGTACCTTACTAGTGCCCGTAGTGGCTCCTGGGTATTTGATACCGGTGCAGTTGCTCACATTTGTAACTCAAAGCAGGGGCTGCAGAATAAGCGGAAACTGGCAAAGGACGAGGTGACGATGCGCGTCGGGAATGGTTCCAAGGTCAATGTGATCGCCGTCGGCACGCTACCTCTGCATCTCCCTTCGGGATTAGTTTTAAACCTTAATAATTGTTATTTAGTGCCAGCTTTGAGCATGAACATTGTATCGGGATCTCGTTTAATTCGAGATGGCTACTCTTTTAAATCTGAGAATAATGGTTGTTCCATTTTTATGAGAGATATGTTTTATGGTCATGCTCCTATGGTGAATGGTTTATTCTTTATGAATCTCGAACGTGATGCTACACATGTTCATAATGTGAGTACCAAAAGAAGTAAGGTTGATAATGATAGTCCCACATACTTGTGGCACTGCCGCCTTGGTCACATAGGTGTCAAACGCATGAAGAAGCTCCATGCTGATGGACTTTTAGAGTCTCTTGATTATGAATCATTTGACACGTGCGAACCATGCCTTATGGGTAAAATGACCAAGACTCCGTTCTCAGGAACAATGGAGCGAGCAACCGACTTATTGGAAATCATACATACCGATGTGTGCGGTCCAATGAGTGTTGAGGCTCGCGGTGGCTATCGTTATGTTCTCACCCTCACTGATGATTTAAGTAGGTATGGGTATATCTACTTAATGAAACACAAGTCTGAAACCTTTGAAAAGTTCAAGGAATTTCAGAGTGAGGTTGAAAATCAACGTGACAGGAAAATCAAGTTTCTACGATCAGATCGTGGAGGAGAATACTTGAGTCACGAGTTTGGGGCACACTTAAGAAAATGTGGAATAGTTTCACAACTCACGCCGCCTGGAACACCTCAGCGTAATGGTGTGTCCGAACGTCGTAATCGCACTCTGTTAGATATGGTGCGATCTATGATGTCTCTTACCGATTTACCGCTTTCTTTTTGGGGCTATGCTTTAGAGACTGCCGCATTCACTTTAAATAGGGCTCCGTCGAAATCCGTTGAGACGACACCGTATGAATTATGGTTTGGGAAGAAACCTAAGCTGTCGTTTCTAAAAGTTTGGGGATGCGATGCTTATGTCAAGAAACTTCAACCTGAAAAGCTCGAACCCAAATCGGAAAAATGCGTCTTCATAGGGTACCCAAAAGAAACTATTGGGTACACCTTCTACCTCAGATCCGAAGGCAAGATCTTTGTTGCCAAGAATGGGTCCTTTCTGGAGAAAGAGTTTCTCTCGAAAGAAGTAAGTGGGAGGAAAGTAGAGCTTGATGAAGTATTACCTCTTGAACCGGAAAATGGCGCAACTCAAGAAAATGTTCCTGAGGTGCCAGCACCGACTAGAGAGGAAGTTAATGATAATGATCAAGATACTTCTGATCAAGCTCCTACTGAAATTCGAAGGTCCACAAGGACACGTTCCGCACCAGAGTGGTACGGCAACCCTGTCTTGGAAATCATGCTGTTAGACAACGGTGAACCTTCGAACTATGAAGAAGCGATGGCGGGCCCGGATTCCGACAAATGGCTAGAAGCCATGAAATCCGAGATAGGATCCATGTATGAAAACAAAGTATGGACTTTGACTGACTTGCCCGTTGAACGGCGAGCCATAGAAAATAAATGGATCTTTAAGAAGAAGACAGACGCGGATGGTAATGTGACCATCTATAAAGCTCGGCTTGTCGCTAAGGGTTATCGACAAGTTCAAGGGGTTGACTACGATGAGACTTTCTCACCGGTAGCGAAGCTGAAGTCCGTCCGAATCATGTTAGCAATTGCCGCATTCTATGATTACGAAATATGGCAAATGGACGTCAAAACGGCATTCCTTAATGGTTTCCTTAAGGAAGAATTGTATATGATGCAGCCGGAAGGTTTTGTCGATCCTAAGAATGCTGACAAAGTGT
Source organism: Triticum aestivum (assembly GCF_018294505.1). NCBI lineage: Eukaryota > Viridiplantae > Streptophyta > Magnoliopsida > Poales > Poaceae > Triticum > Triticum aestivum. The sequence continues at coordinate 55,034,517 of NC_057810.1, read as the reverse complement.
GCAAGCTCCAACGCTCGATTTATGGGCTGGTGCAAGCATCTCGGAGTTGGAACATTCGCTTTGATGAGATGATCAAAGCGTTTGGGTTTACACAGACTTATGGAGAAGCCTGCGTTTACAAGAAAGTGAGTGGGAGCTCTGTAGCATTTCTCATATTATATGTAGATGACATACTGTTGATGGGAAATGATATAGAACTCTTGGACAGCATCAAGGCCTACTTGAATAAAAGTTTTTCAATGAAGGACCTTGGAGAAGCTGCTTATATATTAGGCATCAAAATCTATAGAGATAGATCGAGACGCCTCATAGGTCTTTCACAAAGCACATACCTTGATAAGATATTGAAGAAGTTCAATATGGATCAATCCAAGAAAGGGTTCTTGCCTGTGTTACAAGGTGTGAAATTGAGCTCAGCTCAATGTCCGACCACGGCAGAAGATATAGAAGAGATGAGCGTCATCCCCTATGCCTCAGCCATAGGTTCTATTATGTATGCCATGCTGTGTACCAGACCTGATGTTAACCTTGCCGTCAGTTTGGTAGGAAGGTACCAAAGTAATCCCGGCAAGGAACACTGGACAGCGGTCAAGAATATCCTGAAGTACCTGAAAAGGACTAAGGAAATGTTTCTCGTTTATGGAGGTGACGAAGAGCTCGTCGTAAAGGGTTACGTCGACGCTAGCTTCGACACAGATCTGGATGACTCTAAGTCACAAACCGGATACGTGTATATTTTGAATGGTGGGGCAGTAAGCTGGTGCAGTTGCAAGCAAAGCGTCGTGGCGGGATCTACATGTGAAGCGGAGTACATGGCAGCCTCGGAGGCAGCACATGAAGCAATATGGGTGAAGGAGTTCATCACCGACCTAGGAGTCATACCCAATGCGTCGGGGCCGATCAAGCTCTTCTGTGACAACACTGGAGCTATTGCACTTGCCAAGGAGCCCAGGTTTCACAAGAAGACAAGGCACATCAAGCGTCGCTTCAACTCCATTCGTGAAAATGTTCAAGATGGAGACATAGAGATTTGTAAAGTACATACGGACCTGAATGTAGCAGATCCGTTGACTAAACCTCTCCCTAGAGCAAAACATGATCAACACCAGAATTCCATGGGTGTTCGATTCATCACAATGTAACTAGATTATTGACTCTAGTGCAAGTGGGAGACTGTTGGAAATATGCCCTAGAGGCAATAATAAAAGCATTATTATTATATTTCCTTGTTCATGATAATTGTCTTTATTCATGCTATAATTGTGTTATCCGGAAATCGTAATACATGTGTGAATAACAGACACCAACATGTCCCTAGTGAGCCTCTAGTTGACTAGCTCGTTGATCAACAGATAGTCATGGTTTCCTGACTATGGACACTGGATGTCATTGATAACGAGATCACATCATTAGGAGAATGATGTGATGGACAAGACCCAATCCTAAACATAGCACAAGATCGTATAGTTCGTTTGCTAGAGTTTTCCAATGTCAAGTATCTTTTCCTTAGACCATGAGATCGTGTAACTCCCGGATACCGTAGGAGTGCTTTGGGTATGCCAAACGTCACAACGTAACTGGGTGACTATAAAGGTAGACTACGGGTATCTCCGAAAGTGTCTGTTGGGTGACATGGATCAAGACTGGGATTTGTCACTCCGTATGACGGAGAGGTATCACTGGGCCCACTCGGTAATGCATCATCATAATGAGCTCAGAGTGACCAAGTGTCTGGTCACGGGATCATGCATTACGGTACGAGTAAAGTGACTTGCCGGTAACGAGATTGAACGAGGTATTGGGATACCGACGATCGAATCTCGGGCAAGTAACATATCGATAGACAAAGGGAATAGCGTACGGGGTTGATTGAATCCTCGACATCGTGGTTCATCCGATGAGATCATCGTGGAGCATGTGGGAGCCAACATGGGTATCCAGATCCCGCTGTTGGTTATTGACCGGAGAGTCGTCTCGGTCATGTCTGCTTGTCTCCCGAACCCGTAGGGTCTACACACTTAAGGTTCGGTTACGCTAGGGTTGTAGGGATATGTATATGCAGTAACCCGAATGTTGTTCGGAGTCCCGGATGAGATCCCGGACGTCACGAGGAGTTCCGGAATGGTCCGGAGGTAAAGATTTATATATGGGAAGTCCTGTTTCGGGCATCGGGACAAGTTTCGGGGTTATCGGTATTGTACCGGGACCACCGGAAGGGTCCCGGGGGTCCACCGGGTGGGTCCACCTGCCCCGGGGGGCCACATGGGCTGTAAGGGGGTGCGCCTTGGCCTAATGGGCCAAGGGCACCAGCCCCACATAGGCCCATGCGCCTAGGGTTTAAGGGGACAAGAGTCCTAGGAGGGTAAGGCACCTCCTAGGTGCCTTGGGGGGGAGGGAAACCTCCCCTTGGCCGCCGGACCATAGGAGATTGGATCTCCTAGGCTGCGCACCACCCCCCTTTGGCACCCCTATATATAGTGGGGGAGAGGAGGGACTTCATACCTGAACGCCTTGGCCTTTGGTTGCCTCCTTCTCCCTCCCCAACACCTCCTCCACCTCCATAGTGCTTAGCGAAGCTCTGCCGGAGTACTGCAGCTCCATCAACACCACGCCGTCGTGCTGCTGCTGGTGCCATCTCCCTCAACCTCTCCTCCCTCCCTTGCTGGATCAAGAAGGAGGAGACGTGGCTGTTCCGTACGTGTGTTGAACGCGGAGGTGCCGTCCGTTCGGCGCTGGTCATCGGTGATTTGGATCACGTCGAGTACGACTACATCATCACCGTTCTTTTGAACGCTTCCGCTCGCGATCTACAAAGGTATGTAGATGCATCTAATCACTCGTTGCTAGATGAACTCCTAGATGATCTTGGTGAAACGAGTAGGAAAATTTTTGTTTTCTGCAACGTTCCCCAACAGCTGGCATCTTTTGTTTGTGTCCATGTTGGTTGTCTACATCCTAACTATGCAGAGGCTGGGTGTGTGTGCTCCATTTAAATCAGTAAAATCTAACATTTATCAAAAATAGAGCGAAGGGTGGTGAAAGTCGAATCAAACTATGTTGGGAGAGGCAAGGAATAAGTCGACTGAAAAAGAAATTAGGGTCAGTCAATCGTTTCAAGCCTTTAGATTGAGATCCAATGGTGCATATGCCTTCTTCTACCTTTGAACTGTTTCATGTTCATCTTCTCCCCCATTCTCACCCTGAGCCGCCAGCTACCACCGGCTTAACCGCCACCCGCAGCCGGCGACTCTCCTGTGACTGCCTCGCCCTCCCCTCAACCACCCCACACCGTCGGTCTTGCGACTGCCCCCGCCTATCCCTCTAGCTCTGGGCCTCGCCGGTTTTTTCTCCAGCAAACTTGCACCACTCCCCCCCCCACACGCACACACACCACCACCACCACCGTTGTTCTTCCACTCATACCTTTGGAGTGACTCTTGGATCCCGCAAGCTCCAGATAGGAGGGTAATTACTAGAAGAGGAGGTCACTTATATTGTCAAAAGTTGTTAGTTGTTGATCTTATTAACTCTGTTATAGGATAATGAGATGAACCACTTACAAATCAAACCTGCTGATTCAAGAAGCATACTTTCCACCCATAAAAAAGCATACTTTCCATACGATCGCCGGCCCATGAGATATCTGATTTATTACATGGAACTTGATGAAGGCATGCGTATCCTCTGTACGAACAACTTATCATTTAGAGTGGGATTGTCCGTTTGGTAACCAAATAATTGAAACAAATGGTGTGGGTGCAGTTGGAAGTTGCGCTGCCCACCAAAGGTTAAAGTTACTATATGGAGAACTCTACATGGGTCATTACCATGTTGGGTTGTGCTTGCACATAGACATTTTAAAATCCCTCCGCAATGCCTATCATGTAATAAAAGTGTTTAGACCATCAAGCATATGCGATTTGAATGCAAGAAAGCCTGGGAAGTTTGAAAAGCCTGTGCCCGTGAAGGCGCCCGTGAATGATTCTTGAATAGTTGATTTGCACCCCTAACGGAGAAGCTTTGGTTCCCGGTCAAGGAAGTTTCTGTGAAATAGTTGCGATGTGGGCACACCAAAAGCTAGTGCACGGTGAGCAAACTCAAGATGCTTCCCAAATCCACGTGAGAGTGCTTACTAGCAATTACTTTCAGGCAAATTCACCGAAAGCTAGGTATAAGAGTGAAGTTTTGCTAGTTGCCGGCATCTTTTGTTTGTGTCCATGTTGGTTGTGTACATCCTAACTATGCAGAGGCTGGGTGTGTGTGCTCCATTTAAATCAGTAAAATCTAACATTTATCAAAAATAGAGCGAAGGGTGGTGAAAGTCGAATCAAAACTATGTTGGGAGAGGCAAGGAATAAGTCGACTGAAAAAGAAATTAGGGTCGGTCAATCTTTTCAAGCCTTTAGATTGAGATCCAATGGTGCATATGCCTTCTTCTACCTTTGAACTGTTTCATGTTCATCTTCTCCCCCATTCTCACCCTGAGCTGCCAGCTACCACCGGCCTAACCGCCACCCGCAGCCGGCGGTTCTCCTGTGACCGCCTCGCCCTCCCCTCAACCACCCCACACCGTCGGTCTTGCGACTGCCCTCGCCTATCCCTCTAGCTCTGGGCCTCGCCGGTTTTTTCTCCGGCAAACTTGCACCACTGCCACCCCCCCCCCCCCCCCCCCCACACACACACACCACCACCACCACCACCACCACCGTTGTTCTTCCACCCTCACCCCCCCCCCCCCAACCTAAGATAGATCATGGGGATGTTTCTTCCTTCCCTCGGGCGCCTCCTTTCTTTTAGCGAAAATCGACTGACCCAAATCGGATTTTCAGGCGACTGGCGTTTAGCTATTGATTGTGAACTATGTTAAAATGAATTTTGATGTTGATTCTCTGAAGGATGCGGTTGGTGCTGTGTTGCCAGATAGTAATGGAAGATTTGTTGCAGCGAGCAACAACATCAGTTTCTGTGTTGATGCGTTAAACAGCGGAGATGACAGCGCTAAGGTTCAAAATGAATTTGGCCAGACAATATGCGTTCGGGGCATCAATCATAATAATATAGTTAAAGAAACTTAGAGAGTAACACACTCCACCAAATCTTGTAAGATCTAGAGCGATGTGATGTGCTATTAACCAACCTATCGACGACATATCAGATGAGAGGCAGCAGTGGCGAGTGGCAGGCAATCCAAAGCGGCCACAGACGACCGACGCGACGTCTTAGGAATGTCTGGCTACTGGATTTTCATGTGATTTCCGATACAGTGTAAAGGGGGCGCATCTCGTCCGCACGATACAAGATAAGATTGCATGCATTGCATACGCAAGGCTAGAAGCTAGGTGACCACGACGGGGACGGCCCTGAGGGGCACGGCGAGCGTGTTAACGGTGGTGAACCTCTCGGCCACGTCCAGCTCGTCGGCCGCCACGCCGCCCGGGAGCCGCCACTCGAACGCGTGCAGCAGCGACGCCAGCACGAACGGCACGACCCGCTCCGCCATCGGCAGGCCGGGGCACAGCCGCCGGCCGGACCCGAACGGGATGAACTCGTAGTCCTTGCCCCGGAACTCCACCGCCGCCGACTTATCCAGGAACCGCTCCGGCACGAACTCGTCGGGCCTCTCCCACGCCGCCGAGTCCCGCATGATTGCCCACACGTTGAAGATCACCGTGGCGCCCCTGGGCACGGCGAAGCCGCCGATCTCCACGCCGTCCTCCGCGGCCTGGTGCGGCAGCATGATCGGCGCCACCGGGTGCAGCCGCATCACCTCCTTCACCACGGCCTGCAGGTACGGCAGGCTCGCCGCGTCGGGCTCCTCGAGGGTGTTCGTGTCCTTGCCGCCGAGGATGTCCTCCATCTCCGCGCGCACCTTGGCCATGGCGCGCGGGTGCCGGAGCAGCTCGGCCATCGCCCACTCCACCGTGATGGCCATCGTGTCGGTCCCGGCCGCGAACACGTCGAACAGTATGACCGTCACCTTGTCGCGACCGATCTTGCCTGCGGAAACGAGCTCCAGCAGCGAGTCCAGGAAGTCGCCATGGGCGTGCTCGCCTGTGGACGTCCGGGCATCTGCCAGACGGCGGTCGATAATTCCGTCAAGTATGCCGAAGACCTTCTGGTAGCGCGCCCCCGCCCAGCGACGCCAACCCTGCAGGTCGAGCGGCCGGAGGAAAGGGAAGATGTCGGAGACGTTGGGCTTGGCCAGCGCCGCGATGATGTCCTCCACGACCTCCCGCAGCCCGCTCGCGGACTCGCCGCCCACGTCCACCACGTCGACGGAGAAGAAGGCGCTGGACACGAGGTTCAGCACGCCGCCGTACACGGCCTGGCCCACGTCCACCTCCTCCCCCGCGTGGCGCCGGAAGTAGCCCACCATGTCGCGCACCTTGCGCTCCCGCACGCCGCGCGCCGCGGCCAGGCCACGCGGCGAGAATATGTGCGAGGCCACGATGCCGCGCAGCGTCTTCCAGAGCGGGTCGGAGCTGGGCAGCCAGATCATGGACCGGCCGGAGTTGCCGACCGCGTTGGCGGCGTCCGGGACCGCGCGCGCGGCCAGGTGGCGGTCGTATCTGGTGTAGGCCTCCCGCGCGGCGTCACCCGAGGAGACCACCACGGTGGTGACCAGGCCGAGCTTGAGCTTCATGACGGGGCTGTGGACGCGCGCGAGGCGCGCCAGCGTGTGGTGCAGGTTGCCACCTAGGTCGAGCAGGTTGCCGAGGACCGGGAGCGGCGTCGGGCCCGGAGGCTGCCGTGCCCCGGTGCCCCCGCGGCGGGCTGCGCTGGTCAGGTAGTAGAGTAGCGCGGCGGCGAGCGTCGCCCATAGCAGCCAAACCTCGCTCTGCATGGCTGTGTGGCCTGCGATAGTACGTACAGTACGGCACGATAGAGTGCTATCTTGTGGTGTGCGACAGTACGGCACGATAGAGTGCTGGTGCGAGTGCGATGCCATTTTGTCCGGTCGAGAGAATTTTCTAGAGGTTCTGCCGGTTTGAGAGTGATAATAATTCTACTATTACGTACTCCTTCCCTTCCTAAATAATTATCTTTTTAGAGACTTTAAATGGACTATCACATACGGATGTATATAGATATATTTTATAGTGTAGATTCACTCATTTTGCTCTGTATGTAGTCACTTGTCGAAATCTCTAAAAAGACAAATATTTATGAACGAAGAGAGTATGAGATTTGTTTTGAGATTCGCGTCACTATTTTATTTTTTGACTAATTTGTCGTGTACTTCCTTCTTAAAAAAATGTAAGAGCCTTTAGATCACTATAAAGTGACACTTTTCTTTGACAAATTTGACCTATCAATTATTACATCATGTTTCTTTTGGGCATATCTTGTTCCAAAGAGTGACGTAATATTTCGTTATGTTGCTATCAAATTCACTTTGAAATAAGTGCACTCTTATTAATTGTTAGTACACAACAAAACATTATGATATACTTTGAAATGATAAAAAAATGATGCGATGAAACATTATCTAACATTATGAAATCAAAGAATTTTTGTCACAAACTAGAAGATGAGGCACAAATCTCGAATTGGTGATAGGCGGTGAATACAAGCACGGGATGTCATGTGAAATGGTAAAAATATCATTTGTCATGCCTTCTTGCGCAATTGTGCAGGTTAAGCCATTATTCCGCAGGTTGTGGAAGAACTTTTTCCACAACCCCACACTCATTGTCATTATCCACACCCTCTACCTATTGCTGTCACTCATCCCACTCCTTGACCTCTCTCCTCCTACACCATGGAATCTCTGTCGCCCAGATGCGACGCCTCTATCTTCACCTTCGGACCACCCCTCCGAGCAACGCCGACTAGCTTATTGGCTTTCGGCTCTTCCTCGTCGTTGGCAGTGACCCACGTTGATTCCTCACGGCAGAAAGTACATGACCATGCACTCGCCGCCCCCACCACCAATCTGTTTCACAAAATGAACACAATTTCCTTCTTGAAGCCATTTTCGACGATGTAGCTCAGTACTCCCCTGTAGCGGACACATGGAGGAGCATGATTGGTTGGATGCCAATATTTGGCGCCAAATGTTGTCCTCACAAAAAAAATCCACTTTTGATTTTGCCAATTTTCGCATCAAAGATCAAACCACTTATGCTTGAGGTCTAGATATGTCAGCGTTGTGTCACGTCAGTTGTTTTCTGTTTCCAGTTTTTGTCTAATTTCCTCATATCTCGTCCCAGTATGTGATTATCTTTTTGTTTTTCTATCTCCATTTTCATCTCCACTACTATTATACAAGCAAGTTGTGGCATAAACATCGAATATCAGACGTTGGTTCACTTAGATCTTAGGCCTACATTGCTCCAATGATGTTGTACCAATTGAAGCACCATAATTAGCAATCAAAGCACCGCAATTAGCATTCCAAAAACGAAACATTCAAATCAATCAATTGAATCACCGTAATTAGCATTCCAAACATAAACATTGTATCAATCAATCAAATCACCATAATTAGCAATCCAGAAAACTAACATCATAATTTGGAATGTTTTCAAACCAATCGAAGTGATCTCTAGACCATGACCCAATAAGACTTGAACCGTGCCACGGTTTCTCGCCGCCACCGCCGAGATATAGATGATATCCGCTTGCAAAACTATTACGTAAATCCGAAGAAACAAAAGATAGATTAATAAGAAAACATAATTTTAAAAAAATTGGACAGTGTGTGTCTCACGTATATAAATACTAGTATGTATAAAATCATAGAAGAACTATACAGACTGATGAGGTTACTTTAGATAGCTGGCTTTGTTTATAAAGCGGGACGAAAGCCTATTTCTAGGAGGTTGAGTTAGACAAAATAACACTAGCCTCTCGCTGGCACCGCAGTCGGTCTGCCTCATCTCCTATGGACCATGGAGGCGTGGTGGACCCCGGCCCTTGCCGGCTAAATGGCTTCGTTTTTAGGTATTTTCTAAGTTTTGTTTGGGTTTCTGCCACGAGCAAGAAGATGAGGCGTTGACGACGGCTTCTTGAAGATGAAATAAGGTTCTTTCCACCTAGCCCTCGTCTCGATGGTGCTTCAAGCGCGGCGACTTTCCGACTGTATATTACACTCCTTCCGTTTTTATTTACTCCGCATATTAGGTTTGACTAAAGTCAAACTTTATAAAATTTGATCAAGTTTGTAGAAAACAATATGAACATTTACAGTAACAAATTTATATGATGTAAAAATTATATGAAATACTGAATCCAATGATATATATAATTGGTGGTGTATATGTTAATATATTTTTCTACAAACTTGTTAAAAGTACATAAAGTTTGACTTTATACAAACCGAATATGCAGAGTAAATAAAAACGGAAGGAGTAACAATATGTGTCCGGCTACAACGAGGGAGGGGCTATGACGGCGGCACCCCTTCGGTTTCCTCTAGTGATGATAATCGTCGCTAGGTATGAACTAAATGTAAATTTTACTTCTAATGTTTTTTTTACCACATTAACAGTTGAGAGGAGATCGAAGTTTTATGGGAAACAAGAGTGAGGAATGGTAGAGTCGCTTTCCGATTTCTCATCCTCACACAGCATAAATCAATTCTGAATGGATTCCGAGAAGACGTCACTTCAGTTCCGTCGTGATCGATTGCATATGTGTGCCGAGAAAGAAAAGACGTGGCCATGCATCCAACCGGAGACCTCGACGGAGTAGCGTAACCACCACGACGTTCCGGTTTTTCCAAGAAAACTCTAGAGCTAGTTTGAGGTAGACACAGCACATCGCTCTCCTGGTAGTGTTGTTACGTTCTGCTAGCTCCATCGCACCAAGTTTGAGAATCTCACAAGCAAATGCGGTTAGCAATGCTTCATCTTTGTTCTACCTACTATATGTATGCCTCTCTTCATCACAATCAAACTATTCTTTCGCTCTTCCCTCAATCCGAAATTTTTGAGTTCTTCTATGGTACCCAGTGATGAATGCAGGTCGGGCATTCGCAAAAATCCAACGATGCATGATCTCGCGCGATTCGGTCGGTGCTGGTTTTTTGTGTATCTGTTTGGATCCGGTCTTCTTTCGTCTTCGCTTGAGTGTTTGCAGGTTTGATCCTTCGGATCTACGCTTTTCTTCATCAGCGATGGTTGCTGCTCTGGGTGCTGGCCCTATGTGGCCTTAACACGACGACTTATCGACTGTCTACTACAACAAGGATTGTTTGGCGCCGATGAGGGAGGGCGATGATGGCGGCGGCAATGCCTTCGGCTCGCTCAAGTGCTTGTAGTCGTCGCTAGGTGGTCCATGAATCTAGTTGTAATTTTTATTACCTCTGATGTTCTTTGTACATATTATGACATGATCGGTCTGTTGGAAATATGAGCAATTTACCAAATGATTTTATTAATAGAAATACTAGATAAAGCACGACTAGTATAGCAGCGATAAAATAAGTCATGCGATTTGACAAAGAGAAGGTAAACAGCAACTTCATATATGAACTGTAACTAAACACATCTGGAGCAGACTGTATAGCAAGTTGCATATATGAAACAGAGTCTAGCATATCTAGGGCAAACAGTAGAACAAGAAACTGTAGCAGGGCCTCTAATAGAAAGAGGAAGAACACGTACGAGACAGCAGCAGCAGAAGCGCTGGACTTGGGGTCGATGTCCTCGCCAGCCATGTCGTCAAGGAGGTTGTCGACGTCGGGGAAGAAGTCGTCGGCGGGGAAGTAGTCGTCGGAGTCTGGGGCATCCGTGACGAAGAAGTCAGTAGTCACGCGAAGCGCTCCCCAAAAACCTTATCACCCTTCTCCCATATAGGACTCGAAGAGGTGCGGTTTCGGAGGCCTACTGTCCCGACCTGCGGTGCACGCCGCAAGCCAGGATGGGGAAGAACGTAGCAGCAGCGCAGTGCTCAGAAACTTGTGGTGAGAGGAAGAAAAAGTTCTGGTGCATCTCTCTGAGAGGAGCGACCTCCCTTTTATAGGCGCAAGAGAAGGAGGCGAGAGGATGCACCGGGAACTGAAGGGAACGAGGGAGACAAAATGAACAGGCAGCAGGCGAAGAGGTGCACCGTTCGTATTCAATCTCCACTACAGCAAAACGTTTCAGCTTTTGCATGGCCTTTCGTATACCCGTCGTGCATGACAAAAATTTAGACATCGGCTCGCCTCATTCCCGCAACCCGCGGCGCGTCGTGATGAGGCATGGCGTGGCGAGGCGGGCGGCGGAGGAGGAGCACGCATGGATGTCCCTCTTGTTCTCATCCTCATACATGTGGAGAAAGAGCCTCCCTTATAAAAAGGTCCAACTCCCTCTAAACTAGCAATGTGGGACTAAACTTTAGTTCCACCTCTTGCCTTGCACGAATGGGCTGCATGGGCCTCTAGGATTTATTAGGAATTTCTGGAACTGCTATTGGGCTAGGCCGTAAATAGACAAAATTCCAGCAATCCCCCACCAGATCCCAGAGGCACATAAAATTTGCCTTTGGTTCCAAAACACTGTTTTATATACCTGTACTGCAGTAGAGACTGTTAAGTTGAACTTCCACCTAGAACTCAGTGCTACACTAGTAAGCAACTTGAACAATGGACTGGGTCTTGAACTGCAAGTTTTTCTGCGAATCTAGCTTCACACAAAGCCTTGACCGATATTGTGCTACCGTGGGTCTTTCCCGCGGGTGGAGCGTATGCGTCATACTCAGTGGCGGACCTAGAAATAAAATGGAGGATGTGCACACGTTAAGAAAACTGAAGTCTATTGCAATTAGCTTGCATGGGCATTAAAAATAAGCTAATTTTGACATGGTGAAAAAATATCTTCCAAAAATCTGGGTGTGCCATGGCACACCTGGCACACCCCCTGGGTACGCCACTGGTCATACTCCGAGACCTTTCATGAGTTTATTAGAGAGAACCCTACTCTCATAGATTGCAACGTTTAACAATCAGACTCATATAAGTGCATTCTTCAAAAGATGTTTTGTGGGACAACATCTCTGCTTCAATGAGCCACTTAGAACACATTAAGATATACATCAACCTGCCATGCAGATTAGGAGAGTATTGCATGTTCATGGAGTGGTATTGTTAATAGTAAGGATACTCTTCTCTTAGTTGACCAACAGCTTGTCTTCCACATCTAATTCACGGAATCTCCGATCACAAAGAATAGGTTATCACTGTGAACAACTCATATTGTGGGTCTCATATCCATCTCCCTCGATGCATTATCTATCACATTACGTGATAATCCCTTAGTAAAAGGATCTGCTAGATTTTTAGATATTTGGATATAATCCAATGCAATAACTCCGAAGTTTCTCATTTTCCTGAGAGACTTTAACATTCTCTGAACGTGTCTTGATGACTTCATGTTATCCTTTGAGCTGCTCACTTTTGTGATTATAGTTTGATTGTCGCAGTTCATAAGGATACCAGGTACAGGTTTCTCAACAACCGGCAAGTCATTCAAGAGCCGACGAAGCCAATCTGCTTCGACCGTAGCTGTATCTAGTGCTGTGAATTTTGCTTCCATTGTTGACCTCGTTAAGATGGTCTGCTTGCAAGACTTCCAAGAAACAGCGCCACCTCCATGAGTGAATACATAACCGCTCGTGGCCTTTATCTCATCAGCATCTGAGATCCAGTTTGAGTCACTATACCCTTCAAGCACCTTTGGGTGCCCGGTGTAGTGAATTCCATAATTCACAGTGCCTTTCAAATAAAGCAAAACTCTCTCTAGAGCTTTCCAATGCACATCTCCTGGTTTTGAGACAAACCGACTCAGTTTGCTAACAGCAAAAGAGATGTCAGGTCTTGTAGCACTGGCTAAGTACATAAGCGAGCCAATAATCTAAGAATATTTCAATTGATCTCTAGCAATTCTTCGATTCTTTTGAAGCAGCATGCTAGCATCATATGGTGTTGGAGAGGGCTTGCAGTCACTATAGCCAAAGCGACTCAAGATCTTTTCCACATAGTGAGATTGAAGCAATGTAATCCCACCGTCATTGTATCTCAACAACTTGATGTTCAGAATGACATCAACCACTCCTAAATCCTTCATCTCAAAACAACGAGATAGGAAATCCTTGACCTCCTTAATAACATTCAGATTTATTCCGAAAATCAGTATGTCATCAACATACAAGCAAAGGATAACTCTCTTGCCCCCACCATGGCGATAGTACACATATTTGTCAGCTTCGTTTACAACAAAGCTTGCAGCTGTTAAAGTTCTTTCAAACTTCTCATGCCACTGTTTGGGTGCTTACTTGAGTCCATACAAAGACTTCAGCAACTTGCACATTTTTTCTTCCTGACTATCTAGTACAAACCCATCTGGTTGTTCCATATAAATTTTCTCGTCCAACTCCCCATTTAGGAAAGCAGTTTTAACATCCATTTGATGAACGAGAAGACCATGTGAGGCAGCTAGTGAAAGTAGAACTCGAATAGTGGTCAGTCGAGCCACGGGTGAGTAAGTATCAAAGAAGTCTTCACCTTCCTTTTGGGTATAACCCTTAGCCACGAGCCAAGCCTTGTACTTTTCAATAGTACCATCAGGCCTAAGCTTCTTCTTGAATACCCATTTGCATCCTATAGGTTTGCACCCATAAGGACGATCAGTTATCTCCCAAGTTTCATTCGCCAAGATGGAATCCATCTCGCTACGAACCGCTTCCTTCCAGTAGTCAGCATCGTCAGATGCATAGGCCTCTGAAATAGAAATGGGAGTGTCATCTATGAGATACACAAGAAAATCATCACCAAGGGACTTTGCAGTCCTCTGTCTCTTGCTCCTAGTAGGAACTTTATTGTTCTCCTCCACAGGATTTTCAAAGTGTTCCATCGAAATGGCAGGTTTGGTAATTATAACTAGTTCCTGATTCGATGAACTAGGCATCTCCTGGTTAGATGAGGTAGCCATATCCTTCATTGGAAAGATATCTTCAAAGAAAGTCGCATCATTCGACTCCATGATCGTACCGACATGCTGTTGGAAATATGCCCAAGAGGCAATAATAAAATTATTATTATTATATTTCCTTGTTCATGATAATTGTCTTTTATTCATGCTATAACTGTATTATCCGGAAATCGTAATACACGTGTGAATACATAGACCACAATATGTCCCTAGTGAGCCTCTAGTTGACTAGCTCATTGTGATCAACAGATAGTCATGGTTTCCTGGCTATGGACATTGGATGTCGTTGATAACAGGATCACATCATTAGGAGAATGATGTGATGGACAAGACCCAATCCTAAGACTAGCACAAAAGATCGTGTAGTTCATTTGCTAGAGCTTTGCCAATGTCAAGTATCTCTTCCTTTGACCATGAGAGCGTGTAACTCCTGGATACCGTAGGAGTGCTTTGGGTGTATCAAACGTCACAACGTAACTGGGTGACTATAAAGGTGCACTACAGGTATCTCCAAAAGTATCTATTGTTTTATGCGGATCGAGACTGGGATTTGTCACTCCGTGTAAACGGAGAGGTATCTCTGGGCCCACTCGGTAGGACATCATCATATGCGCAATGTGACCAAGGAGTTGATCACGGGATGATGTGTTACGGAACGAGTAAAGTGACTTGCCGGTAACGAGATTGAACAAGGTATTGGATACCGACGATCGAATCTCGGGCAAGTAACATACCGATAGACAAAGGGAATTGAATACGGGATTGATTAAGTCCTTGACATCGTGGTTCATCCGATGATATCATCGTGGAACATGTGGGAGCCATCATGGGTATCCAGATCCCGCTGTTGGTTATTGACCGGAGAACGTCTCGGTCATGTCTACATGTCTCCCGAACCCGTAGGGTCTACACACTTAAGGTTCGATGACGCTAGGGTTATAAAGGAAGTTTGTATGTGGTTACCGAATGTTGTTCGGAGTCCCGGATGATATCTCGGACGTCATGAGGAGTTCCGGAATGGTCCGGAGGTAAAGATTTATATATGGGAAGTCCTATTTTGGCCACCGGAAAATGTTCGGGATTTTTCGGTATTGTACCGGGAAGGTTCTAGAAGGTTCCGGAGTGGGGCCCACCTGCATGGGGGGAACCACATGGACGTGGGTAGTGGGGGCAAGGCCCCACACCCCTGGTCAAGGCGCACCAAGATCCCCCCTTAGAAGGAATAAGATCATATCCCGAAGGGATAAGATCAAGATCCCTAAAAAGGGGGGATAACAATCGGTGGGGAAGGAAATAATGAGATTTCTTTCCTCCCACCTTGGCCAACGCCCCAATGGACTTGGAGGGCAAGAAACCAGCCCCTCCACCCCTATATATAGTGGGGAGGCGCATGGGAGCTATACACGAAGTTCTGGCACAGCCCTACCTCTCTTCCTACTCCTCCTCTCCCATGGTGCTTGGCGAAGCCCTGCTGGATTGCCACGCTCCTCCACCACCACCACGCCGTTGTGCTGCTGTTGGATGGAGTCTTCCTCAACCTCTCCCTCTCTCCTTGCTGGATCAAGGCGTGGGAGACGTCACCGGGCTGTATGTGTGTTGAACGCGGAGGTGCCGTCCGTTCGGCACTAGGATCATCGGTGATTTGAATCACGACGAGTACGACTCCATCAACCCCATTCACTTGAACGCTTCCGCTTAGCGATCTACAAGGGTATGTAGATGCACTCTCTTTCTACTCGTTGCTGGTCTCTCCATAGATAGATCTTGGTGACACGTAGGAAAATTTTGAATTTCTGCTACGTTCCCCAACAGTGGCATCATGAGCTAGGTCTATTGCGTAGATTCTTTGCACGAGTAGAACACAAAGTAGTTGTGGGCGTTGATGTTGTTCAATATGATTACCGTTACTAGTCCAATCTTGTTTCGACGGTATTGTGGGATGAAGCGGCCCGGACCGACCTTACACGTACTCTTACGTGAGACAGGTTCCATCGATTGACATGCACTTGGTGCATAAGGTGGCTAGCGGGTGCCAGTCTCTCCCACTTTAGTCGGAACGGATTCGATGAAAAGGGTCCTTATGAAGGGTAAATAGCAATTGGCATATCACGTTGTGGTCTTGCGTAGGTAAGAAACGTTCTTGCTAGAAACCCATAGCAGCCACGTAAAACATGCAACAACAATTAGAGGACGTCTAACTTGTTTTTGCAGGGTATGCTATGTGATGTGATATGGCCAAGAAGAATGTGATGAATGATATGTGATGTATGAGATTGATCATGTTCTTGTAATAGGATTCACGACTTGCATGTCGATGAGTATGACAACTGGCAGGAGCCATAGGAGTTGTCTTTATTTATTGTATGACCTGCGTGTCATTGAAGAACGCCATGTAAACTACTTTACTTTATTGCTAAACGCGTTAGTCATAGAAGTAGAAGCAGTCATTGGCGTGACAACTTCATGAAGACACGATGATGGAGATCATGATGATGGAGATCATGGTGTCGTGCCGGTGACGATGATGATCATGGAGCCCCGAAGATGAAGATCAAAAGGAGCAAAATGATATTGGCCATATCATGTCACTATTTGATTGCATGTGATGTTTATCATGTTTATGCATCTTGTTTGCTTAGGACAACGGTAGTAAATAAGATGATCCCTTACAAAATTTCAAGAAGTGTTCTCCCCTAACTGTGCACCGTTGCTACAGTTCGTCGCTTCTAAGCACCACGTGATGATCAGGTGTGATGGATTCTTACGTTCACATACAACGGGTGTAAGACAGTTTTACACAGCGAAAACACTGTTAACTTGACGAGCCTAGCATGTGCAGACATGGCCTCGAAACACGGAGACCGAAAGGTCGAGCATGAGTCGTATGGTAGATACGATCAACATGAGATGTTCACCGATGATGACTAGTCCGTCTCACGTGATGATCGGACACGGCCTAGTTGACTCGGATCATGTGATCACTTAGATGACCAAAGGGATGTCTATCTAAGTGGGAGTTCATAAGATGAACTTAATTATCCTGAACATAGTCAAAAGACCTTTTGCAAATTATGTCGTAAGCTCGCGCTTTAGTTCCACTGTTTAGATATGTTCCTAGAGAAAATATAGTTGAAAGTTGATAGTAGCGATTATGCGATCAGTAGAAAGCTTATGTCCTTAATGCACCGCTCAGTGTGCTGAACCCCAACGTCGTTTGTCGATGTTGCGAACATCGGACATACACGTTTTGATAACTACGTGATAGTTCAATTAAATGGTTTAAGTAGAGGCACCAAAGACGTTTTCAAAATGTCACGGAACATATGAGATGTTTCGAGGGCTGAAATTGGGATTTCAGGCTCGTGCCCACGTCAAAAGGTATAAGACCTCCGACGATTTTCTTAGCCTGCAAACTAAGGGAGAAAAGCTCAATCGTTGAGCTTGTGCTCAGATTGTCTGAGCACAACAATCACTTGAATCGAGTGGGAGTTGATCCTCCAGATGAGATAGTGATGTTTCCCCAAAGTCATTGCCACCAAGCTGCTAGAGCTTCGTGATTAACTATAACATATCAGGGATAGATATGATGATCCTTGAAATATTCATGATGTTTGACACCGCGAAAGTAGAAATCAAGAAGGAGCATCAATTGTTGATGGTTGGTGAAACCACTAGTTTCAAGAAGGGCAAGGGAACAAAGGGATACTTCATGAAACGGCAATTCAGCTGCTGCTCTAGTGAAGAAACCCAAGGTTGAACCCAAACCCGAGACTAAGTGCTTCTGTAATAAGGGGAACAACCACTGGAGCAGCATTACCCTAGATACTTGGTAGATGAGAAGGCTGACAAGGTCGATAGAAGTATATTGGATATACATTATGTTAATGTGTACTTTACTAGTACTCCTAGTAGCACCAGGGTATTGGATACCGGTTCGGTTGCTAAGTGTTAGTAACTCGAAATAAAAGCTACGGAATAAACGGAGACTAGCTAGGTGAGCTGACGATATATGTTGGAAGTGTTTCCAAGGTTGATATGATCAAGCATCGCACGCTCCCTCTACCACCGAGATTGGTGTTTGCGTTGAGCATAGACATGATTGGATTATGTCTATCGCAATACGGTTATTCATTTAAGGAGAATAATGGTTACTCTAATTTTTGAATAATACCTTCAATGGTCTTGCACCTAAAGGAATGGTTTATTGAATCTCGGTCGTAGTGATACACATTTTCATGCCAAAAGATATAAGATAGTAATGATAGTACCACTTACTTGTGGCACTGCCATGTAAGTCATAATGGTATAAAACGCATGAAGAAGCTCCATGTTGATGGATCTTTGGACTCACTCGTTTTTGAAAAGTTTGAGACATGCGAACCATGTCTATTGGTGTATATGCATGAAGAAACTCCATGCAAATGGACCGTTCGGACTCACTTGATTTTGAATCACTTGAGATATGCAAATCATACCACATGGGCAAGATGACTGAAAAGCCTCATTTTCAGTAAGATGGAACAAGATAGCAACTTGTTGGAAGTAACACATTTTGATGTGTGCAGTCGAATGAGTGCTGAGGCATGCAGTGAATATCATTATGTTCTTACTTCACAGATGATTCGAGTAAATGTTGAGTATATTTACTTGATGAAACACAAGTCTGAATTATTGAATGGTTTAAGTAATTTCAGAGTGAAGTAGCAGATCATTGTGACAAGAGGATAAAATGTCTATGATATGATCATAGAGATGAATATCTGAGTTACGAGTTTTGGCACACAATTAAGACATTGTGGAAATTGTTTCGCAATTAATACCGCCTGGAACACCATAATGTGATGGTGTGTCCGAACATCATAGTTGCACCCTATTGGATATGGTGCGTACCATGATGTCTCTTATCGAATTACCACTATCGTTCATGGGTTAGGCATTAGAGACAACCACATTCACTTTAAATAGGGCACCATGTAATTCCGATGAGATGACACCGTATGAATTATGGTTTAGAGAAACCTAAGTTGTCGTTTCTTAAAAGTTTGGGGCTGTGACGCTTATATGAAAAAGTTTCAGGTTGATAAGCTCGAACCCAAAGCGGATAAAATGCATCTTCATAGGAAACCCAAAACAGTTGGGTATACCTCCTAATTCAGATCCGAAAGCAATATGGATTGTTTCTAGAATCGGGTCCTTTCTCGAGGAAAAGTTTCTCTCGAAAGAATTGAGTGGGAGGATGGTGGAGACTTGATGAGGTTATTGAATCGTCTCTTCAACTAGTGTGTGACAGGGCACAGGGAGTTGTTCCTGTGGCACCAACACCAATTGAAGTGGAAGCTTATGATATTGATCATGAAACTTCGGATCAAGTCACTCCCAAACCTCGTAGGATGACAAGGATGCGTACTACTTAAGAGTGGTACGTAATCCTGTCTTGAAGGTCATGTTGCTAGACAACAATGAACCTACGAGCTATGGAGAAGCGATGGTGGGCCCGGATTCCGATAAATGGCTTGAGGCCATAAAATCCGAGAGAGGATCCATGTATGAAAACAAAGTGTAGACTTTGGCAGAACGGCTCGATGGTCGTAAGGCTAATGAGTACAGATGGATTTCAAAAGGAAGACGGACAATGATGGTAAATGTCACCATTAAGAAAGCTCGACTTGTCGTTAAGATGTTTTCCGACAAGTTCAAGGAGTTGACTACGATGAGATTTTCTCACTCGTAGCGATGCTAAGAGTCTGTTGGAATTATATTAGCGATTACTGCATTATTTATGAAATCTTGCAGATAGGATGTCAAAACATTGTTTCCTCGACGATTTTAATGAGGAAAGGTTGTATGTGATACAACCGGAAGGTTTTGTCAATCCCGAAAGATGCTAATAAGTATGCAAAGCTCTAGCAATCCTTCTAAGGACTGGAGTGAGCATCTCGGAGTTGGAATGTATGCTTTGATGATGATCAAAAATTTTGGGTTTGTACAAAGTTTATGAGAAACTTGTATTTCCAAAGAAGTGAGTGGGAGCACTATAGAATTTCTGATGAGTATATGTTGTTGACATATTGTTGATCAGAAATGACATAGAATTTCTGGAAAGCATATAGGGTTATTTTGAAAGTGTTTTTCATTGGAAAGCCTGGATTAAGCTACTTGAACATTGAGCATCAAGATCTATAAGGATAGATCAAAATGCTTAATAATACTTTCAAATGAGCACATACCTTGACATGATCTTGAAGGTGTTCAAGATGGACCAGTCAAAGAAGGAGTTCTTGCCTGAGTTGTAAGGTACAAAGTTAAGACTTAAAGCTCGACCACGGCAGAATAGAGAGAAAGGACGAAGGTCGTCCCCTATGCTTAAGACGTAGGCTCTTCAGTATGCTATGCTGTGTACCGCACCTGAAGTGTGCCTTGCCATGAGTCAGTCAAGGGGTACAAGAGTGATCCAAGAATGGCTCACAGGACAGCGGTCAAAGTTATCCTTAGTAACTAGTGGACTAAGGAATTTTCTCGATTATGGAGGTGGTAAAAGAGTTCGTCGTAAAGGTTACGACGATGCAAGCTTGACACCTATCCGGATAGCTCTGAATAGAGAGACCGGATACATATAATGGAACAATAATTTAGAATAGCTCCAAGTAGAACAGTTGTTTGGAATAGCTCCAAATAGAGCGTGGTAGCTGCATCTAGGAGATGACATAGAGATTTGTAAAGCACACACGGATCTGAAAGGTTCAGACCCGTTGACTAAAACCTCTCTCACAAGCAACATGATCAAACATAAAACTCATTGAGTGTTAATCACATAGTGATGTGAACTAGACTACTGACTCTAGTAAACTCTTGGGTATTAGTCACATGGCGATATGACCTGTGAGTGTTAATCACATGGCGATGTGAACTAGATTATTGACTCTAGTGCAAGTGGGAGACTGTTGGAAATATGCCCTAGAGGCAATAATAAAAGTATTATTATTATATTTCCTTGTTCATGATAATTGTCTTTTATTCATGCTATAATTGTATTATCCGGAAATCGTAATACACGTGTGAATACATAGACCACAATATGTCCCTAGTGAGCCTCTAGTTGACTAGCTCGTTGTGATCAACAGATAGTCATGGTTTCCTGGCTATGGACATTGGATGTCGTTGATAACGGGATCACATCATTAGGAGAATGATGTGATGGACAAGACCCAATCCTAAGACTAGCACAAAAGATCGTGTAGTTCATTTGCTAGAGCTTTGCCAATGTCAAGTATCTCTTCCTTCGACCATGAGAGCGTGTAACTCCTGGATACCGTAGGAGTGCTTTGGGTGTATCAAACGTCGCAACGTAACTGGGTGACTATAAAGGTGCACTACAGGTATCTCCGAAAGTATCTATTGTTTTATGCGGATCGAGACTGGGATTTGTCACTCCGTGTAAACGGAGAGGTATCTCTGGGCCCACTCGGTAGGACATCATCATATGCGCAATGTGACCAAGGAGTTGATCACGGGATGATGTGTTACGGAACGAGTAAAGTGACTTGCTGGTAACGAGATTGAACAAGGTATTGGATACCGACGATCGAATCTCGGGCAAGTAACATACCGATAGACAAAGGGAATTGAATACGGGATTGATTAAGTCCTTGACATCGTGGTTCATCCGATGAGATCATCGTGGAACATGTGGGAGCCATCATGGGTATCCAGATCCCGCTGTTGGTTATTGACCGGAGAACGTCTCGGTCATGTCTACATGTCTCCCGAACCCGTAGGGTCTACACACTTAAGGTTCGATGACGCTAGGGTTATAAAGGAAGTTTGTATGTGGTTACCGAATGTTGTTCGGAGTCCCGGATGAGATCCCGGACGTCACGAGGAGTTCCAGAATGGTCCGGAGGTAAAGATTTATATATGGGAAGTCCTATTTTGGCCACCGGAAAATGTTCGGGATTTTTCGGTATTGTACCGGGAAGGTTCTAGAAGGTTCCGGAGTGGGGCCCACCTGCATGGGGGGACCCACATGGACGTGGGTAGTGGGGGCAAGGCCCCACACCCCTGGTCAAGGCGCACCAAGATCCCCCCTTAGAAGGAATAAGATCATATCCCGAAGGGATAAGATCAAGATCCCTAAAAAGGGGGGATAACAATCGGTGGGGAAGGAAATAATGAGATTTCTTTCCTCCCACCTTGGCCAACGCCCCAATGGACTTGGAGGGCAAGAAACCAGCCCCTCCACCCCTATATATAGTGGGGAGGCGCATGGGAGCTATACACGAAGTTCTGGCACAGCCCTACCTCTCTTCCTACTCCTCCTCTCCCATGGTGCTTGGTGAAGCCCTGCTGGATTGCCACGCTCCTCCACCACCACCACGCCGTTGTGCTGCTGTTGGATGGAGTCTTCTTCAACCTCTCCCTCTCTCCTTGCTGGATCAAGGCGTGGGAGACGTCACCGGGTTGTACGTGTGTTGAACGCGGAGGTGCCGTCCGTTCGGCACTAGGATCATCGGTGATTTGAATCACGACGAGTACGACTCCATCAACCCCATTCACTTGAACGCTTCCGCTTAGCGATCTACAAGGGTATGTAGATGCACTCTCTTTCTACTCGTTGCTGGTCTCTCCATAGATAGATCTTGGTGACACGTAGGAAAATTTTGAATTTCTGCTACGTTCCCCAACACATGCATGTCAGGTACCTCAGATTTTACAACCAAGAATCTATAACCAATGCTATGGAAAGCATATCCGAGGAAAATACAATCCACGGTCTTTGGTCCAAGCTTGCGTTTCTTTGGAATTGGCACATTGACTCTCGCCAAACAACCCCAGGTTCGTAAATAAGAGAGTTTTAATCTTTTCTTCTCCCATTCCTCGAATGGAGTTCTCTCTTTATCTTTTGTGGGAACTCGGTTTAGAACATGACATGCAGTCAATATCGCCTCTCCCCACCATGCCTTGGAGAGACCTGATGTGTTAAACATGGCGTTAACCAAATCTGTTAGAGTATGGTTCTTTCTTTCGGCCACCCCATTTGACTGGGGTGAATAGGGAGGCGTTCTCTCATGGATTATACCATGTACGCACAAAAAGAATCAAATTCATTGGAAAAATACTCTCCACCACGGTCAGACCTAAGCCTCTTGATTTTTCGATCAAGTTGGTTTTCCACTTCAGCTTTATAGATATTGAAAAAGTTCAAAGCCTCATCCTTAGATTTCAGAAGATACACACGGCAGTATCTAGTGGAGTCATCAATTAACGTCATGAAATATTTCTTTCCACCTTTTGTGAAAACACCATTCATTTCACATAGATCTGAATGTATGAGTTCTAGTGGTGCAAGATTTCTCGTTTCCGCAGTCACATGAGACTTACGAGGTTGCTTAGCTTGCACACACACTTGACACTTGGATCCCTTGACAGTGGTGAAACTAGGGATTAAGTTTAACTTCGCTAGTCGCGACATGCAACCAAAGTTAACATGACAAAGACGTGAATGCCACACATTTGATTCACTATTGTTGCAAATATGATTAACAACTTTATTAAAAACGTCTGATAAGGATAAACAAAACATGCCTCCTGACTCATAGCCTTTACCAACAAAGGTTCCATACTTGGATATTACATATTTATTCGACTCAAAGACAAGCTTGTAGCCATCTCTACACAGAAGAGATCCGCTGACAAGATTTTTATTGACGGAGGGGGCATAATGCACGTTCTTCAGCCGCACGATCTTCCCCGAAGTAAACTTCAGATCGACCATGCCAACACCACGAACAGAAGCACTTGAACTGTTGTCCATCAGCACGGTTGAAGTCCCTGCGGTCTGATAAGACGAAAACATGGAAATATCACTGCATAGATGCACATTAGCACCCGTGTCAATCAACCAGTCAGGAGAATGACATACTGAAAGAATAGTGGGAAATATACCATACCCAGCATCCTTCATGTCAGTGTCTCCAATGACAACACTAGCGGTCTTGCCGCCTTTCCCAGGATGACACTTGTCATAGCGATTAGGGCAGATCAGGATCCCCACACACATGACAAACACCTTTCTTCTTGTCATTCTTCTTCTTGAAGTTTGTGTGCTGCAAAGCCTTGTTTTTTCCATCAAACTTTGCTTTACGATCAAACTTGCCCTTGTTCTTGAACTTGTGGGGCTGAAAGTTCTTCTTCTGTACCAGATTGGCACTAGAACCTCCCTCAATACCTCGAGCACGATTGTCTTTTGCTCTCGTCTTTTCTTCCACATCAAGAGTACCAGTGAGATCCGGAACGAAAAACTCCTGCCTCTTATGCTTCAGTAAGGTAGCAAAGTTCCTCCACGTGGGAGGAAGCTTAGTGATGATACCTCCGGCAATAAACTTGTCCGGAAGGATACAATTCAAGTGCTCGAGTTCTCTAGCAAATGATTGTATCTCATGAGCTTGCTCAACCACGGAGCACTCTTCAGTCATCCTGTAGTCATAGAATTGATTCATGATGTACAGCTCAGTGCCAGCATCCGAGACCCTAAACTTGGCCTCGAGTGCATCCTACATATCTTTTTCATTATCAATTGACGCATAAGCATCAACTATGTTCTCACCAAGAACACTCAAGAGAGCAGCCTTAAACAAGGTATCCATTTTATGAAAAGCTTGTGCCTGTTGAGCATCATGCTCTCCTTCAGGTTTACCAAGAGTGGCGTCATAGCAACTCATGGTTTGAAACCATAAGACTACTCTCACACGCCACCTCTTATAGTGGATACCCTCAAACATAGGAGGTCTCATGGAAGCAGCAAAACCACTTGGGGTAAATTGCCTATGATAAGTTTTTTGGATTGTTGGAAATATGAGCAATTTACCGAATGATTTTATTAATAAAAATACTAGATAAAGCATGACTAGTATAGCAGCGATAAAACAAGTCATGCAATTTGACAAAGAGAAGGTAAACAGCAACTTCATATATGAACTGTAACTAAACACATCTGGAACAGACAGTAGAACAAGTTGCATATATGAAACAGTCTAACATGTCTAGGGCAGATAGTAGAACAAGAAATTGTAGCAGGGCCTCTAATAGAAAGAGGAAGAACACGTACGGGACAACAGCAGCAGAAGCGCTGGACTTGGGGTCGGTGTCCTCGCCAGCCATGTCGTCGAGGAGGTTGTCGACGTCGGGGAAGTAGTCGTCGGAGTCCGGGGCGTCCGTGACGAAGAAGTCAGTAGTCGCGCGAAGCGCTCCCCAAAAACCCTATCACCCCCGGCACAGCGAGGCGGGCGGCGAAGGAGAAGCGCGCGTGGATGTTCCTCTTGTACTCATCCTCATACATGTGGAGAAAGAGCCTCCTTATACAGAGGTCCAACTCCCTCTAAACTAGCAATGTGGGACTAAACTTTAGTTTCACCTCTTGACTCGCACGAATAGACTGCATGGACCTCTAGGATTTATTAGGAATTTCTGAAACTGCTATTGGACTAGGCCTAAAATAGACAAAATTTTAGCATGATCCGTGAAAAACAAAAATTACAATCTACTCCGTGATTTTTATGAACAGGAACATGAACAAAGAAATAGGAACGCTCCTCGGGTCGAAAACACATTCCACACAGATGTAATCTCGTAGGCGTCGGGGACTGCCGCACTTGGTTCTTCGAGACCTCGACCACTCCACTGCCCACCGGGGGGGGGGGAGGGGGGCTCGAGAAGAAATTTGTCGACACCGAGCAAGAGATATGCCTCCCATTTGGCACTGAAGACTAGATAAAATAGATCGGTCGCCTTTCGACCAGAAAAATCAAGAGCAGCGCAGACGACACCAAAGCCCTTGATGATGAACACGAACCCCATAGGCGAGCATCTTCTTGCTCTTCCTCTTCTCCATGTCCACCACCTCAGTGACGCCTGGAGAAGAATGGGGACAGTGGATCCACACCCGAACTCAAGGCACGAGGAGTTCTTGGCTTTGGTTCCTGAAGCTGCTGACACCCTCCCACCACAACCGTGGCGACCATCATCTCCCACCACATACATGTTGCTCTCCTAGTTCAATGTCGTTTTATTTCTCTCTTTTTTTAAACGGAGGCAAAAGATTTTCCTCATCGATTAATTAAGAAAAAGAGAATTGCCCAGTTAATTTTCGAAAAACCGGGCGAAAACCGTTACAAACAACCCAAAGGCGTACTACTCACACAACAAGAAACACTGTGACCGCACATGTGGCCCTCCCAATGCACCACAAACGCAACCCTCGACACTTGTACAACACAACGGAGCTTCACACAAGAACACCGACGACAATAAAAACGAAGCACTCTCCATCATGAAATCGCGGGCGCCTTCTAGATAACGCCGCCCTTCTTGCTTTTGTTTCTCTTTGCTTTCTCCCTATTGAGTTTCTTCTTGAGGAGGCATCCATTTGTGTTGCTAGATCCAGACTAATCAGCCACCCATTTGTCAAGAAAGTCGTAGAATTCATTGTACTTCTTGATGTAATCATCGTCTACCAAGGGGCTCCTAGGGGCAAGCACCAACAAACCATCCACATCGACATCGTCGACCCGAGGAATCCCCAACACGACATCCTCCACCACAGAAACCATAGACACAATGGACTTCGGCGCCTCCAGATGCTCACATGACAGAGGCGAAACATGTCCCTCACACAAAGTCGCCGATGAGTCCACCTCCAACCGCTTCAATGACAGAGGTGAAGCAGGGCTCGAACATATATCCCGAAGCTCGGGCATGAGCCGCAGCACCGGAGCCGCAAGCACGGCGATGGAGTCACCCACAGCGGTAGGCACCACAACTGACGGTGCAGACATCGACAATGAATTTTCCCTAACACGAGGGGAGAAACAACCATAGGACTCTGCCCCTCTGTCCTCCGTGGAGTCAACAATGGCCACACCAAGAGGCTGTGGCGTCTGCGTGGCCAACAATGTAGTCGGCACAAGAGAGAGCCTACTCAAAGCAGCCTCCGCTCGCTCTAGGAAGCTCTCAATTCGTGCCTGCCACCCTTGAAGCAACTCGGTCTGGTCAGCCAGAGCGGTCTGAAGCACCACATTGGATGGGGATGTCGGGCTAGCAGAAGCAGAAACCACAGACGCCCAAGATCCACGACGAATCGCAATGGGGGGAGCGTGGATTTCATTCGGCCCTGTCTTGGAGCAGGAGGTTGACGATGCTGGGTGTCGAGGCGAGAGACGGGCGGGCGGTAAGACATGCCAGCGAGCTGAGAGGACGCCATGGGTTGTGGCAGTCGCGAGCACGATGACCGTTCTGCAAGCAACGATAGCATCGGAAGGGATCTCTGCAGACCACCGCACGGTGCCCAGGGGCTAGGCATCTGCAGCAGCGACCGCGGAGCCAAGCAGGGATAGGCCGGGGAGCCAAAACCAAGGTCGGCGGCGCCGAACGACACCGGCCACCAACCTTCACCCATCCCTGCTCTGAAGACGCCTCAGGAGCAGCAGCGACAACAGTAGCAGCAGCCAGATGGCTCACCCCGCTGGAGCACCTGGCAGCCAATGGCGTCAGTGGGGCGAGCTCGCCGTCATCTTCAATGCTGCAGGTGTCGTCGGCGAGGGAAGCCCACGACATGGCCAGCGGCGGCTGCGGGCCCGCAAAACGGCATCGGGGCCTGCTTGTATTAGGGATGCCTCATCACTTTGTATCGGTTCAGTTGTTTGTGTCTTTATTTATGATACGGGTGAAAGCATGTTTCGAGAAAATGCAATGCAAAATTGAGTTTGAGCTATGCATCTTACGTCTGAACACGAGCAAAGAGTTTCTTGACAAATCTTGGCAATGAAAGAGATCAAGCGACAGGTGAGAACACGAGGTGAGTTCATGTGACCAGCCTGCAATTACTGCACACGTTCATGCCTTGTTATGTGATTGGATCAGATATCTTCAGAAAAATCCCAACAATTTAGATTCATTCAAGCATGTAGTATTAGATTTGGTCTGCGTGTGCTTGCCCTAGAGGTTAAGCCGATAGATGGATCATGCACAAAATTAGGGACTAGGTCCACTAGCGTGGTGGCCGACACGGACACGAGCGATGGCTAGAGACTGAAGGAGAGATAGCCGAGGACCATCGTGCCGGTTTCTCCTATTTTGTGTGTAGGTCATGTCTGGTTCTGGGATAGTTCTAGAACCTTCCAAAACCTTTTTTTATTGTTTTTTTTCCGGGTTTTTCTTCTTTTCCTTTTTTGCCTTTGTCTTTTTTTTTCCAAATTTTATGAACATTTTTTTCCAAATCCGGGAACATCTATTTCAAATTAGTGAGCATTTTGTGATATTCTAACATTATTTTCAATCAGGGTGAACATTTTTTGAATTCAAAATTTGTTCGTCAAATTCAAACAGTTTCATATTTTTGAGAATTGGTAACATGTTTTACAAATCCATAAACATTTTCAGTATTATGAACATTTTTTAATCCACGGAAAATTTTAAAATCATGAAAAAAATTAAATTCGTGATATTTTTTGAAATCATGATTTTTATTCAAATTCATGAACAGTTTTAAAAAATTTCAACATTTGTTAAACTCGCAAAGAGTTTTTACAAATTCGTGGACTTCTATAAAATTGCGATCATTTTTTAAAATTCATGATTTATTTATTTTGAAATTGTGTACACTTTTTAATATTTTGACCATTTCAAAAAAAATCATGAAGATTTTTTCCAGAATTCGGAACATTTTGAAATCCCAAATCATTTAAAAAAAACTGAAAACATAAAAAAGAAAACAGGGGGATTCCCAACTTGCACATGGGCCAGCCCATGAGGGCGCACGGGGGAGAGCGGGGTGCGCTTCCGTGGTTTCAGGCGTGTTGGTCGGCATATAGGAGGTTCCGTTCATGGCAAGGACGGCGAGTGCAGCAGCGAACCCTAATGTCAGACCTAATGGGGCAAAAATGGCGGGCTGGCGTGTTGGGCAGTGTCATGCCGGGCCGGCCTGTTTGGCCAGCTCCGCTTCGGCGCCGTTAGGCGGAGTGGAGGGATCCTCCTCTCTCACCATGTGTAGTAGGTTTTGTATTGTAGTGATGTCGATCCAAGGATAATAATGGTGTCACCTAGAATAAAGGTTATTTGGTTCCAATCTGTTCAGGTGACGCTTGGTGCAATATCGCGGAGCGGTATCAAATAAATAATTACTCGGAAAACATGTCCCAGTAGCAAACTGGCAGCTGACAAAGTACTCTAGCACAAGATTGCCAGCAATGCAGTAACTTGGTTGGTCTAGATCTCTCTCTTGGTCAAGGATGGCAAATCACACAAACATAGCAGACAACTTTTCGGTTGTGCAATGGACAATTGTATAACAAGTTGGCTGAAATCGTCCAATTGTGCAATGGGCAATTGTATAGCCTCTGCTTCAATCTGACATCTCCAGTTTCATAACATAAATCAGTACTTGACTGATGAAGAACAAACAAAGTCCAGTGAACATTGGCGCATAACCAAATAGAAAAGAAACGCAATGAACGGGTGCTGGAATCCCCAAGCCGTGTTGAGCTCCACGCGCTGCGTGATATGCTCTTTTTGAGACAGAAATTTAGGCATGCATTCGGCAAAATATCGTATTGAACGAAATTGCGTGTCAGTGAGTTCAGCGAACAATGCCGCAGCAAAGTACTGAATTCAGGTAACAAGTTGGTATAGCGGCAAGGAGATAGAAACATGTCGAGAGATGCAGCAACCAAGATAATATCGCGAGAACACTGATTCCATTGCATTCATAACCATCACCATCCACTAACTACACAGATAAAACCAACCGATGAAACAGCAACATTCAGACCAATTCCAGAGTTTCAGAATGCAGAACAGAATGGCTGGTGAAGAAACACATTTAAATCCAGAGAACGTTTGTGCATACCCAAATTTTGGCGCTCATTCAGCTAAAAACTGAATTAAGCAAATACAGCCTCACTGGATCACAAAAGCATCGAATAAACACGCAGCAGAGATGCAGCCAAGATAATACCAACTCTGATTCCCCATTGCATTCATACACATCGCCTTACACTAACTACAGACCAAACCCTCACCAACGATTCATACACATGCAGTCGGACAGATGGAACAGCGGGAGCAGAGACTGGACGGAGCAGGGGGCCTAGCCGCCGAATCCGTAGAGGGTGCGGCCCTGGCGCTTGAGCGCGTAGACGACATCCATGGCGGTGACGGTCTTGCGGCGGGCGTGCTCGGTGTAGGTGACGGCGTCGCGGATGACGTTCTCGAGGAAGATCTTGAGCACGCCGCGGGTCTCCTCGTAGATGAGCCCCGAGATGCGCTTCACGCCGCCGCGCCGGGCCAGCCGCCGGATGGCCGGCTTGGTGATGCCCTGGATGTTGTCCCGCAGCACCTTCCGGTGGCGCTTGGCGCCGCCCTTGCCCAGCCCCTTCCCGCCCTTGCCGCGGCCCGACATGGTTGACGCGGCTTCCTTCCGTGGAGCTGCGAGCGGGCAGATTGGATCGGATGGATTTGGAGGGAACGGTGGTGGCTGCGTCTGCTGGAGTGCGTGCGGTGGGGAGAAGGGGGATTTAACGAGGGAGGAGGGTCGGCCGGCCGTTGGATCCGGACGCAGTGGACGGTCAAGATCTCGATCCGGGAGAGAAATGGCGCGGATCGCTGACGTGGCTCTCAAACTTCGTCCGGTGAGGCGGGCGGGAGCTCGGAAATTTGGAGACCTGCTATGCCTACGACACAAGGACTCTAGTACGTGACAGTTCGGATCAAGCCATTTATACGCATGACTAAACGGCAGTATGCCATTGGATTAGGGATCGTACCAAAATCATACGGATAAGTGTCGTAGACGCAATAATTTTGGAGAAATTGGACCCCATTTTGCCTTCCCGTTTTATTACTTGATTGAAACATTCAATCCATCCATCATGGAACCTCTGCTTCTTGCAGCATATTCATTTGTTCTTGGGATTTGTTTTTGTTTTTTTGACAAATAGTAGCAAGCGGTACGTTACATCATCCATTAAGATGAGGATCGTCCGAGCCGGAAAGTTGAACATGATGAGATGAACATGACACCCCAAAGACAAAGAAAAAGACATGAGAGCTATAGGCAAAGAGTCGCCACTTGCAATCACCAATCTCGTTGACACTACAAACGAGAGGAGGACTTCAGCCTTCATCTTCATTTGAACAAGCAAGCAGATGCTTCATCTTGGTCGTCTGGTCGCCACCCGACAACACCCTCAAGGAGGAGTGTTGATACAGAAAGAGGGGATCCAAGGTGGATCGTGGACTCGCTAACCCGATTTCAGATGAGAGCATCCGGCTCATTCACAAACCTGGCCAATCAATAAGACTAATGCGCACACCCGACAGAAGAGCACCTCCAAAACGCTAGTCCCCACATTCAGAATCCTGCTCCAAGACGAAGGCCTGATAACCCACAAGTATAGGGGATCAGTTGTAGCCTCTTTCGATAAGTAAGACGGTCGAACCCAACGAGGAGCTAAAGGTAGAACAAATATTCCCTCAAGTTCTATCGACCATCAAGATAACTCTACGCACGCTTAACGTTCGGTGTTGTAAGATAGGTTTGCAAGATAATAAAGAGAACATAAATAAAAATTAGGGCTGTTTAGATAAATAAACAATTAAGTTAGTATAGGGAGTGTGGAAAAGTGATGGTAGGAGTTGCGGAATTGTCCCTAAGCAATTGACTACCACTAGTAGAAAAAGGGCCACTTGTCCCGGTTCGTAAGGCCCATCTGTCCCGGTTGTGGATCCGGAGCTAAAGGGTCGTCACTAAAGCCCTACGCCTTTAATCCCGGTTCTTACATGAACCGGGACAGATGGGCCTCCACGTGGCCGCTGCGGTGAGCCCATGCAGGAGGGCATTTGGTCCCGGTTGGTGGCACCAACCGGGACCAAAAGGCATCCACGCGTCAGCAGCTGGCAGGAGTTGAGATTTTTTTAAAGGGGATGGTTTAGGGGTTTGGGGGGTAATTTAGGTTATTAATTAACTAGCTAACAGAGAGAAGTGTTCTCTCTTATCTTCGTGCTTGGTTTACCAACGCTACTGCTATGCCTAAACATGGCTTACATTGAAGTGAAGGCAACATGTGGTGCATGTCGAAAGTAATATTAATCCTAACTTGATCAAGTTTGGATTGTACTACTTTCGACATGCACCACATGCATGTTGCCTTCACTTCGATCCAATCCATGTTCATTTCACCCACTGATATATAATAACTCGTCATGCTCGCATCATGCATCATCATAATAACAAGTCCTACTAATTGATACGTCTCCATCGTATCTATAATTTTTGATTGTTCCATGCCAATATTCTTCAACTTTCATATACTTTTGGCAACTTTTTATACTATTTTTTAGGACTAACATATTGATCCAGTGCCCAGTGTCAGTTCCTGTTTGTTGCATGTTTTATGTTTCGTAGAAACCCAATATCAAACGGAATCCAAACGGAATAAAAACGTATGGAGAATTATTTTGGATTATTTGGGATTTTCCGGAGGAAGAATCAACGCGAAACGGTGCCCGAGGTGGCCAGGAGATAGGGGGCCGCGCCCACCCCCCCTAGGCGTGTCTGGCACTCTCCTGGGCCACCCGTAAGGCGGTTGACACTCTTCTTTTGCCGCAGGAAAGCTAATTTTATGAGAAAAATATGGGCAAAAGATTCACCCCAATCGGAGTTACGGATCTCCGGATATAAAAGAAACGGTGAAGGGGCAGAATCAGGGAACGCGAAAACAGAGAGAGACAGAGAGACAAATCCAATCTCAGAGGGGCTCTCGCCCCTCCCACGCCATGGGAGCCAAGGACCAGAGGGGAAACCCTTCTCCCATCTAGGGAGAAGGTCAAGGAAGAAGAAGAAGAAGGGGGGCTCTCTCCCCTTGCTTCCGGTGGCGCCGGAACGCCGCCTGGGGCCATCATCATCACCGCGATCTTTACCAACTCCTCTGCCATCTTCACCAACATCTCCATAACCTTCCCTTCTCTATCTACAGCGGTCCACTCTCCCGCAACCCGCTCTACCCTCTACTTGAACATGGTGCTTTATGCTTCATATTATTATCCAATGATGTGTTGCCATCCTATGATATCTAGGTAGATTTTTGTTGTCCTATTGGTGGTTGATGAATTGCTATGATTGATTTAATTTGTTTGTGGTTATGTTGCTGTCCTTTGGTGCCCATCATATGAGCGCGTGTGTGGATCACACCATAGGGTTAGTTGTATGTTGATAGAACTATGTATTAGAGGGCTAGAGTGACAGAAGCTTCAACCTAGCATAGAAATTGATGCATACGGGATTGAAGGGGGGCTAATATATCTTAATGCTATGGTTGGGTTTTACCTTAATGAACGTTAGTAGTTGCGGATGCTTGCTAATAGTTCCAATCATAAGTGCATAGAATTCCAAGTCAGGGATGACATGCTAGCAGTGGCCTCTCCCACATAAAACTTGCTATCGGTCTAGTAAAGTAGTCAATTGCTTAGGGACAATTTCACAACTCCTACCACCACTTTTCCACACTCGCTATATTTACTTTATTGCATATTTATCTAAACAGCCCCTACTTTTTATTTACGTGTTCTTTATTATCTTGCAAATCTATCCTATCACACCTACTAAGTACCTCTAGTTTCATACTTGTTTTAGGTAAAGCGAACGTCAAGCGTGCGTAGAGTCGTATCAGTGGCCGATAGGACTTGAGAGAGTATTTGTTCTACCTTTAGCTCCTCGTTGGGTTTGACACTCTTACTTATCGAAAGAGGCTACAACTACCCCGTATACTTGCGGGTTATCACTAATCATCATCATACAACTTCTACTCGTTATTAATAAAAAGTCATACGATCATCATCCTCATAGTCATCGAACCAGCCCTACTTAATTGTTCTTAGCACATGATCATCAGTATTAGGTAGGACCTAAATACCCTCTTTAAGGTAAAATAGCATAAAACATTATATACCCTGACTCTCCATTATGGAGAATGGAGATCATCCTGTCTCCAATTCTTGCTCTTCGCTTCCTTTTGCTTCCAAGAACCTCCTTACGACTGTCCATACATTTTTTCCATTCTTTGATTGTCATGTCTCCACTTCTTTTAGCAATCCTGTATTGTTGGGGATATAACTGGTGGGTATAAACCGCCCAGGAAGGGCCGGTTTATCCTCAGAGAGGTTACTAATATTGAAGCCCATGAAGTTATAGAAGACGGCGACTCATGAAGGAAACATAACAAGAGAGCCCAAGGCCTAGAGGCGGGTTAGGGCCCATAGACATAAACCACCATAGGCGTGTAACTTGTAATGTAAGGAAGGAAACAGTAGATACCGAGCCGGACACGTTTATGAACCGGCAGGATTCTCTGGACCGACGGGCGTCAACCTGTGTATATAAAGGGATGACTCGGCGGCGGTTTAGGGACAAGAAACAACAACTCGAGAGCTAGGCAAAGCGTATTCGCTCCCTGGTTATCGAAACCCCATCAATTCCACCACAACTGGATCATAGGCTTTTACCTTCACCGCAAGGGGCCAAACCAGTATAAATTCCCTGTGTCCTTTGTCCGGTTTAACCCCTCTAAGCTAATCTCATTGCGATGGCTCCATGACTAAGTCCTCACACTAGGACATCTGACATGACAATTCCACGAAAGTTGGCGCCCACCGTGGGGCTATCGCACGATGGTTTTGAGTTCTTAGAGGGCAATTTCGAAGGACTCAAGGGATACGCAGTGGGCCAGATGACCAAGAGTCGTCGTGGCAAGCTCTACATCGATGACGCAGACTGGGGCCCCGACGCCGGCTCAATCGAGTATGGGTACCGGGTCCCCTTCGGAGGAATTCATGTCTTCATTGGCAAGATCGGCGAACCGGGCCCTGAGCCGGACACCTGCACCGACCTCATCAAGACGGCTCAGCATGCAAGCCCCGCCCGGGTTCAGCCCGCCATGAAGCGTGCGTTCGTAGGATTCATCAATGGTGCGGAATATGAACCGGGATCTGATGGTGAGACGGTTGTCTACTCAGATGGCGAGTCATCCACCAGGGAGACCGAGTCATTGTACCAACTGCCAGATAGCCGGTTCGGGGGTTGTTCTGATAGCGACAGTATTCCGGACCCCCTTGAACCGCCAAACCGGGTTGCGATCTTCATGGCCGGTACTTCAAATGCGGCAGCAATAATTTCCGAATTGGCAGCTGGGGCAGGAGGCCCCGCGCGCCCGCCGGCTCAAATCCTGTCCGGTTTGTTGGACGCCTTGGTGACATTGTTGACCACAGAAGTTAATCCGGATAATCAAGATTAGCATAACACGTAGGTCAGGAAATTACAAGATCAGATAGCTCAGGCTAAGGAGGACATGGCTGCTGAGGAGACCAGGATGGCTGAGGAGCGGGCCGCTTTGGATGCTCAGGCCCAACGGATTCATGCGTAATCTTATCGGCTCATGCTGGAGCAGAACGCTTCAAACGACGTGATGAGGAGGAGGCATCAGTCTCGTCTACCACCGGTTTATGAAGCAAGGAATCTCTTTAGCACACCAGGAGCGGGAACCAGTAACCCGGCAGCGGTAAACCGGGTTGAAGCACCTCAGACAGTAGTGCCGGATCAGCCACAGACGATGGACCCGCCTCGACGGAACCATGACCCACCTCAGTACGTACCAGCACCACCGGGTCATTTTCCTACCCCTTTGGATAACATGATCGCTGCGGCGTCACGATTGGCAGCTATTCCAATGGAAGGCGACTCTCCGGCAGTGGTTGAGACACGACGGGCCAGAGATCTCCTTCAAACAGCAATGCTTCAACAGCAAGCTTATTCGTATAGTCGAGACATGATTCATTCCACCCCTCGCCCAAGCCAGAGTTACAGCAGGCATATTGAAGAACCGGCCGTGTCAAGCAGTGGACGGTACCATAATCCGCCCTCTGGGCCTAACCCGGCAGGAGGGGGAGCTGACGCTCAGAACATAGTGGACCAGGGCAGAGCGCGTCGAGAAGCCGAGTTAGTTGCGCAGTATGAGGCACGTCAGCCTACTCCGGTTCGTGCGACAACTTCAGTGGAACCAGGAGTTACTTTCAGTTCTTTGGGGGTACCATGTCTCACCCCAGCTCTACACAATGTGCGGCTGCCCAAGGATTTCAAGGATCCTCGTAAAGTGCCCAATTACACTGTCGACTTACACCCCGAGTCATGGGTCGAAAGCTATGAGATGGCGATGGAGATGCTGGATGTGGATGAAGCGGCATGTGCTAAATACTTCACCATGATGTTGGAAGGAACAGCCGGCACTTGGCTGAAAGCTTTGCCAGCAAACTCCATTGGGTCATGGGCCCAGTTAAAGGCCCGGTTTATCCAGAATTTCAAGGACACGTGCAAGCAGCCCATGTCAATTGTGGACTTAGCTTCCTATGTCCAAGAAGAAGGCAAATCGACAACCCATTGGGTGCGCCGGGTTTCGAAAATCTTGCATTCATCAGATCGCATCAATGCTGATATAGCAGTCCTAATGTTGGAGGGCAATTGCCAGTTCAAGCCTCTGAAGCTAAAGTTGGGATGGCTCAAGCGTCATTGCAATGACATGGGAACACTTATGGCAGCTTTGGTTAAGTATGCCGACTCTGGTAGTACCAAGGATTCCGAGTCTGATGATGAAAAGCCGGGGAAGGGAAAGAAGAGTGGCAGCACCAAGGGGCAGCATCATAATCTGGTAGGCCATGGAAACAACGGTAAGCGTAAAGCGGATAATAGTTCAGACTTTGTGGCTAACACCAACACACAGGATAATGGTCAGCGTCGTAAGGGTAAGCCGCCCCCACGGAGTGGAGGATCAGGTGTCAATCTTGAGCGCCTGTTAAACCAGCCTTACCCAAGGCACGGGACGCGAGAAAATCCAGCTACACACCTCTGGAAGGGTTGCTTTATTATGCGGGAGTTCAAAAACTCATATCTCTTCCGATATGATCAGGGACCATCTGGCGGTTCAGGACCCGGGTCTCATGGGACGGGTTATGGTGGAGGCAGTTTTGGCTCAGGATTTCAAGGTAATCAAAGCGGACATGGCGGTCAAGGCAGTCAGGACAACCAGGGTGGTTACAACCAGTGGAATAATCAGGGTAATCACCAACAGTCGAGTTATCAGAGCCACCCGAAGCAGTTGAATAGTGGGAAGTATCATGTCTTCACCACTAGCCTGTGCAAGCGCGATAAGAAGCTTCATAAAAGGGCAGTGAACTCCGTTGAACCGGCGGTGCCCCGCTACTTGCGCTGGTCTGAACAACCTATTGTGTGGAGTCGAGAGGATCATCCATCCCGGGTTGATAATCCGGGTCATCTTGCGTTGGTGGTGGTGCCTCAGGTCGGAGGGTATAAGTTCACAAAGGTGCTCATGGATGGAGGAAGCAGTATCAACATTCTTTATTATGAAACCTTCCGTCGCATGGGGTTGACAGATAAAAATCTTAAACCGTCGAACACCATTTTCCATGGTGTGGTACCTGGTAACTCGGCGTATCCGGTTGGGAAGATAGCTCTGGAGGTTGCTTTTGGAGATGATCATGATTCAAGATCAGAGACATTGACTTTTGAAGTGGTGAAAATCCAGAGCCCATATCATGCCCTGTTTGGACGGCCGGCTTATGCTAAGTTCATGGCAAGGCCCTGTTATGTTTATTTACAGCTCAAGATGCCGGGTCATAAGGGGACCATCATGGTACATGGGAGCCGTAAGGTTGCTTTGGAATGTGAAGAAGGTGATGCGGCCTATGCTGAGTTGGTTTGTGCAACAGAGGGGTTGAAGTTCTACAAGGACAATGTTGATCCGACGGATATGACTTCATTGAAAAAGCCAACTACAGAGCATGATCCAGCCCTGAAGTTTAAATCGGTTGATGAGACTAAGCTGGTTGATTTTGTTCCTGGCGATTCATCCAAGCAGTTTAGCATCAGCGCTAACCTGGATCCG
Organism: Triticum aestivum; assembly: GCF_018294505.1. Classification (NCBI taxonomy): domain Eukaryota; kingdom Viridiplantae; phylum Streptophyta; class Magnoliopsida; order Poales; family Poaceae; genus Triticum; species Triticum aestivum. Next base: position 54,996,602 of record NC_057810.1, on the reverse strand, counting down.
AAATAGGAAAGCGCGCTCATCGAGTTCATCCGTGAGAACCGGGACATCTTTGCATGGAAACCTTTTGATATACCGGGTGTACCGAGGGAACTCGCTGAGCACACTCTTAATATTGATCCCAAGTTCAAACTGGTCAAGCAGTTTCTCCGCCGCTTCAACAAAGAAAGACGCAAGGCCATTGGTGAGGAGGTAGCCCGGCTCTTGGCAGCAGGGTTTATCATTGAAGTTTTTCATCCAGAATGGCTGGCTAATCCGGTGCTGGTGCTTAAGAAAAATGGCACTTGGCGCATGTGTGTGGATTACAGGGATTTGAACAAGGCTTGTCCAGCTGATCCTTTTGCTCTCCCTCGTATTGATTAGATCATTGATGCTACGGCGGGTTGTGAGCGCTTGAGTTTTTTGGATGCTTATTCTGGTTATCATCATATCAAGATGGCAGTTAAGGACCAGGAGAAAACAACTTTTATAACTCCCTTTGGTGCCTTCTGTTATGTATCTATGTCTCTTAGGCTCAAGAGTGCCTAGGCAACTTATCAATGATGCGTGCAGAATTGTCTTCATGGTCAGATTGGGTGCAATGTTCATGCTTATGTGGACGATATTGTGGTAAAGTCCAGGAAGAAGGAGCCACTGATAGATGATTTAAGGAAACCTTTGATAACCTCTGGGTTTACAAAATGATGCTTAACCCGGCCAAGTGCGTCTTCGGTGTACCGGCAGGCAAACTTTTGGGTTTTCTAGTGTCTAACAAGGGCATTGAAGCTAATTCGGAAAAGATCAAAGCTATTACGTCTCTGACTAAACCGGCGTGTATCAATGATGTTCAACGTCTGGCGGGTCATATTGCAGCGCTGAGCCAGTTTATTAGCCAGTTGGGAGAGAAGGCTATCCCTCTATATCAGATGATGAAAAATACAGACAACTTTGTCTGGAGTGATGGTGCTAATGCGACGTTTGAGGACTTGAAGAAGCAGTTAGCTGAGCCACCTGTCCTTGCTGCTCCGGTCGATAAAGAGCCGCTGTTGTTATATGTGGCTACCAATGCCCGGGCTATCAGTGTGGCCATTGTGGTAGAGCGCAAGGAGGCTGGGAAGGAGTATCCAGTTCAACGACCGGTTTATTACATCAGTGAGGTGCTTATTGAGTCCAAATAGAGGTACCCACATTGGCAGAAACTAGTGTATGGAGTTTTCATGGCAAGCCGGAAGCTTAAGCAGTATTTTCAGGGTCATCCCATCACTGTGGTCAGTTCTGCCCCTTTGGGCGATATAATTCAAAACAGGGAAGCAACCGGCCGGGTTGCCAAGCGGGCCATTGAGCTTGGACCCCACGGGTTAAAATATATATGTGCCTCGTACGGCAATCAAGTCCTAAGCGCTTGTGGGTTTCATCAATGACTGGACAGAGTTGCAGGCGCCAGAGGAAAAGTCGGATCATACTTATTGGACTATTCATTTCGATGGATCCAGGCAATTGGAGGGCTCGTGGGCTGGAGTCGTGTTAACTTCCCCGCGAGGTGATAAGTTTTGTTATGTTCTCCGTTTAATGTTCCCTTGCACTAACAATGCAGTTGAATATGAGGCTTTATTCCATGGTCTTCGAATGGCTAAGGAGATGAATTTAAGCTGGGTTAAATTTTCGGTGACTCGGACCTAGTGGCTCAACAAGTGTATGGTACTTGGGATTCCAAGGACCCACTCATGGCGGCGTATCATTTGGAAGTAGATATTGTTGCTGGTCACTTCAAGGGTTATCAGGTGGACCATGTGGACCGGCGAAAGAATGAAGCGGCGGACGCTTTAAGCCGGTTGGGTTCCCAACGTAAGCCGGTTCCACCCAATGTTTTTCTGGATGTTTTGTATAATCCGTCGGTCAAGCTACCTATAGAGGAGGACTTGGCTGTTCCTGATCCGGAGGCTCAGTTGGTGGCGGCTCTTCATATTATCCCAGATTGGACGGTTCCATATTTGGCGTATACGAACTGGGGCGAGTTACCGGAGGATGAAGTTTTGGCCAGGCAGATAATCCGGCGGTCCAAGTCCATGACTATTCTCAATGGCGAGTTACATCACTGCAGTGTCTCGAGGGCGTTTCAGCGCTGCGTTTCTCCTAAAGAAGGCCGTGAGATTTTGCGTGAGATCCACGAAGGTGATTGTGGTCACCACGCCGGTTCAAAGTTCTTGGTGGCTAAAGCTTTTCGTCATGGTTTCTATTGGCTGACGGCTCATGCTGATGCTGAGGACTTGGTGAAAAGGTGCGATGGTTGTCAGAAGTTTTCACGCCGAGCTCATGTTCTGGCTCAAGAATTGAGAATGATTCCAATCACTTGGATGTTTGCAACTTGGGGGCTTGATATGGTAGGGGCTTTTAAGCGGTCCAAGGATAAGAAGACCCACATTTTGGTGGCGGTTGATAATTTCACTAAGTGGGTTGAAGCAGAGCCAGTTAGCAAGTGTGATGCAGCCACGGCGGTTCAATTCATGAAGAAGGTGATTTTCCGTTTTGGTTTTCCACACAGCATCATAACAGATAATGGCACGAACCTCTCCAAGGGTGCTATGGAGGACTTTTGTCAATGTGAGCACATCCGGCTTGATGTATCATCAGTGGCTCACCCCCAGTCTAATGGCCAAGCTGAGAGAGCTAATCAGGAAATCCTGAAGGGCATCAAGCCCCGGCTTATGGTTCCTTTACAAAGGACGCCGGGTTGTTGGGTGGAAGAGTTGCCTTCCATATTGTGGAGCATTAATACCGCCCCCAATCGATCTACGGGTTATACGCCTTTCTTCATGGTTTATGGGGCAGAGGTAGTTCTCCCCAATGATATTCGCCATGACTCGCCTCGGGTGGCAGCTTATGTTGAAGCGGACAACGAACAAGCACGCCAAGACGCATTGGATCTATTAGATGAAAAATGGGACATAGCGGCGGCTCATTCAAAGATTTATCAGCAAGATCTGCGGCGTTATCACAGCCGTCGGGTTAAAACCAGAGCTTTCCAAGAAGGCGACTTAGTGCTCCGGCTCATCCAGGATCAGACCAACATGCACAAGTTATCCCCCCCTTTGGAAGGACCCTTTGTGGTCAGCAAGAATCTAAACAACGGGTCATACTACCTTATCGATGTTTGAGAGCACAAAGACTCACGCAAATCAGAGGAGGAGATCCGCCGGCCGTGGAATATTGCTCATCTTCGGCCTTACTACACCTGAGCCATAGGCTCCTATTATGTACATATTCTTGACAATGTATATATTATGATTAATATAATAAACCGGCATCCTTTCTAAAGTGGGGCCTCTGCCGTTCTTCCTTAAAGGTTTCTTGGTTACATGGGGGCTTCTGTTTATAAAGCGGAGTTTTGATTGTCCATTAATCCGGCTTATAAAGCCACAAAAAAAGCTTGTGGGCTTCATACCCAAAACCATCGGGAGCCAAAGAGAGTTTGTTGCAAAGCACGGCTCAAACATAGGCGCCCACTGAGCACAACTCAAAATATTACTCGGGGGCTCTTTGCTTCTACAAGAACAAAGAGTCTATAACCTTGTAATAGGCTATAAAAGCCAGGCTTGGAAGCCAGGTGTATTCACCGAAAACCCCGGGTTATCCTGCCTTTTTAAGTAAGCCACTCCGCCCAGGTAACCCTGGTATGACCCATCAAACGTTTGACAAGTCAATCTTATAAACACCCTGGACTTGTCATAGTTAAAATGACGATTGGTTAATGTGAGGTCCATCTTATAAGGCTTTGTAAAATGGTTTAACTCAGTGGCCTGGCATCCCATGAAAAGCCTCGCCTTTTGTGTGTTTTATAGTCAGTCTTTATTTTAACAATTTGTTCTGCTGAGGTTTATGCTTAAACCGGTGTCTTCTGACCCAGTCTGGTTTTTGAGTTGCCAAGTACAAAATTACAAGATGACCGGTGTCAATTGACCCGGCTTGGCTTTCAACTATTAGTTGTCAATGCACGTTCAGTTATAATCCGGCGTTTATAAGCCGGCAAAACATGAGGGGAGTTATCATACTCAAGATTTGGGTTATCACCCTTACTACAATAAGTTGGTAAACCAACGATGTGATTCAATTTCACAGGTATGATGTATTTCATATTGAACTATTCTTAAAAGTACAGCCTTGGTTATAAAGCATGGTTTCATGTTGGGCGTTATGACCCGTCCGGCGGTAAACCGCCAGGACACTTTAAAACTGTTGGATGTAGGAACAGGATTGAATAAAGCTGCTAAGGATCATAAGCAGACATAGCATAATCATGATGGGTTAACAGTATTATGCAAAGTGAATATGCACGATGGCATAGCAGACCAAGTGTTTAAACTAGCCTATTACAATGCGCTCTGATGCCCAAAAGGATAATTGTTTATCACACGGATTGCAGTGTGCAGAAGCTAAACCGGCTTCCGGATCATGATTCTTCACCAGGCTGACTTGAAGGTTGTGGATCATTCTGCATCGGTTCATCCTCCTCCTCTCCACCCATTGGCTGGAAGTCAATGGTTGCCCAGTCAATCCCAGTCAAGGCTCGGAAGATAGCTTTGTCACCTATAAGGGTGGATGGTTCAACATCAGAGGCGTAGGTATGCTTACGGATTGGCGGGATAAGATCTTGCACATCATACATAGGTGCATTAAGCCGTTTGTTGTTGGCATCATAAATCGACTGGTAAAAGGACAAATCAGTGTCTTCAGCCAGTTTTCTCTCGAGTGGATGCATTTCCCTTGTTAGGGCCCTGAGATCGTCATTATCAAAATCTGACCTGTCTTCTTTTTGGCCTGGATAGCCGTTTCCAATATCTTCCGGATCAAGGTCAGATATCCATGTCCTGGCCCGAGTCAATGCAATAAGAGCACCGACCCTAGCAGCTGATTTCTTCAATTCCTCAAGACGGGCAGGCATCATAGATAATTTTTCCAATTTTCCTTGATTAAAGTTGGGGGCGGTTTATTATGTGAAGCTGTGCAGATGACCTGTTGAGCGCCGACATATAATTGCTCTATCAGCGTATAAGCAACCTTTAGTTTTTTGCGCATATCCGTGCCAAGATGAGTAACGCGGCTACCTACAATGGTCAAAATATTAGTAAACCGAAAGTATCATGGAGGTTGTTTATTTAAAGCTTATGAAGAGGATATTTACCGAAGACAGCAGTGGTCATAGCATTGATTTGCTGCTTCAAACCAGTCAGTTCTTCTACTACCGGATTAAGGGCTGCCTTAACATCCTCCGCCCATTTTACCAGAGTTGCTTTTTTAGCATCCCATCCTGCCCGTTCACTTTTAAAGTTTTCCTTCAATTGTTCCATGGCTGTTAAAGCACTGGTCAGCTCTTCTTTTGCCTTGGAAGTTTCTGCTTGCTGGACTTGATATTTTCTTGAACGTTGGCGATTTGAGATTCCTTTTTGCTCAGATCAGCCTGGAAGAGACATTTAATGAGTTGGTAGTGCATGTTTGAAGTCCCAAGCACATAACAAGTTATACACTTGGCACTTGGGGGCTAATGCATATTGTTTCTTATCAACTGTCATTTTAAAGTCCCAAGCACATAACAAGTTATACACTTGGCACTTGGGGGCTAATGCATATTTGCTCAAATCAAAGGTTATGGTTTTATCCTCCTCAATCGGATTACAGAGATGATTATCAAGAATATTGGAAGCTTCATGACAGAAAGGTACCGACTCATCCTAAAGGTATAAACAGGTCCCTGGGGGCTACGCAAGAAAACTTAATTACTGTTATGCTGCAAGTCCCGGTTCACATTAATATTATGAACCGGCCCTTGGGGGCTATTGGAATTGATAGTCTAAGCTGGTCAGAAGGAAAAGAAATCTTATGTAGAGTGAGTGATATTTACCTCATACCGCCCTTTCATCAGGCCCACTAAACCGGCTTCATAGTCGCGGCTTGTGTATAGGCGGTTTAAGAATCCAGAATGAATGCCTTGGGCGTTGAGGTGGGCATAGCTGGATAAATCTGTTTTCCACTTGCCCGTGTCCATAGCAAAAATTTTCTTCCTTGGCACTATTTTTTCATAAAGCGACATGATTGCTAGGGGAGGTATAACCCATGCCAATAATGACAACATCGTCATCAACACCTTTAGCCGGGCTTGGTGGGTCATCAGCATGAGCCGTTTGATCAATGTCCATATGTTCAGCTTCAGTTGCTTGATCCGGCAATGACGGGCCATCAGGAATATTGTCAACATCTGGGTATGACGGTTCAGGAGTTCTTTCCGGTTCATCACGAATGGGGTCTTCAGCCGGTTGGTTCACTTTGTCCTTCTTTCTGGCTCTGGCTTTGGCCCTGGAAAATAATAAGTATGCATCAGAATAGTGCAAGGATTAAAGATATAAATATATGACAGGTTAGTAAAATCTGCTTACTCAGGAACCGTTTTAAGGGTTGGAAGCTTCGTCGATGTTGATTCGCCAGAAGATGAATGGGAGGTTCCCTGGTAATTCAAGTCAGATGGATTAAGAGGATATTGAAAATAACCTGCCCTAGGACAAGGTGTATCAGAAGTACAAGAGACCTCTTGACGGCGTTTACGAACCGAAGTGTTTGGTAAACCGGATGAAGTAACCACTTGGCCGCTATGCTGGGTTGTGCGGCGAGCTTCATGCTGTTGTGTCCTCAAAAGAAAGTGCGGATCCGAATAAGCTAGAGGGTGTGAAAATTTTACTTTTCGGACTGCTTGACGGATTTTCGATGTTGGCAGAGGATCTGAGTCGGAAGAAAGAATAATTACCTCTACATCACCAGCATGGCTAGTGTCGGTGTCAAAACCGGCGGATCTCGGGTAGGGGGTCCCGAACTATGCGTCTAGGCAGATGGTAACAGGAGACAAGGGACACGATGTTTTACCCAGGTTCGGGCCCTCTTGATGGAGGTAAAACCCTACGTCCTGCTTGATTAATATTGATGATGTGTGTTACAAGAGTAGATCTACCACGATATCAAGGAGGCTAAACCCTAGAAGCTAGCCTATGGTATGATTGTTGTTCGTCCTACGGACTAAAGCCATCCGGTTTATATAGACACCGGAGAGGGCTAGGGTTACACAGAGTCGGTTACAATGGTAGGAGATCTACATATCCGTATCGCCAAGCTTGCCTTCCACGCCAAGGAAAGTCCCATCCGGACACGGGACGAAGTCTTCAATCTTGTATCTTCATAGTCTTGGAGTCCGGCCGATGATGATAGTTCGGCTATCCGGACACCCCCTAGTCCAGGACTCCCTTAGTAGCCCCTGAACCAGGCTTCAATGACGACGAGTCCGGCGCGCATATTGTCTTCGGCATTGCAAGGCGGGTTCCTCATCCGAATAATTTATGGAAGATTGTGAACACCAGGATAGTGTGCGGCTCTGCAAAATAAATTCCACGCACCACCGTAGAGAGAATAATATTTACACAAATTCAATCTGCTGACGTATTTGGTGGCGTGACGTCACACCACTACCAAGCCTTTACTTGAATCGTTTTTATTGTACCACCTCAGCGTGTTTAGCGAAGCGGTTTCCTTGGCACGTCTTGTCAAAGCAGAGATCGTGTTCCCCTTATTCCAGGATTCCCATCAATACGGACGTGGGTAACCCAACCGCGCCATTGATTGCGGCGCTTGGGAGATAAGTGAGTTTTATCAGGCCGGTGGGGACACATGTTTTTGTCCGCCCATATAAGGGGATAAAGATCCAACCCTTTTACCTGCACCTTCTTCCTCCTTGGCTTATCCATCTCCGCGAACTCGAGCTCTAGCGCCCAAGTCTGCACATCTCACCTCAACCTCCTCCAACTATGTCCGGAGCGGGAGGCAAGTGGATGGCCTCCTCCGTCACGGAGGGGCACATCCAGAAGCTGCGTAGTGCCGGATATTTGTCCAGCAACATCGCGCATCGGCTCCCCGACGAGGGAGAGCTCATCCCTGCCCCCAGGCCCCATGAGAGGGTAGTATTTCTTCCCCACTTCCTCCGCGGACTGGGCTTCCCACTCCATCCCTTTGTCTGGGGGCTCATGTTCTACTACGGCCTGGATTTCCATGATCTGGCCCCAAATTTCATCCTCAACATCTCGGCGTTTATCGTCGTGTGTGAGGCCTTCCTCTACATCCAGCCCCACTTCTGCTTGTGGCTCAAGACCTTCAGTGTCAAGCCGAAGGTTGTGAAGGGAAGCCAAGCGGAGTGCGGAGGCGCCATGGTGGGCAGGATGTCCAACGTTACTTGGCTTGAGGGCACTTTCGTGGAAACCATTAAGGGGTGGCAATCGGGGTGGTTCTACATCACCGAGCCGCGTGACCCTGAATGGGCAGCGGCCCCCGAATTCAGATCTGGCATCCCCACACGGCTCACCTCCTGGAAAGAGAGCAGCCGGACATGGGGTGATTCGGAGGAGCTGACCGGACTCCAAGCCTGCATCCAAAAGCTAGTGGACAAGAAGCTCAAGCTTGTCAACATAGTCCAGGTCATGCTCATCCGCCGGATTCTCCCGTGCCAACGACGGGGCTTCAACATGTGGGAGTTTGATCGGGCGCAGCACCAGACTTTGAGCGGGCTCTTCGACACTACGTACGAAGATGTCTGGAAGGTGCTGTTCAAGGGTGCCGAGGCTCCCGCATCCGCTACCGAAGATCGCGGATTCAGCTCGCAGCGTCCGGCTGACGAGGTAAGTGATTTTGTCCTTTACGGGATGCTGGTTTTCCATAGTTTGACTCTATGCGGGATCTAAACTCCCTCTCCTTTGACAGGACTGGCTGGCGAAGGCCGAGTAGACTATCTGTCTGGCCCCATTGCCAGAGGACCCAGCGGACGCCCGCTTAACGGGGCTGCTGGCTCCGGCACCCCATGTGGTGCCGGAGAAGAAGGCCAAGAAGAAGGCCATGGGGCTCGGAAGAGTTCCCGTTTTTAGGTGTTATCGGATGATGACTCCGAGGCAGACTCCTCCCACAAAGGCGAGGAGGAGAAGAAGAAAGCCTCTCCCCCAGCGGGGGGAGGGAAGAAAAGGAAGGCCTCCCCAATGAAGGAGGCCGAAGGGTCCAAGAAGGGAAAAACTCTTTCCCCGGACTGCTTCGCCAACGCCAGCGACGACGAAGAGGACTGGCCTCCAAGGGCCAAGCCCCTGGCGAGATCGTAAGTATCCGGACTCCCGAATAACTTCATGGTTTTTTCTTTTCGCCACATAGTGTCTTTCTAATGTCGCATACAACCCTGCAGTCCGCCCAAGGATGATCTTCCCGCTTCGTCGAGCGGGTCCTTAGGTGCGTCGGATATGGATTCTCTTCCGACCGCCTCCACCCCCCGTGACGCGGACGATGCCGAGGTGGGATCCCAGGAAGGAACCCACCAGGAGGAGGAGGCTCCAGAGGTGTCGCAGGACAACCTCCCAGACTTTGCACCGGACTCAGCCCCGGAACCCATAGTGGCTCCGGAGTCCGGCGGGCGGCCCCTTCGTAAGAAGGGCAAGACCGTGACACCGGCAACCTCCGTCCAACCGGAGGCGCCGGATAGCTTGCTGGAGGCGCTCAATGGCGCCTCCATCAAAGAGGAACACCGCACTGTTATGAGTGCGGTGATTCAGAAGGTTCAGCTCGCCAAGAGCGGGCTGACCGAAGCCTGCATCAGCCTTCTAACAGGCTTTGAGGTAAGAATTTTGATATATGTAAAATAGTACCGCATAGACAGTAGCCCCTGATGCTTGGTTCGGTGTTCGGAAAGAAAAGCCGGACTGAGGATCTAAAAATATATACGCAGGAGTCATAAAAAATATGTCAATATGGGATTGCAGGCTGCGCTGCTGACCTCTGCCGCACTGACTGCAGAGGTCAATACTTTGAAGCAAAGCCTCGAGCGGTCTGAGAACGAGCTCGGCCATGCCAAGAAGCAGCTCGAGGACAAGGAAGGTGAGTAACACCTTATTAAAATTGTACCTTACAGAAAAGGATTTTGGTTGCAAGAAGAATGACAAGGATAACGTGGGTATTGTAGGGGCCACTAACGAGGTGGCGACCCTGAAGGAGGCGGTGTCCGCGGCCGAACGTAATGCGGCCGCGGAGCGCACCGAGCGAGAGAAGCAGGAGGCGCGGGTGGCGGAGGTACAACAAGAGCTCCAAGCTCTCGTGGAAAAACACGAGAGTTTGGAGCGTGACTCGAAGACTCGAGAGTCCGAGCTTGCAACGGCTCTTGAGAGTGCCAAAGCCGCTAAGGCGGAAGCCTATAAGGCCCTCCAGGAAGTCGAGGTGTTGAAGAAAATAGCGGCGGGTAAGGCATTTTTCATGCAAAGTAAGCATGTGAGTGTGAATTACATATCACTTACCCGAATTCGGAGCTCTCCAGGAGCGTTCCCAGATCTGCCCCGCAGCGTGTTCGATGCTGCCGCTTTCTACAGGGCCGAGGAAGGGAGCTCGACGGAGAAGGTCTTCTGGTCTCAGTATGCTGAGGCCGGACATCCAGTGCCCCTTAGCGACCAGCTGAAGCAGCTAGTCGAGCTCCATAAGGTGGCCGAACAGGCCATGAAGGGCCTCATAGTTCGGCTGTGGCCTAAGGAGGCCATGCCTGGGAGCTACTTCGGCCTGGTGCGGCGGCTGGTGGATGCGTGCCCGTGGGTTGAAGTCATCAAGCACTCCGCCTGTATTGAAGGTGCTCGCCGGGCCCTTGCCCATGCAAAGGTGCACTAGGGCAAGATGGATGCCCAGAAGCTTGTGACGGACGCGCCACCGCAGGGCAAGGAGCATCGCACGCCCGAGATGTATTATAAGAGTGTCCTGAAGGGTGCCCGCATTATTGCGGGTGAGTGCTCCAAAGATGTAATATTTGAGTAGACTCGCATTTTGTTATCCTGTGCGGTGAAAACTTAGTTCATATGCGCTAAGCAACGCTTGTTAATTTAAAATATTACCTTTTGTGCGGCTGTTTATCAAATCTGAGAGATGGCAAGTCGTCGGCTTCAGCTCCCATGCCACGAGTGCTGGGGTGTTCGGGATAAACTTGAGCACTCTTGTTCCCATTTTTGGGTCCATCTAGGGAGGCGCTCAACACAACGAACAAGGCAACCGGACTTATAATGCTTGAACACTCTCACTTAGCCATATAATTCTATAATTTTAAATTTCGGCGAAGCCCCTAGTCTTCGGAAGGCCGAATTTGGGGCGCTATCCACACCTGGGCCGGACAAAGCTGGCTCCTCGCTCTAAGCGGCATAAGTCTTTAGGGACTCGCAAAAAACCTCTCGAACAGCGACCAGCTCTCGCCTCATCATGACGGTCAGTTTTAGCTTTCTCCACTGAGGTGCTCGCCCAGCTCAACTGGGGCGCAATCGCAGTGGTTCTCCCAGTGCTACCTTAGCCGATACAACGGAACGTAAGGTACCAAAACATGGGAGCCGGGCAAACCCAACTATTGACCCAAGACATGATTCGGAGCCGATGCATATAATGCTATAAGTTCGGGTGCCGCACTTGTGAAAGTGTTCGGACTTATCACACCATGATGCGGGCAACATAAGCCCCTGGTGTATTTAGCCGTACCAAAATGTACGGATGCAACATGTCATAAATGAACATATGTATAAGAAAGAAATGCAATTGGAAGCAAAAAGGTGTTGCATTACTTATTCAAGAAAAGACTGCTGTGAATGCAGAACGATACAAATGGTGCGATAAGCAAGGGATGGGACTATTAAACATGTCCCCCTCCAGGGGGTAGGCTGCGGAATGGTGTATAAAACAGATTGAATGCTCGTAATGGAGACCACCTGGATATTTGTTGTAGCCTTTCTCCTTCCCTGGCTGTTGCATCGTGAGTTCGGCAGGTCTGCTGCTGGACAGGGCCTCTGACGAACGGAGTCCTGTGGGTAAAAATAAAAAGAAAAAAAGAAAAAAAGAACGACACACTTGAGAGCCCCTAGTGTGGTTGAGCCGCAGTTTGGGCCTATCGTGGTCGTGCCCCTCTCCCCATGCCCATGGTATCTCCAAAGCGTAATGGTGTACGCGAAGGACCTGTCTTGACGTTTTGCAGGGGTTGGGGTTGGGGCTGCACTGCTACGCGTGCTCGGAACGTGCCAGGCGGTCTTGTTGTAGGTTACTTCGGGCGCGTTTAGCCATGTCCGGTCGCTTAACGGCCGAACTCGAGAATTGCCTTAAGAGGCTGCACTTGTACTTCTGCCGCGAGAGCCGCTGTATGTTCCTCCGTTCGGAGAGAGCGTTCAGCATTTCCGTTGACCATGATGACTCCTCGAGGGCCTGGCATCTTGAGCTTGAGGTATGCGTAGTGCGGCACCGCGTTGAACTTTGCAAACGCGGTACGTCCGAGCAGGGCATGATAGCCGCTGCGGAACGGAACTATGTCGAAGATTAACTCCTCGCTTCGGAAGTTATCCGGGGATCCGAAGACCACTTCCAATGTAACTGAGCCTGTACAATTGGCTTCTACACATGGTATGATGCCTTTAAAGGTTGTCTTGGTTGGTTTAATCCTTGAGGGGTCTATGCCCATTTTGCGCACTGTATCCCGATAAAGCAGGTTCAGGCTGCTGCCGCCGTCCATCAGGACTCTGGTGAGGTGAAATCCATCGACGATTGGGTCTAAAACCAATGCGGCGAATCCGCCATGGCGGATGCTGGTGGGGTGGTCCCTTCTGTCAAAAGTGATTGGGCAGGAGGACCATGGATTGAACTTCGGGGCAACTGGCTCCATCGCGTATCCATCCCTGAGTGCACGCTTCCGCTCCCTTTTGGGTATGTGTGTTGCATATATCATGTTCACCGTCCGCACTTGTGGGGGGAAACCCTTTTGTCCTCTATTGTTCGGCGGTCGGGTCTCTTCCTCGTCATCGCTTGTAGCCCCTTGTCGTTGTTTTCGGCAATTAACTTGCCTGCCTGCTTGAATACCCAACAGTCCCTGTTGGTGTGGTTGGCTGGCTTTTCGGCAGTGCCGTGTATCTGGCATGAGCGGTCGAGTATTCGGTCCAAATTGGACGGACCCGGAGTAGTTCTTTTGAATGGCTTTTTCCGCTGACCGGGTTTAGAGCCTCTGAATCTGGCATTGACTGTCGTATCTTGACTATTATTGCCGTTAATGCGGCGTTTATTTTTGTTGCGACGCGACCTGCCATTACGGTCCTTGATATCCGGACTGCCAGAATTTTTGCTGAGGTTTTTGCTGTGTGCTAGCCAGCTGTCCTCACCCGCGCAGAAGCGGGTCATGAGTGATGTGAGGGCTGCCATGGATTTCGGCTTTTCCTATCCCAGGTGCTGGGCAAGCCACTCGTCGCGGATGTTATGCTTGAAGGCCGCGAGGGCCTCCGCATCCGGGCAGTCGACAATTTGGTTTTTCTTGGTTAAGAACCGTGTCCAGAATTGTCTGGCCGATTCGTCTGGCTGCTGAATTATGTGGCTTAGGTCATCAGTGTCTGGTGGTCGCACATACGTGCCTTGGAAGTTATCGAGGAATGCGGCTTCCAGGTCTTCCCAACTCCCGATTGACTCTGCTGGCAAGCTGTTAAGCCAATGTCGGGCTGGTCCTTTAAGTTTGAGTGGGAGATATTTGATGGCGTGAAGATCGTCACCGCGGGCCATGTGGATGTGGAGGAGATAGTCTTCGATCCAAACCGCGGGGTCTGTTGTGCCATCGTAAGATTCAATATTCACGGGTTTAAACCCTTCGGGGATTTGATGATCCATTACTTCATCTGTGAAGCATAGTGGGTGTGCGGCGCCTCTGTACTGGGCGATATCACGACGGAGCTCAAAAGAGCTTTGTCTATTTTGTTCGGCCCGGCCGGACTTACTGTGTCCGGCGCGACGATTGTCGTCACGTATCATGGGGCGCCCACGCGATCCATAGATCGATCTTGATTGTCTTGCCTTATCCTCCAATATATCTCGCAAGTCCGGAGCGTTCCCCTGTGGCCTTGTGCATTTCGAGCGATGCCGGGGTACGGTTCTAGTGAAGGGCCTAGAGGCCTCTCTGTCGCGACCACGGGGTGGTCGGTCAGCCGTATTGTCTGCTGGTGATGCAGGTTCATACGCCTCCTCCTCTAATCGGGGGAGCAGCTTGCGTTTAGGGTAGCTTTTGGAGGGGCGTTCGAGCTCATGCTCTTCGGCCGCGAGGACTTCAGTCCATCTGTCGGCTAGCAGATCTTGATCAGCTCTAAGCTGTTGCTGCTTTTTCTTGAGGCTGTTTGCCGTGGCCATAAGCCTGCGTTTAAAACGCTCTTGTTCGACGGGATCCTCAGGCACGACGAATTCGTCGTCGTCGAGGCTTGCCTCGTCTCCGGAGGGAGGCATATAATCCTCTACCTCTTCTTCTGCCGCTCTCTCATGAGGGCTGGCGTCTCTGTCCTCCTGTGCTGAATCTTGCTGGAGTAGGTTGTCTTCGACACTGTCTAGGGTGTTATTATCTCCGGTGCCGGAATCTTCATTCTTGCTGTGGCGGGATTTAGAACGGCGCCGCTGACGCTGACGCTTGGGCTGTTTCTTGGAGGGGTCATCCTCTGCTGTTCCTTCGCCATTCCCATCCTTTGGGATATCCACCATGTATATGTCATATGATGAGGTGGCTTTCCAGTGCCCGGTAGGCGCTGGTTCTAGGTCGTCTCCGGCATCATCATCCATACCGTCGATGTCTTCGGAGTCGTAGTCTAGCATATCGGTTAGATCATCGATAGTGGCTACTAAGTGCGTGGTGGGTGGGCTTTGAATTTCTTCGTCGTCCGCATCCCAACCGTCCTGACCGCAGTCCAGCCAGGGCTCTCCTAATAACGAGATATACTTTAGCGAACTCAAGATGTCGCCAAAAGGTGAGTGTTGAAAGATGTCCGCCGCGGTGAACTCCATGATGGGCGCCCAATCGGATTCGATCGGAGGGGGCGCGGGAGGCTCGGAGTCCGGTGAGGAGTCTGGCTCCTCGGAGTCACGGGCTTCATGAGGGACAAGATCAATGTTCGGCTCTATCGCCGTAGAGGTTGCAGCCCCCGAGGCGGTGTCTAGCCACCCGTCCTCGATCTGCGCAGTCGGCTCCGAATTGAAGATTGGAGCGGACTCGAGTGCGGCCTCTAGGGTACTGTCCGACTGCAGAGCTAAATCATGCCCGTTGTGACAGTGCGACGCGCTTGGCTGTGGCTCGAGTCTATCGAAGATCAAGTCCCCGCGGATGTCAGCCGTGAAGTTCAAACTTCCAAATCTGACCTGACGGCCAGGGGCGTAGCTTTCGATCTGCTCCAGATGGCCAAGCGAATTGCCCCGCAGTGCAAAGCCGCCGAATACGAAGATCTGTACGGGGAGGAAGGTCTCACCCTGGACTGCATCGTTGATGATGATCGAAGAAGCCATCGAGCCTATCGGTGACGACACAGAGGAACTCTCAATGAAAGCACCAATGTCGGTGTCAAAACCGGTGGATCTCGGGTAGGGGGTCCCGAACTGTGCGTCTAGGCGGATGGTAACAGGAGACAAGGGACATGATGTTTTACCCAGGTTTGGGCCCTCTTGTTGGAGGTAAAACCCTACATCCTGCTTGATTAATATTGATGATGTGTGTTACAAGAGTAGATCTACCACGAGATCAAGGAGGCTAAACCCTAGAAGCTAGCCTATGGTATGATTGTTGTTCGTCCTACGGACTAAAGCCATCCGGTTTATATAGACACCGGAGAGGGCTAGGGTTACACAGAGTCGGTTACAATGGTAGGAGATCTACATATCCGTATCGCCAAGCTTGCCTTCCACGCCAAGTAAAGTCACATCCGGACACGGGACGAAGTCTTCAATCTTGTATCTTCATAGTCTTGGAGTCCGGCCAATGATGATAGTTCGGCTATCCGGACACCCCCTAGTCCAGGACTCCCTCAGCTAGCCTCCGCATCATCCTGATAATGATCATTGTCAATAAGGTGTATGAAAAAAGAACGAAGAGAATCAAGTTCTACCTCTGACTCCGGATCATCAAGGTCTTCATCATTGTTCAGGCCAGGGGATTCGAAAGTTTTCTTCTTTGCAGGTTTCTTTGTAACTTTGGTCTCAATGCGAGGCATTCTCACCGGTTTATCCTGCGGCTTCACCGGTTTATCCCGCGGTTTCCTCTTCCAGAACGGATCATCACCCTGAAAAGGTGGACAACAAGTTATAAGGAAATATTTACAGGAGGTCGAATTAAGACAAGAATGATGCAATTCTTACAGCCGGCGGTTTATTGGAGACATAGAAGGGACTAAGCCCTATCTTGCTGCACTCAGATACCGGTTCATCCAACATCTTTTTGATAGATTCAGTAATCTCATCATCAGTTAGCTGAATATCAATGTGCCGCTGAGGGTCTTTGACATCCCCTGTGTACTCGCACATTAAACCGGGGCGACGGCTTAAGGGCAAGATGCTCCAAGAGACCCAACAACGGACAAAGTCGATGCCAGTTAAACCATTTTCCAGAAAGGCTCTGAGCTTTGCCAGTTGAGGTGCATACTTAGTTTGTTCCTTTACAGTGAGTCGTTGGCGAAACGGATGTGTGTTGGTAAGCCGGTGAGCACGATAACCCGATAGAGGATTTTCGTCAGCTGGTGCTGTGTTTTGGCAACAAAACCAAGCTTGATTCCAGTCTTTGGGGTGGCTATGATGCTTGGCGTGAGGGAAACTGACATCCTTCCTTTTCTAAATAGAAACTCCGCCAAGTTCAGTATTGGGCCCATCCGTAAATTCAGTACGGTGGTTTAAGTAAAAGAAGTCTCTGAATAATTCAACAGTAGGTTCTTCTTGTAGATAAACCTCGCAAAACACTTGGAAATGCAAATATTGGACACAAAGTTCGGTCCAATATCTTGAGGGCGGATTTGGAAGCTAGCAAGGACGTCACGGAAGAATTTTGATCCAGGAGAGCTAAACCCTCGACTCAGATGATCAACAAACACAATCACCTCTCCATCCTGGGGTTCAGGAAGATTTTCTGGACCGGGGACTCTCCAGTGGATGATTTCTTTACTCGCTAAAGCATTGGTTGCAACACACCCGTTCAGTTGTTCTTCCGTAACCCGGGAAGGAACCCAGTTGCAAGCATAAAATTGTTTGGCCATTTCAGTGAAAAGCTGGAAAAAGATCAATGCCAGTTTAAGATTCATGACTGACCAGTATAATGCATCGCAAGGTCAAAGGGAGAAGACGTTGAGGTATATATACATATTAAACCGGATTCTGACATTGGCAAGGTTATAGAAATGATGAATCGGCGGTTTAAGAGAGGGCTAAGGGTACCTGTCAGGTTATAATTTTCTATGAAGTTAAACCGCCCGCACAACTTCCAAGTTTTAGATCTATGAGTGAAAAGTGACTAAGTGTTGCAGAAACAGTTTTTACAGATTGATGCTATCATTTTGGATCAAACGCAGTTCAAAAAAGGGAGAAAATTATGAAACCCTAAGTTGTGACAGTGGAGCATTCATGGATTCAAATGGGAACTCTTGCAAAAGGGGAGGCCTTCAAATATAAAAAATGAGTGCTAAGATCAGTACCGCGCACGATAATCATTAGGCCTTGCATCAACAAACTACAAGACAGGGGAAGCAAGGAAGAATGGCGAACACCGATGAACACCAATGAATACAAAAACCCTAATGACAGATCTAGGGTGGAAGGAAAGAGTACTTACCGGTGTCACGGGAACAGCAGAGAGGCACCATAATTCTCTGGTAAGCTCAGGGTGATGCGGAGGCCGGAGTTGAGGTCGAGGATGAAGACTTGGCGGCAGTGGCTGAGCTTGAATGCTAGGTCGTCGCGAGGAGGAAGAAGAAGTAAAGAGGCACGAGGGTGAAAATTAAAAATGACCCTCGGCTTTATTTATAAGGCGAAGGGATAAGCGACCGGCACGAGAATCGAGGAGCCCAAAAAATGGATATGTGACAAAGTTGTCGCCTCGATTTTCGGAGGCTCATTAATAAAGGGGAGGTATGTATGGTTTTTTAATAAACAGGTGACGTCATGGCGATTTACTGTAATATTAGAAGATGACGTCATGGCGGATTACAAGGCTTACGCGAAGGTGTTGAAGAAGGAATTTTACTAAGTGTTGAAGATTGACATGAATAGGTTCAAATCAATCTGGGGCCTAATGTTGGGGATATAACTGGTGGGTATAAACCGCCCAGGAGGGGCCGGTTTATGCTCAGAGAGGTTACTAATATTGAAGCCCATGAAGTTATAGAAGACGGTGACTCATGAAGGAAACATAACAAGAGAGCCCAAGGCCCAGAGGCGGGTTAAGGCCCATAGACATAAACCGCCATAGGCGTGTAACTTGTAATGTAAGGAAGGAAAGAGTAGATACCGAGACGGACACGTCTATGAACCGGCCTCGGGATTCTGTGGACCGACGGGCATCAACCTATGTATATAAAGGGACGACCCGGCGGCGGTTTAGGGACAAGAAACAACAACTCGAGAGCTAGGCAAAGCGGATTTGCTCCCTGGTTATCGAAACCCCATCAATTCCACCACAACTGGATCGTAGGCTTTTCCTTCACTGCAAGGGGCCGAACTAGTATAAACTCCCCGGGTCCTTTGTCCGGTTTAACCCCTCTAAGCTAATCTCGTTGCGATGGATCCACGACTAAGTCCTCACACTAGGACATCTGACGTGACAATTCCACGACTGGTATGGATAGTTGAGATTCGTAGGATGACCTGGCTGTATGTTCAAAACATCAAGGCGACCATGCTGATATATCAGATGAGGCACACAATCATTCAGGATTATCTGTTGAAAAATATAGTAATAACTTCGTAGTTAGCAATGATGTACTAGTTTTAGAAGTATGCAAAAGATGCACGGATATCGTAATAGTAAAAAATCTTACCAGGGTATCTCCATGGTAGTTACCGTAGTTCAACACTAGTGACATGTATTGACCATAATGTTGAGGAGTTTTATTAAATCAACTAGTTCAACTACTAAGATTTACTAATAACCTAAAATGCACTAAATCAACTAACCTTAAATGTAACTTTTGCAACACAATTTTTTTTCTAAATATGCACATATATATATATATGTATGAACATATACATAAATTAACAAAAAAAAATCTATGAACAAAAAAATTCATACATCAATGCGTATATATCCATGGATCATTGAGGGAGTCCTGGACTAGGGGGTGTCCGGATAGCCGAACTATCATCATCGGCCGGACTCCAAGACTATGAAGATACAAGATTGAAGACTTCATCCCGTGTCCGGATGTGACTTTCCTTGGCGTGGAAGGCAAGCTTGGTGATACGGATATGTAGATCTCCTACCATTGTAACCGACTCTGCGTAACCCTAGCCCTCTCCGGTGTCTATATAAACCAGATGGCTTTAGTCCGTAGGACGAACAACAATCATACCATAGGCTAGCTTCTAGGGTTTAGCCTCCTTGATCTCGTGGTAGATCTACTCTTGTAATACCCACATCATCAATATCAATCAAGCAAGACGTAGGGTTTTACCTCCATCAAGAGGGCCCGAACCTGGGTAAAACATCGTGTCCCTTGTCTCCTGTTACCATCCGCCTAGACGCACAGTTCGGGACCCCCTACGCGAGATCCGCCGGTTTTGACACCGACATTGGTGCTTTCATTGAGAGTTCCTATGTGTCGTCACCGATAGGCTCGATGGCTTCTTCGATCATCAACAACGATGCAGTCCAGGGTGAGACTTTTCTCCCCGGACAGGTCTTCATATTCGGCGGCTTGGCACTGCGGGCCAATTCGCTTGGCCATCCGGAGCAGATCGAAAGCTACGCCCCTGGCCGTCAGGTCAGATTTGGAAGTTTGTACTTCACGGCTGACATCCGTGGAGACTTGATCTTCGATGGCTTCGAGCCACAGCCGATTGCGCCGCACTGTCACGATGGGCATGATTTAGCTCTGCAGCCGGACAGTGCCCTGGAGGCCGCACACGAGTCCGCTCCGACCCTCAAGTCGGAGCCGGCTGCGCAGATCGAGGACGGGTGGCTAGACGCCGCCTCGGGGGCTACAACCTCTACAGTGATGGAGCCGAATACTGACCTTACCCCTTGTGAAGCTTGTGACTCCGAGGTGCTGGACTCCTCGCCGGACTCTGAACCTCCCGCGCCCCCTCCAATCGAATCCGATTGGGCGCCGGTCATGGAGTTTAGCACTGCGGACATCTTTCAACACTCACCTTTCGGCGACATCCGGAGTTCGCTAAAGTATCTCTCGTTATCAGGAGAGACCTGGCCGGGCGGCGGTCAGGACGGTTGGGACGCGGACGACGAAGAAATTCAAAGCCCACCCACCACCCACTTAGTAGCCACTGTCGACGATCTAACCGACATGCTTGACTTCGACTCCAAAGACATCGACGGTATGGACGACGATGCCGGAGACGACCAAGAACCAGCGCCTACTGGGCACTGGAAAGCCACCCCAACTCACGACGTATACATGGTGGATACACCAAAAGGAAGCGATAACGAGGAACAACGGGACGTGACGAAGGACAACTCCCCCGACAAACAATCAAAATGGCGACGCAAGCGTCGCCCGAAGTCCCGCCTCGATAACAACTGCTCCCATACTGACCCAGCCTTAGAGCAGGGCGAAGCAGTGGACGACGAACATGCCACCAAGCAACCATCCAAACAGGATGAATTGGACAAGCAACCCATCCCCGGCGAAAACAACAGTCCAGACGATCTCACGCCGGACACATCACCGGAGCATAAGAACCTTCATAAAAGGCTCGTCGCCACCGCAAGAAGTTTGAAGAAGCAAAAGCGGAAGCTCAAAACAGCGGAGGACACACTCAGAATGAGATGGAGCAAAGTACTCAATACCGTAGATAAATACGGCGATAGTCACCAGGCAAAGAGCTACCCGAAGCGCAAGCTGTTGCCCGAATTTGACGAGGAGGCCGTAGAGCCCCCACAGTCAAAAAAGAAAGAGGCCGCCTGGCCGGATAGACGACCAGATGACAGGCTAAGAGCGGCAAGCGGCGCCGCATACAAGCCGGCACACGATCTATATAAGGATCCTCGCAAAAAGAATGGCCCGGTCAGGTCCATCTATGGGCCAAAAAAGAAGACTCCAGGGAGCAACACAACCCGCCGAGTGTTTGAAGACAACGACACACCTAAATACAGGGGCGCCGCACACCCACTATGTTTCACCGATGAGGTACTGGATCATGAATTTCCAGCGGGATTCAAACCCGTAAACATAGAGGCATATGACGGAACAACAGACCCCGGAGTCTGGATTGAGGATTATATCCTACACATACATATGGCCAGAGGAGACGATCTCCATGCCATAAAATACCTACCCCTCAAGCTCAAAGGGCCAGCTCGGCATTGGCTCAAAAGCCTCCCAGAAAATACCATTGGAAGTTGGGAAGAGCTCGAGGATGCGTTTCGAGCAAATTTTCAGGGGACTTATGTCCGCCCTCCGGATGCAGACGATTTAAGTCACATAACTCAACAGCCCGGAGAGTCAGCACGCAAATTCTGGAACAGGTTCCTCACCAAAAAGAACCAAATAGTCGACTGTCCGGACGCCGAAGCCTTAGCAGCCTTTAAGCATAACGTCCGAGACGAATGGCTCGCCAGACACCTCGGCCAGGAAAAACCAAGAACAATGGCCGCGCTAACAAGCCTCATGACCCGCTTTTGCGCGGGGGAAGATAGCTGGCTGGCAAGATGCAGCACCAGCGACCCGAGTACATCCGAGGTCAGGGATGGAAATGGAAAATCACGACGCAGAAAAGATCAGCGCCGGAATAAGGAAAATGGCCCAAATAGCACGGCGGTCAACGCCGGGTTCAAAAGCTCTCGGCCGAATAATAAAACACTGCCTCTTAAGGACAACAGTGATGAGCTATCCAACCTAAATAAAATCTTGGATAGGATATGTCAAATCCATAGTACCCCCGGGAAGCCTGCAAACCATACCCACAGAGATTGTTGGGTCTTCAAGCAGTCCGGCCGACTTAACGCCG
The DNA here is from genome assembly GCF_018294505.1 of Triticum aestivum. NCBI lineage: Eukaryota > Viridiplantae > Streptophyta > Magnoliopsida > Poales > Poaceae > Triticum > Triticum aestivum. Next base: position 54,974,606 of record NC_057810.1, on the reverse strand, counting down.
AACACAAGGGGCTCGACACACCAAGCGAAGACGACGAACCCCACAAGCAGCACACCGGAAAACAGAAGACTTTCCCACTAGAAGTCAAAACAGTGAACTCACTTCATGTGATAACAAGGAAAAATAGTGCGGCACCTGCTAAAACACGCGCAGCACGGTCCACCACAGCAGAATCCCGAAATTGGATGTTTAAACCAATTACTTTCGACCATCAGGATTACTCCAGAAGTGTTCGAAACACAGGAGGGACTGCTTTGGTATTGGATCCCATAATCAATGGATTACAATTCACACAAGTCCTAATGGATGGCGGCAGCGATATAAACTTGCTATACCAGGACACCATCCGCAGAATGGGGATAGACCCTACCAAAATTCACCGTAGCAGCACTTCCTTCAAAGGAGTGACGCCTAGCCTTTATGCCAATTGTACAGGCTCTGTACTACTAGAGGTCGTGTTCGGTTCATCCGATAACCTCCGTCGTGAAAAGCTCATTTTCCATATCGCCCCATTCAAAAGTAGCCATCAAGCACTACTGGGACGCGAAGCTTTCGCCCGCTTTAACGCAATACCGCATTACGCGTCTCTTACGCTTAAAATGCCCGGTCCACGCGGCATAATCTCATTAAAGGGTAACTCCGAGTGTTCCTCGACCACGGAAAATGTGAGACTGCCTTGACAGCCACACACTAATCCGACCTTGCTGGTCAAGGCCCCTAAAAACAGGTCATTCAGACCTCGGACACGGTTAGGCGAGTCCGGCATAAATAAACAAGGGGCTTCCCAGCCGCATACCTCTTTACAAGGGGCTGCACGTATAAACAATGAGAGCCAATAAAGCTCAACTTTATTCATCTTCCAAATCATACTTTATTTTAAATACATCTTTTGCACGATATTTTTTCCAAACTAAGTTCTTCTCTTTTACAGATGAAGCACGTGCTACACCCGTCCAGGATACAGCACAACGGAGACACAGGCGCAGACGTGCAGCAGGGACCCGTTGCAAGGATTCTTTTCAGATTAAGACCCTGCGTAAACCTTTCTTACTGTCTCTTGTTGATACACATCCCCCGGTTTCCTACCATAACCGAGGAGGAGGCTGGCGTTTTGGCATCGGCCGCGTCAGAAGTTCTCGCCCGTACCTGGACACTAGGGGCTTAGGGCATTGTTCTGCCCGGTATCATAAAGACCGAATACCTCAGGGAGTGTTCGGCGTCTCGAGTTAGGCCTTATATGCATCAGCTCCGAATCATGTCTTTGGTCAAATGTTGGGTTTGCCCGGCTCCTGTGTTTTGCTGCCTTACGTTCCGCTCCATCGGCTAACGCGGCACCAGGAGAACTACTGCGATTGTGCCCCGGTTCGGCCGGGCGAGCACCTCAGTAGAGAAAGCCGAAAACTGACTGTCATGATATAGCGAGAGACTGGTCAACCACTCGATCGACTACTGGAATGTTTAGAATTCCTCCGCTTTGACGAAGGACCGCTTCCCGGTCAGGCACATACGCGCCCCGAGTTCGGAGAGCGCGGTGCCTCTAGGGGCTATATAGTAGCCCCACCATCGAGCTCCTATGGCTAAGTGAAAGTGATAAAGCATTATAGTCCGGTTGCCTAGTTTGCTATGCTATCACCTCCTTCAAAGGACCAAGACGTTGGATTAAGTGTGAAAAAGCGCTTTTTTTTGCAAACACCCCCGCACCATGTGCGTGGGGGCTGAAGCCAAAGACTGCCATCTTTCAGGTTATACATACATATACGGCCGCACAGGAGATAGTTCAATACTTGAACGCACAAGTATAAAAAGCCGTTACATTATAAACATGATCTCACAAATCATACATGTCATTTGAACATAACATCTTTCGAGCACTGCGACTCTATTAAACGAGCGCCCTGCAGGACTTCCTCAAAATAGTGCTCGGCGGGTAATCGGCTTTTGTCCGAACCCCGGGATGCAACATCGGTGGCATCCATCTCCGCCCAGTATGTCTTAACACGGGCGAGAGCCATCCGTGCACCCTCTATGCATGCCGACCGCTTCATCGCCTCGATATGCGGCACCGCCCCAAGGAATTGCTGCAACAAGCCAAAATAACTCTCCGGCTTGGGCCTTTCTGGCCACAGATGAGCCACCACATCCGTCATGGCAAGTCCGGACAATCTATTCAGCTCAGCCCACTCAGCCAACCGATCAGTCAACGGAAGTGGACGCTCCGGACTATGGAATTGAGACCAGAAAAGCTCTTCCATTTCGTGATCCTTCTGGCTTCGGAAGTGCACGACTGCGTCCGCCGCACTCGCCGCCAAATCCAGATAAGGATCCTCCGCACCACACAATTGGCCCAACTGAGCATACTTCGGATCCGTGAACTTCCTACGCAGCAGAAAGGGCTTTCCAGCCGCAATGTCTCCGGCCTGACGCAGTTCCTCCTTCATAGCCCGCATCGCACAACGGGCATCCTTGGCTTCGGCGGCGGCCTTCTTCAGGTCCTCTTGCTCCGCTCGGCGTTCTCTTTCAAGAACCTCATAGCGGTCGGTAGCATCTTTTAATTTCACGGCCATTCCGGCCATCTCCTCCCTGCTTCGGCAGTGAGCAGCCTTTTCGGCTTTTAGCTCTTCCGCTGCCTTCGAGGCAGCCGCATCACTTTTCCTGGCTTGCTCCTTGGCTCGAGCAAGCTCTGCTCGAAGGTCTTCCACAGCAGCGGCACCATCTGCATCAAGCATACAAATTGTAAGGAACGGGCATCAGCTCCCTTACTAGGTGACCGCGGAGCAACCACCTACCTTGTGACTCGTCAAGTCGTTTATTGACCAGCGCGATGTCCGCATCCGCAACATCGAGTTGCCGCTTCAGCTCGGCAACTCCATCAGTCCGGCTGGCCACCGAACGTTCCGCCACCTGCATAGGAAAGGCGACATTCTATAACTGAGATTATGATCCTCGGCACGCTGTCGCTTTCGACAGCATACCAAGTCTCAGGGGCTACTATCTATACAGGGCGCACTCCATGTGCAAAACTGTCAAAAGGTATGTCATTTTTTGCGTACCTCAAACCCCGTCAGCAAACTTCCGACGGCCTCATGCAACCCGCTCTCGGCGGATGAGATCCTTTCAATCACCATACTCATTAATGTGCGGTGATCTTCTGAGATAGACGCCCTCTCGAGCAAATCCTGCAGCTCCACCGGCCGTACTCCAGTGGGTGCCGAACTCCCCGGCCCCGCCGGACTCGGGGAGACCCTCCGTGACGACACCTCAGGGTCGTCCGCCCCGCCCGACGGGGCGGCAGATGGAGGCGTTTCGCTCTCCATCATCTCCGGACGAAGGTCCCCCGAAGATGAGCTCTGCTGAGAAGGGCTGAGATCCGAACTACAAGGTGAAAACTTCGGTTACCCTTAGAAATAAAGTAGGGATGTCCCCTATTACAAAATTCCCCCTTTTTTACTTACGGCTCGCTGGAGGGCTGATTCCTTTGGGGAGACTGTGCGGCCGGGGCTCTTCCCGGCACAGGACCTTCCGGTGCAGATTTCTTTCCCCGCTTTGAGGCCTTGGCCTCCGGGTCTTCGGAAGCGGTCCTCTTCTCCCCCTGGAGGGAGGGATTCTCGATTCCCCCCTTACTGAAAGCCTCCTTGGCAGAGGTGGTAGTTTCCCTGTGCCCCCCTTCGCCCTCCTCCGAAGGTGCAACCTCCAACATTTTGATTAACACGGGATCCGGCGTGGTCTCAGGGAGGGGGGCCGGACACCGTATCAGTTTTGCTTGCGCTATCCACTCCTGTCCAAGGGATAGCTGGTTAAAAGGCAAACCCATGATAAATAAATGGACAATGTGTCCGGACACAGGGCTACTTACTTGAGTATCCGGGCGATTGCAGCTTAGGCCAGCGTCCTCGGTCAAGTCCGGACGCATCTCTTGTGATCCGAAGAACAGTTTGTACATCTCCACGGGTGTCAAACCCATGAAGTGTTGGAGAGCTCGTGGTCCCTCCGGATTAAATTCCCACAGGCGGAGGGGGCGACGTTTGCAGGGCAGAAGGCGCCGAATCAGCATAACCTGTGCCACTACGACCAGATTGATCTCCCTTTCTTGGAGGTCTCGAATCCGGCCCTGCAACAGGGGTACGTCTTTGGACGGCCCCCAGTCAAGCCCTTTGTTGACCCATGACGTCAGCCGTTGTGGAGGGCCCGGGCGAAAGGCGGGCGGCGGCCTCTGCCTGCTGCCCCTGGGAGCGGTGATATAGAACCACTCCTGTTGCCACAAGCCGAGCTCCTCCTGAAAAGAGCCCTCGGGCCATGGAGCATCGGCCCTCTTGCTTATAACCGCCCCGCCGCACTCTGCCTGACGCCCCTCAATCATCTTCGGCTCCACGTTGAAGGTTTTGAGCCACAAGCCGAAGTGAGGGGTAGTGCGGAGGAAGGCTTCGCAGACGACAATGAATGATGAGATGTGGAGGATGGACTCCGGAGCCAAGTCATGGAATTCCAGCCCATAGTAAAACATGAGCCCCCTCACGAAGGGATCCATCGGGAAGCCTAAACCCCGACGGAGGTGAGACACGAACACGACACTCTCGCCGGGCTCGGGAGTAGGAATAACTTGCCCTTGGGCAGGCAACCTATGCGAAATCTCGTAGGTTAAGTACCTGGCGTCTCTCAGCTTTAGCACGTCCTCTTCCGTGACGGAGGAGGGCATCCACCGGCCTCGTAGGTCGGAGCCGGACATTGTCGAAGGTCGAAAGTACCCGAATCTGGAGCCCTGGGTGTTGGAACTCGGGGCGAGGGGCGGATTCGATTGAGGATTGAAGAAAAAGAACGGGCCTTGGTCTCATTATAAAGAGGGAGAATACCAAGAGCCGTCCCCGTGACCGTTTGGAACCCGCCTTCGATGGAGGGGGCATGGCAACGGGCGCGGTTGGGTTACCCACGTCTGTATTGATGAGAATCCCGGAATAAGGGGAACACGATCTCTGCTTCGACAAGATGTGCCAAGGAAATCGCCTCGCTAAACGCGTGGAGGTGGTATAATAAAAACGATTCGAGTAAAGGCTTGGTTGTGGTGTGACGTCACGCCACGAAATACGTCAGCAGATTGAACTTGTGTAAATATTATTCTCTCTACGGTGGTATGTGGAATTTATTTTGCAGAGCCGGACACTATCCTGGTGTTCACAATCTTCTATAAATTATTCGGAGGAGGAACCCGCCTTGCAATGCCGAAGACAATATGCGCGCCGGACTCGTCGTCATTGAAGCCTGGTTCAGGGGCTACTGAGGGAGTCCTGGACTAGGGGGTGTCCGGATAGCCGAACTATCATCATCGGCCGGACTCCAAGACTATGAAGATACAAGATTGAAGACTTCGTCCCGTGTCCGGATGGGACTTTCCTTGGCGTGGAAGGCAAGCTTGGCGATACGGATATGTAGATCTCCTACCATTGTAACCGACTCTGTGTAACCCTAGCCCTCTCCGGTGTCTATATAAACCGGATGGCTTTAGTCCATAGGACGAACAACAATCATACCATAGGCTAGCTTCTAGGGTTTAGCCTCCTTGATCTCGTGGTAGATCTACTCTTGTAATACCCACATCATCAATATCAATCAAGCAGGACGTAGGGTTTTACCTCCATCAAGAGGGCCCGAACCTGGATAAAACATCGTGTCCCTTGTCTCCTATTACCATCCGCCTAGACGCACAGTTCGGGACCCCTACCCGAGATCTGCCGGTTTTGACACCGACAATCATACATACATCTTCATATATATATATATATATATATGTATATATATATATATATACATATACATATAACATCCATATATACATACATCAATGAACAAAAAAAATCATACATCAATGCACCACAGAGAGCAAGCCAGCCTGGGTGGCGGCGGCGCACGGGAGAGGGCGGCAAGCAGAGCGGGCAAGGGCAATGGTGCGGGGGAAGGGAGGGCTCACTGGGCGATGACGGCGAGGTCGGGGCAGAGGGCGACGATGGCGAGGTCGGGGCAGAGGACGGCGTCGGCGACGAGCGCGGGCGACGGGGTCGGGGCGGCGCAGGTCGGCGTCGGGGCGGCGCGGGACGACGTTGGAGGCAGGGCGACGATGGCGGCGGGCGTGGGTGACGGGGCAGAGGACGGCAGCGACGGGTGCGACGGGAGATGAGGAACTGAAACGAAAATTTCGCAAGCGCTGTTTATATAGACGAAGAATTGGTCCCGGTTTGTCGCTAGAACTGGGACAAATGCCCCCCCCTTTAGTCCCGGTTGGCATTACCAACCAGGACCAATGATCTCTTTTCAGCAGCCCAAAGGGTAGGAAGCAGAGGCCTTTGATCCCGGTTGGTGGCACCAACCGGGACCAAAAGGGTGCATTGGTACCGGTTCGTAGCACCAACAGGGACTAATTCACCCCTTTAGTCCTGGTTGGCACCACCAACCGGGACCAAAGTTCGTGCTGCCCGTGGCCAAAACTTTAGTCTCACCTCGCTAGTTGAGAGGGCGAGCAGTGGTTTATAAGCCCCATTGTCGCACCCCTCTCGAGCTCCTCTCGATTGCAGCCTTACGGGCCTAATTCTCACTGCTATGCCTGTTGGGCCTACTGGGCCTTCTGCGGGCCTGAATCCTGATCCATGGTAGGGTTTCTAGTCGTATTCAGGCCGTAGTGGCCTAGTAGGTGGCATTTCCCCCCCAATTTTTTTTGTTTTTTGCATTATTTATTTTACATTATTAAAGTTTATTTTTTCTCTACTTATTTATTAAAGTTTTTTCTGTTTCTAATTATTTATTTTATTCTGTTTCTACTTATTTATTTTCTTGTCTTTTTTTGCTTTTTTATTTATTTTATGAAATTTCTTTTTGCTTTTAATGTTTTACAAACAAAAGCCCTCTCCCCTGGCTGGACTGGTATCGTTTGTGGCCTGGCCCAGCCTGAAAGACATCGCTTTGGTATCGGTTCAGGCCACAAACCGGTACCGATGGTGGTGGGCCAGGAGCGGGGCCCATTGGTCCCGGTTCTTGTCGCCAACCGGGACCAAAGGGGCCAAACGAACCGGGACCAATGGCCCCACGAGGCTCGGCAGGCCCCTGGCCTCACGAACTGGGACAAATGGGCCCATGGGTACCGGTTCGTGAGCGGACCGGGACTAATGAGCTTATCTGGCCCGGACGTATGCCCTGTTTTCTACTAGTTTACGTTACTAGAGCGATAGCAAGTTTTATGTGGGAGAGGCCACTACTATCATGTCATCCCTTACTTGGAATTTTATGCACTTATGATTGTAACTATTAGCAAGCATCCACAACTATTAATGTTCATTAAGGTAAAACTCAACCATAACATTAAGATATATTGGTCCCCCCTTCAATACATAGCCCTATCAACATACAACTAGCCCTATGGTGTGATCCACATGCGCGCTCATATGATGGTCACCAAAGGACATCAACATAACCACAACAAATTAAACCAATCATAGCAATTCACCAATCACCGAAAGGATAACAAAAATCTACTCAGACATCATAGGCCGGTAACACATCATTGGATAATAATATGAAGCATAAAGCACCATGTTCAAGTAAAGGGTACAGTGGGGTGCGGGAGAGTGGACCACTGAATATAGATGGGGGAAGGTGATGAAGATGTTGGGGAAGATGACGGAGGTGTTGGTGTAGATCGCTGTCACACGATGATTGCCGCGGCGGCGTTTCGACGCCACCGGGAGAGAGGGGGAGAGTGCCCCCCTCCTTTTTATTCTTCCTTGGCCTCCCCCCTAGATGGGAGGAGGGTTTCCCCTCTAGTCCATGGCCTCCATGGTCCACTTTAGAATTTGATATCTCTCTCTATTTCTTTCTGTTTCTGCGTTCTTCGATTCTGGCCTTTCGTTGTTTCTTAAATTTCGTAAGTTTTATCGCGTTTGGACTCCGTTTGATATGGATATTTTGCGAAACAAAAAACATGCAACAAACATGAACTCACACTGGGCACTGGATCAATATGTTAGTCCCAAAAATAATATAAAAAGTTGCCAAAAGTATATGAAATTTGTAGAATATTTACATGAAACAATAAAAAATTATAGATACGACGGATACGTATCAAGGCCTCAACAAGTGCATGACACATAGTGCCGCCATCTTCCGATCCAGAAAGAACCGGATCGAGGATTTACCCTGGAACATTCGATAAGGAACACAACATTGCCCTCGACGATGCTTGTACGAAGGTTATGGCGCTCACAAACGTCATCTTCATCGGGCCGACCAAGATCAAGCCCAAGCTTACGCTGACAGCCGCACTGTTTATATCCGAGACCAGCTGGACACCGTCCCCTATCACCATCACACCACACCAGAGGCCCTCTTTGGAGTCCCGCCTCCACCACATCTCCATTGCCAAGCTCGTCGGACCCAGATCGTGAGATGAAGTAGGGCGTCACCAACACGCGTCCTGGCCAGCACTGCCAGAGCTATTCGCGTCCGGCGCCATGCCCCATGGACGAGGAATGCCAGGCGTCGCCACGAAAAGGACGCGGGCCCAAGGCCTAGATCCTGCACTCCCCCACGCCGCCGAGCGGCCACCACCGAGCGCTGCCGAGCGGCCACCACCGAGCGCCGCTCAGGGAAGGCCTGTCGTTGGTTAGGGACGCCACCCCAACGAGCGGTAGTACCACCAGACCGTCGCCCCATGCGGGACCATGGTGCACCACCGGCCGTCGTGATACCTGCGCAGGACACAAGCTGACTAAGGAGGATGCCCCGCCGCTACCTTCCCTCGGGTACATGCGTCTTTGCCTGTGTCCCCTCCGACGGCGATGAAGCATGGGAGGGGGAGGCCTGATGGCGCGGCTAGGGTTTTCCCCGTGTCGCTAGAGGAGGATGAATAAAGAATTTTGTGCATGGATTCATTCATTGTGAGTGAGAAGAAGCACATAGATGAATTGGATACGAAATTCTAAACAGTAACTAGCATCGGTGATGGGAAAGTTTACATGTGCCTTCGTACCAAAAGGGTTACTACTAGTAGTATGTCCAGTTTGATGTGGCGTCTTTGGCAGCCTGCATGAGACCTAATCATATCCGTGTAGTTTAAAATTAAAGCGTTTGGTAGGCTGGAGTACACCGGAATCTTGGCCCGCACGAAAGTTAAAATCACTCCCGAGTTATACCTGCTAGGAATGATTGAATCAGCTGCTTCTAGCCAGCCAGGCTGAGTCAGCCATGTTGAGCGCATGTGGTGGGTCCGGTTGCACAAGAGAATGCAGAGAGGATGTGGACAGTGGATCCGGCTTGCCTGCTCCCTTTCCATGCTCTCATCCATACTCCCACTTCATCCTACGGCTGTTTTTTTTTTCTTTTTTTTTCTAATCTAATCATCCCCCTGATTTTATGGGGGTGGGGCCGGACGTTATTTTGTTCCAATCAAATCAAGCCACATACGCGGGAGTACGGATGGGTACACGCGGGGGAGCAGGCAAGTCTCGTCCGTGGACAGTGTATTTGGTTTGTTCTCTTACCTCCTTTAATTTCCTTTCCTAATTTATTTTTTTGGTCCCATAAAATTTTCATAATTGTGCTTCGATTTGAGATAAGCTCTACACGAAAAGGTTGCTCATCGATTTTATGGTTCCATTCAGGCAATCGGTTTTCTAGTTTTGTCGATCGTAAATGCTCAATTTCATGTTGATGTTTGGATCTATTTTGGATGGATTTTGAGAAGTTCCTCACACACAATCAACCGTTCGACATTTCCAATTACCCGTAGTTTCATCTCGACGTTTCACACAACTCTCGTGTTGTACATTCTCCGTTTCAACGTGCGTAGACAAGTAGATCTATGAGTGAAAAGTGACTAAGTGTTGCAGAAACAGGTTTTACAGATTGATGCTATCATTTTGGATCAAACGCAGTTCAAAAAAGGGAGAAAATTATGAAACCCTAAGTTGTGACAGTGGAGCATTCATGGATTCAAATGGGAACTCTTGCAAAAGGGGAGGCCTTCAAATATAAAAAATGAGTGCTAAGATCAGTACCGCGCACGATAATCATTAGGCCTTGCATCAACAAACTACAAGACAGGGGAAGCAAGGAAGAATGGCGAACACTGATGAACACCGATGAATACAGAAACCCTAATGACAGATCTAGGGTGGAAGGAAAGAATACTTACCGGTGTCACGGGAACAGCGGAGAGGCACCATAATTCTCTTGTAAGCTCAGGGTGATGCGGAGGCCGGAGTTGAGGTCGAGGATGAAGACTTGGCGGCAGCGGCTGAGCTTGAATGCTAGGTCGTCGTGAGGAGGAAGAAGAAGTAAAGAGGCACGAGGGTGAAAAGTAAAAATGACCCTCGGCTTTATTTATAAGGCGAAGGGATAAGCGACCGGCACAAGAATCGAGGAGCCCAAAAAATGGATATGTGACAAAGTTGTCGCCTCGATTTTTGGAGGCTCATTAATAAAGGGGAGGTATGTATGATTTTTTAATAAACAGGTGACGTCATGGCGATTTACTGTAATATTAGAAGATGACGTCATGGCGGATTACAAGGCTTACGCGAAGGTGTTGAAGAAGGAATTTTCCTAAGTGTTGAAGATTGACATGAACATGTTCAAATCAATTTGGGGCCTAATGTTGGGGATATAACTGGTGGGTATAAACCGCCCAGGAGGGGCCGGTTTATGCTCAGAGAGGTTACTAATATTGAAGCCCATGAAGTTATAGAAGACGGCGACTCATGAAGGAAACGCAACAAGAGAGCCCAAGGCCCAGAGGCGGGTTAGGGCCCATAGACATAAACCGCCATAGGCGTGTAACTTGTAATGTAAGGAAGGAAAGAGTAGACACCGAGCCGGACACGTCTATGAACCGGCCTCGGGATTCTGTGGACCGACGGGCATCAATCTATGTATATAAAGGGACGACCCGACGGCGGTTTAGGGACAAGAAACAACAACTCGAGAGCTAGGCAAAGCGGATTTGCTCTCTGGTTATCGAAACCCCGTCAATTCCATCACAACTGGATCGTAGGCTTTTCCTTCACCGCAAGGGGCCGAACTAGTATAAACTCCCCGGGTCCTTTGTCCGGTTTAACCCTTCTAAGCTAATCTCGTTGCGATGGATCCACGACTAAGTCCTCACACTAGCACATCTGACGTGACAATTCCACGACTAGTATGGATAGTTGAGATTCGTAGGATGACATGGCTGTATGTTCAAAACATCAAGGCGACCATGCTGATACATCAGATGAGGCACACAATCATTCGGGATTATCTGTTGAAAAATATAGTAATAACTTCGTAGTTAGCAATGATGTACTAGTTTTAGAAGTATGCAAAAGATGCACGGATATCGTAATAGTAAAAAATCTTACTAGGGTTTCTCCATGGTAGTTACCGTAGTTCAACACTAGTGACACGTATTGACCATAATGTTGAGGAGTTTTATTAAACCAACTAGTTCAACTACTAAGCATTTACTAATAACCTAAAATGCACTAAATCAACTAACCTTAAATGTAACTTTTGCAACACAATTTTTTTCTAAATATGCACATATATATATATGTATGAACATATACCTAAATTGACAAAAAAATCTATGAATAAAAAAAAATCATACATCAATGCGTATATATCCATGGATCATACATACATCTGCATATATATATACATATACATATAACATCCATATATACATACATCAATGAACTAAAAAAATCATACATCAATACACCACCGAGAGCAAGCCGGCCTGGGCGGCGGCGGCGGCGCGCGGGAGAGGGCGGCAAGCAGAGCAGGCAGGGGCAGTGGTGCGGGGGAAGGGAGGGCTCACTGGGCGATGACGGCGAGGTCGGGGCAGAGGGCGACGACGGCGAGGTCGGGGCAGAGGACGGCGTCGGCGACGGGCGCGGGCGACGGGGTCGGGGCGGCGCGGGTCGGCGTCGGGGCGGCGCGGGACGACGTCGGAGGCAGGGCGACGATGGCGGCGGGCGCGGGCGATGGGGCAGAGGACGGCAGCGACGGGCGCGGCGGGAGATGAGGAACTGAACGAAAATTTCGCAAGCGCTGTTTATATAGACGAAGAATTGGTCCCGATTGGTCGCTAGAACTGGGACAAATGCCCCCCCTTTAGTCCCAGTTGGCATTACCAACCAGGACCAATGATCTCTTTTTAGCAGCCCAAAGGGCAGGAAGCAGAGGCATTTGATCCCGGTTGGTGGCACCAACCGGGATCAAAGGGGTGCATTGGTACCGGTTCGTAGCACCAACAGGGACCAATTCACCCCTTTAGTCCTGGTTGGCACCACCAACCGGGACCAAAGTTCGTGCTGCCCGTGGCCAAAACTTTAGTCCCACCTCGCTAGTTGAGAGGGCGAGCAGTGGTTTATAAGCCCCACTGTCGCACCCCTCTCGAGCTCCTCTCGATTGCAGGCTTACGGGCCTAATTCTCATTGCTATGCCTGTTGGGCCTACTGGGCCTTCTACGGGCCTGAATCCTGATTCATGGTAGGGTTTCTAGTCGTATTCAGGCCGTAGTGGCCTAGTAGGTGGCATTTTCCCCCCAGTTTTTTGTTTTTGCATTATTTATTTTACATTATTAAAGTTTATTTTTTCTCTACTTATTTATTAAAGTTTTTTCTGTTTCTAATTATTTATTTTATTCTGTTTGTACTTATTTATTTTCTTGTCTTTTTTTGCTTTTTTTATTTATTTTATGAAAATTCTTTTTGCTTTTAATGTTTTACACACAAAAGCCCTCTCCCCTGGCTGGATTGGTACCGATTTGTGGCCTGGCCAATCCTGAAAGACAGCGCTTTGGTATCGTTTCAGGCCACAAACCGGTACCCATGGTGGTAGGCCAGGAGCGGGGCCCATTGGTCCCGGTTCTTGTCGCCAACCGGAACCAAAGGGGCCAGACGAACCGGGACCAATGGCCCCACGAGGCTCGGCAGGCCCCTGGCCTCACGAACTGGGACAAATGGGCCCATGGGTACCGGTTCGTGAGCGGACCGGGACTAATGAGCTTATCTGGCCCGGACGTATGCCCTGTTTTCTAGTAGTTTACGTTACTAGATCGATAGCAAGTTTTATGTGGGAGAGGCCATTGCTATTATGTCATCCCTTACTTGGAATTTTATGCACTTATGATTGTAACTATTAGCAAGCATCCACAACTACTAACGTTCATTAAGGTAAAACTCAACCATAACATTAAGATATATTGGTCCCCCCCTTCAATCCCGTATGCAACAATTTCTATGCTCGGCTGAAGCTGCTATCACCCTTGCCCTCCAATACATAGCCCTATCAACATATAACTAGCCCTATGATGTGATCCACACGCGCGCTCATATGATGGTCACCAAAGGACATCAACATAACCACAGCAAATTAAACCAATCATAGCAATTCACCAATCACCGAAAGGATAACAAAAATCTACTCAGACATCATAGGCCGGTAACACATCATTAGATAATAATATGAAGCATAAAGCACCATGTTCAAGTAAAGGGTACAGTGGGGTGCGGGAGAGTGGACCACTGAATATAGATGGGGGAAGGTGATGAAGATGTTGGGGAAGATGACGGAGGTGTTGGTGTAGATCGCCGTCACATGATGATTGCCGCGGCGGCGTTTCGACGCCACCGGGAGAGAGGGGGAGAGTGCCCCCCTCCTTTTTATTCTTCCTTGGCCTCCCCCCTAGATGGGAGGAGGGTTTCCCCTCTAGTCCATGGCCTCCATGGTTCACTTTAGAATTTGATATCTCTCTCTATTTCTTTCTGTTTCTGCGTTCTTCGATCCTGGCCTTTCGTCGTTTCTTAAATTCCGTAAGTTTTATCGCGTTTGGACTCCGTTTGATATGGATATTTTGCGAAACAAAAAACATGCAACAAACATGAACTCACACTGGGCACTGGATCAATATGTTAGTCCCAAAAATAATATAAAAAGTTGCCAAAAGTATATGAAATTTGTAGAATATTTACATAAAACAATAAAAAATTATAGATACGACGGATACGTATCAAGGCCTCAACAAGTGCATGACACATAGTGCCGCCATCTTCCGATCCAGAAACAACCGGATCGAGGATTTACCCTGGAACATTCGATAAGGAACACAACATTGCCCTCGACGATGCTTGCACGAAGGTTATGGCGCTCACAAACGTCATCTTCATCGGGCCGACCAAGATCAAGCCCAAGCTTACGCTGACAGCCGCACTGTTTATATCCGAGACCAGCTGGACACCGTCCCCTATCACCATCACACACCACCAGAGGCCCTCTTTGGAGTCCCGCCTCCACCACATCTCCATTGCCTCGCTCGTCGGACCCAGATCGTGAGATGAAGTAGGGCGTCACCAACATGCGTCCTGGCCAACACTGCCAGAGCTAGTCGCGTCCAGCGCCATGCCCCATGGACGAGGAATGCCAGGCGTCGCCACGAAAAGGACGCGGGCCCAAGGCCTAGATCCTGCACTCCCCCACGCCGCCGAGCGGCCACCACCGAGCGCTGCCGAGCGGCCACCAACGAGCGCCGCTCAGGGAAGGCCTGTCGTTGGTTAGGGACGCCACCCCAACGAGCGGTAGTACCACCAGACCGTCGCCCCGTGCGGGACCATGGTGCACCACCGGCCGTCGTGATACCTGCGCAGGACACAAGCTGACTAAGGAGGATGCCCCGCCGCTACCTTCCCTCGGGTACATGCGTCTTTGCCTGTGTCCCCTCCGACGGCGATGAAGCATGGGAGGGGGAGGCCTGGTGGCGCGGCTAGGGTTTCCCCCCGTGTCGCTAGAGGAGGATGAATAAAGAATTTTGTGCATGGATTCATTCATTGTGAGTGAGAAGAAGCACATAGATGAATTGGATACGAAATTCTAAACAGTAACTAGCATCGGTGATGGGAAAGTTTACATGTGCCTTCGTACCAAAAGGGTTACTACTAGTAGTATGTCCAGTTTGATGTGGCGTCTTTGGCAGCCTGCATGAGACCTAATCATATCCGTGTAGTTTAAAATTAAAGCGTTTGGTAGGCTGGAGTACACCGGAATCTTGGCCCGCACGAAAGTTAAAATCACTCCCGAGTTATACCTGCTAGGAATGATTGAATCAGCTGCTTCTAGCCAGCCAGGCTGAGTCGGCCATGTCGAGCGCATGTGGTGGGTCCGGTTGCACAAGAGAATGCGGAGAGGATGTGGACAGTGGATCCGGCTTGCCTGCTCCCTTTCCATGCTCTCATCCGTACTCCCACTTCATCCTACGGCTGTCTTTTTTCTTTTCTTTTTCTAATCTAATCATCTCCCCCCTGATTTTAAGGGGGTGGGGCCGGACGTTATTTTGTTCCAATCAAATCAAGCCACGTACGCGGAAATACGGATGGGCACACGCAGGGGGAGCAGGCAAGTCTCGTCCGTGGACAGTGTACTTGGTTTGTTCTCTTACCTCCTTTAATTTCCTTTCCTAATTTATTTTTTTGGTCCCATAAAATTTTCATAACTGTGCTTCGATTTGAGATAAGCTCTACACGAAAAGGTTGCTCATCGATTTTATGGTTCCATTCAGGCAATCGGTTTTCTAGTTTTGTCGATCGTAAATGCTCAATTTCATGTTGATGTTTGGATCTATTTTGGATGGATTTTGAGAAGTTCCTCACACACAATCAACCGTTCGACATTTCCAATTACCCGTAGTTTCATCTCGACGTTTCACACAACTCTCGTGTTGTACATTCTCCGTTTCAACGTGAGTAGACAAGTAGATCTACATCTTAGTGGACTGTACAAGTGCATATGTGTTATGTGTTTAGTGACACAGTAATCTCCTTCAGCTACTACAATCTAATTTACATAACGGTGTTTCGATTCGAAATAAGCTCTACATGAAAAAGATGTACATCGACATTGTGGTTCCATTCATGCAGTCGGTTTGTAGTTTTGTTGACCGTAATATTTAACTTCATGTTCATGTTTGGAGCTATTTTGAACGAATTTTATAAAACTCGCCGCGCACGATCGGCCGTCTGGAATTTCCATTGGTGAGTACCTTCATCTCATTGTTTCAGATGACTTCCATGTTATACGTTTTCTGTTATGACATCGCACACACACTGCACTTCTCCTCCCCATCGTTTGCCTCAACGTTCTCCTCATCGTCCCTCCTCGCAGACTTTCCTTGCGGTGACAACACTAGCAACTGGTTCATCATGTCACCTGCGACTTCGTGCTCATCGCGTCGGACACTGCATCGCGGGCTCGCGGCCACCAACTGCCGTAGGTGCCAAGGCACTCTAGTGTAACTCAGTGTGTATATGTAGCTGTTAACTCTTAATCATGTCCATTGTATGTAACGAAACGTCGCATAATTGCATCAACCCAACCAATGTAGGCCACCAAATGCCAGGCAAAATTGCTACCCTAATGCAGCCAGTCTATATGTTGGCTACCAAATAACATGCAACATGATTTTTAGCCTAGATGTGCTTAGCCAGGCCCAACCGAGTCACAGATGCAAGCAGGCACAAAACGGTGCAGGTAACCAAATACGCCCATGATGCATCAACAAAGCAGTGCTCGTCAACTAATGACACATTTGATAGCCTGCATCATCCCTAAACGGGCTCACTGGGTGCAAGAAAAAATATCTTTGGTAGCATACACGGAGGCTTGACTCACTTGCATGAACCTTAATGTAGTCCAGAGCCTGGCTTGCTAGGAACGCTCAAATCAGCCGTTTCCTAGCGAGCCGGGCTGAGTTGAGCTCAAAAGTGGAGCGCAACGTATGAGGCGTTGCAGGGGAAATCGACGCGAGATTGCGGGAGACAGAAATTGATCCGCGCGGAATGGCACGAAATCTAGCATCACCCCTCCCCCCTCAGAATGATGAACTATATATTAGTTCTATGCACTAGTATTATATTTGAAAATGTTGAACTATGATATGTATTGAAGTTCATCTTTAGTTTGTTTAGTTTCTTCGGATATGGTGTCAAAGTTTTGTTAAACTTTTAAAATTATTATTATGCATATTATATTTGATTGCCTCATATTAATTTTTTTACAAATTAAGGGGTAGCATGACCACCTCAATTAAAAAGGGTAATCGTAACCCCAATCCACCACTCATCCTTCGAACCAAAAAGTTCTATGGCTATCCCCAACCATAATTCACCCTTCGAACCAAACAAAACATCGACTAACCTCATACATCAACCAAAAATAAAAGGGCTATCCCCAGCCAACTGGTTGGGGATACCCATAACTATCCTAGCATGTCCCTGTAACCAAACACATCCAAAGGCGAGAAGCAGGTCCTGCTACAGGAGATTGAAGTCGCTGCCTTTGCTGCGTCCGTAGAATTGAGTCATCGCCGCTGACCAGGGCAAGAACTGTGGCTAGGTTTGTCCTAGAGCTAGAGGTGAGCGAGGTCCACATGATGATGTCATGTTCTTGGCACTTCTCCTATCTCAACCTAGTGATGCTCTTCCTTATTTTTTTCATGCGTGACTATAAGGCTACTCTCTAATGTTGGATCCGTTGCTCTTCTTCTATTAGCCTCTTCTACCTTCGATTTTGGAGGCCCTCTCTTGCGGTATTTGGCTTGGGTGGAAGGATGGAGATCTAGGTGTCATTGAGTCGTTGTCTCATCGTCCATTGTCTTCCCAGGATTGTTCGCATCTGGTTTGAGTTTGCAAGGACGATGTTTCATTCACCATGTGCATACTTCGCGGCAATGTTGCTCCTTTTGGCAAACCAAGACTTTTTAATCTCATCTTCTCATTTTCTTGGTTCTTGTGCTTTTCTTTGGTAGCGTTTGCTAATGTTAACCCCTGGTCTTCGCGGTGCCAACGAGGGCTCTGCTTGCTAATGACAGATTGGATTTTGTTCAACCAAGGTGTCGTCCGATGACTACCCTGATGCTCACATAGTGTGCAGATCTAGATGAAACCTATGTTTTGTGCGACTTGACATGTATCCTACCCTTTGACGGTGGATTGGTCTCGTGTTCCCGATTGCCTTTCTTGTAAAAAATTCTTTCCTATGGGCTGTATCTGCAAATGGAGCTGTGTGCCTTTTCCTGTACTAATGTGGTTTACCGTGGAGTTTTTTTTTTTTTTTTTTTTTTTTTGCAAAACAGGGACCAAACCGCCCTCACAGTTTGCAAAGAAATAGTCCTCCTCCCCCCTTTTTGCATCCCGCACCCTCCACACGTTTCCTCTCCACACCCTCGCGAGTCCGCGGAATTGCCAAGCAAGTCCTCCGAGTTTCTCCCGCCGCCATGGAACCGTCCGGTTCAGGAGCCGCAGAACCGGTCGAGGACGACCACAACCAAGAACCGGCCCACGGGGGCTCCAACTGCAGCGCCTCCTCCAATGGGGATGGGGCCCCGAGCGCCGCTGCGCCGCCACCTCCCGCCGCGACGCCCCTCGACCAGGCCGGAGGCTCCTCCGCCCCCTCCCTCGACTATGGCACCTTCGGACCGTGGCTGACGTGGAACGACGTCCCCGTGGTGTCGCCGGCGAGGGAGGATCCCGACGCGGCGGCGGCGGGGCCGTCCGGCTCCGGGCTGGCGTTCGACCAGCGGCTGGCGATCGAGCAGGCGGCCGCCGACGTGGCGAACGCGCTGTGGGGACGGCAGGTGGTGACCCTTGCGATGCTGCGACGTTCTCGTGGCGCTTCTCTGTATTCCCCTGCGATGTTCAACTCGTGGCGCGCGGAAGAGGCGCTCGAGCGGAAGGAACAGGTATGGCAATGAATCTGGCACTTCTTAGCATCCGTGTGCCCATCTTTCTGTTCGGGACGTGGAATTGGAACTGTGATCTCTAAGCCTGACGAAATCTTGGGGATGATTTAGTTTAGAGTAGTAGAAATGGAATCTTGGGGACAGTTTGAAGATTAGGTGTTTTCCAGGCCTGCTAATTGATTATCTTGTTCTTGTTCAGTGCTGATTGATTATCTTGTTCTTGTTCAGTGCTAATTGATTCTTCCATTCGGTAGGGTAGCATGTTTTGCACTTTTGCTGCAAGTGAAAAATGTGGGGATCATGTCTTGGCAGTGGTTGCTGACTGTCACATTTTGGCAATATATCTTGATGCCAAAATGTATCAGTTTCCAGTGTAGATGAATGGCGTTATAGGGGAAGTTAACCTGAAGGTTTGCTCGGGATTACTTAACTTGACGTACATTATCTGACTCTTGGTTAGAGCGTCATGTGGCATCCTTAGAATATAGGGGGAATCTTGGGCAAATGTGGGCAGCAGTACACAGGTCCTTGTTGCTCGTGAGTCTTTCCACAATCTGGCATCTTATTCTGAAGCAAATGGCTATCTTGTTGAAACTGTTATCTGTAAAATGTCCTGATTACTGCAATATTTTGGTAACAGAGCCTCAAGTCGAATGTATGAGCTTCCTTTATTTGTAAACGGATGCTGTTCTCAGAAACTTTAATCTAGGCATTAGTTCAAGACTGCATAAATGAATATAATAATTCCTGTAAATCAGTTGCTATTGACATGCAAAATCGACAACCACTTTAGGATTTAGTCGAGAAGTTTCGCCATTTGGGCGATTGGTGCCTGGAACTGATTCAGAAGCCTCAGAATAATTTCATGTAAATAGTTGCAAAAAATAAAGAAGCTTTGGACACACGTTTTGTGGTCTTGCTATGTATCATTGTTTTTTTTCTTGTTTCGAAATACCCGATCTTCTTGTTGATTCTGTTTAATTGTAAGACTGGCAGGATGTTTGGTCTTTATCTTCGTTTTCTTCATTTCCTGTCAAATAGATTCGTAGAAGAGAAAGGGCAATATGTTCGGAACATGTGAAGCACCAGGTTTGTCTCCATTTTGTCTAATGTAATGTTCAAAATGGAAGTGCAAAAAATCAGGATCAAAGCCCTATATCACAAGATACTGTGATGAGTGGTTCATGTACAATCAACTGTTCAGAAAGATTATGTTCTCTTTTATAAATACTAAATTGTATGTTCACTCTTGGTTGTGATAGTCTGATGGGACCTGAATCATACTTGTACTGTTGTTGAGTTTATCATGTGTTAATAGATATCTTCTTGTTTTGTTACAGAACAACAACCGATCAGTATCAATGATGGGATTATATACTAGTGGTTTCAAACATTTCCAGAGAACATGGAAACCTGAATATTTGAATGAAAACAAAATTTCCATCACATTTTTAGATATGTTGTTTCCATGTTCAACTCAGCGTAATTTGAATTCTCATATTTGTGTGTTCGTTGCAGACACATCCCATCACTGAAGTCAAAAGGCATCATAAGCTTGCTTCTGATGAGGCGAACCATCTTGATGCCTATTCGGAATGTAGATCGGTGATTGGAGATGGGGAGTGTTTCTACAGGAGTTTCATATTTTCGTACCTTGTAATCATCTTCCCCTCTTTTCCTTATCATAGGATGTAGGTTTAGTTATTTAACTTTCTCTATTTTCGCGAATGTACAACAGGAGCAAGTTATTGATAGGCAGGACACACATGAGGAACACCGTCTCCTTGAAGCTGTTGATATGGTGAATCTGCACTTTGCAGCTCTTCGATGGAACGAGTCTGAGTTTCGATGGAACGAGTCTGAGTTTTCCAGGAGCAGCAGAGTAAGTTCTCGCCTTGTCCATAACTGTTATGTCTTGGGTAAACAGGCTTGCAAGGGATGATGATTCTATTCAGGTTACAGTACACTTCAAGCAGCATCTCTGCATCTGGCATCTCACTATCTTTGTCACTTGCAGGAGATGCACAATTGCTTAACAGTAGTTGGATGCGGTCACAGTTTTATACACTGTTGGCAATAACTGAATTGAAGTTTATTGTAAAGTTAACAGCCCGATGGTACCAATGGGCTTAAGAAAATTTACTTGTAAAGGAACAACGGCAGTATAATGAGGAAATGACATAATTTTATGCTTGTTTGAGCACTGTAACAGTGCGTACCTACTGATATTTATTGGATAGGCACCACACTGTTCTGTTACTATGCTATAGTATATGCTTAATGACTGAAGCTTCTCAGGCGAGTTGTCTTAGCTGTGTTCTTTTATATCTTGCTATTGATCAGTATTCTGTATGTATCATTGTAACCTATGATATGTGATTATCAACTGTGAATTATTGAGTCGCTGGTTCTTTCAGGCATTTAGGAATCTGATCGAGAAAGTAATGAGATGGAAGAGTCATGGCAGGTGGAAGAGCATGGAATCAACTAGCAGGTTTTTGACTCCCTTGGTTTTCTGCAATTCCATCATAGTATTGTGGGTCCATCTCACTGACATAATATGTGCCATTTTTAGCTACCGTAGAGAGGAACTTCTCGAGTTCTTCAGCGAGTACGATACGACGCAAGACAGTGAGAAAAACACCCTTGGAAGTCATATTTCCTTTTGTTCTCATGTAATTCATGTTTCTGACTCATTTTCTTGGATAGTTTTTATTTTCCTCAGATTAGTAGTAGCTGTCGAGATATGCTGGCACGACGAGGTGTATGAACCGCTTATACCAGGGCTCAGTGGAAATTACAATCTTCTAGATGTGAGTGACGCATATCCTCCCGTACATTACCTCATGCTGATTTCCAATGCATCCATTCTTGGATACATGACACTCAACTTACCTAACCTCCTGTTGTTGTTGTACGAACAGTGGTGCTTTCAGCGCGTCACTCCAGCTCGTCGGTTCACGGATCATGTTATGATGGTGGCCTTGGCCAGAGCGCTTGAGATACCCCTCAGAGTGGAGCGAGTCCGAGGAGGATATGATCCAGATATCCACACTGTCCCTGGAGTTCCCCGTCCGAGAGTGACCCTGCTGTACTCGGCAAACCACTACGAAATCATCTACCCGCGTGCTCCTCCAGCTGAGAGTTCGAGTCATCAGGCTTCCCAGATAGAGCATGCTGCTGATGAGGGTTCAAGCCAACAGACTTCCCAGAGAGAACATCCTGGTGATGAGAGTTCAAGTGAATAGATTCCGCTGGATCAAAGTTGAGTTGGGCTGCTGCCTATGAAGGAGAGTGTTGCTGAGTTTAGTGGTAGAGTAGATGCACCGACGAAGTTGGGGTAGGCATAGCATATACGCTTGTGCATTCTTCTTCTGTTGGCTGGTATACATTGAACTTGTTGCTACTAATTGGTGGCTGGTATATACTAATAGATCTCCATGCAGAGATTCAACAGATTTTGCTCGGTTAATAATGTTGAGTTGGCTGCTGCTTACCTATGAATGAATGCACTAATGAAGCACTTTCTTTCTTTCTGTTGGTGCATCCTCTGCTGGTGCCACTGGATGGATCGACATTCTTTCTTGTGTTGGCTAAGAAAGGATACATACTGCTGGTGCCATTGGATTGGTCAGTTTGGCATATATACAAGGAAGAAAATAGGCAGTCGTTTGATTAGTTTGTATGATTGGTTCATATGTGCTGGCTACCCTGCCTTGCCTATATCATTAGTTTGTATAATGACCTTGATCTAGTATTTTGTATTCCAAGAATTTACTCATATTACCCTGTCTGCCTCTGCTTGTTAAGCTGTTTGAATCACAACCTGACTGGTACTACTACTTTGCAATGCACTAAGGCTGGTCACAATGGGCAGGAACATAAGCTAGTAACATACACAGTTTCCTAGACTATGTTACTACCTCCATAGTGGGTAGGAACATGTATGTAGTGTCATGCAGCGATGTATTTATTAGGATATAGGCTCATTATTTCTTGGAGTGTGTGATGTTCCAGTAACTTAGCTAGTTACCACAAACATCTCTCTCTTCATTAAATATGTGCCACATAAGCAAACTTGTATTGGAGTGTGTGATGTTACTCCTAAGTTCCTGCCCATTGTGACTAGCCTAAGGCTAGCCATAGTGGGAGTAACTTAGGTAGTAACATAACACATCCCAAGAATCAATTGCTTCTGTGGCATGGAGTTAATGAGGAAAGAGATGCTTGTGGTAACATAATATGTTACTGTAACATAACACACCCCGAGGCAAAATGAGTCTATATCTCAATTAATGAAGGTTTGCATGTTACCATTCATATGTTACTACCCACTATGAAGGTAGTAACATAGATTAATAACATATGCATGTTACTAGTCTAAGTTACAACCCACTATGACCAGCCTAATACAGTACCTCAGATCCATAATAAATGCCACAGTTTGGATCGGAGGGAGTTATACAGCGGATCATCCATTTACACCACATGTCAGTTCACCTATTACATAATTAAAAACCATCACTAAATCCATTAGAAAATTCAACGGGGCCAAAACTAAAGCCTCACACCTTCACACGCATACAGATCAGAGGCGAGCTTCAAGGCTTCAGAGACTAGCTTATTAGAATCATCATCTTCAGGGCTTTCCTAAAAATGTTCAGAGAATGGTATGAGCAGGGGGACGAATGACCTCTGCTGGCCTCCTACAATGCACGCCAGTGGAACTCGGTCCACCACCCGATCTCCACCGGGTTGGCGCCTCGGGTGGTCTCGTCGCCTCCAACTGAACATTGCTGGGCTCGGCACTGATTAACAAAAAAGGGTTTCCCCCACTTTATATATTACTAGCACAAATGCCCCGTGCGTTGCAACGGGAGAGAAAATTGATTTGTAATCAAATTCAATAAGAATTATGTGCAAAACACATTTGAAATCCATCAAATTTTTATCTTCACCGAGATCTGTGGAAACATGAATAATTGTTTTAACAGTCTTGTTATTTCATATTGAGCTATAGAACGGGTAACAAACATAGGTTAAAAAATGTATACATATACTATTAGAACTTTAAGGAAAAAAAATCTACAGATGATGTATACATTAAGCATATAATACAAAGAAAGCTGATGTATAAATTAAGCGTCGAACATGACGAAAACTATTGTTGATGATATTATTTCAAATTTCCTTCGGATGTTCGATATTGCATGGAGCAACAATGTGTAAAAACAGAAATAACATAATAGTTTTCAGGATGTACTTGTGCATTCGAAGATGCGTTAATTATCTTTATGATTAATATATTTTCCCTTTTCTGAACGAAAACTATGTATTTGCTAAAAAAGTTATTTTTTGGTTTATTTCGCATCCTATTGATGGATATACAATTTTGCGAAGAATACAACTGTATTATCGAGACGAACCTGTCGGTATTGGGATGTATGTGTGATGGACTTCACTATATCGAATGATTTGTAACTAAAATTGGTACGGAACAATAAGCAAGAAGTTTCAATTAGAAATTTGTTGAATTATCAAGGAAAAAGATGTTGATGGAACTAAACGGATTCATTAGCATTCTCTAATAATTATATACGTTATATCTGTGGATATAATGTGATAACTTCCTATAAGCACTGGCCTCTCACCTTTCACCCTATTCCAGATCTTGTTTCAATAATTATATTGCATTATATTCCTGGAACAAAAATTTAAGATTGCATAAAACATTAGAGGTATATAACCTGACAATATAATGATTTTTTCGTCCCATAAATCATTAGCGGGGAGTAGAGAATCAATGTTCTCTTTCCCCTCCATTGTCTTTGCAGTAGTGGACACCTGATTCATCTATGCCGGTACGTGTGGTGCACCTCAAGTGATCACTGCCAAGTAGACGCCGTTCTCTTCCTAGAGTTGGCCTGCATCGTGTAGTTATCCGTCTCACGCAAGATATCACTCGGCACTGGTGCACAGGGGCGCCTGACGGCGGAGCCGTCTTTCGCAGAGAAGGCGAAGTATCTCAGCGTCGACTGTCGGCCCTTCCTCCACCAAGTACAGGGACTGCATGTGGTTTGTCCATGCAGGCCACTATCACAGTCGTCGCTCATAGGGACCAGTAGCAAGTACAGAGACTGCGTGTGGTATCTCGATGCAGGCCACCGTCAAGCCGTTACCATGGCTAAAAAGCGCCGCCAGGATCCCGCTCCCATCATCATGCCCCCGTCCAGGAAGGAATGAACACAACAGTGCTGGAGCTGAGGTCACGTACCAGCACCTGCTAACCGTCACGGGCGGCAGATTGGTAGATGCTTGCTGAACCTGCCCGCTTCCTCCATTGCCCTAGGAGGAAATCTGCATGACTTTGATGCCTTGATGGCAACTGACTGTCTGACTGTTTTTGCTCGTCATGAATGGTGCACACACAAACAGCTCTCGCTGGCCGAAAAGTGTTGCCGTATATGCCTCACCTTGTCCCTGATCTCAGACCGTTGGTTCTATCGCCACCGCGAAGCCAAGATGCGATCTGCTGCTGCCATGAAGCCAAGACACGGGAGAACATGTGACCTGGGTCAGATTCGTATCGTATATTTAGAAAAATTACAAGAGATTATTTACCTGGATGCGGATGTAGTTGGTTGCTCTGTTCTCTCCGAACGCCATTGATACAGATTGGCCTTGGGGTTCCCGGACAGCTCCTGCAGCCGGCGCTCGAGCTTGACCAGCGCGGCCGCCGTCCGCGGCCCCGTCGATGGAGGCCGAGCACGCCCTGCCAGCTCCAGCGCCTCCCTCACCTTGTGCCCCTTCTCTTCCTTTCTTACTCTCTTTCCTCTCAGCGTGACACCGGAGAAGACGCCGCAGCCCCCGCCAGATCCATCGACGCCGCGCCGGATCGAGCGTCGCGCGGGGTGGGTCGCCTCCTGGCGGCTGGGATGAGGAGGCGAGGGAGAGAGGGGAGAGGAGCGCGGATTGAATATTGCAAACTACAGGGGCTTTTGGAAAACATCCCGAATGAACCGTTTTTCTCACTTAATAAATGACTGCGGGTTGAATACAAACAAACAGAGGGATTTTTTTGGAAAACCGCCGCGACGGTGAACCCGGAGACTCAATCCGTGCTTTATTATTATAGGGAGAGATAAAGCAACCATCACCACACTACATCCGAAAGACGATACAAACTCACACCATCAACGCACACAACACACATACCCAAGGCAAGATACATAGGAGCCGGGCATCGAGACCCCACCCCACCGACTACCAAGCTAACTACGGATATGCGAAGAAGACCGCTTGGAGCCAACGGAGACCTCCATCATGACAAACTGCAATGGAGAGGTGAAACGGACAACGACAACAAAGCTAGGACTCCAGAGCGGTGCCTCCTAGAAGGGGATGACCAAAGAGCCGCCACCGCTCAATCGCGCAGATCAAGTTTTCACCCGGAGTATGACAAAAGGAGCGAGGACGCTGTGACGGAGCCTTTAGGAAGGATCAGGCATCCACGGATGCCGCCACCGTCGGCCAGTGCACGGACTAGGCAAGCGATGTACCCCAGCGCACACACTCCTCCGTCGGACACTAGCTAGCCAACCACCCGCAACCAAGCCACCCCCATGGCCATGGCTGCCCGCTTCGCCCACAAACGCCACGTCTCCCGCCGCCCAACATCCAGACACCCCTAAGACCATCCCAAAGAGGTCGACTTTGGTCAAAGGGGACACACTCTACCGACGAAACCGCAACACTCGTCCTGCCTCGAAACATCACCGGAGCGGGAACCGCTCGCGCACAGGCGGGGAAAGGGAGAGGTGGGGGAGCATACGCATCCACGTCCGGCACGCCACCGTGCTAGCGATGGGTGGCCCGAGCACATCGGCGCCACCCATCCCTCCAGCCAACCTCTCCTCCCGACACCCCTTGTGTCATCCCCAGAGGTCAACTTTGAGATCAATTGCCATCATTTTAACAAGGGATATTACCTAGCTGATGGTATCTATCCTCAGTGGTGAACTCTTGTGAAGACCATACCCAATCCGCAATGAGAGAAGAGACAGAGGTTTGTCCAAACGCAAAAGAGTGCTGGAAGGATGTGGAGCATGCTTTTGGTCCGCTTCAATCTTGATGGGGTATCGTTCGAAACCCTGCATCTACATGAAGCACTCAGAAGTTTTGAGAGGTGATGGCTGCTTGTTTAATCAGGATGAGCGTGGTGATTGCATCTGCGACCAAGGGTTTGATTTTCAGGATGAAAATATTGAGCCTGAGCACCCACCTCCTGCAACCTTTGAACAGTTTGTCCAATTTCATTGTGAAATGCGTGATTAGCATATGTAGCTCTGGGATGACTTGGTTGAGCATATGTGGACTTACATTGACAACCAGTAGATCCATTGGTTCAATTTCTTTTTATTCAAACAAATTTCGATTGAGTTTGTAAGACTATTTGATATTGTTTTTCTTTCGATTAAATTGTAAAACTATTTCGGATGTGGAACTATTTACTACTACCTCCGTCCGGGTTTAAAAGGCCAGCTAGCCTCGATCACACGCCCGTTATTCTAAGTCCGCTCGTAAACAGTTTCCTACCTTTCCGCTGGGTATAGTTGGCGCTACATTCACTGATTGGACGAATTAATTAGCCAGAGCAGCTGCCTTGCATGCAAGCGCGAGAGGCGAGGCTGCACGCAGATTTTAATTAGTTACGTCTGCGCAATTGAAGCAACGGCCAATGCATGCCTGATTAAAAAGGGCCTTCCTCTCTCCTTTCTGTATATCTATTGGTGCGTGCGGCCAGCATTCACACGGATTAAAATTTCTTTCCGTAACTGACGCTAATTAAACTTTGCATTGGTCCTCGCGTTTCGGTCTAGGGGACTTGAAAACCCAGACGAAGGTAGTATGTTTGATTTGAACTACTACCTCCGTCCGGGTTTTTAAGTCCCCCCGACCGGAACGCACGGACCAAGGCAGGATCTGCTGCAGCAGCAGCAGATATTGTGGCAGAGCAACGGCCAACGAGCTTCGCGCAGTTATTACTGCATGCATGCAACGCTTCGCTTTTTCCTTGCACGCGTGCATGCAGTACTCTCGCTTGCATGATCCGGCGTGGGCGCCGTGACCCAATCAGCTTGCTCCCTCGCTAGCATCCATTGGACAATTCATCATGCCACGGATCGATCAACCATCCATTGGTCAATTCACGATGCATGGCGCCCGAGGGAGACGCAGCGCCTTCACTTTTTGCATGGCGCCCGAGGGAGCGGCCCTGTAAATGTGGTATGAGCGTGCGGCACCGAGGGGACCTAAAAACCCGGACGGAGGTAGTATTTACTATGCTTGATTTTAGTATAATAAAGGACCTCCGACGGATAAGACGCGGTCGAAATGCGACCGCGTGTTGGACGGCCAGCGACACATCCATAAATCCGGACGGACACCCTCTCATTGTCATCCTAAAACGGACGTAATTCAAACAAAACGAAAATCCATTTGAGTGGTGCGTTGGGATTGCCCTTCGATGTGGCAGTTATGGTTTGCGTGTCTCTACTCGCTCGACGCCTCGATACCGGGAATCCCCGCACGCCGCAGTTATTTCTCTCTCTCAGTCAGTGCACGGGCGCAGCTCTCTCTCTCTCGGGTGCCGCGCTGGCCATGGCCTCGGGAAGCGGAGAAGGAATTGCGACCCACGAGGAAATTCGGTGGAATCCGAGCCAAGATTTTGGTTCGGTCGAAACAGAAGGAAATAGCGCCAAGAACCCGCAATCCCGTTCTAGACAGAGCCGTGCGCCATTGTTTTCCCTTTCCAGGTCGAGATTTCGCTTACCGCCATGGAGCTTTGAAACTGAGGCAACTTCGCTATAAATCGCTAGCTATGGGCATGAATAGAAATACTACTACCCGCGCTTCTCTTCTCGCTCCCTTCGCACTTCAATTCCGCCATTAACGCCGTGGGAATGCAGTATGCGTACGTAATTGAGGAGAGCCACGACGGTACGAATTGAGTCTTCTCCCTCTTTGATTGATCTCACGCCGGTTTGTTTCTTCTGTTCTTGATCACTTGTCAACGTTTTAAATCGTAGAAGGGGAGGTTCCCGAAAAAATCAATGGCGGAAGGGGAAGCCGCGGCGCCAGCCTAGCCGGCTACGTGCACGGCGCCGACGACCCAGGCGGCAGCGGCAAGAGCCCCGTGGGCCGCGCGCACGACGCGGACGCCTCGGGCGGCGGAGGCGCGCTATCCCATCCGGGCCGTGGACGCAGGAGGCATAGCATGGCCGGGCGAGGTCGCGGTGTCATCGACCTCAACTTGGCCGCATCCGCTGACATTGAGGACGACGGTGTAGCCGCGGGAGACGGGCCAAATATTCTCGTCGTCCACGGTAGAGGGCGCGGCGCCATTGACTTGAACCTTGACATGCCTGAGGACGATGAAGATGGGGACGCAGCGGCGGGTGGTGGAGATGAGGGGCGCGGCGCTGTGGACAACGGCGCACATGGCGGCCGGGAAGACGAGGACAATGGTGATGTCTGTGACACCAGACATGGTGAGTCACTTGCCGCCTACTCATAGCTCAATTTGTTCACTTTGATCAGCACTCCCTCTGTAAAAAAATAGAAGTGTTTAGAACCGTTGCACGGCCAGAGAGGCCGGCCGGCGGCGCGCCGGCGCCCCATCTCGGCCTCGGGCACTGTTGTCAACTATTGTCCACCACGCAGCGAAATCGACTGACACAAAACTATTTTAGTTGCCTGTGATTTAGCAAATTAATTGGATTAGATTTAATGAGGGTACGCACGCTAGAGCGAGTAGTCCACGGAGTAGTTCTCTGGCTAAGTTTGAAAGTGAAGAATGCAAGAATGTACTCCCTCCTTCCATCTATATAGGGCCTAATGCGTTTTTCGATGCTAACTTTGACTAAATATTAGAGCAACGATATATGACATGCAATTTACACAAAGCACATCGTTAAATTCGTCTGTGAAAGGTTTTTTCAATGATATAATTTTCACATTGTGCATGTCATGTACTATTAATCTTGTCAATAGTCAAAGGCGGTCTTAAAAATCTCATTAAGCCCTATATAGATGGAAGGAGGGAGTAACAGTCTTTAGTGCAAAGTAGTTAAGTTTTGTAATAATCTTTATTCATTAAGCTGGGAGTACTCGGCAAGTCCATGACGTCCATGCAAGTTTCTTTAGTTACTATTCGTTTATGTGAAGTCCATCTTTTTCTTTTGTAGAGTTCAATTGGGTTAAAGTCCGGGTAATATTTAGAAAGCTGAATTGAGTATACAGAGTATATACTATATATCGACCATAGAATTTCCGAAAGCTCAATTGGGGTAGAGTTCATGCAATTCTTATAAAGTTCATTCAGTTATCCATTTTCTATGCCGTGGTAGCAATTTTTATTCCATGGCAGTGTTCTTGTGCAATTCTCATGTTCTTTAGGTTTCCACAGTGTTCAGTTCGGTTTTCTATAGTTATTGTGTCAACTGACTAACAATTTCCGGTGCGGAAGATGTCAAGCATGGTGACGCCTGTGATGACGTTGATGGTGAGCTCATTATAAAGTACAATTCGTTGTAATGCAATGTTTTCCTGTTTATAACTAGTTACATTGAACATAATTAGTGACCATGTATTTTTCCTGTTTATAGTTAGTTAATTGACATTATGTGTTCTTCAGTTATATATGTACATGCATGCAACTTTGTAATTTTTTTGATAGTGTTCATGTTTTTTTTAGATTAAGCGTACTTTGGTTCACTTTTGTAGCAGTGATCATGTTATCCTATCGCTCAACATGTTCTAGCTCACTTTTTTAGATGAAGATGGGAATAACCTGCTTAACATCTTCTGGTTCACTTTTGTAGATGAATATGGGAATAACCTACAGTCACGGGAATGGAGTGACGAAGCCAAGCTAACTGTCTATGGCATGTTGCTGGAGAGGGCTACCCTGGGTGTTTTGAAACGTGGAGTGACCAAGGAAGTGTCTCGTTTGTCCGGTATGCCGCAGCGAACCGTACAAGATGTGTGGAGGAAGGGAAAGCTATTCGGAGGGATGCTTGGAGTGTTAAACAAGAAGCCTAAAAAATGTGGGCGCAAAAGGATAGCCATCAACCTGGAGGCTATAAAAGTAGATGGCGGGAGGAAGAGAACAACCATCAAAGGTCTGGCAAACGAGTTGAATGTGTCGCCTACCACGGTTTGGAGGCGGTTGAAAGAGAAGGAGATCATGTGTCGCAGCAATGCCTGCCATCAACGGAACTCTCGTCAGTATTAGGGCAGAAGTGAAGGAGGAAGAAACTGAGTTCTCCCTCTTCCTTTCCTCGTGAGCCTCCACCGTTATTACAACAAGCCTGACTTCATTGATGTTCTTTTGATCATTTCACATGACAGAAAGTATTATGTGGGCAAATTTATAATTGGCATATTTCTTATGTGGATTCTCCATGATTGTGATTTTCAGTTTCAGAAATATTTTAGCCATGTTGGAATTCAGTGATTTGGGTTTTCGTTTTGACCAAATGACTGGAATTTTGACTTGAATTTGATCAAGGCCCAACCAAATACTTTGAAACTGAATTGTGTGTTGTACCGTAATTGATAAAACATTTTGACCGAAAGACAATTATTTCAGTATTGTACTGAAATTTATGACTTAGAAATTTTGATGAAATTACAGTGAAAGTGAAAACCATACTCTAGACATGCCTCTACATCCTGATAATTTCACAAGCCCCCGTCTTGAGCTGAATTGATCCTCCGAGTGACCCTCTCGTAACCATCCCAGGAAGAAGATGATCCACAATTGCTATCACCCTTCGGCGCCACAAAACATAGCAAATCACCTCGGCAAAACGTGGATGTTACAGAGGGGTTTTATTAACCCTCATCATTACGATCTGACAAATCATGAATGAGTAGTACTTGAGTCATGCAAGTTTAACAATAAATGTGATAACAAAAGCCGCGGGCTACTCAATTCAGAATCTTCACATAAAACTCTGAAGTCGTTATTACAACGAGATGAAATGTATAGGATGCTACTCAACAACAATCCAAACAGAGATTATAAATGCATCTGTGGCAATTCAATCCGTGCAACAACAGCGATCCGGCCATTCCGACATATCAGCGAAAGATCAACAGACCCTTTTCGGGATGCAGATCTGGCCTGTCATGTGCCAGCTTTCACCTCCATCATGATGCAATACATGCATGCCGGGGTGTAATTCTCCATGACCAGGAGGTTCCACTGCGCATGCGGGTCATGAGTCGAGAACACGGTCCAGGCAGGAGTGGAGTTCTCATACCTGCTATGTGTGACTCGGGCAAACTCCTCCACATCCTGGTTCTTCTCCATGTCATCAGGGTCGATGTCAATAGTGAAGATGTCGCCGTAGGGCCTCACCGAGTGCAAGAAGATCGGCAGCGACATTGGGTCAGCAGACACTGCGGCAGGGTCCGCAGTCACCGCGATGCTCCGCCCGTCTGGCTGAAGACCGGGTGGTTCACGTGCCAGGACCCGGAGAAGTCATACCCGCTCCAGAATACCCTCACCATAGAGCGATCTATTGAGTTCCTTAGGTAAACAGCAAAGTACCCTGGGTCTAGGCCATGGTCGCGCTCCGGTGCGTCCGTGGGCTTGTCATGGTTTGACGCGAACACGATCCAGTCTATGTTCGGCGACCACTGGCAGTGTGTGTGTCAATCCAATCGCCCTCCGTTATCCGTTCCGCTTCACCAGCGTCCCCGATCTCTGCGTCCATTATGTACAGATTTTTGTACTTGTTGTCTCCTCCATCTCTTGTTGATCGGAAAACAAGTTTTGTACCTGTATATATGTAAATATACATCCTGATCGTCAAACGTATACAGAGTTATCAAACAATATTCACATTCGATGGACTAGAGGGCTCATGGAGTCACTGAAGCAAGACTGAAGTGGTAACTCTGTACCGTCTGGATTGGTGGATGGGAACGCATTATTGAATTTTCGCTTCCTGAGCAGTCGCTGCTCCCGAGCACCACTAGATACGTGAGGGATGGCGTAGATCTCCAATGTTTCGATGGCTTTGAAAGATGGTCGTCCCATACACACATAAAGTATCCTTCTTTTGGTTCCACACTGGTGAGAAGATCCCATCGGGGCCATCAGTCTATATGTTCAAGTACACAATTACAAACAGAGTGCCCATAGTCAATAACTATTGGCCAGTCAAACACAGCAACATCATCTTTTCTTTTGAACCAAAAGATAAAGAGGCATGGTGTACTCACTACTAGAATCACACAATTTGCCGAGTGCCAGGAACACTCGGCAAAGGGCATAAAACTCTCAATAAAGTCTTTGCCGAGAGTTGCACTCGGCGAAAGCCATCCGGCGTACGCCTCTTAGACAAACAGGAATTTGCCGAGAGCCAAACAGTGCCTCTTGACAAAATAAAGTAACTTCACAGCCGCTGGTTCCGTCAGCTCTTTGCCGAGAGCAACGCTCGGCAAAACTGCCACAGCCAACTGCCAGCTGCTCCAAGCGCATGTCCCTTTGCCGAGAGCTGCACTCGGTAAAGATTCGTTCGCAGTTCTGTTTCTTCTGCTTTTTCCTCATACCGCTGGAGCAAAAACAGATATACAATACACAAACTTGCATTTGAAATCACAAAGTCTAACAACAAACTCAAATAAGCATTATATAAATAGTTCACACAAGCTTCATTTGAAATCACAAAGTAGCTCTTTGGGACAAGTGCCTACTTACTAAACAACAAAGTGGTCAATGCATGTCTACATGCGACCACATGATAAAAGCAACACCAAAATTATGCCGAACTGAAGGAGAATTATCAAGTTCTTCCATCCACTGAACCCGATAAGCCGTTTCTGACTTGCACATCCACTGAACCCACTAATTCAGATTTGAAGGAGTCCTAGGAGCTGCCTTCGTAGCAAAGCACTTGTTCATTGCATTCAGACCATGAACCATAGACTCCTAGAAACCTAGCTCTGTATGCCACAAACCACTTCATCTACAAAAAAAAAGAGAAAAAGAGCAGAGAAGGAATGCAAGGTTAAAATTATCACATCATACATAATCCACGTAAGCATTCATCACTCATACAATCAAAAGCATTGCAAGTGGCAATCCATGTCCATTTCAGCAGCTACATGACTATATCACTAAATCAACGTCAAACTATCTAGGTGGACTACTCCGAGGTGTAGTCGGTGAAACCAGTGATCATGGAGTCAGAGCACGTGAGGGCATCCCCCACAGTGGAGGACCAATCGTCATCGGGAATGAAGGTCGGTGGACTCAATGGCATCGGGTCGTCACACTCCTTATGTGGTGGGGCCTTCCTCTCCTTAGCTGGAGGATCCTTCTTGGCCAGATCCTCAAAATACTTTATTAGGATTAGCTGTGGGTTCTTCTCAATGAGCGCCGCCAAGCGGTCCTCGGCGCGCTTCTCCTTGACTGTGGAGTCAACCCTAATGGAAGCTGCGTCGTCGGAGGAAGCCATAGCCACGAAATTGATTGGTGCTAACACCTTTCATCACACAAATGAAAAATAGCATAAGAATAAAACATCAAAGATTACTTCTAAGCAAATTAATCATGATGGACACTCTCATGGATATTTCGAATTTCGGCGATGGTCGAGCTGGGCGAGTCCATCATGCATGACAAAGGTATATCACAGGACGAACTTGCCCAGATCGACCACCATCGGCAAAAGTGGATTTTCTTCCTCGAAGAACAACTCTCATCGACACTCTCTCACGTATATATGGTGGACACTCTCTTTGGTGGTGGTATATATGGTGGACACTCTCCCAGAGGTATTTTGACTTTCGGTGATGGTCAATCTGGGAGAGTCCATCATGCGTGACAAATGTATATCACAGAACAAACTCGCCCAGATCAACCGCCAACAGCAAAAGTCAATTTTCTTCCTCCAAGAACAACTCTCATTGACACTCTCTCACATATATATGGTGGACACTCTCTCTGGCGGTGGTATATATGGTGGACACTCTCTCATGGGTATTTTGACTTTCGGTGATGGTCAAGTTGGTCGAGTCCATCGGCGTGACAAATGTATATCACAAGACAAACTCACCCAAATTGACCGCCATCGGCAAAAGTTGATTTTCTTCCTCCAAGAACATCTCTCATGGACACTCTTTCATGTATATATGGTGGACACTCTCTCTGGTGGTGGTATATATGGTGGACACTCTCTCATGGGTATTTCGACTGAAAACATCTTTCGCAACTGTATGTACCATTACTCTCAAAACATCTCTCGCATCTGTCAAACATGGTCATCCCTCGCTCAAGATAAAAACTAGTACATAAAAACCACTACAAAAAACTACTAAGGAAAACTACTACAAAGACTACTAGTCCCACTAGTAGAAAAAAAGTAAAACTACTACATAAAACATCATAAAAAATTATCTACATAGATGCAAACAACAAAAAATCCATACATACGTCCACACATGGCATCCATGCATACAACATCATAAAAAATATCTACATAGCATCCATACAAACAACAAAAACTAATAGATGCAAACAACAAAAAATCCATACATACATCCACACATGCATACAACATCATCAAAAATTATTTACATAACATACAT
Source organism: Triticum aestivum (assembly GCF_018294505.1). Taxonomy (NCBI): domain Eukaryota; kingdom Viridiplantae; phylum Streptophyta; class Magnoliopsida; order Poales; family Poaceae; genus Triticum; species Triticum aestivum. The sequence continues at coordinate 54,939,190 of NC_057810.1, read as the reverse complement.
CCATCTATAAATCCATACATCTAGTCATCCATCTATTCTTCTATTTATGCATCTATGTATGCATCCAAATACTCATCCATCTATGCATACATCCACACATGGAGGGGGGGGGAGCTCATCAGAGGGAGGAGCTCGGCGTGGGGGGGGGGGGGGGGGCTGGTCGGGGGACCGGCCATGGGGTGGGGGGTGGGGGGCGCCGGTCTGTGAGTGGGGAACATAGGAGGAGAGAGAGGTGCGTTACCGAGAAGGGCGCTCGAAAAATGTCAGCAACTAGATCTAGGTTTTCCACTTTTGCCAAGAGCAACTCTCAAAAATGACATCAGTGTCGAGCGCTACTCTCGGTAACATGATTAATTAGCATAACTTGTGCAAGGCCTAGGCATGCCGCAAGGACATCACAAAGGATTTTTCATGCCGCATTTCATGTGTCGCCTTGCTGATCTGCAAATTCCGACGATGAAACCCTTGCTCCAAGGACTACATTTGGAATTGCTGGGAGAGCTGCTAGCGCCCGTTTCGAGGAGCAAGCCTTCACAGCGGCCGGCAACAGCGAGGCGTAGGCGGAGGAGAGTGGGTCGGGTCTAGGTTTTGGGGTCGCCCCGGCATCGCCCCTCAGAGCAACATTGGAGCGAGAGGCTCGGTAGCAGCCCGCATTGTCGGGTTCGAAAATAGAGGTTAGAGAGGTCATCTTTTAGATGGAGAATAACAAAGTACGAAGACAGGATGGCTACCCAGCCGAGTTTTACCAAAATGCTAGGACATTATTAAGTATGATACAATAGCATTATCCATTGAGTTTTAGCACGGGATATCGCCCTTGTTCCAGTTACATTATGGAATCATAATGTTGTTACCCAAAAAGACGTTAAGCTACAAAAATATTGACCAAATTACCTGTTGAGTATCAGTTGCTCATCATGTTATTCGACCAGCCCAGACGGCCTTCATGCATTGAAGACATATCCTCGAAGGGCATCTTGTCCTGCATGAAACATTCCATGAGCTCCATCTGAAGAAGTTGGATTTGGTTATCTTCAAAGTGGATTTCGATAAGGCATATGACAAGGTGTGAGGACCCGGAAATAATTTTCAAACCCTCCTGTGTATAACTTGTCAATCCAGGATTAAATTGACACAACACAATGAAATTGTATCATTGCAGAACATTTAAAACAAGTTAAGCCTAATAACTCTTGCCACAAGGCATACATAGTGAAATGTCTCATGACATTTATTACATTTAGAAACACAATGGAAAATAAAATGTGCATCGACTCCATCTCAGCCACAAACAGTTGATGTAGTCCATGTGACCTCACTCCTCAGGATCATCATAATAGTAGTAGTCAGCACATTCGTCTCCATAGATCTCTGTTGTTCAACAAAAGTATTGCCAAGAGTACATTACGTACTCAACATGCCTCTCTCGGAAAAGGACCTATTAGCTACATGTGGCTTTAACGGAAGGTTGTATGGATCATTCACATAAAAACTTTCATCTTAGTGAGGATTCTCGATCAACTCACACTCCTCATAGGTTCCTAGTATTTTAGTTAAGTTTACGTTTCCATCTTAATATTTGGATTTTTTTCGGAATTTTCCCAAAGTCGTTTGGTGTTTCTTCTGCTCTTATTTTTTATATAGTAAATAAATTCGAAAATCAACATCATTATGTTGATTTTTCTTACTCTTGCTTTGTAGTCTATCATGCACGTATGTGCCAAAGCGTCTCTCTATTATCTTGTTTTTTTTCTTTCTTCCCTTTCCATTCTGATATCATCCACAATGCCAAGGCCCAGTGTGATGCATTACTGACATGGCCTAGCCAGCTGGCCCGAGCTAGCTAAACATTCCACCGCCCGCACGCAAGCACGCGCGTGCATGCACATGTTACAGAGAAGAAAACGACTATGACCACGTGACATATGTGGTAAGCAATCCAAACAATTCCAAAAGAGAAGAAAACGACTATGGCCTCCGCCCTTATTTCTTCCATATTCCGTCAATTCCTTCACCGTTCATTGTGTCTCCAAGACTCCAACACGAATTCATTAAGACTATTTTCTACACACATAATGCTCTTAATTTAACGCAAGGAATTGGCAAAATTATTGACCCAACAGTGGCATTCGTCCCTCGATCTCTCTCTCCCAACCATCAATCCCCGAACCGTTTGCGTCACTAGATGCGCCAATACCTCCTCTATAAAAGCCCTCTCGTCTCATTCCTCAATTCCTTTCGCATCAACACCAATCCTCCCTACAACAGAGCCCCATCTTCCTAGTTTTCTGCCTACTGTCGCCGTAGGTGGGCTCTCGGGCCAGATTCCTTCCACCAACCAAGTCTTCGCACCATAGCCTACCTTCTAGACATCCTTTTCGACCGTTTATCACCGTTGGCCGCGCGCACAACGGCACCATGCCGCCGCCATCATTCGGGACCGACACCTCCGTCACCCATGGACCGTCCGTCGAGTCCATCCGTGTCACGGTGTTCTCTCATCAAGAGGAGCATCACGCACCACCTCTTCATCACCGGAGATCGTCGACAACGACACGTACCGGAGTTCATCCGCCACAACATCAATTTTTTATCTCCGACGAGTGTGCGGTGAACCAAATCAAACCTAGACCATAGGGAGATTTTAATGATGCTAGGAACGAGTTGTTAGTTTAGTTTGCGTAGGATTTGATTGTGTTATGTTTTCATAGCAAATGTATACATGATTTGTGCAATGTAAACCTTGCAAAATTATTTACAATTTAATTTGTCCATGTCCATAGCATGCTTAGGAGTATGTTCTAATTATGATTCTAGGAGTATTTTAGAATTCCGTAGAATTAGTTTTGCATCTATTAAAATAGTGATAGATGATAATTCGGGTTGGTATTTTTTTATTGTTTATAGACGCACTATATGCATGCGTACATATTTTAAACTATCATGCATAGAATTTTTGTTTTGTTTAATCTAAGCTTAGTTTAATTTCTAGATGTATATCATATTTGTTATTTCATTATTTTAATTGAGTCTAGGTTATGTTGTGATGCATAACATAGGAATGTTGTTACTCTATTGTTTTTTATTATGTTCTGATCATGTCATGACTAGGCTATTGTTAATCTTTTGTTTCATGTGTATTTAGATTATTTTACTTAGTTGTCAAAGTTTATTTATAATTTTATTTAGATTGACTGACTTATACGTTTTTGTTGTCAAATTGAAGAGTTGATGTTTTAACCATTATAAATATTTAGATGTTGTATAAATATTTATTTTTTTGTTAAATATTCTGTTTTCATGCCATGATGAGGCATGTTGTTTAAATGCATACCATAGTCTATTATTTTGTGTTCATGTCTTGTCATCCGTTATTTGTTTAATTTTTCTTTTAGTTAGCCCAAAGTAAATATAATGGGTACTATTAGAGTTTAGATAGCTAAGACGATTTAGAATGTTAGTTGTGGTTGCCAACTTTTGCTTACTCCGGATAAAGTTAAACCCAACCAATCCGTTCAATCCCCTGTACTCATCTTCAGTCGTGCTACCTCATTTGAAATCTCCATAATCATCCATATCTTGCTACCCATCCTTCCTATATTGTTATTTCCTTTTGGATGTTATTTGAATTTTACTGCTTGTGTATTTATTATTGCTGTGTCGACAAGTATGAGGTGACGGTACGGGAGAGGTGCACTACGAGGAAGATGAATACGGGGGACTCGATAATGAAGGCATGCCTTCTTCTTTGATCATGCTTATCCTATGTTTTACAAAACTACATTGTGTTTTACAGTTCTATAGGCATGCTATTTTATCTCGTAACTAGTGTGTTGATTAACACATTACATTGATCCATTTGTCCCTTATTTACTTGACACATGAGTAGAAGTATATAGTATTCTGGCAGAGTACAAATGGTTAGACATGCTTACCATCCTATAGGTGCTTTCTTGAATGACCTTTGAGTTATTGACAATTGAAACTTATCACTGAGCTAGGCCAGTTGGCCATTTGACTCTCTATATCCTCTTCTACTCTTGCTGAGACTTACCATCTAAATACTAAAGTGGGCGACAGCTAAATCAAGGATTGAAGAAGCAATTGACATCTTCAAATCAAAGACTTATTAGGCCTCATGCGACACGGATGACTTATTGCCTGATGACCCACAAGTATAGGGGATCTATCGTAGTCCTTTCGATAAGTAAGAGTGTCGAACCCAACGAGGAGCAGAAGGAAATGATAAGCGGTTTTCAGCAAGGATTCTCTGCAAGTACTGAAATAAGTGGTAACAGATAGTTTTGTGATAGGATAAATTATAACGAGTAACAACTAACAAAAGTAAATAAAGCGCAGCAAGGTGGCCCAATCCTTTTTGTAGCAAAGGACAAGCCTGGACAAACTCTTATAACAGGAAAAGTGCTCCCGAGGACACATGGGAATATCGTCAAGCTAGTTTTCATCACGCTCATATGATTCGTGTTCGGTACTTTGATAATTTGATATGTGGGTGGACCGGTGCTTGGGTGCTGCCCTTACTTGGACAAGCATCCCACTTATGATTAACCTCTATTGCAAGCATCCGCAACTACAACAAAAGTATTAAGGTAAACCTAACCATAGCATAAAACATATGGATCCAAATCAGCCCCTTACGAAGCAACGCATAAACTAGGGTTTAAGCTTCTGTCACTCTAGCAACCCATCATCTACTTATTACTTCCCAATGCCTTCCTCTAGGCCCAAATAATGGTGAAGTGTTATGTAGTCGACGTTCACATAACACCACTAGAGGTTAGACAACATACATCTTATCAAAATGTCGAACGAATACCAAATTCACATGACTACTAATAGCAAGACTTCTCCCTTGTCCTCAGGAAAAAACGTAACTACTCACAAAGCATATTCATGTTCATAATCAGAGGGGTAATAATGTGCATATAGGATCTGAACATATGATCTTCCACCAAATAAACCAACTAGCATCAACTACAAGGAGTAATCAACACTACTAGCAACCTACTAGCACCAATCCCGGACTTGGAGACAAGAATTGGATACAAGAGATGAACTAGGGTTTGGAGATGAGATGGTGCTGGTGAAGATGTTGATGGATATTGCCCTCTCCCGATGAGAGGAGCATTGGTGATGACGATGGTGATGATTTCCCCCTCCCGGAGGGAAGTGTCCCCGGCAGAACAGCTCTGCCGGAGCCCTAGATTGGTTCCGCCAAGGTTCCGCCTCGTGGCGGCGGAGTCTCGTCCCGAAAGGTTCTCCTCTATTTTTTTCTCATCGAAAGACTTCATATGGGAGAAGATGGGCGTCGGAGAGCCACCAGGGGGCCCACGAGGTAGGGGGGCGCGCCCAGGGGGGCGCCTCACCCTCGTGAGCAGGGTGTGGGCCCCCTGGCCTTCATCTTTGGCGATGATTTTTCTTTATTTATTTTAAGGTATTCCGTGGAGTTTCAAGACTTTTGGAGTTGCGCAGAATAGTCCTTCAATATTTGCTCCTTTTCCAGCCCAGAATTCTAGCTGCCGGCATTCTCCCTCTTCATGTAAACCTTATAAAATAAGAGAGAATAGCCATAAGTATTGTGACATAACGTGAAATAATAGCCCATAATGCAATAAATATTGACATAAAAGCATGATGCAAAATGGACGTATCAACTCCCCCAAGCTTAGACCTCGCTTGTCCTCAAGCGAAAAGCCGATAACAATAAATATGTCCTCATGTTTAGAGGTAGAGGCGTCGATAAAAATAAAATACGGACATGAAGGCATCATGATTATTTCAAAACAGCAACATATATAAATTTTGTCATATGATTACTCATGTTCAAGTGATGATCTTTTCACAAAGCCAAAATATGAATCAGAAACCTTATTGGGCACCAACAATTATAATCTCAGTCATTGAAGCAATTGCAATTTATCATAACATCGGAAAGAGTCCATGTCAGAGCTTAAAAGCAAGTCCACATACTCAACTATCACTTAGTCCTTCATAATTGCTAACACTCACGCGATACTTGTGGTTACGGAGTTTTAATCGGACACAGAGAAAGATAGGGGCTTATAGTTTTGCCCCACAACCTTTTACCTCAAGGGTAATGTCAACAATAATAGTTCAGGCTCCCCCACATCCAGTTAGATATATATATATATATCATGTTCTTTCCAACATGCTGAGCTTGCCAAAGGATAAAATGAAAAAGGAAAGGTGAAGATCAGCGTGACTCTTGCATAAGGTAGAGAATAATAATAAAAGATAGGCCCTTCGCAGAGGGAAGCAGAGGTTGTCATGCGCGTTTAGGGTTGATGCACAAAATCTTAATGCAAAAGAACGTCACTTTATATTGCCCCTTGTATGTGAACCTTTATTATGCAGTCCGTCGCTTTTATTGCGTCCACAACAAGTTCGTACAAAGTTTATTTTCTCCGCACTAATAAGTCATGCATATTTAGAGAGCAATTTTTATTGCTTGCACCGATGACAACTTACTTGAAGGATCTTACTCAATCCATAGGTAGATATGGTGGACTCTCATGGCAAAACTGGTTTTAAGGGTATTTGGAAGCACAAGTAGTATTTCTACTTAGTGCTGAGAATTGGCTAGCATGAGGGGGAAAGGCAAACTCAACTCGGTAGAGGAACCATGACAACATACTTTATCTCAGATGTAAGAAAACATAACTCATTATGTTGTCTTCCTTGTCCAATATCAACTCTTTAGCATGTCATATTTTAATGAGTGCTCCCAATCATAAAAGATGTCAATGATAATATATCTATATGTGAAACCTCTCTTTTCTTATTACTTCCTATTAATTGCAACGATGACCAAAGCTATATTTGCCAACTCCCAACAACTTTTAATCATCATACTTTTTCTATGTGGAGTCATTACTTTCACTAAGATCAATACTCTTTGATTCTTTCTATTCTTTTTCTTCTAATCACCCAAGATCATGACAAAATACTCAAGCCCTTGACTCAACACTAATCTTTATTATAAAGTTCACGGACTCGATTACAAAGAAGGATCATAAAGCAAAACTCAAAACTAGATCATGCCATGACTTTATTCTACTAAATCAAGATACTACTAATAGGATTGAACTAAGAAAAATGGTAAAGATAGGAGTTGTGATGGTGATACGATACCAGGGCACCTCCCCCAAGCTTGGTAGTTGCCAAGGGGAGTGCCCATACCCATGTGATTATTTCCTCGAAGGTGATGGAGGTGTTGCATTTTTCTTCTCCAGCTTGTGTCTGAGGCTAAAATTTTCCTCCCTTAGATTCTCATTCTCGAGCTCAAGTTTCATTATCTTTTTGCATAGTGCTGCCTTGCCGTCCTGCGAAAAACGAGGTGGGATAGATTGGACCTTAGGGAGGCTTGACTTCTTGAACTCCACATGCATATCATCGGGTTGAGGTAGGGGATAGTCCTCTTCGTCGGAACTCGTTTCCTCCTTCCTCTTTGGATCATAGTCTTCTTCTTCCTCCATGGTCCAGCCATAATGCTCCGCATCCCCATATACTTTTGGATTTGCAATATAATCAGCCATGTAGCTCTCTCCTTCCAAATCTTGGGAAGACATCTTGCCCTAATCTGCAGCAGCAACAGCTCGAAACGAAAATAGAGGATATTTGCGTGATACGGGAGTCAAAACCTTCGGGAGTATATATAATGAATTTTTACCGACTAAAATACGTATCGTGCAAGGAGACGGAGTCCGGAGGGAACACGAGGTGCTCACGAGGTAGGGGGCGCACCCCGGGGGGGGGGGGGGGGTAGGGCGCGCCCTCCACCATCATGGAGGCCTCGTGTACTCCCCGGACTGCTACTTATTTTTCTATTTTTCTAAATATTTCAAAACGGAGAAATATTGCCTTTAAAATTGTTTTGGAGTCGGTTTACTTACCGTACCACATACCTATTCCTTTTCGGAGTCTGGAACATTCTGGAAAGTGTCCCTTATGTATTCCTCCGGGGTTACGGTTTCAATAATATTAGTTTCAACATTTATGGGATTACCTGAAATATAGTGTTTGATCCTTCGACCGTTTACCACCTTAGGATTTGTGCCTGCAAAGTTGTTGATTTTTATGGCACTGGAACGATAGACCTCCTCGATAACGTAGGGACCTTCCCATTTGGAGAGAAGTTTTCCTACAAAAAATCTTAAATGAGAGTTGTATAGTAATACATAATCACCTACATTAAACTCACGCTTTTGTATCCTTTTGTCATGCAATCTTTTAACTTTTTCTTTAAACAATTTGGCATTTTCATAAGCTTGGGTTCTCCATTCATCGAGTGAGCTAATTTCAAATAACCTCTTCTCACCGGCAAGTTTGAAATCATAGTTGAGCTCTTTAATAGCCCAATATGCCTTATGTTCTAATTCGAGAGGTAAGTGACATGCTTTTCCATAAACCATTTTATACGGAGACATACCCATAGGATTTTTGTATGCAGTTCTATAGGCCCATAATGCATCATTCAGTTTCTTGGACCAATTCTTTCTAGACCTATTGACAGTCTTTTGCAAAATTAATTTGAGCTCTCTATTGCTCAATTCTACCTGACCACTAGACTGCGGGTGATATGGAGATGCAATTCTATGATTAACGTCGTATTTAGCAAGCATCTTACGGAAAGCACCATGAATAAAGTGTGAACCACCATCAGTCATTAAGTATCTAGGGACTCCAAACCTCGGAAAAATAACTTCCTTAAGCATTTTAATAGAAGTGTTATGATCAACACTACTAGTTGGAATAGCTTCTACCCACTTAGTAACGTAATCAACAACAACTAAAATATGTGTGTAACCATTAGAGGCAGGAAAAGGTCCCATATAATCAAAGCCCCAAACATCAAATGGCTCAATAACAAGTGAATAATTCATAGGCATTTCTTGACGTCTACTGATATTACCAATTCTTTGACATTCATCGCAAGATAAAACAAACTTACATGCATCCTTGCAGAGAGTAGGCCAATAAAAACCTGATTGCAATACCTTATGTGCAGTTCTATCTCCAGCGTGGTGTCCTCCATAAGCCTCGGAGTGACACTTGCGTAGGATCTGTTCCTGTTCATGCTCAGGTACACAACATCCAATAACACCATCTACCCCTTCTTTATAAAGATGTGGGTCATCCCAAAAGTAATGTCTCAAGTCATAGAAAAACTTTTTCTTTTGTTGGTATGTGAAGCTAGGTGGTATAAATTTAGCAACAATATAATTAGCATAATCAGCATACCAAGGAGTGCTACGAGAAGTACTTATGGCATTTAATTGCTCATCAGGAAAGCTATCATCAATAGGTAGTGGGTCATCAAGAACATTCTCTAGCCTAGACAAGTTGTCTACAACGGGGTTCTCAGCTCCTTTTCTATCAATGATATGCAAATCAAACTCTTGGAGCAAGAGAACTCATCTAATAAGTCTAGGTTTTGCATCTTTCTTTTGAAGGAAATATGCCCTAGAGGCAATAATAAAGTTATTATTTATTTCCTCATATCATGATAAATGTTTATTATTCATGCTAGAATTGTATTATCCGGAAACATGATACATGTGTGAATACATAGACAAACATAATGTCACTAGTATGCCTCTACTTGACTAGCTTATTAATCAAAGATGGTTATGTGTCCTAACCATAGACATGTGTTGTCATTTGATTAACGAGATCACATCATTAGGAGAATGATGTGATTGACTTGACCCATTTTGTTAGCCTAGCACTTGATCGTTTAGTATGTTGCTATTGCTTTCTTCATGACTTATACAAAGTTCCTACAACTATGAGATTATGCAACTCCCGTTTACCGGAGGAACACTTTGTGTGCTACCAAACGTCACAACGTAACTGGGTGATTATAAAGGTGCTCTACAGGTGTCTCCAAAGGTACATGTTGAGTTGGCGTAATTCGAGATTAGGTTTTGTCACTCCGATTGTCGGAGAGGTATCTCTGGGCCCTCTCGGTAATACACATCACTTAAGCCTTGCAAGCATTGTAACTAATGAGTTAGTTATGGAATGATGTATTACGGAACGAGTAAAGAGATTTGCCGGTAACGAGATTGAACTAGGTATTGGATACCGACGATCGAATCTCGGGCAAGTAACATACCGATGACAAAGGGAACAATGTATGTTGTTATGCGGTTTGAATGATAAAAATCTTCGTAGAATATGTAGGAGCCAATATGAACATCCAGGTTCCACTATTGGTTATTGATCGGAAACAGTTCTTGGTCATGTCTACATAGTTCTCGAACCCGTAGGGTCCGCACACTTAACGTTACGATGACAATTTTATTATGAGTTTATAAGTTTTGATGTACCGAAGTTTGTTCAAAGTCCCGGATGTGATCACGGACATGACGAGGAGTCTCGAAATGGTCGAGACATAAAGATTGATATATTGGACGACTATATTCGGACACCGGAAGTGTTCCGGGTGATTTCGGAGAAAACCGGAGTGCCGGAGGATTACCGGAACCCCCCGGGAGAAGTAATGGGCCTTAGTGGGCCTGAGGGGAGAGAGAGGGCAGCAGCCCAGGAGGTGGCGCTCCCCCTTGAGGAGTCTGAATTGGACTAGGGGAGGGGGCGCGCCCCCCCTTTCCCTCTCCCTCTCCCTCTCTTTCCTTCCCCCTTCCTCCTTCCTAGTGGGACTAGGAAAGGGGAGTCCTACTCCCACTAGGAGGAGGACTCCCCCCTCCTTGGCGCGCACCTAGGGCCGGCCGGCCTCCCCCCTTTCTCTATATACGGGGGCAGGGGGGCACCCTAGAGACACACAAGTTGATCTACGGATCGTTCCTTAGCCGTGTGCGGTGCCCCCTCCACCATGTTCCACCTCGGTCATATCGTCGCGGAGTTCAGGCGAAGCCCCGCGCTGGTAGAACATCATCATCGTCACCACGCCGTCGTGCTGACGGAACTCATCCCCGACACTTTGCTGGATCGGATCCCGGGGAACGTCATCGAGCTGAACGTGTGCTGAACACGGAGGTGCCGTACGTTCGGTGCTTGGATTGGTCGGATCGTGAAGACGTACGACTACATCAACCGCGTTGTCATAATGCTTCCGCTTACGGTCTATGAGGGTACGTGGACAACACTCTCCCCTCTCGTTGCTATGTCATCACCATGATCTTGCGTGTGCGTAGGAATTTTTTTGAAATTACTACGTTTCCCAACAGTGGCATCCGAGCCAGGTTTTATGCGTAGATGTCATATTCACGAGTGAGATGAAGCGGCCCGGACCGACATTACCAGCATGTCATACTTTGGTTCGGCGGTGTTGTGAGATGAAGCGGCCCGGACCGACATTACGCGTACGCTTACGCGAGACTGGTTTCACCGTTACGAGCACTCGTGCTTAAAGGTGGCTGGCGGGTGTCTGTCTCTCTCACTTTAGATGAATCGAGTGTGGCTACGCCCGGTCCTTGCGAAGGTTAAAACAGCACTAACTTGACGAACTATCGTTGTGGTTTTGATGCGTAGGTAAGAACGGTTCTTGCTAAGCCCGTAGCAGCCACGTAAAACTTGCAACAACAAAGTAGAGGACGTCTAACACTACTAGGGAAAACCTTATACACAGAAATTTAGCAACAGCGCGGGTCAAAAAAGTGCGCTAGTGCTATATAGCAGTAGCGATCAAAGAAAAACCGCGCTACAGATAAAAACTTAGCAGTAGCGCTTGTGGCAAAGAAAGCGCTACTACTAATATTCCCATTGGCAGAATGCTAGGCTACGCATAGCAGTAGCGGGCTTCGAAGGAACGCGCTACTGCAAGAGCATAATTAGCAGCGCGTTTCTCGGGAAGAGCGCTACTACTAACGGAAATAAAATAAGATGAAAAACAAATAGAAAATTAAATGAAAATGAAAGAAATAGAAAAAGGAGAAAGGGAAAAATAAAATGTAAAGCAAAATAAACGAAAAAGCGAAAAATCGGAGGAAGGCATAGCAGCAGCGTTTGTTTGTAAGAGGCGCTATAGCTAACGTAGCTGCAGCGCATGTCCTAGACCCCCGCTATAGAAACAGAATAGGAAATTAAAAAAGGAAGAAATTTACATAGCTATAGCAGCAGCGCGTTTTGTAGAAACCGCTATAGCTATCTTAGCTATAACGCGTTTTGCGAAACGCGATACCGCTAAGTTTGACTTAGCCAAAAAAACCGTTTCCCCCCGGCCACCACTTCTCCCCCAAATCCCTCAACCCACCCCGCGCGCGCGCCGCCATCTCCCCGATTCACAGTCGCCCCACTTCGCTGCCGCCGCCGACGCCACCAGAGTCGTGCGCCGTCGACGACACCGGAGCCGCCCCCAATGCCACGGAGCCGCGCGGCCTCGTCAACGCCACCGGAGCCGCCGTCGACGCCACCTTACTCGCCGTCACCGGAGACGCCCCTGCCTCCCTCGCCGTCACCGGAGATGCCCCTGCCTCCCTCGCCACCACTGCCTCCGTCGCCACCACCGGAGCCATCATCTGTAAGCCCCCACCCCTCCTCTCTCTCTCATGCATAGGTTAGCCAGTTTAATTAGGTTAATTATCTAGGTTAGGGCAAAAATTTAGTTAGGGCATTGACAGAGAAGTAGTTAGGTTAACTAGTTTAATTAGGTTAATTATCTAGGTTAGTGCAAAAACTTAGTTAGGGCTTTGACAGAGAACTAGTCAGGTTAACTAGTTTAATTAGGTTAATTATCCAGGTTAATTAGTTCAAAATTTTATTTTAGGCTTTGACAGGGAACTAGCTGCGTTAACTAGTTTAATTAGGGTTAATTATCTAGGTAAACTAGATTAACTAACTAGGTTAAATAGGTAGGTTAATTAGGTTCGTTGGATTAACAAGCTAGGTTAAGTAGATTGGTAAAGGTTTTTGATTTTTGAAAAGACCACTATTTTTCAAGGAAAAGAATTTAGGCAAATTTTATTTTTCATTGAAGTGGTCATGTTATATCTTTTCATTGAAGTTGTTCGATTGTACCCAAGTGGCTTTGTTGTTTCCAGGGAATGATGCTGAGTGGCCTATGTTTTGCCGGAATGTTGATTCATTTCTGTTCCGGTAAATTTCAGGTTCTCGATTTGTCCACTTTTTAGCAAAGGTCATGCCGAAATTTCCCGTGAATTTTGGCATGACTTGTGCTACAAACTAGGACATATCGAGTGCCCGGGATTTGCCGCACCAGGAAGGAGTCAACATTCCTGCAAAACAATTGTCCTTTTTTATGTCACTATTCATTTTATTAGGTCTAGAATTAATTAACTAGATTTAATCATAGGAAACACGGCTAGCAACGATGAAGGACAGGGTTCTGCTGATTGCGACGACGTCTACCGGGCGGCAGACGAATTTTTTAGCCTTACCGATGATCAACAGATGTTGTTGCTGGGCCCACCGGTGGCATCGGGGACTGAGACCGACACGCAGACCGGTGCTGAGACCGACACGAAGACCGGTGCTGAGACTGAGACCGGCGCTGAGATTCAGACCGGCATCGAGACCGGCACTGAGACCGGTGCTGCCTCGGGGAGCGGAGCCGGTGTAGAACCGAAAGCAAAGAGGCAACAGGTTCCTAACAAACTCAGGACTACTAGACTGGTGGTCACGGAGGTGGACGACGGCAATTTTGAGCCAAAGGCGCCCGAGGAAGCGCGCGCGTGCTACGGCAATCAAATAGGCTGCATCATACGGACAACCGCCACCATCAACGATGAGAATCTAAAGAAGATAGAAAATATGAGGAGCTCCCTCCTAAAGAAGTTTCACCAGATATTCTTATTCCCGGGCCGGAATGAGAAGGATTATGAAGATCCAGACAAGGACCCGGTAATGAAGAAGATAAACAAACACGCCATGACCAAGTTTAGCAACGCGGTGGCCGCCTGGAAAAATCGAGTGAAAGCAAAGATCAACGACGGGGAACCCTACTCCGAGATTGTAAAGGAAAGTCCGACAATCACGGAAGAGCAGTTTCAAATATTCAAGGAGGCTTGCGAGGCCGAAGCTGCCAAAGAAAAGTCTAAGTACATGAAGGGGCTTCAAAAGAGGAACATTGGGACCCACCACCTCGGAAGCCGTGGTTACAGCGGAAAGAGGTCCAAATGGGCCAAGGAGGACGCGGAAGCCGCGAGTCTGGGCATCCCAGACCCCTTGGCGGATTTCACCGTCCCGCAGGAGCGTGACGTCCTGAGGGCCCGGCACCTTTGGGACCCAATGAAGAAGGTTTATGAGACAACACCGGTCATTACGGAGTTCATGAGACTGCTGGTAATTTTAGTTTCTGATCAATTCGACTGCACATGTTAGTCATATTTGTAAACGATCCTTGTGCCTTTTGCAGAGAGAGCAGCACCGGATTACGGCCGAAAGCGACTCGCCGTCTGAGGCATTGGCGAGGCCCAAGTGGGACACTCCATTCAACCGGGCATTGAACATATTGAAACAACAACCGGTGGATACTCGACCGTTGTATGGATGCGTGCACGGTGTCGGAGACTGCGCCACGTGGAAGAAGTACTACCGTGAGACCACGGAGGAGAAAAAGGAAAGACGAAGGTTAACTGAAGAAAGCATCGACAAGAAGGTTGAGATTGCGGTTGAGAAGAAATCATCTCAGACAGTCGCAACAGCGGTAGTTGCCGCAAAACAGGCAATTGCAGATATATCTACTTCCTTGGTGACGGGCGTTCACACTTGGACAAGGCAAAATCCAGAAAAAAATGCAGAGGACTTTCCCCTTGCTGACTTCCTGGGAGCTCATGCTCCCGCACCAGCTCCCGCACATGCTCCCGCACCGGCTCCCACACCTGCTCCCGCACCGGCTCCCGCACCTGCTCCCGCACCGGCTCCCGCACCTGCTCCCGCACCGGCTCCCGCACCGGCTGCCGCACCGGACGTGCTCGGTGGCGCCTCCTCTTTGGCTGAGCTCGACGCCCTCACGGTATCTGCCACACCGGCCCCCTTCAATATAAATGTATAATCTCCCGTTTTTGTTTCCTTTCGGATGTCTCACGTTGCAGACTTTTCTTTGCAGGCCGACGAAACCCCGTGCACCATATTGTACACCATTGGCAAACAGAAGGTGGACGTGGGGAAGGGGACGATAATGGAGCCGAAGGAACCATTGTTCCACAGCCGGTCGATCCCACCGAACGTCTTCAAGGTTTCCGTGGCCAGTGTCAAACCGGGCCACGAGAATTTGCCTCCTCTAATACTAGGGGGGGATGACAACGAGACCCCGCGGCGGCTTGGTGATTGTTGCAATGGGTGGGTCCTGTAGTGGCCAAAGAGTCTGCATCATCTGGAGGCGGCCGGGAGCACACCCACGAGCACGCAGCCTCAGCAAGGTATGAACATCAACACCCCACCTACCCAATTAGCGTCGGGTGTCGGGTTGGGTGATAGCGGACGGGGTAAGCAGGTGGCTCCATTAGTCGCTGATGACGTCGCCATGGATGAGGATGAGGATGACGATGGCACTGAACAGTATGTCTATACTGGCGCCTCATCAGGGTTTGAGCATCATGAGTCGGTGCCTGAATTACCGTCTCAACGTGTTATTGACGACCATCCGGTGGTAAAGAAGCCTAGGAAGAGAGCGAGGAAAGGCAAAAATGCCGATTCTATGATCCAGCCGCCTCAGCAGCCTCGGCTTCAGGACCGTGTAGATATCCCCGATGCAGATAAATGGCATATCCCCGGTCGACCAATCCTACCTGAAACAGCGCTACGGGCCAGATTCGGCGATCTAAGGAGACTTCATGACGATGTGCTGCGGGTAGAGAAAGGCCTCATTGCCTCGAAAGATCCAGGATACCCACTCTACGTGGTTAACGTTCCGCGGCAAATGTCGTACGTCGACGGCTTCCCCGCGGATAAGTTCTTCCTCCGATTCGATTACATATTTGACATGTTTCATGTGAAGAAGCTGGATTTTACGTTTGTCCGCCTTTATGCCTTGCACATGAACTACATCATTGGGGTTGAGCAGATACGTTTTATCTGTGTCGCTGACCCGTACTACATGCACGAGGGCTTCTTGGGAGTCTGTGCACAGCATCGTGAATACGTGAGGGATTACATCATCAGTTTCATGCTTGCCAATAAGGACAAGGAGGCGATTCTCGTGCCTTATCATCCCGTGTAAGTCATCCGCGCTGCTATCCTTCCTTCAATTTCAATAATTAATTTGCACGGTGGAGGATAATTAATTTTAGGTGTACTTATTTTGCGCAGCGGCGGGCGCGCCGTCCTCATCATCCTCTACCCCCGATTCTCCCACGCTCTTTACTTGGACTCGTCGAAGAACATTCACAAAAAGGATTACACCCACATCAAATATGTTCTCGACAGTGCTATGCTTTACTACCAAGCAAGGGGTGGAGAGGTTAGGGACAAGAAGAGAAGGGGCGGCAGGGCCGCCTTCAGCCATAAGACCGACTTCTGCTGCATCCAGCAACCGAACGATTCTCTTAATGATGGATTCTATGTCCTACACCACATGCTGGAGTACAGACGGGATCACCAGAACCTTCACATGGCACCTAGATCTGGCGATGCCCATATTCTGCAATGGGCAAAGGACATAGGAGATATCGAGGATCATCGACTTCGAGCTGAGTTCTATAACATCCAGCGCGAACTTGCCCAAATCATCATGAATGAGGTCGTCGGGAAAACAGGGATGTTCCATGCAGAAGGACAAATGTCGCGGGAAGACGTCCGAACATGGATAGCCTCTCAGCGTCTCGACATGAAGCCTTTCACTAAGCTCGATGACTATCTCCCTGACATGGATGGATGGCACGACATGATGGAGTGATTGTCGATATATGACAATGTGTCCGTTTTGTCCATACTTTCTTTTATGAGAAAACTTTGAGTTATGCATGGTGAAACTTTATTTGTGATGTAATTAAACCGTCCTCCTCCTCGACTAGCGAAAATCACTCTAGTTAGGTCATTTTGGGTACGATGAACTTTGTTATTTATGCTTATGATATGTTGTTCCTATTTTTGCCAAGTCTGTCTCTTTCTGTTGCTCAACTATATATGTTGCATATCATCGACTCATGTGATGATGCAGGTGCATAGATCATAGATGGCGAATAAGTGCTACGCCAGGAGTATATATACGACAAGTGGCCGGAGTGTCAGGCCCAGGTGTACCGGTTTTCGGTTTCCGAGTGACACGCAGTACTTAGTTTAGGTTCATGCTAATGCGAGAGAGGGATACGAACTCATGTACTCAAATTGATAGCTATTCTCGCGTATATCATTGTTTAGATGGATGACGATGTATTTGCCAGTAATCGAGACTTGTATCGCTATTTTCGAGATTGATGACGAGAGACCACTTTGTGTTGGATGATGATTATGATGATGACATGATTTGATGAGACTAATTGTATGTATATGCTATGATTACATTTGTATGTGGATGATATGCTAAAGATTATTGTATAAAGCCTATTCAAATACAAAACAAATAAAAAACAAATATGCAGGAAAAAAAACTAATAAAACTAGTAGTAGCGAGGTGGGGAAATTTAGCAGTAGCGCCTACTTACCAGTAGCGCTTCCTTCTGAAAAGCGCTGCAGATAATATCAGTAGCGCCCTTTTCCAAAGAGCGCTACAACTATTCATCAGTAGCAGTAGTGTGGGTCAACAGGCGCTACTGCTATACGTTAGCTGTAGCGCCTTATTAGTAGCGCCAGTACCCGCGCTACTGAGAGGGCCAAAACCCGCGCTGCTGCTAGGCTTTTCCCTAGTAGTGTAACTTGGTTTTGCAGGGCATGTTGTGATGTGATATGGTCAAGACGTGATGCTATATTTTATTGTATGAGATGATCATGTTTTGTAACCAAAGTTATTGGCAACTAGCAGGAGCCATATGGTTGTCGCTTTATTGTATGAAATGCAAACGCCCTGTAATTGCTTTACTTTATCACTAAGCGGTAGTGATAGTCGTAGAAGCAATAGATGGCGTAAACGACAACGATGCTACGATGGAGATCAAGGTGTCGCGCCGGTGACGATGATGATCACGACAGTGCTTCAGAGATGGAGATCACAAGCACAGGATGATG
The DNA here is from genome assembly GCF_018294505.1 of Triticum aestivum. Lineage (NCBI taxonomy): Eukaryota > Viridiplantae > Streptophyta > Magnoliopsida > Poales > Poaceae > Triticum > Triticum aestivum. The sequence goes on along the minus strand of NC_057810.1, from coordinate 54,921,064 downwards.
ATGGCCATATCATATCACTTATATTGATTGCATGTGATGTTTATCCTTTATGCATCTTATCTTGCTTTGATTGACGGTAGCATTTTAAGATGATCTCTCACTAAAATTATCAAGAAGTGTTCTCCCTAAGTATGCACCGTTGCCAAAGTTCGTCGTGCCCAGACACCACGTGATGATCGGGTGTGATAAGCTCTACGTCCATCTACAACGGGTGCAAGCCAGTTTTGCACACGCAGAATACTCAGGTTAAACTTGACGAGCCTAGCATATGCAGATATGGCCTCGGAACATGGAGACCGAAAGGTCGAGCGTGAATCATATAGTAGATATGATCAACATAGTGATGTTCACCATTGAAAACTACTCCAGCTCACGTGATGATCAGTTATGGTTTAGTTGATTTGGATCACGTGATCACTTAGATGACTAGAGAGATGTCTGTCTAAGTGGGAGTTCTTAAGTAATATGATTAATTGAACTTAAATTTATCATGAACTTAGTACCTGATAGTATTTTTGCTTATCTATGTTTGTAGATAGATGGCTCGCGCTGTTGTTCTGTTGAATTTTAATGCGTTCCTTGAGAAAGCAAAGTTGAAAGATGATGGTAGCAATTACACGGACTGGGTCCGTAACTTGAGGATTATCCTCATTGCTGCACAGAAGAATTATATCCTGGAAGCACCGCTGGGTGCCAGGCCTGCTGCAGGAGCAACGCCAGATGTTGTGAACGTCTGGCAAAGCAAAGCTGATGACTACTCTATAGTTCAGTGTGCCATGCTTTACGGCTTAGAACCGGGTGTTCAACGATGTTTTGAACGTCATGGAGCATATGAGATGTTCCAAGAGTTGAAGTTAATATTTCAAGCAAATGCCCGGATTGAGAGATGTGAAGTCTCCAATAAGTTCTACAGCTGCAAGATGGAGGAGAATAGTTCTGTCAGTGAGCATATACTCAAAATGGCTGGGTATAATAATCACTTGATTCAACTGGGAGTTAATCTTCCGGATGATAGCGTCATTGACAGAATTCTCCAATCACTGCCACCAAGCTACAAGAGCTTCGTGATGAACTATAATATGCAAGGGATGAACAAGACAATTCCCAAGCTCTTTTGCAATGCTAAAAACTGCGGAGGTAGAAATCAAGAAGGAGCATCAAGTGTTGATGGTCAACAAGACCACTAGTTTCAAGAAAAAGGGCAAAGGGAAGAAGAAGGGGAACTTCAAGAAGAACATCAAACAAGTTGCTGCTCAAGAGAAGAAACCCAAGTCTGGACCTAAGCCTGAAACTGAGTGCTTCTACTGCAAGCAAACTGGTCACTAGAAGCAGAACTGCCCCAAGTATTTGGCGGATAAGAAGGATGGCAAGGTGAACAAAGGTATATGTGATATACATGTTATTGATGTGTACCTTACTAGAGCTCCCAGTAGCACCTGGGTATTTGATACTAGTTCTGTTGCTAATATTTGCAACTCGAAACAGGGACTACGAAATAAGCGAGCACTGGCCAAGGACGAGGTGACAATGCGCGTAGGAAACGGTTCCAAAGTTGATGTGATCGCGGTCGGCACGCTACCTCTACATCTACCTTCGGGATTAGTTTTTAGACCTGAATAATAGTTATTTGGTGCCAGCGTTGAGCATGAACATTATATCTGGATCTTGTTTTATGCGAGACGGTTATTCATTTAAATCAGAGAATAATGGTTGTTCTATTTATATGAGTAATATCTTTTATGGTCATGCACCCTTGAAGAGTGGTCTATTTTTATTGAATCTCGATAGTAGTGATACACATATTCATAATGTCGAAGCCAAAAGATGTAGAGTTGATAATGATAGTGCAACTTATTTGTGGCACTGCCGTTTAGGTCATATCAGTGTAAAACGCATGAAGAAACTCCATACTGATGGACTTTTGGAACCACTTGATTATGAATCACTTGGTACTTGCGAACCGTGCCTCATGGGCAAGATGACTAAAACACCGTTCTCCGGTACTATGGAGAGAGCAACAGATTTGTTGGAAATCATACATACAGATGTATGTGGTCCGATGAATGTTGAAGCTCGTGGCGGATATCGTTATTTTCTCACCTTCACAGATGATTTAAGCAGATACAGGTATATCTACTTAATGAAACATAAATCTGAAACATTTGAAAGGTTCAAAGAATTTTAGAGTGAAGTTGAAAATCATCGTAACAAGAAAATAAAATTTCTACGATCTGATCGTGGAGGAGAATATTTGAGTTACGAGTTTGGTCTACATTTGAAACAATGCAGAATAGATTCGCAACTCACGCCACCTGGAACACCACAGCGCAATGGTGTGTCCGAACGTCGTAATCGTACTTTACTAGATATGATGCGATCTATGATGTCTCTTACCAATTTATCGCTATCATTTTGGGGTTATGCTTTGGAGACGGCTGCATTCACGTTAAATAGGGCACCATCAAAATCCGTTGAGACGACTCCTTATGAACTATGGTTTGGCAAGAAACCAAAGTTGTCGTTTCTGAAAGTTTGGGGCTGTGATGCTTATGTGAAAAAACTTCAACCTGATAAGCTCGAACCCAAATCAGAAAAATGTGTCTTCATAGGATACTCAAAGGAGACAGTTGGGTACACCTTCTATCACAGATCCGAAGGCAAGACATTCGTTGCTAAGAATGGATCCTTTCTAGAGAAAGAGTTTCTCTCGAAAGAAGTGAGTGGGAGGAAAGTAGAACTTGATGAGGTAACTATACCAGCTCCCTTATTGGAAAGTAGTTCATCACAGAAATCGGTTCTTGTGACACCTACACCAATTAGTGAGGAAGTTTATGATGATAATCATGAAACTTCAGATCAAGTTGTTACTGAACTTCGTAGATCAACCAGAGTAAGATCCGCACCAGAGTGGTACGGTAATCCTATTCTGGAAGTCATGATACTAGATCATGGTGAACCTACGAACTATGAAGAAGCGATGGTGAGCCCAGATTCTGCAAAATGGCTTGAAGCCATGAAATCTGAGATGGGATCCATGTATGAGAACAAAGTGTGGACTTTGGTTGACTTCCCGATGGTCGGCAAGCAATAGAAAATAAATGGATCTTCAAGAAGAAGACTGATGCTGACGGTAATGTTACTGTTTACAAAGCTCGACTTGTTGCAAAAGGTTTTCGACAAGTTCAAGGGGTTGACTACGATGAGACCTTCTCACCCGTAGCGATGCTTAAGTCTGTCCGAATCATGTTAGCAATTTCCGCATTTTATGATTATGAAATATGGCAGATGGATGTCAAAACTGCATTCCTGAATGGATTTCTGGAAGAAGACTTGTATATGATGCAACCGGAAGGTTTTGTCGATCCTAAGGGAGCTAACAAAGTGTGCAAGCTCCAGCGATCAATCTATGGTCTGGTGCAAGCCTCTCGGAGTTGGAATAAACGCTTTGATAGTGTGATCAAAGCATATGGTTTTATACAGACTTTTGGAGAAGCCTGTATTTATAAGAAAGTGAGCGGGAGCTCTGTAGCATTTCTAATATTATATGTGGACGACATATTGTTGATTGGAAATGATATAGAATTTCTGGATAGCATAAAAGGATACTTGAATAAAAGTTTTTCAATGAAAGACCTCGGTGAAGCTGCTTACATATTGGGCATCAAGATCTATAGAGATAGATCAAGACACTTGATTGGACTTTCACAATGCACGTACCTTGATAAAGTGTTGAAAAAGTTCAATATGGATCAGGCAAAGAAAGGGTTCTTGCCTATATTACAAGGTATAAAATTGAGTCAGACTCAATGCCCGACCACTACAGAAGATAGAGAGAAAATGAAAGGAGTTCCCTATGCTTCAGCCATAGGCTCTATCATGTATGCAATGTTATGTACCAGACCTGATGTGTGCCTTGCTATTAGTTTGGCAGGGAGGTACCAAAGTAATCCAGGAGTGGATCACTGGACAGCGGTCAAGAACATCCTGAAATACCTAAAAAGGACTAAGGATATGTTTCTCGTTTATGGGGGTGACAAAGAGCTTGTCGTAAAAGGTTACGTCGATGCAAGCTTTGACACTGATCCGGACGATTCTAAATCGCAAACCGGATACGTATTTATATTAAACGGTGGAGCTGTAAGTTGGTGCAGTTCTAAACAAAGTGTCGTAGCGGGATCTACATGTGAAGCAGAGTACATAGCTGCTTCGGAAGCAGCAAATGAAGGAGTCTGGATGAAGGAGTTCATTTCCGATCTAGGTGTCATACCTAGTGCATCAGGACCAATGAAGATCTTTTGTGACAATACTGGCGCAATTGCCTTGGCAAAGGAATGCAGATTTCACAAGAGGACCAAGCACATCAAGAGACGCATCAATTCCATCCGGGACCAAGTACAAGTGGGAGACATAGAAATTTGCAAGACACATACAGATCTGAATGTTGCAGACCCGTTGACTAAGCCTCTCTCACGAGCAAAACATGATCAGCACCAAGACTCCATGGGTGTTAGAATCATTATGATGTAATCTAGATTATTGACTCTAGTGCAAGTGGGAGACTGAAGGAAATATGCCCTAGTGGCAATAATAAAGTTATTATTTATTTCCTCATATCATGATAAATGTTTATTATTCATGCTAGAATTGTATTATCCGGAAACACGATACATGTGTGAATACATAGACAAACAGAATGTCACTAGTATGCCTCTACTTGACTAGCTTATTAATCAAAGATGGTTATGTGTCCTAACCATAGACATGTGTTGTCATTTGATTAACGAGATCACATCATTAGGAGAATGATGTGATTGACTTGACCCATTTTGTTAGCCTAGCACTTGATCGTTTAGTATGTTGCTATTGCTTTCTTCATGACTTATACAAAGTTCCTACAACTATGAGATTATGCAACTCCCGTTTACCGGAGGAACACTTTGTGTGCTACCAAACGTCACAACGTAACTGGGTGATTATAAAGGTGCTCTACAGGTGTCTCCAAAGGTACATGTTGAGTTGGCGTAATTCGAGATTAGGTTTTGTCACTCCGATTGTCGGAGAGGTATCTCTGGGCCCTCTCGGTAATACACATCACTTAAGCCTTGCAAGCATTGTAACTAATGAGTTAGTTATGGAATGATGTATTACGGAACGAGTAAAGAGATTTGCCGGTAACGAGATTGAACTAGGTATTGGATACCGACGATCGAATCTCGGGCAAGTAACATACCGATGACAAAGGGAACAATGTATGTTGTTATGCGGTTTGACCGATAAAAATCTTCGTAGAATATGTAGGAGCCAATATGGACATCCAGGTTCCACTATTGGTTACTGATCAGAAACAGTTCTAGGTCATGTCTACATAGTTCTCGAACCCGTAGGGTCCGCACGCTTAACATTACGATGACAGTTTTATTATGAGTTTATAAGTTTTGATGTACCGAAGTTTGTTTGGAGTCCCGGATGTGATCACGAACATGACGGGGAGTCTCGAAATGGTCAAGACATAAAGATTGATATATTGGACGACTATATTCGGACACCGGAAGTGTTCCGGGTGATTTCGGAGAAAACCGGAGTGCCGGAGGTTTACCGGAACCCCCCGGGAGAAGTAATGGGCCTTAGTGGGCCTGAGGGGAGAGAGAGGGCAGCAGCCCAGGAGGTGGCGCCCCCCTTGAGGAGTCCGAATTGGACTAGGGGAGGGGGCGCGGCCCCCCTTTCCCTGTCCCTCTCCCTCTCTTTCCTTCCCCCTTCCTCCTTCCTAGTGGGACTAGGAAAGGGGAGTCCTACTCCCACTAGGAGGAGGACCCCCCCCTCCTTGGCGCGCCCCTAGGGCCGGCCGGCCTCCCCCCTTGCTCTTTTATATACGGGGGCAGGGGGCACCCTAGAGAGACACAAGTTGATCTACGGATCGTTCCTTAGCCGTGTGCGGTGCCCCCCTCCACCATATTCCACCTCGGTCATATCGTCGCGGAGTTTAGGCAAAGCCCTGCGCCGGTAGAACATCATCATCGTCACCACGCCGTCGTGCTGACGGAACTCATCCCCTACGCTTTGCTGGATCGGAGCCCGGGGAACGTCATCGAGCTAAACGTGTGCTGAACACGGAGGTGCCGTACGTTCGGTGCTTGGATCGGTCGGATCGTGAAGACGTACGACTACATCAACCGCATTGTCATAACGCTTCCGCTTACGGTCTACGAGGGTACGTGGACAACACTCTGCCCTCTCGTTGCTATGTCATCACCATGATCTTGCGTGTGCGTAGGAATTTTTTTGAAATTACTATGTTTCCCAACATCTTTTCCATAAGATATTTAATAGCAGCATGATCTGTGTGAATAGTTACTCTAGAATCAACAATATAGGGTCTGAATTTATCACAAGCAAATACAACCGCTAAAAGTTCCTTTTCGGTAGTAGCATAATTTCTTTGAGCATTGTCTAGAGTCTTACTAGCATAATGGATAACATTCAATTTCTTATCAACTCTTTGCCCTAGAACAACACCTACAGCATAATCACTAGCATCACACATAATTTCAAAAGGTAAATTCCAATCAGGTGGTTGAACAACAGGTGCAGAGACTAATGCTTTCTTAAGTATTTCAAATGCTTCTACACAATCATCAACAAAGACAAATGGTACATCTTTTTGTAATAAATTAGTGAGAGGCCGAGAGATTTTTGAGAAGTCCTTAATGAACCTCCTATAAAATCCGGCGTGACCAAGGAAACTTCTTATACCTTTGATGTCCTTGGGACATGGCATCTTTTCAATAGCATCAACCTTGGCTTTATCAACTTCAATACCTCTTTCAGAAACTTCGTGCCCCAAGACAATACCTTCATTAACCATAAAGTGGCACTTTTCCCAATTCAAGACAAGATTAGTTTCTTCACATCTCTGCAAAACTCGAGCAAGATTGCTCAAGCAATCATCAAAAGAGGAACCATAGACGGAAAAGTCGTCCATGAAAACCTCATAAATTTTCTCATAGAAGTCAGAGAATATAGCCATCATGCATCTTTGAAAGGTAGCAGGTGCATTACATAAACCAAAAGGCATACGTCTATAAGCAAAAGTACCAAAAGGGCATGTAAAAGTAGTCTTTGATTGATCTTTAGCCGACACAGGTATTTGAGAAAAACCAGAATAACCATCTAGAAAGCAATAATGTGTATGTTTGCATAATCTTTCTAGCATTTGATCAATAAAAGGTAAGGGGTAATGATCTTTCTTAGTAGCCTTATTTAATTTGCGGAAATCAATTACCATCCTATAACCTATAATAATTCTTTGCGGAATCAATTCATATTTATCATTAGGGACAACAGTAATACCTCCCTTCCTAGGGACACAATGGACATGACTTACCCACTGACTATCAGCAACGGGGTAAATTATACCTGCCTCCAGAAGCTTGAGTATTTCTTTTCTTACCACTTCTTTCATTTTAGGATTCAAACGTCGTTGAGGATCACGCACTGGTTTGGCATCTGCTTCCAAATTTATTTTATGTTGACATAGAGTGAGACTGATGCCCTTAAGATCATCCAGAGTATATCCAATAGCGGCACGATGCTTCTTCAGAGTTTTCAATAATCTTTCTTCTTCATGCTCTGAAAGGTTAGTGCTAATAATGACAGGATATATTTTCTTTTCATCAAGATAAGCATATTTAAGATTATCAGGCAACAGTTTAAGCTCAGACACGGGATCACCCTTGGGTGGAGGAGGATCCCCTAGGATTTCAACAGGAAAATTGTGTTGCAGAATAGGTTCCTGTTTAATGAATACTTCATCTATTTCCCTTCTTTCATTCATGAACATATCATTTTCATGGTCTAGCAAATAGTGTTCTAAAAGATCACTAGGAGGTACAGCAATAGAAGCAAGACCAATAATTTCATCCTTACTAGGAAATTCTTCCTCATGATGTTGTTTACTAAATTTAGAGAAATTAAACTCATGAACCATATCCAAGCCAACAGTAACAACATTCTTTTCGCAATCTATCGTAGCATTAACAGTACGCAAGAAGGGTCTGCCAAATATAATGGGACAAAAGCTATCTTTTGGAGAACCAAGAACAAGAAAATCAGCGGGATATTTGGTTTTCCCACACAAGACTTCAACATCTCTAACAATTCCCATTGGATATATAGTATCTCTATTGGCAAGGTTAATTGTAACATCAATTTCTTCTAACTCAGCAGGTGCAATCTCATGCATAATCTCTTTGTATAAGCCAATGGGTATAACACTACACTACAGGAATCTGCTACTTTGCCATCTGCCACAGCGGATGGCAAAGGCATGGATGGCGGACGACAAAGGTCTTTGCCGTCGGCCGCGGACGGCAAAAGTGGATGGCAATGTAAGGGACGGCAAAGAGCTACATTGCCGTCCGCTTCGGGCGGCTGACGGCAAAGGGTCCTTTGCCATCAGCTGCCCACGGCAAAGAATGCTGACGACAATATTTGTGCAGTTACTCCATCAGGTGGTTAACGGCAAGCCTTTGCCGTCCGCCGCTGTAGGCAAAGTTTGTTTTCCTCTTTGCCGTCCGCCGCTGTAGGCAAAGTTTTTTCCTCTTTGCCGTCAGCCACTGTTGGCAAACTGACCAAATATGTCAGCCTCCCAGGAAGCACAGTTGCCTACCACGTGGCCTCTTTGCCATCCGCTGCTGATGGCAAAGAGCCCTTTGTCATCGGTGGCCGATGGCAAAGAGCCTGCATATTGTCTCTTTTTTTCTTTTTTTTTAAATTCAACAATTTTCACAGCAAATATATATGACATATATAGATATATTTCACAGGGCTATTTAACAGCACATAAGTTTCATCGTACATACATATATAGTTCCATCCACTCATACATAGCAAGTTGCACATACACATAAGTTGCAACCATTAGGAGGTTGCACATACATATTACAATGCAAAGTTTCATCAAGATAGCAAGTTCCATCGTAGCATACACATAAGTTGCAACCATTATAAGAATACTAGAAGAGAATGAAATAAAAAACAAGCACTCCATAGCAAGCTAGCTTCCGAGAAGTGAATGAAATCTGCAAAATGGCAAATAAGAAAGTTAGGAAAAGGTGACTAGAAGAAGAAGACTAGAAGAAGAAGAACGCCATCGTTTGTGAGATAACTTAGGTGAAATGGATCGTTTATGAGCTAACTTAGGTAAAATGCATCATTTTAGAGCAAATGTAGGTAAAATGGATCGTTTATGAGCTAACTAAGCTAATTATGCCATTTTTTACATAAGTAAGGTAAGTACATGTCATTATTGAGCAAACCTAGTTAACTAAGCATATTATAACTAACTTAGGTCATTTTGGAGGAAACAAAGCTAAGTAAATATCATTTTAGAGCTAACTTAGGTAAAATGGCTGGTTTTGGAGGTCAGTAAGCTTATTAAGTCATTTTGCAGGAAAAGAAGCTAACTCTAGCTAGGTCATTAAGGTAAGCATATTGGATGAAATAAAGCTAAGTCTAGGTCTTTATGCATTTGTTAAGCAAAAAACTAGAGAAACTTACCTTGATCATGGAGGTGTGGGAGCAGGCTGGCTCATGCCAGTAGCTGGAGAAGGATCGTGTGATGCTTGTGTGGAGTTACGCTGCACCAAAGATCATTTCCAATGTTTCGTTATCATGATGACACTCAAATGTTAAGACTAGCAAGTAACGCCCATTGAAATTAAACTCACCTTGGTCTCAGGAGAAATCTCTGGATCAATGGCTATGGAGCCATGGGACCTCATCACCTGCTCTGGATTGCTCGGGTTAAACTCCTCCCCTTTCCTCGCCTTCCCCTTGACTTGCTTGTAAGAGGCAGTGTGGGCCATGGCATACAGGTCGTACCCCTCTGGCACCTTATCCGTCTTATTGTAGCATGCCTGAGAGAGAGAAACAAAGTAAATTAGTAATTAAAGGGCTCAAGCTAGCATGATGAATGAATTGCATTAATCATGAAGCAAACCACATTACCCAATTCCACCCGAACTGATATAAGCTGGAGCTACCTTGATGGTGTGGCACACCTTCAATTTGGGCACGTTTGTCCTTGGCCTCAGTCGGCTCCCCTTCCATCTTTCAAGACCTGCCATGACAAAGAGTAAACGAAATTAGTACAACATAAAAAATACCGACATGAATAATAATATGTATATCAATTTAGTGTATCATCATCAAGTACAACATAAAAAAATTGAATACCTGACACTACTAATAATCTTGATCAGTATCATCAATAAATGCATAATCATCATCATCATCACTATAATCAATGACGGGCTCATAGGGTTCAGTGGCATCAACTGTGGAAGGCCACCTTTACGTAATCGGTCAAGCATTGAGAGGTCTTCCACAGCAGTAACCTCTTCTTGTTCCGGCTCTTCTTGTTCCTCCTCTGGGGTGATGTGGGATTCACTGTCGCTGTCTACTTCAATGTTTTGGGGTGAAGTATACCGGTTCTTGAAACGCTTTTTGGAAAGACGTGTCTCTTGGAAGAATTCTCCTTCATATGTGTCTGGGTTAATGTGAGGTTCATAATCCTCTTCCTTTGGGGGAGATAGTCTAGCACGTGGCGGCACTTCATAAACGACATCCCAACCTTTCAGATTTGGATTAGTTTGGCAGGCCCAGGGTAGATAGAATACTTGGGTCGCCTGTTGAGCCATAATATAGCCATCAGGAACATCTAAATGGGTGCTTTGGTTGATTTCAACTAGCCCTATATGTTCATGAGTCCTTCTAGTCTCCTTCGGCTGAAACCAATAACATTTGAAGACTACGACATTCGGTGGGTTTTCACCATAGAATAGAAGTTCATAAATTGCTTCAACTCTCCCATAATACTCGGTACCTCCTTCGCTGATAGCAGATACACACCAATTTGTAGACTTTCGGTCGGCCATAGATAGCTCTTTGCCATATGTACAAAAACGATACCCGTTGATGTCGTATTTGTCAAATGAACGGACCTTATAGTCAAAACCATTAGCGACTTGTCTCAATTCGGCGTCCATAGACTCTGAATTAGCCTACAAGTTTAATATGAAAGGATTGTTGCATTACGCACAAATTAGCGAATGAAATGAAATTGTCTAATAGAATTTACCGTTTGTTTGAACCAAGAGATGAAACCGGGATAGCCGCCTCCTTGCTTTGCGAGAAGCTCATACTCTTCGACGGAATCCTTTTGGATCACCGCTCCATACAAGAATAAGGCGACGTATCGACTGTATGAAATATCCAGGAATAAGAGCAGTTCAAAGGAAATAGAAGTTGCGAAACAATGTACCGAGAACTTACTCGATGTACGGCCGCACTTCTATCAGGTTGGTGAAGATATACAACGAAATGGTCCGCCATTCTTTGTTATCTAAAGATACTGGATTTGAAACACTGGCTGGTGCGAGATTGCCTTTGAATAGGCTGAGGTTGGATCCACCCTTTTTAGGCTCGTCAGCATTGTACCGAGGCTTCGGATTATGCAAATGATGATTTTTGGTTTCGTAGTGTGCTGTCACAAAGTTTGCCGCCTCCTCAGTGATGAATGCCTCAGCCATAGACGCTTCAATTCTATGTTTATTTTTACATTTTTCTCAAAGCGTCTTCTGCATCCTCTCAGTTGGGTAGCACCAACGATTTTGCACGCCCCCCCAATCTTGCCTCTGTCGGGAGATGCAAAATCAAATGGTGCATTGGATTAAAGAAGCCCGGTGGAAAGATCTTCTCTAACTTGCAGATCAACTCTAGCGCCAACTCTTCCATTTCTTCTAGCACGCCAGGCGATAGTTCTTTCGCACAAAGAACACGGAAGAAATAGCTGAGTTCTGCCAGTACTAGCCATTCATCCTCAGGGATGAAGCCACGCAACGTCACCGGCATTACCCACTCAATCCATATGTGCCAATCATGACTCTTGAGACCAAATATCTTCAATTTATCAAGACTCGCTCCCCTGTTTAGATTCGCTGCATACCCATCGGGGAACATCAACTGCATTTTCACCCACAAGATAATTTTCCTCATAGCTGGCCTTCCAAGATTGAACCATGCCTTTGGCTTCGTCCAGTTCTGCTTTCCTTTCGGTTCTTTCATGTTTTGTAACGGCCTATCACATAGCGCCACCAGATCGACTCTAGCCTTAGTATTATCCTTTGACTTCCCATCTATGCCGAACAATGTACCAAAAAGTGCCTCGAAGATATTCTTCTCAGTGTGCATCACGTCGATGTTGTGTGGGCAAAGGAGGTCTTTGAAGTAAGGCAGATCCCATAAGCATGTTTTGTGAGTCCAGGCGTGCTCAGAATTATACCCCTTGAAGTACCCTGGACGCTCTGGATCTGGCTCGAGAGCGTTTAACTGATCCAAGGTCTGTTGGCTTGTCAACGCAGGTGGTGCAGAGTTTTTTACAACTCTACCTCTGATGAAGTTCTTCTTGTCTTTCCTGAACTTATGGCGAGGATCCAGGAACTGTCTATGCATGTCGAAGCAAGAAAACTTGCGACCAGCCTGAAGCCAACGAAACTCAAGAGCTCCCTTGCATGTGGGGCACGGGAACCTTCCATGCACACACCAGCCAACGAATAGCGCATACGCCGGCAAGTCATGCGTCGAGTACATGTACCAGACACACATTGTGAAGTTTTGTTTGCTATAGGCGTCGTATGTCTTGAACCCATTATCCTAGGCTTCTTGCAATTCGTCCTTAAGCGGCTTCATGTACACATTCATATTTTCCCCCGGATAGTTGGGCCCTGGAATTATCAACGTTAGGAAAATGTTCTTTCTTTGCATAATCTGTCCGGGGGGAGATAGAGTGGAAAGACAAATACGGGCCAACAACTGTATTGGGCTGCCGTCATACCAAACACACTGAACCCATTGGTGCTGATGCCGACTCGAGCATTCTCTGGCCAAGTTGAACTGAGCCTTCAAAGCCATTACTTGTGAGATGGCATCCAACTGACAAAGCTCAGTGTGCTCGTGGAGCGGACATTTTGAAGACTCCAACATTTCATTGAAGGCCTTTGCAGATTCCTCCATCTCCTCGTCCGAATCCCGAGCATCATCATAGTCTTGCACCATGTTTTCCATTCCGGTACCATGCTCGTCGGTGCGACGATGATCCACGTCAGCTCGGTCACGTTGGGCAGACTCACCATGAAATGTCCACACCGTATAATCGGGCGTAAAACCATTCTTCTGCAGGTGTTTACCCATTTCAGCCTCTGTCCTCTTTTCCCAATTGCCGCATCGGAAACAGGGGCACCAAGTTTTCCTCTGGCCATTTGCAAATGCGGCTTGCACAAACCCCTTGGTTTTTGTGAACCATTCAGCGCTCCATTTGTTCTGACCAGTGTGACTGGTATACATCCATGCACGATCACTCATCTTGACTTTCAGAGCTACTGGACACACAACAATTATATATATAATTCACCATGTATATATTCATCAGTTGATCTACTTTGTCAATTTTATTACGTCCATGCAACCTACACTCTAATGGGTAATGATAGGTCCTAATCCCACCCGAGTATGTGTAGATTGGGTTCATTTTCCCATATGCTATGCTCCGGATCCGACGCAAAATTTCGGCAGCACCTCCCCGCTGTTCTCCTGATACACGTCTCTGCAATAAACAGAGAGGATGTGTACCCGAAGAACAACAGGGGAGGCACTGACGAAATTTATGCGTCGGATCCGGAGCAAAGCATATGGGAAAACGAACCCAATCTACACATACTCGGGCTGTCCATGGATAGCGTTGGACAATTCGAAAGAATCAAGGTTATAAATATGCAAATGCATGCATATTTATAACTATGACGCTTTCGAACGGGAGACACATATTGGTTACGCATACTAATGATTCAAGACACATATATAGCTAGCTACCAAATTTCATGTAATTTGTGCAAATAATTAATGGGGGAGAAGGACATGTCATTTGTGCTCACCCACGAACGAAGGGGCAGAGCTCGTCAAATGCACGGCGAGGTCGTCGAACACCAAACCTCGCAGCGATGAAACAACTGCACATTTAAATCTACCCGATCAACACAATTATATATGATGTTTTTCATAATAAAATCGAAAAATATATGACCTAACTAATAATTCACAAATATATAACCCCGTTGGCCTCTGGAAGGCCAAAGAGCACCTTTTTGGGAGGTTTAGGGGGTCGGGGTGTCATGTCGGTGTCCGGGTGCTGTTTTGGGGTTAGGGCGTCGTGTCGGGGTCGGGGTGTCGGGGTGTGGTGTTGTGGTCTGTGTGTCGGGGTGTGGTGTCGTGGTCTGTGTGTCGGGGTGTGGTGTCGGGGTCGGGGTGTCGGGGTCAGGGTGTCGGGGTCAGGTGTCGGGGTGTGGTGTCGGGGTCGGGGTGTCGGGGTCAGTGGTCGGGGTGTTTCCTTCTATCCTTCTTCTTCTTTCCTTCTCTTCTTCTTCTTTTTTCTTCTTCTTTCCTTTCTTCTTCTTCTTCTATCCTTCTTCTTCTTTCCTTTCTTCTTCTTCTTCTTCTTCTTCTTTCCTTTCTTCTTCTTCTTCTTTTTTCATCTTTTTTCTACTTCTTTTACTTCTTTTCTTTTCTTCTATTCTTCTTCTTCTACTTCTTCTACTTCTTCTACTTCTTCTACTTCTTTTCTTCTTCTTCTTTTTCATCTTTTTTTCTACTTCTGTTCTTTTCTTCTTTTTCATCTTTTTTCCACTTCTTCTTCTTTTCTTCTACATATTCTTTTTTCTAACACTAACACTAAATTTTCTTCTTTTCTAACACTAAATCTAACACTAACACTAACACTAACAATTAAACAAGAATTAAACAACAAAAATAAAAAGAAAAACAGAAAAAAACTCACCGGAGGGGGTGACGCTGGCGCCGAGGTGGAGGGTGGGTGGGGGAGGGGGGGGGGGCGGCGGGGCTCCGGGGCAGTGGGATGGCCGGGCGGCGGGGGCGGGGGCGGCGCCGGGCGGGAGGGGCGGGGCGGGGGCGGGGGCAGGGGCGCCGGGCGGCGGGGGGCGGTGGCGGGTCGGGCGGCGGGGGAGGGGGTGGGAGCGGCGGCGGCGGGTGCGGTGGCGGGTGCGGCGAGGGCGGGGCCGGGCGGCGGGGGGCGGTGGCGGGTGCGGCGAGGGTGGGGCCGGCACCGGGTGGCGGGGGCAGGGGCGGCGGGGGCGGGGCCGGAGGAGGTCGAGGGATCGAGAGAGATGAGTAACGGGCGGGGGAGGGGCTCGGCCGTTAGTTAGGTTAGTTAGGGCAGCCTTTGCCGTCCACCCCCCTTTGCCGTACTTTTCTTCAAATTTGCCGTCGCGGCGGATGGCAAAGCGGGGGGACGTTAAGTATTTTTTAACCAGCTCCTCAGTGGGCCCCCTCCCTCTTTGCCGTCAGCTAGCGGACGACAAAGAATCTTTGCCGTCAGCTAGCGGACGGCAAAGAGCTGGCCGATGGCAAAGGCTTTCGTTGCCATCAGCCAGCTCTTTGACGTCTGCTTTCGGGTAGCTGATGGCAAAGAGCTTCTTTGCCGTCCGCTAGCTGACGGCAAAGAGCTGGCAGATGGCAAAGTAGCTGATTCCAGTAGTGCTAGCACTAGCACCCATATCACATAAGCCATGATAACAATGATCTCCTATTTTAACAGAAATAACAAGCACGCCTACCACAGGTCTATGTTTATCTCTATCACAGGGTTTAGCAATTCTAGCAGTTTCACCAGAGAATTGAATAACATGCCCATCAATATTATCAGACAAGAGATCTTTAACAATAGCAATATTGGGTTCTACTTTGACTTTCTCAGGAGGTGTATAAGTCCTAGCATTGCTTTTATGAACAACAGTTGAAGCTTTAGCATGATCCTTCATTCTAACAGGGAAAGGGGGTTTCTCAACATAAGAAGTAGGAACAATAGTATCATTATAAGTGACAATCTTTTCTTCAACTTTAACAGGTGCAGCTACTTTTACTTCTATGGGAGGATGATATTTAAACCACTTCTCCTTGGGGAGATCAACATAAGTAGCAAAAGATTCACAGAAAGAAGCTACTATCTCAGAGTCAAGTCCATATTTAGTGCTAAACTTATGGAAAATATCGGTATCCATAAAAGATTTAACACAATCAAACTTAGGTGTCATACCTGACTCCTTACCGTCATCGAGGTCCCAATCTTCAGAGTTGCGTTTAATTCTATCCAATAAATTCCATCCAAATTCAATAGACTTCATCATAAAAGAGCCAGCACAAGAAGTATCGAGCATGTTGCGATTATTATCAGAAAGCCGAGCATAAAAATTCTAGAGAATTGTCAATTTTGAGAGCTCATGATTGGGGCATGAATATAACATTGATTTAAGCCTCCCCCAAGCTTGAGCGATGCTTTCTCCTTCGCGACGCCAAAAATTATATATATAATTGCGATCACGATGAACAAGATGCATAGGGTAATACTTTTGATGAAATTCCAATTTCACTCTTTTATAGTTCCATGATCTCGTATCATCACATAGCCTATACCATGTCAATGCGTCTCCCTCCAAAGATAAAGGGAAAGCCTTCTTCTTAACAACATCATCGGGTATACCTGCAAGCTTAAATAGTCCACAACTATCATCCACAAAGCGTAGATGTTCATATGCTTTGTTCCATCTCCTGCAAAAGTGTTAGCTAGCAGTTTTTCCATCATACCCGAAGGAATCTGAAAAGCAGTTTCATTTTCAATAGATTCAGTAGGTTCAGTAGGTTGAGGAGCAACTCTTGGCTCAACCGGACGGGGTGAAGATACCCCGAACAAGCCCCTCAAACAATTACTTTCCATAGTAACAAGTGACAGAAAATTTCAGCACACTAAATTTTTTTTTCCTTACCAAATTCCACCTACCAAAGGCGCTTCACTCCCCGGCAACGGCACCAGAAAAGAGTCTTGATGACCCACAAGTATAGGAGATCTATCGCAGTCCTTTCGATAAGTAAGAGTGTCAAACCCAACGAGGAGTAGAAGGAAATGATAAGCGGTTTTCAGCAAGGTATTCTCTGCAAGTACTGAAATAAGTGGTAACAGATAGTTTTGTGATAGGATAAATTGTAACGAGTAACAAGTAACAAAAGTAAATAAAGCGCAGCAAGGTGGCCCAATCCTTTTTGTAGCAAAGGACAAGCCTGGACAAACTCTTATAATAGGAAAAGCGCTTCCGAGGACACATGGGAATATCTTCAAGCTAGTTTTCATCACACTCATATGATTCGCGTTTGGTACTTTGATAATTTGATATGTGGGTGGACCGGTGCTTGGGTGCTCCCCTTACTTGGACAAGCATCCCACTTATGATTAACCTCTATTGCAAGCATCCGCAACTACAACAAAAGTATTAAGGTAAACCTAACCATAGCATGAAACATATGGATCCAAATCAGCCCCTTACGAAGCAACGCATAAACTAGGGTTTGAGCTTCTGTCACTCTAGCAACCCATCATCTACTTATTACTTCCCAATGCCTTTCTTTAGGCCCAAATAATGGTGAAGTGTTATGTAGTCAACGTTCACATAACACCACTAGAGGTTAGACAACATACATCTTATCAAAATATCGAACGAATACCAAATTCACATGACTACTAATAGCAAGACTTTTCCCTTGTCCTCAGGAACAAACGTAACTACTCACAAAGCATATTCATGTTCATAATCAGAGGTGTAATAATGTGCATATAGGATCTGAACATATGATCTTCCACCAAATAAACCAACTAGCATCAACTACAAGGAGTAATCAACACTACTAGCAACCTACTAGCACCAATCCAGGACTTGGAGACAAGAATTGGATACAAGAGATGAACTAGGGTTTGGAGATGAGATGGTGCTGGTGAAGATGTTGATGGAGATTGCCGTCTACCGATGAGAGGAGCGTTGGTGATGACGATGGTGATGATTTCCCCCTCCCGGAGGGAAGTGTCCCCGGCAGAACAGCTTTGCCGGAGCCCTAGATTGGTTCCACCAAGGTTCCGCCTCGTGGCGGCGGAGTCTCGTCCCGAAAGGTTCTCCTCTATTTTTTATTCATCGAAAGACTTCATATGGGAGAAGATGGGCGTCGGAGAGCCACCAGGGGGCCCACGAGGTAGGGGGCGCCCCCCCCCCCCCACCCTCGTGAGTAGGGTGTGGGCCCCCTGGCCTTCATCTTTGGCGATGATTTTTCTTTATTTATTATAAGGTATTCCGTGGGGTTTCAGGACTTTTGGAGTTGTGCAGAATAGTCCTTCAATATTTGCTCCTTTTCCAGCCCAGAATTCCAGCTGCCGGCATTCTCCCTCTTCATGTAAACCTTATAAAATAAGAGAGAATAGCCATAAGTATTGTGACATAACGTGAAATAACATCCCATAATGCAATAAATATTGACATAAAAGCATGATGTAAAATGGACGTATCATTTCCCCCTTCAGCTCATGAAGGAAAGTCAATCTCTCATTCAATCCTTGATTCATCTTTCGCCCTCTCCATTATTTAGATGGTAAATTTCACCCATAGTAGAAGAGGATAAAGAAATTCAAATGGCCAACTGGCCTAGCCCAGCGATAAATTTGAAATGTCAATGACTCAGAGGCCATTCAACAAAGCACCTATAGGGTGATAAGCATGCTTAAACTTTTTTACTCTACCGGAATATTATATACTTCTACTCAGGTGTCAAGTATATAGGCAACAAACAGATTAAGGTCATGTGTAGTCGACACGCTAGTTACGAATAAAATAACATGCATATAAAACTGTCAAACACAATGTAGTTTCATAAAACATAGGATAAACATGATAAAAAAGAGGCCTGCCTTCGTTGTTGAGTCCCCTGTTTCCGTCTTCCTCATAGTGCTCCTCTCCCATACTGTCACCCCTACTCTTATTAATGACGAAGCAATAATAAATACACAAGCCATAAGATCCAAATAATATCCAACATGAAATAACAATATAGGAAGAATGGGTAGCAAGATATGTATGAATATGGAGATTTCAAAGGAGGTAGCACGACTGAAGATGAGTAGAGGGGATTGAATGGATTGGTTGGGTTTAGGTTTATCGGGAGTAAGCAAAACTTGGCCACCACAACTAACATTCTAAATCGTGTTAGCTATCTAAACTCTAATATTGCCTATTATATTTAGTTTGGTCTAACTAAAAGAAAATTAAACAAATAACGAATGCCGGGACATGAACACAAAATAATAGACTATGGTATGCATTTAAACGACATGTCTCATCTTGGCATGAAAATGTAATATTTAACCACAAATAAACATTTAGACAACATCTAAACATTTAAAATGGTTAAAACATCAACTCTTGCATTTGACAACAAGCAACTTATAAGTCAACCAAGCTAACTTAGATCATAAATAAACTAGATAAGATACAAAACATCATGCGACACATGATGCTAAGATAGTACCAAAACATTATATGCTCAATTCATTTGGCAACTAAAGAAAATAATCTAAATACACATGAAACAAAAGATTAACAATAGCCTAGTCATGACATGATCAAAATATATAACAAAAATAATAGAGATTAACAACATTAGTATGTTATGCATCACAACGTAAACTAGACTCAGTTAAAATAATGAAACAACAAATATGATATACATCTAGAAATTAAACTAAGATTAGATTAAACAATAAATTTATACGCATGACAATACTAGTTCAAAATATGTACGCATGCATATAGTGCATATATGATTAATACAAAAAAGTACCAAACCGAATTATCATGCATCACTATTTTAATAGATGCAAAACCTATTTTACCGAATTCTAAAATAATGAATCATAATTAGAACATACTTCTAAGCATGCTATGGACATGGACAAATTAAAATCTAAACAATTTTGCACGATTTACATTGCACAAATATCATGTATAAACTTGCTAAGTGAAAACATAACACAATCAAATCCTAATCAAACTAAACTAATAACCAACAACTCGCTCCTAGCATCATAAAAATCTCCCTATGGTTTAGGTTTGGTTTTAGATCCCCGCAAACGTTGATGTAGTGGTCGATGAACTTCGGTGCATGTTGTTGTCGTCGATCTCCAGTAATGAGGTGGTCTGTGATGCTCCCGGTGGCGAGAGAACACCATGACACAAATGGACCAACAGACGGTCCACGGGTGATGGCGTCGTCGGTCCCGAATGATGCACTACTAGGGAAAACCCTATACACAGAAGCTTACTAGTAGCGATGGTCAAAAACATGCGCTACTACTATGTACCACTAGGGAATTGTGTACAAGATCACTATTACTATGTAAGTAGCAGTAGCGCATTCCACGCAAAAAGCGTTGCTACTATAACTGCCACACCGTTGCTGGCAGGCTAGGTATAGTAGTAGCACTGGTACGTGGACAAAGCTACTGCTATTGGTCTTAGCAGTAGCGCTCGTCCTGGAACGCGCTACTGCTATGCGGGACTTATCCCAAATATTCCTCCCCCGCGCCCCGACCATCTCCTTCTTCCCCTCACTCCCCGCTGCCTCGCTCCTCCTCCGCCGCCACATTGCCGTCGCCACCGCATCACCACTGCCGTCCTTGATATGCCCTCCTCCCTCCTCTCCCTCCTCCTCCCATCGCGCCCTCCTCCCTTCTCCAGCTGCTACCGATTTCTTTTTTAAATTAAAAAAAATTCAAACACACGGACACATAGGACCAGGTGGGCCAGATCTAAAACGGGTGCAGGCCCAAGTCGCTCGATGCTTTTGACAGGCAACCGGCATGAAAATATTAGAACCACCTTGAATATGTTTTAAATTCAAGCTGAAAGCGTAAAATCATGGAAAGAATCGTATTGTGACGGTGAACCCACGGAGTCAATCCGTGCTTTTTATTATTACTAGTACAAATGCCCGTGCGTTGCACAGGGCGATAAATGTGGCAGAACTTGCTTCATGGGTCCCTTTTTTGGCACTTTATATATCTAATTTAAATAAATTTTGAACGTGAAAATTCCTTGTTTTTATTAAGACCTAATATTTTCATTAAAAATGTAAAATCTTTTAAAGAGTAGTATAAAAAATTATGTAAATCGGCACATTTCTCTATGAAATATTTTTTATGTAAATTAATTATTTCTATTGTACATTTTGAAATGTTTTTTGTAGTTAGTAGTGTTTTTTGGGAGAATTTTTAAGTGTTTTTAAAAAGTACAAACATATTTAAAGAGTAGTTAATGTTTTTATAGAAATTTGAACATTTCAGTAAAAATATTTTTAATAGTTTTTAAAAATAATTTTCGTTTGTTTTACATTTGTAAATGTTTATTTGGGAAGTGTACATTTCTAAATGTTACATTTAAAAAAATTATATAGTGCAAACATTTTTTGAAACAAAAATAGTTTGAAACTGTGAACATTTCTAAGCTATATTTATTGTTTCGTGTGTTGCAACAGGTTTAAATAAATATGAGAGTTTGTTTGGTATTCGAGAGTTTACATGTCATGATGAATAATAATGTACCAATTAAATTGGTTGTAAGAGTTGTAATAATCCACTTTTTGAAGATCCCATTGTATTCCAAAAGCTTGTAATTTTGTTCTCTGCTGACAAAACCTACTCCTTCAAATTGCTCTAAAGAAATTGGATTATGTGTAATAAAATATATGATTGCCGAAAAGTTAATAGTTTATAATGGTTGTCAATCTTTTGTTGACACTTTGCATCCAGTAGTAGGAGCACACCCTCGACGGCAACATGACCACTACCCTGGACATTATCAACGGACCTCGATGGGGATCAAGATTAGGGTACACAGAGCTACAGATCCCCCAACCCAGTTGTTGTGCAGGGGGAAACATGACGCGAGCAGGATGCACCGTTGTCCACACATTATCTCCTCTTTGTCCCTCCCTCTCTCCTCCCTATATCACCAAGACATCGATGACATCCAGAGTTGAGGAATATCTTTATGGTCAGGAAGTAATGGTGAGCCCCAAATATTTTCTCCCTTAAGAAATACTATTTCTTTCCAACATTTCATTTAATTTAATTAATAGTATATCTGGTAATATATTCATAAGTTGTGATACACATGAATACTAAATTATGGCAGTAACAACAAACAATAGCAAATACTGGATGCTACATAATCGGGCCGGAAAATATATATAATCGATGCACGCACATAATGATTGTTCAGCCGGAAAAATATATAATCGGTGCATACACATAGCATCCAGCAGCATCCGCAGTTCCGCTCGGTGCAGCAACCAACAACATCCACTGACGCCCACACTGCGTGCCTCTTATCCATCCATACACAACACACATCACCATTCCTCCTCTTCTTCATCCACCCCTATCCAGCGCGCCCACGAACAACTTGGCCTCGCCTCCCCACTCTCCTGGAGTGCGTGCAGCCGTGGTGGTGGCTGGCCCAGGGTAGCAACCCACTGTCGGTGAGGAACCATAAGATCCCTGTGCCAGCAGCCTCGAATCTGGCCCGATTCGTACGTCCACGGCCTCCGCGACCTGCGAATGCCCCCTGGTCCGGCCTAGATCCCGCGCCGCTTCGTCTGTTCGTGTTGACCCCGAGGAGGCGTCCAACGCCTCGTCCCGCGGCCCACCTGCCTCGGCTAGGCCTGCGACGGCGGTGGTGGCGACGGGGCTGCTGCGGTTGGGGCAACAACCCTGTGCCGTGGTGGTGGAGCTCTCCGGTGGATGGCTGAAGGGACGGCTCGGTTGCTCGCCAGATCTGGCGGGCGTTGATTGGAGTTGAGATGGTGCGTCGCGTTCGTGATGGTGCGTTGCGTTCGTCGGCCAACTACGGCTGCATATGGGACTCCTGGCGGCAGGCCTGTGGCCGAGGCACGGGAGGTGATCTGGCGCAGCTAAGGCCTGCTGTGTGTCGTATCTGGCACAAAAGGTAAATTATTTGATGGAAGAAAGATTCTCAACACAGCTACGGAGTACATGTTATGGAAGAAATCGAGCTAGGTCTTTTTTTTTTGAGAAAAAGAGATGCAGGCCGGCAATGTACAAAACTTGAGCGCAAAGAACAAACAAACGATGGGCTGGAAGGCATGCAGCGGCAAAGAACATATGGGCTGCTTCGTTTGTAGGCTCAACAATTAGGACGTAAATTCACGGGAAACCGAAAATTACCTAAGCAAAAAATTAATACCACCTCGAATATGGGTTTTTTCGAAACTGAAAGTGTAAACTTATGGGAAGAAGCGTATTGTGACGGTGAACCCGGAGACCCAATCCGTGCTTTATGTATATATATATATATATATATAAATAAAATATATTATATATAAATATATATTATAATAATATATATATATATTTATATTTATATTTATATATAATATTATATATATATATATATATATATATATATATATAGGGAGAGATTAGGGAGAGATTAAGGAAAGATTAGGGAGAGATTAGAGAAAGATTAGTTCCAAAAGACAAAAATATAGTTTTTCAGTCGCGGCTGCGTATTTTTGGTGTTGCTCTGATCATGGCCATGCAAAACTCGGTATCTTATATAACTATAGAGGAATATTCCCACGATTATCAAATATCAATAGCCGTGTCGACCCAGTCAACACTATTCAGGAGGTGATGGCTTAATTTCCATACAGATATTTGCAGATGTGTGATCACCAATTCACCATTCGTAGCGTGAGGTCTATATTCGTGAGGTGATCCGTTACTCGCTGAAGTGTTTGTCACGACAGGCAAGACGACCAGACGAACGACGCCTCCACGTCCCAAACAATCAGTCGCACTGCCTGTAAAATACTACTCCTCAAGAGCAATCCCTCTTCCTGGAGCCTGTAGCTATAGCGCTGCGCTTTCGCCATGCATCGCTCGGTTGCCAAGCTGCTCGCCTTGCTCGAGCTGCTTGGCGCGCGAGAGGGACGCATTGCTGGCCTTCAAGCAAGCCGCCAACGACACCTACGACGTCCTCGCCTCGTGGCAAAGACGGCACAAAGATTGTTGCCGGTGGTGGGGCGTCACCTGCAGCAAGGAAACCGGCCATGTGATCGAGCCTGACTTTGGTTACACCCTTTTGGACGGCAAGATAAGCCCTTCCCTGCTTTCTCTCGAGCATCTGGAGTACCTAAATCTCAACTCCACCAACCTACTTGGACCAGACGGTACTTCTTTGTTCCCAGAATTCTTGTGTTCTCTAAGCAACTTGAGGCATCTCGATCTCTCATGGACACTGTTCTCTGGTAGATTGCCTGCTCAGCTTGCCAACCTTTCAAATTTGGAGTACCTCGATCTCTCATATACACAGTTCTCTGGTAGATTGCCTGCTCAGCTTGCAAACCTTTCAAATTTGGAGTACCTCGATCTCTCATATACACAGTTCTCTGGTAGATTGCCTGCTCAGCTTGCAAACCTTTCAAATTTGGAGTATCTGGATCTCTCATTCACATCCCTGGACGGGTCTAATGGTTTCATTTCTTGTAAAAACTTGAGACATCTCGGTCTCAGAGCCACACCATTGTCTGGTAGACTACCTCCTCAGTTTTTCATCCTTTCAAAGTTGGAGTATCTCGACCTCTTCGAAACTAGCATGTCGGGTATACTGCCACCTCAGCTCGGAAACCTTTCAAACTTGCGACACCTTGACCTCGGTTACATGCAAGATATACACATATCAGATATCTCATGGTTAACTCATCTCCATTTCCTGGAATATGTTGACATGAGTTATATGAATCTGAGCAGCGCGGATATGTTTCTCGTGGCCAACACAATCCCATCTCTGAAAGCCCTTATTCTTGTCAACTGCTCACTTCCAAATGCAAACCAGTCGCTTACGCATGTAAACCTCACAAAACTAGAGCAGCTTGATCTCTCCAGTAATTATTTGGGCCACCGAATTGAAACATGTTGGTTCTGGAACCTAACAAGCATCAAGGAACTAACACTCGATTCAACCTATCTTTATGGTCCATTCCCTGATGTGCTAGGAGGTATGATTTCTCTCCAGCGGCTGGAATTTACCAACAACGGTAATTCAGCCACAATGACAGTGGACTTGAAAAATCTATGTGATCTAGAGAGCCTAAACCTCGATGGGAGTCTTGCGTTTGCGGACCTAACAGACTTCGTGATGAAACTGCCACAATGTTCATCCAACAAATTGCGGTTCTTGAGCTCAAATCACAACAATATGGCAGGAATGCTGCCAGATAGGGTGGGGCACTTCACCAGCTTGAAGTACCTTCACCTTTATAATAACAGCATTACTGGAGCTATACCAACTAGGTTAGTGAATTGTACTATTTTGCATTCACTCGCTCTCGGTTTGAACCAACTAAGTGGCCAGATACCAACATTGCCGAGAAGCCTCAGTGAAGTGGACCTGTCCATGAACAGCTTGTCAGGACCTTTGCCATCAGATTTTGGAGCTCCATACCTTACAGTACTAAGTCTATCCTCCAATTACATCACTGGTTACGTTCCTAGATCTATCTGTGAGTTGCAAAACCTAATTTTCTTGGATTTGTCCCAGAATAGGTTTGCGGGAGAATTTCCCAGGTGTTCTTCGATGCCAAACTTGGCATTCCTGCACTTAAGTAACAATAGCTTCTCCGGGAGTTTTCCTCCATTGCTCCAAAACTGTGCAAACTTGTTTTCCCTTGATCTTGCAATGAAC
This sequence comes from Triticum aestivum, assembly GCF_018294505.1. Classification (NCBI taxonomy): domain Eukaryota; kingdom Viridiplantae; phylum Streptophyta; class Magnoliopsida; order Poales; family Poaceae; genus Triticum; species Triticum aestivum. The sequence goes on along the minus strand of NC_057810.1, from coordinate 54,895,361 downwards.
GAGTTCGATGGAGCACTACCAGTATGGATCGGAGACCTAGTGAACTTGCGGTTTCTGCAGCTAAACCATAAAATGTTCTATGGGCATATTCCAGCTAACATCACAAGTCTTGTACTACTTCAACTATTCAGTTTGGCGAGCAATAATATATCAGGATCAATTCCGTCGTCCTTGTCTAAATTAATAGCTATGACCCTGAAACATCCGCCGAGACTTGAATCAATGTTGTTTAAAGGCACTCACGCGGTGGATATTTTGTCCGTTGTGATGATGAAGCAGCAAGAGCTTAAGTTCAGGGGTGATGCAGTTATTAACATGGTAAGCATTGATTTGTCACTCAACCACTTGACCGGTGAAATTCCAGATGAGATAACTTCTCTGAACGGACTGTTGAGTTTGAATTTATCATGGAATCACCTGAGCCACAAAATCCCTGTGAAGATTGGGGATATGAAATCACTGGAATCACTCGACTTGTCAAGGAACAATATCTCTGGTGAAATCCCAACAAGCCTCTCAGATTTGACATATTTAAGCTCCTTGGACTTGTCATACAACAATCTTGCAGGAAGAATTCCAACAGGCCGTCAACTGGACACTCTGTATGCAGAAGATCCGTCAATGTATGATGGCAACAGTCGCCTTTGTGGGCCTCATCTTCAAAGGAATTGCTCAGGCAACAGTCCACTGGAGCGTAGGAATCAGCAGAGAAGTGAAAATGCTTATGACCCAGTGATGTTCTTCTACATTGGGCTAACGTCCGGGTTTGTGGTCGGGCTCTGGCTTGTGTTCTGTGCTCTACTGTTCAAAAGGGCGTGGCGACATGCCTATTTTCGCCTCTTCGACAAGCTATGTCACAAGGTGTACGTGTTTGTTGTTGTTATTTGGGGCCGGATAAACACCAAGGCGACTGCAAGTTGAGTGATGTGCTAATCGAGTAATGCCGGTGGCACTCTATTGCTCTGCTCCATGGATATAACGTGAAGAAGTATTTAGCAGCTTGTACAAGTGTGTGTTTCTGTGTATATACTTGTGATATGAACTTTTTTCTTCTGGTGCATATAACTGTTATTGGTTTGTACTCGTTGGTCATGATGAACCTGGCACGTGATTTTGGTTTCCAGCTCAGTTTTGTTTCATGTCGATGGTTTGATGTTTTGTAATACTGAACTGCACTAGCAGAGTGTCCTGTACTATTTTGTGCAACTTGATATATTGTATTTGTGCGCATTAAGCATACGAATTTTCTGGTTATTTTGCTAATTCTCAGCTGGCTAATTCTAATAGATCTGAATCGTCTTAAAAGATGCATTCTAAAATGCTGTTTGGATTGGAAATGCACAACTTTAGCAAAAGCAAACATGCTAGTTTCAAGCGACTGTGTAATGTTGGCATAGGATGTGTATCAGGAAAGCGCTTACACTACCCACGAGTAAACAGAGGCGACGGCTTGTGTATCTTGTATGGCCGATGTCTCCGGAAGCATGAAGCACCGCCGCACCGTGTCTAGCTTTTCTCTGTCTCGAACCCCGACGGCATGTCCAGGCGGTGCTGGTTGCCGGTGACGAGGTCCCACACAGGAGAAGCCGGGGGTCGGAGGCGAGGCTGCGCCAGAACTTGCAGACGGAGGAGGCGCGGGGGAGGGAGGAGGACGGTTGCGGCCTTGCGGGGGGGTGATCTCGGGGGAGTAGGTCCTCGTCTCGTTGTCCAGCGGCGCCACCGAAGACGAGGACGACCGGAGACGGAGGTGGAGGCTCCTCATTGGGATTGCGTTGGGCTTGTTTCTTTTAGACAATCTTCACGGTTTTTTTTTTCAGGGGCTCTTGCGTTGGACTAGTGATACCGGTGCGAGAATGGCAGGCCCAATGTGGCAAGTAATCCCATGATGATGAGTGTAACTGTTGCGTTGGGCTGAAGTTGTGAGCCCAAAACGCACCATGAGAAGCCCATGATGAGTGCAACTGTTTTAAAGCAGTTTTTCTGTTTACATGGAACAAGGTTTCTCTGGAGTTAAAATGTTTCTCTGGAGTATACCTGGGCATGGGCATCCCGGCCCGGATGGCCCGACCCAGAAGTCACGGGCCGGGCCAGGCCTGATCATGCCATCAGGCCGGGCTTGGGCCTAGAAATTGAGCCCGACGGTTGGGCTGAGCCGGGCTCAGGCATGTGAAAAGCCAGAATATAGTCGCAGTTGGGTCGGGCCGGTCATGCCATGTTGGGATTTCTTGGGCCCGAGCCAGTCTTAGGCCTGATTTGTTAGGCCCGACGGTCAGGCCAGGCTGGGCTGTTTTGAGCATCGGGCCGACACATGCCCATCTATACTCTAGAGACTCGCACAACAATCCCTGCCTACTATTGACTTATTGCATCACATAAACATGTCAACTGGAACGAGTTGCGTGGCTGTGGATTCTTGGCAACACTCCCTACCACGGTGTAATATGGCTCGGTGCGTGTGTGCACTACTTGATCCAGATCTGGTTGAAGTCATTAAAAGCATTAGGGAACCAGATGCAAAGAGGTGGATTTTTTTTTCTCTGCTGCTAGATGCCATCCCACATGATGATTTCGTTCTTGTCATGGTCACTCTTTGGCGATCTAGCACTCCATGAGGAAGGCATTGCATGAGCAGATTTTCCAGTCTCCATTTGCTACACACAACTTTGTTAAAAGCTACATCGGGAACTAGCCGAGTGCAAACCAAAGAAATCGAAGTGATTACACCAGCACCGCGGAGTTCAGTCTTGAGATGGTTCCTGCCCCTAGCGGAGGTTGCCAAGATACAAGTTGATGGAGCTGTTTCGAAGGAATCCAATGAGGGCACTTTTAGTGCTGTCTGTCGGGATGCAACTGGCAAATACTTGAAAGCGCCTGTTGTTCGGGTGGCAAGGATAACTGATTTGGCATATGCCTTGAAGCACTGGCTTGCCGGGAGTCACTAGCGCTAGCACTGGATCTCCTCTTATCACATGTGTTGATCGCCTCCGACTACCAGGTTGTGATTAAGGATATACATAGAGACATAGGGAGCTCTTATTCAAGCATCTTGAAGGAGATTAGAACCACTGCTACCCAGTTCGAGATATGTTCCTTCATCTTCAAAGGAAGAACTACCAATGTTGAGGCTCATAGCCTCGCTAAACACGAGTTTGGGTTGGGAAGGGCGTCAGCTTTGGCTCCTTAACCCACCAGACCTTCATTGTATTCCTATGAACATTGATTGATTAATAAAGTGTGTTCAGATTAGAAAATGGTGACGTATGTGGTAAGCAATTCAAAAAAAAAGTGTTGAACATGTATTTGCCTTTGGTGTACACAACCATAAGAAAAGATATAGATGAACCAGTTTTCTTTTTTGAGGAACTGGCAATTTGCTGCCGACATATACTAAGGGGTAAATGTGATCCCATTTTGATACATGTATTTGGCTTTCGTGTACACCATCATAAGAAAGATATAGATGTATTGGTTAAAGAAAATCGTTAAAGCCATTCAGATAAATCTGCTGGAGCTAACCTCATAATTTTTGTATGATACAAACAAAAAACATCAGCTTCACAATCATGAAGATCGTGCCAAATGCTCCGAAGCTGAACCATCTCAAACAGAGACAGCGGTAGGGACTTAACAGTGTGGTAGTACACTTTCAGCTTCAAATTTACAAGTATTTTTGGTGACACTAGTAGCGCACGCGCAGCTCATCAAGTAGGAACATCCCTTATTTGCAAAAAAAAAAGAGTATGCACATCCCGGTAGCTCATAGGCATGCTTACTTACAAATGTACGAGCCAGCTAGTCACCAACAAATCGACTTTTTGATCAAATTCAGTTAGTACAGGCCTCAAGGAAGGGAATGCATATCATCTTATTAATTGGCACTTCCTTCAACCTAAAACATATGTAACAGCCATTTTTTACTCTTGATAGCATCAAGGAGTACTTTCACCACAGTGAAACAACACCACGTTCTTACCATGCCTTCTGACCCTGCATTCAATATGAAATACTCCCTCCATTCACTATTATAAGATGTTCTAATAGTACTGAAAGGAGGATGTATTAAATATCCATAGTGCCCAAAACTGAAGAAATAAGACTACACATAAAACATAGCTACAACTAGTTTGTACCAGTCAAATCATATTAGTGGCTAAACTTGCAGCCCCACGGCTAAACAGAGACGATTATATGTGCAATAACCATCACTGCGTGTATTCAGTTTTGTTTCTGCATCAACACATTCAACAACTTCAAAATCGAGGGCTCTGAAAATGAAGCATGAGCAGCAGAGATAACAACAGACAGCTTCATCATAGGGACCGCAGAGTTTGTTTAGCTAGAGAGCGGCAGAGGGTAAAACAACACTTCTGAATGTAATTCGAGTGAGATAATTCATGTCAGAACAGCTTTCCGCGTCATGAGCAACAAACAACGCATTCAACAGGACTCGCACACTGGTCATTCTGGCAGCAAACATGTCATGTCTACCATCCACAAGGAGTAATGTGATTCAGACACCTACCTGAAGCCTGATCATGCTACAAATTCAACTCATAGTAGCATCACTGCAGCAATGATACCTTTTCGACACACAAAGTTTTATCTAATAAGAATCCACAAACACGCACACACGCTCACTATAAAAAAGGGAGCGCCATGGGACAAAACATAAGCAGAGATTTAAAGTTGAACCCTCGACCTGACACAATAGGCCATAAGCAAACAATGGCACAACCCACACTTTGGCTTGCATCAACATGCTTGCTTGCGAGCATAGAAAAAACTGAACAGCGAGATTAACTGACAGGGCCAATGCTAATTATTAATCCAAACAAGTGACTGTGTCTTCATGCCAGTTGACTAGTGTCTACAGAAGACCTGGTATGCACACATACAAAATGGACGAACTTACGCAGAGGGTGGGGAGCCACTTCTTCATCTCAACCGACGGAATGCATTTCTAGATACCTGCAGAGCAATCAATTTAATCAGTCAAACCAATTTGTACAAGACATTCATGGAAAAGCTGTTAAAGTTATACCTCACAATTCTGTATGACTCAAACCGTAAACGTTGGCTTCACTAGTATTGTTGAGAAGTGCCAAAAGCTCCAATTTTGGATCCCTTCAGCAGTAACACAAATACACAATGCCAACAACACAAACATAGAGAAGCAATAGGTAATTTGTAGAATAGTGGCATGCCTAGAAATTCTAATGTCACCATCTGGTTTTTGACTACATTTGATCTTAGTAGAGGCTAAAGATGTTGGTGGTTATAATAAGTCCATTAGATGCCAATTCTGAACAGCCTAGCTTATCAAATTATTTCAAATATTCTTTGTTATCAAGGGCCTAAGAGGGGTTCATGGAGTAGAAAGGGAGAAACATCTGATTTCGAGCTCGTAGTCATACTTATGTATGAGCTTTTTTTTTGAACCGGACATTAATCCTTTCCATTGCAAACAACGGAAATACAACCAGTTCCGAATACAGAGTCAGGAAGAGGGAAAGAGGTAAGGCGAGTTCAAGCATTACCAGGAAACCCACTGACATTCGGTCGCCGTCGACCCGAACGCTGTGGGGCGAAAGCCTGGTAACACATACAATTCATGAGCATCAAGCTCCAGTACACCCATAGATATAAACAGGCCAACACCACAAAAGATCACAAGTGCAAACTAAAAGCCACTATGAAGGAAGAAGGCCCTCCCAGCAGCACGCCCGCTTTTGTTCGCTCCAAAAGCAGCAAGAGTCCACCACGTACTTTCAAGCTCCTCCAATCGGCTGGGCGGCGGCCCCGCAAAGCCTCATCAGCTGCATCATGCTGGCCCTGATCATCTTGGCACCTGATCGAAGCTTGTCGGCGTCTTCACCTTTCTGCAGTCTTGTCCAATACAAAAGAAAAGAGCACATGGAAAACACGTTTTCAAAAGGAGACTTGATTTGCTTTTTTTTTTCAAAGGTAGCCTTATTGCGAGCGAGCCAGATTGCCCAGCAAGCGGCTGCAAGTCCAACCGTATAGAATTTGTCCCCTCCTAGAAGAAAGGAGTGGCACCAAGCAAAGAATTTCCAATAGTTATCTGGGCACTTATCGGTGCCAATAGCCACCCCAATAGATCGCCACACCACTCTTGCAACAGAACAAGTAAAGAACAAGTGCTGGGAAGTCTCTATCTCATTGCAAAAAGAGCACACAGGATTCCCAGGCCATTTCCTATGGCGCATCACCTGTCTAGTCAACACCGCGTATTGCGAGAGCTGCCACATAAAATTTTTGATCTTGAGAGGGATTTTGGCCTTCCAAATCCAAGCCATTTGTAAACAGATTTGGTACTGAATTTACCATTCTGGTTCAAACTCCAAACCACTCGATCTTCTTTGTCAGTAAGAGATAGTTTGTTAACTGTATCTAAAACTACCCCCCATTGTCCAGCAAGAACAGGATTGAGCCTGCGTCTGAAAAAGGAATCGGTCTCCACATTTAGCACTTGTTTAATGGTACACTCAGGGACATTACAAATGCTAAAGAGCTGCAGATATTGATCCTTGAAAGGAAGCAGTCCGTTAATAGGATCGCTCCACACCCTAGCAATGTTCCCAAACTCAACATTAAGTTTTCTACCAGCCATATAAATTTCCTTGACTTTCAGCAGGGCTTTCCAACTCGGAGAGTCAGAAAACCTTGGGGCAACATCCGCTACTGTCCTATTCCGCAAGTAGCGAGCACGAATAATATCTTGCCATACCCCACTTTGTGTTCCGAGCTTCCACCACCATTTCACCATCAGACTGATGTTCTGTTTATGCAGGTCTTTAATCCCTAGGCCACCCTTCTCTTTGGATCTGCAGATTCTACTCCATTTCACAAGATAATATCTTTTTTTCTTGTTACATCCTTGCCAGAAGAATCTTCTTCTATGCTTATCCAGTTTTTCAATGAACGTTTTGTTCATCAACCACATAGACATATAATATAGTGATAACTGGGTGACAACAGAGTCTAATAGAGTGTGTCTCCCTCCCATGGAGGCAGCATTGCCCACCCAAGCTTCAAATCTTTTCAGATATTTGCATACAATGAACTCCCAATCAGAGTTTCTCAATGTGGTATAACTAACAGGCATGCCCAAGTATTTGATGGGGAAGCTACCTACATCACAATTGAAGAGGTCGGCATATTGCTTAATCACAGCATCGTCTCCCCCCACAGTCAAAATCTCACTTTTTTTGAAAATTAACTTTCAACCCTGACATCATTTCAAACATGTACATCAGCAACTTCAGGTTAACTGCTTTGTCAATGTCATGCTCGAGACAGATAATTGTGTCATCCACATATTGGAGAACCGCAACTCCATCAGGGATCAGATCCACAGCTAAGCCAACCAGTAGCTTATTACGTTGTGCATTTTTAATCATCTTCGTGAGGCATTCAGCAGCTAAGTTAAACAGGAATGGGGAGTGGGGGTCTCCTTGCCGCACCCCTTTAGCACTCTGGAAATACGGTCCCACACAGTTATTCAATTGAATGTTAACCGTGCCATTCCGAAGAATCTGGTTAATCCACCCACACTAGGTTTCATTGAATCCCTGCAGCTTATGACACTCTAGCAAGAAGTCCCAGTTAACCTTATCATACGCCTTTTCAAAGTCCAGTTTCAACACCACGCCAACCCTATTTTTCACATGTGTGTAATTTAAGATCTCATGAAGCGAGAGAACACCATCCATGATGCTTCTCCCTTTGACAAAGGCATTTTGGACTGGACTAATTAGCTTGTCAGCATACACCGATACCCGGCGAACTAGGACTTTTGTGATGAGCTTATAGGGGCATCTAAGCAAACATATGGGTCTGAACTGTTGGATTTTGTCAGCCCCAAAGAGCTTCGGAAGCAGCATGATAATCCCGTAGTTCAACCGCTGAACATCCAACGTCCCTTGATGAAAGTGTCTAAACAAGGCCATGATATCCTTCTTAACTATATCCCAACACACCTGGTAGAATTCTACCCGGATATTATCAGGACCTGGGGCCCTATTGGAGGCCATGTCAAACAGAGCCTCCCTGACCTCCTCCTCTGAGAACTCTCTACACAGGTCATTTTTATCCTCCTCACTCAGCTTTTCCTCAGGTGCCCAGGTGTCAGGGTCAAGATGAAACTGGTTTCCAAGGGCAGGACTGAACAATTCTTTATAGAACTCCGTGGCATGCTCAATCAGCTTATAAGTGGCCTCTATTTCCACGTCACCAGCCTTAAGGGAGTGGATCGTGTTTTTCCGTTTACGTCCATTTGCTATACGACGGAAATAGTCAGTGTTCATATCCCCTTTGAGCTACCATCGCTCGTGCGATTGTTGTAACCAAAAGATTTCCTCATTGACAAGCAGCTCATGAAGCTCAAAACAAATATCAATCTTTCTACTATATAGCTCAGGGGACAGAGGGGCATCTTCTTCTACTTCTTCTAGCATCTCCAACTCCATCCGAAGGTCTTCCTTTCTTTTCTTATCATGACCAAATCTATCCGAACCCCACCCTTTAAAATAAGACTTAAACCACTTGAGCTTCATGTTTAAAACATCAATGGGATCAGAAGAAAAAACCCTACGAGACCAAATTTTCTGGACCAACGACAGGAATCTATCATCTTTCACCCAAGATAGGTCGAACCGAAACTCTCTTGGTTTCAGAGCCTCACACTCCTCCTCACCCGTGGACAACAGCAGGGGATTATGGTCTGAAATCTCACGAACCAACTTTCTGACAGAGACCAAAGGGAATAAATCCTCCCAGGATTCAGGCATCAGGATGCGATCAAGCTTCTCCAAAGTGGGATGGGTTTGGTTATTAGTCCAAGTGTACTTTCCACCACTAATGTGAATTTCTCTAAGTGCTAGGGTATTAATAATGGAGTTGAATTTATCAGAAGATTTGTGACTAGTCATCTTCTTGTTTTTCTCCCCAGGATGTCTAAGAATATTAAAGTCCCCACCCACAATATACGGGACTTGCATACAGCCACACATAGTAGCGAGCTCAATGAGGAATTCCTCCTTCATTTCCTCATGAGAAGATCCATAGACTATTAACAAACCCCAACTAGTTTTCTTTTTCTTATCGTACAAAACTAGCTGCGAAATGTATTTGCCCTTATCACAGGAGACGATGTCCAGACTATCACTTCTAACACCACATAATATACCCCCAGACTTCCCAATAGAGGGAATCCAGTTCCAACTAAATATACTAAAGGGATCAATTCTCCTCAAACATCCAGGAGAAAAGTTTTTCTTCATGGTCTCTTGAAGACCCAGGAAATCCACAGAATGGTCACTAATCATATTAGAGAGGCAGGTGGCCATTCCCTTCTTGCCTACCCCCCTGCAATTCCATATGACACCTTCCATTTAAAACGTTTTTTATGATGTTGGGCCCTAGCAACCCTACCAGGAGGCAATGTAGGGTTACAGGCTTCACCCCCTATGGGGTTCTTCTTCTTTTGGCTCCTAGTCACAGGCCTAGAGAGCTTAACTGCAGATCTGCGTTGCTTTTTCTTATTGGATCTGCCAGCAGAACATTGTTCATTTATAGTTTCATCCTGCTCAAGACAATCAAGGTTGACAGGGGCTTTCTTCCCCAGCCCATTGGTGACAATGATGTCATAATTATCACTCTGCCTATTGTCCTCTATACTATTCTTTTCATCTAGGTTCCTTCTAACTATTTCCTACTCCCGAATCACATCAATGCAGGTAAAGTCATTGTCAGCAATATTCACCCCCATTTTAGAAGCTCTTAACATCAAATCATTATCAGAGAGAAGTGCAAAGGAATTCTTATTCGGGTTTTGGTTTGTTACCTGCCACATCTTTCTCATTGGCCATCCTCATAGCACTAGCTTCCACATTTTCCTGCATGCCCCGAGCGTTACGCTTGCTGAATCTGTGTATGTCATCTGGGGCGAGTGGAGGAGTGAGTACGATCTCCTCAGTGCGGTCAGGTGAAGGGAGTTGTACCACATAATCACTAGATATCTTCATCTTCGGGTCCACCTCTCCATCAACCTCCACAACCCGAGTAATATTAGTAACAGCCGCAACATAAGATAAACTGCGACTAACCACAGATTTGTTTTTTACCTGCACCTTGTGGGAATCAGTCCCAGGTGTCCCACTTCCCCTGGTCACAGCTGGACCAACTGGCACCAACCAGCTTGAGGCACCATGTGCATCCTCCAGATCATACATACCCTGTTCTCTAGCCAAAGTTTCAATGAGCAGAGATCTGTCCACCTCACTTTCAGAGGAGGCAGACGCCTCATTCTCGACTGGCAGCAAACGACATGTTTTGCCACCGTGGGAAGTGCCACTTCTGTCACGATCAGGGGATTCAGAACGACTATCACCATCTTTAGGATCATCTCGTTTCCTCTTTGGGGTTTGGTCATGCTTAGTAGGTTCATTGCTGGGAATGTGAGCATTAACATCCTCCACAACAGGGTTCTTGACCAAAATCTCCTCAACCTCATAGGTAAATCTATAAAAGCGGCCCCCCAACACCCCCTCAGCAGAGCTGGGAAGTTTATCCACCAGCCTGCAGCCAATCTTGGCACGGATTGACGAGGGACGATTAATGGTAGACATATCCACCTCTAAAGTGATTCTCACCAGGCCCCCAACATAAGCAACAGTCTTATCACATCTTTTGTTAGTAGGAATTCTCCCAATTCTAACCCACGCGACCTCCAGTAATCCATCGGAGTCAATGTCCTCAGACCAGGGAGAAAACCTAACACTCACTTTGCATTGTTTGAGCCTCACATTCTCCACAAACAAAGCCCGATCCACCTCCCTAGGGTTAGGCATCCTCATCATGAACTTCTGAGGTGCAAAAAACCTAGCAGAACAACGCCACCCTTGCCCCACATAAACACTAAGCTCATGTTCAATATCCTTTGTAGGAGCAGAGCCCTCTACAATGGTAATGGCAATGTTGAAAATGTTCTCTCTGGCCTGTCTATCTATGCTAAAATCAGGAATGTAATGAAATCCTTGGCCCTTGGCCTGAAAAGCACACATCGCAGGCACATATTCCCATGGGAGAAATTCAGAACAATCTACGGCAAGATGCCCTTTCTTCTTACATCTACCGCAGACAGCTTGAGGACATCTAGCAGTAGCATGACCCAACAAGTTGCAAATCTGACAGGGCTCACGAGAAGGGTTGATGTTACCAGTTTGCAGAGTAGGGTCTCAAGCACGCGGTGGGGTACGGTTCCTCCCAGGGGCTCGATGAGCGTCATCCCTTCCCCCACGGCGTTCTTGCCGAGCAGGAGCAGCATGCTTGTCGGTAGCATTAGCAGCGCCTAACGAGGAGCCCAGATCTGTATCGCCCCCACCCCACTTCTCTTGATGAGCGGGGTCGATTTGCCTCCCGTCAGCCGCTTCATCCCATCTGTCAAATCTGGATTCAACAGATCCAGAAGCCCTCGTGGAAGACGAGTTCCCCGTCTCCAACTTCCTCTTCCACACGTTGGAGTCGAAGCCGCGCCCCCGGCCGCGGTCGAAACGCCCGGCTCCCCGACCATGGCGGCCCGCACCAAAACCATCCCCTCTCATCTTGGTGGAGTAGCTAGGTTGAGATTGTCTGAGTGGAGGAAAAGTGGGAGGAGAGGCAGCTACTTGAGCAAACGAACGAGAATCACCATGGATTTTTCCTTCCCACCACCCGAACGACTGATGAACCCTAGATCTGACCGGAGGAGGCGCGTCCCAGAAATGGGATAAGCACTCGCCAAGATCTAAAATGGGGGAAGTGGGAGCGGCTGTGCTATTTGTACCTGCCTCACTCCCGCAAACCCTAGCATCGCCCGATCCATGGAGGTCGGATCTCTCGCCCCCCCACGTGTCGACCATCGGTCCCATGGCGGGCTGGTCCACGTCCCAGGATTCCCGGTCCAGCGGTCGGGGCAGGGGAAAACCGGTGAGCCGCCCCTGTGCGCCCGTCTGTCCCGTGTACCGCAGCCGACGTGGCAACTCCCACGCGCCCGCGTCCATCAGCTCCACGCGGAGGTGCGCTGGGTCCGGCCACCGCCGCAGTCGCCGGAATTCTGTCATGGATCCTAGCAAAGTGGCACGGGAAAGAGAGAATACCCCCGATCTCGATCGATTCACCCTCGCGCAGGAAGCGTGCGTCCACCGTGCACTCGTGCTCGTCGAGCAGCACGATCCTTAGGGCCTCGCGACGAAGCCAGACCACGCCGTCGTCCAGCGAGATCCGCCGCGCGTTCACCAGGTCCGCGGCGTACGTCACTCGCCAACGGGCGTCCATAACAATCTACCCTAGTTAAGATAGTATGTGGCTAACTCTGCAGTCTGAACTGAAGCAGAGAGACCCAACATCACTCAAATTGCCCATCTAAACATTTGTGTATGTCATAGATCGTAGCTAACTCCCGATCTATCTTGTCCTTCGATGTATGAGCTAGCTAGTTGCTAGCAAATCAATTAAATGCATGCAGTAGAAAGCCTTAATTAAGAGATCAAGCATCATCTTACTAGTACATACACTTCTTTCAATCTAAAATACATGTCATCTTTTTTACTATGTACAGCATCAAACAAAATACTTTACCGGCCACTTAATTATAATATGTTAGTCAAAGATGCAATTCATGATGAAAGCAGTATTTGGGGTGAATGTGTTTAATATGAAATGTTGAACATCTAACATGACCAAATGTAGAGAAAATAGACCGCCACAAAGCATAGCTACATGGCTACATGTACTTTGGACCACACAAGTTATGTCGGTGGATAACTGGCAGTTACATATGCAAATTAGACGGATATTCACAGATATGCTGAGAAAATGGCATAGCTATGAACCCATATAAATAAAGGAAGAATTGACAAGGTCACCACCCGAGGTGAGTCGTGCCGGATGTCACTTGGCAGGACCGCCTCTGCTCCATAAACCATGAAGAAAGGTGTGTATCCCGTAGATCTGTTAGGCGTAGTGTTGATGCTCCATAACACGGAGGGTAACTCCTCCACCCAACAACCCGGAGTCCGTTGTAAAGGGACCAAGAGCCGGGGCTTGATGTCTTTCAGGATCTCTTGATTAGCTCTCTCGGCTTGACCATTGGATTGAGGATGAGCAACAGCCGAAACATCAAGCCGGATATGTTCTCTTTGACAGAACTCTTCCATGGCACCCTTAGAAAGATTAGTGCCATTATCAGTTATGATGCTATGTGGAAAACCAAAATGAAAGATCACCTTTTTCATGAACTGAACCACCGTGGCTGCATCACATTTACTGACCGGCTCTGCCTCAACCCACTTGGTAAACTTATCCACTGCTACTAGTAGATGTGTCTTTTTGTCCTTAGACCTTTTGAAAGGTCCAACCATGTCAAGCCCCCAGACTGCAAACGGCCAAGTAATTGGGATCATCCGCAACTCTTGAGCCGACACATGAGCTCGTCGTGAGAACTTTTGACACCCATCACATTTACTGACCAGATCTTCCGCATCAGCGTGAGCCGTCAACCAATAGAAACCATGACGAAAAGCCTTGGCCACGAGGGATTTTGACCCGGCATGGTGGCCACAATCTCCTTCATGAATCTCACGGAGTATTTCTTGGCCTTCTGCAGGTGACACACAGCGTTGAAACGCGCCGGTGACGCTGAGGTGATGTAATTCGCCGTTAACAATCGTCATGGATTTGGAGCGCCTAACGATTTGTCTCGCCAATGTCTCATCCTCTGGTAATTCACCCCGGGTCATATAAGCCAGATAAGGCACCGTCCAATCCGGGATAACATGAAGAGCCGCCACCAGCTGTGCCTCCGGGTCTGGCACTACTAAGTCTTCCTCGGTAGGTACCTTGACAGAAGGGTTATGTAACACATCAAGAAAGGTGTTGGGAGGCACCGGCTTACGTTGGGATCCCAACGGGCTTAAAGCATCAGCCGCCTCGTTCTTCCTTCGATCAATGTGCTCCACTTGATAACCCGTGAAGTGACCAGCCACAGCATCTACTTCATGATGATAAGCTGCCATGAGAGGGTCTTTGGAGTCCCATTTGCCTGACACTTGTTGAGCCACCAAATCTGAGTCGCCCAAGCATCGTACCCGGCTTAAGTTCATCTACTTAGCCATCCGGAGACCATGAAGTAATGCCTCATATTCAGCTGCATTGTTAGTACATGGAAACATAAGCCGGAGTACATAACAAAATTTGTCACCTCGAGGGGAAGTTAACACCACTCCAGCCCCCGAGCCTTCTAGCTGCCTGGACCCGTCAAAATGAATAGTCTAGTATGTGTTATCTGGCTTCTCCTCAGGTGCCTGCAGCTCTGTCCAATCATCGATGAAGTCCACCAAGGCCTGATACTTAATAGCCGTCTGGGGCATGTATTTCAAGCTATGAGGCCCAAGCTCAATATCCCACTTGGTGACTCGTCCTGTGGCCTCCCTGTTCTGAATAATGTCTCCCAAAGGGGCAGAACTTACCATAGTTATAGGATGGCTTTGAAAATACTGCTTCAACTTCCGGTTTGCCATGAACACGCCATAAACAAGCTTCTACCAATGAGGGTACCTTTGCTTGGATTCAATGAGCACCTCACTGATGTAGTAAACTGGCTGTTGAACCGGATGCTCCTTATCGGCTTCCTTACGCTCCACCACGATGGAACGCTGTTGGCTTGGGAATTGGCAGCCACATATAACAGCAAAAGCTCTTTGTCAATTGGAGCCGCAAGAACCGGCGGCTCGGACAATTGTCTCTTTAAGTCTTCAAAAGCAGCATCAGCGGCCTCACTCCAAACAAAAGTGTCAGTTTTCTTCATCATCTGATACAATGGGAGGGCTTTCTCACCGAGCCGACTTATGAATCGACTTAAAGCGGCAACGCGACACGCCAGTCGCTGAACATCATTGATGCACGCCGGTTTAGCCAGAGAGGTAATCGCCTTAATCTTCTCCGGGTTAGCTTTGATGCCTCTGTTGGACACCAGAAAGCCCAAAAGCTTGCCTGCAGGAACACCAAACACACATTTGGCCGGGTTAAGCATCATCTTGTAGACTCGGAGATTATCAAAGGTCTCCTTTAAGTCGGATATCAAGGTTTCCTTTTCTCTGGAATTCACCACAATGTCATCCACATAAGCATGGACATTACGCCCAATTTGGTCGTGCAAACAGTTCTGCACACACCGCTGATAAGTCGCCTGGGCACTCTTGAGCCCAAATGGCATAGATACATAGCAGAAGGCTCCAAACGGAGTGATGAAGGCCGTCTTCTCCTGGTCCTTAACTGCCATCTTAATCTGATGATAACCGGAGTAAGCATCCAAAAAGCTCAAACGCTCACAACCCGCTGTAGCATCAATGATTTGATCAATACGGGGAAGAGCAAAAGGGTCAGCCGGACAAGCCTTGTTTAAGTCCGTGTAGTCCACACACATCCTCCAGGTGCCGTTCTTCTTGAGGACAAGCACCGGGTTAGCCAACCACTCCGGGTGAAAAACTTCAATGATAAACCCGGCCGCTAAGAGCCGGGCGACTTCTTCCCCAATAGTTTTCCGTCGTTCTTCATTAAAACGGCGAAGAAACTGCCTGATCGTCTTATACTTTGGATCAATATTGAGAGTGTGCTCAGCGAGTTCCCTCAGTACACCTGGCATGTCAGAAGGTTTCCATGCGAAGATGTCCCGGTTCTCACGGATGAACTCGATGAGCACGCTTTCCTATTTGGGATCCAAGTTGCTGCTGATGCTGAACTGCTTAGAAGAATCACCCGGGGTAAAATCAACAAGCTTCGTCTCAGCTGCCGATTTAAACTTTAATGCTAGGTCGTGCTCTGTAGTTGGCTTCTTCAGGGATGTCATATCCGCCGGGTCAACATTATCTTGATAAAATTTGAGCTCCTCTGCTGCGCAGGCCGACTCAGCATAAGTCGCTTCACCTTCTTCACACTCCAATGCTACCTTACGACTGCCATATACAGTGATGGTGCCCTTGTAACCTGGCATCTTGAGCTGTAAATAAACGTAACATGGCCGGGCCATAAACTTAGCATAAGCCAGCCATCCAAACAGAGCGTGGTATGGGCTCCTGATCTTGACCACTTCAAAGGTCAACTTCTCAGCTTGGGAGTCATGTTCGTCTCCAAAAGCCACCTCCAGCTCAATTCTGCCAACTGGGTAAGCCGATTTACCAGGGACAACTCCATGGAAAATAGTGTTGGATGTTCTCAGATTTTTATCAGTCAACCCCATGCGCTGAAAGGTCTCGCAGTAGAGGATGTTGATGCTGCTACCCCCATCCATGAGCACCTTGGCGAACTTATACCCACCAACCTGAGGCGCCACTACCAAAGCCAACTGACCCAGGTTATCGACCCGCGGAGGATGGTCCTCCCTGCTCCATATGACGGGCTGCTCCAACCACCTTAAATAACGAGGTATTGCCGGCTCAATGGAATTCACAGCTCTCTTATGAATCTTCTGGTCATGTTTGCACAAGCTAGTGGTAAACACGTGATACTGTCCGCCACTCAACTGCTTCGGATGGCTTTGATAACCCGATTGTTGCTGCTGCTGTCCGCCCTGACTAGACTGCTGCTGATTGTTACCACCTGGATGCCCCTGAAAACCGGAATTTGAGCCATTGCCCGGGCCATGGAAACCGCCGGCCCCTGAGCCGCCACCGGATCCTTGACCGCCGTCGAAGGTGTTGGAATTTTTAAACGCCTTCATGATGGCGCAATCCTTCCATAGATGTGTGGCAGGCCGCTCTCTGGTGCCGTGTCTCGGGCAGGGCTCATTTAGTAGCTGCTCTAGAGATGGGCCTGACCCGCCGGATCGAGGCGGTTTACCCTTACATCTCGGATTGTTACTCGTACGTTGGCATTGGCCACAAACTCCGGGTTACCGTCCGCCTTACGTTTGTTGCCGCCTTGATTCCCCGGGTTATGCTGCTGACCTTTCCATTACCGTTCCTTTTTCCCTTCCCTGCCTTCTCATCGTCAGACGCGGGATCCTTGGTACTATCAGAATCGGCATATTTGACTAAAGCCGCCATCAGCGTACCCATATCCGTGAGGTCACGTTTAAGGTGCCCCAGTTTCATCCTCAGCAGCTCAAAACGGCAATTTTTCACCAGCATAAGGACCGCAGAGCCGGCATCCATATTATTGGGGGAATGAATTATCTCCTTGACCCGGCATACCCAATGGGTGGTGGATTCGCCTTCCTCTTGCTTGCAGTCCGTCAAGTCCACAATCGACATGGATTGCTTACAGGTGTCCTTGAAGTTCTGGATGAACCGGTCCTTTAACTCGCCCCATGAACTAATGGAATTGGGTGGTAAGCCTTTTAGCCAAGACCGGGCCGTTCCATCCAACATCATTGTGAAATACTTAGCCATTGCTGCGTCACTGACCTCTAGCAGCTCCATGGCCTTCTCATAACTCTCGATCCACGCTCCGGGCTGTAAATCGGCCGTGTAATTTGGAACCTTTTGAGGTCCCTTAAAGTCCTTGGGCAGACGTACATCACGCAGAGCCGGCACCAGGCAAGGGACTCCGCTGGTTCTAGTGGCTACTCCCGCCTCAACAGACGTCATTGGATACTCCGGGTGATCATTCTCCTGACGTACTTGGTCCTGCGCCGGATTATAGCCCCCGGGCTGGTTACGTCGTTGGGCATTGCTTGACAAAGCTTCCGACTCCATGCGTCTGCTGTAACTCGGGCTCCGGTTCTGGCGAGGTGGTGCTACCCAGGGCGGGGGAGTTGAGTGAATCCTGTCCCAGCTGTAAGAATAGGTCCCCTGCTGAGGCAAGGCTGTCTGGAGGAGCTCCCTGACCCTCCGGGTCTCCACCACCGTCGGGTCATCTCCTTCCATAGGAAGAGCCGCTAAATGCGCTGAAGCTGCGATCAAGTTCTCCATGGGGTTGGAAAAGTGACCCGGTGGAATCGGCACATGACGCGGCGGTGGCATGCTCATGTGAGGCGGCACCATATCCCTAGGCTGAGCCGGTCCTCCTGTTCCGGCTGTCATAAGCCGATCGGCCTCTGGCGGGTTACTAGGGCCGGCTCCGGGTGTAGCAAAGAGAAATCGGGGATCGTAATTCAGAGGTAGACGGGACTGCGTTTTCTGATGTCTCCTCCTCATTACCTCATTGGATGCGTTTAAGCTCATCGTGAGCTGGTAATCTTCTGACTGCAAACGTTGTGCCTGGGTGTTGAGAGTCGCCCGCTCTGCAGCTAGTCTAGTATCCTCAGCTGCTAAAGCCTCCTTGGCCTGAGCTATCTCCTCACGCACTTGCGCTACCGCTGCGTCATGCTCATCTTTATCTGTAGGAATAACCGTGGCGGTTAACAGGGCCGTAAGCTTGTCCATGAGGTCCATCAACACCTGAGCCGGTGGGCGCACGGGGCCGCCTGCCCGGGCTGCTCCTGATCCGGACGTGATCGTCGCAGCTGCTGTAGAGTTTGAGCCGGGCCGAGTCCCAGCCATGAAGTTCCCGGCCCATCTTGGCGGCTCATCGGGGTCCGGAATACTGATGCCATCGGAACAGCCCCCGAGCGCGCCGTCTTGTACCTGATATAATGAATCTGTTGAGCCGGCGGACGAGTCACCGTCTGAGGGGACGGCCGTCTCACCCCCATCTTCAGATCCAGAAAGTTCCTCTCCGTGGACGCAGCCCACGAAGGCACGACTCATGATTGGCTGCGTCCGGGTCTTCCTCGCACGCTGAGCCGTCTCGACGAGGTCGGTGAAGTTGTCCGGCTCAGAGCCCGGCTCATCGATCCGGCCGATGAAGACGTGGATTCCGCCGAAGGGGACCCGGTACCCGTACTCAATTGAGCCGGCGTCGGGGCCCCAGCCTTCGTCGTCGATGTAGATCTTGCCGCGATGACTCTTGGTCATCCGGCCCACTATGTACCCCTTGAGCCCTTTGAAGTTTCCCTTCAAGAACTCAAATCCACCGTGCGCTGGCCCCATGGTGGGCGCCAACTGTCGTGGAATAGTCACGTCAGATGTCCTCGTGAAAGGACTTAGTTGTGGAGCCATCGCAACTAGGAAGCTTGAAGGGGTTAAATCGGGACAAGAGACACGAGAGGGTTTATACTAGTTCGGCCTCTTACGGTGAAGGTAAGGCCTATGTCTAGTTGGGTTGATATTGATGTTTCGATGACCAGGGAGTGAGATACGCTATGCCCGGCTCTCGATGGGTTGTTTCTTGCCCTAAGTCGCCCGCAGGTCGTCCCCTTATATACACGGGTTGACACCTGTGGCTTACAGAGTCCCGGCCGGCTTATAAACAGAGTCTGGCTCGGTGACCAGTTAAATCTACCTTATGTTACAAGTCTTGCCATCACGGTGGTTTACTACAATGGGTTTAAGCCGCCCGTGTGCCATAAGCTCTTTATTGAACCGCCATCTTCATGCTTGGTCTTGGGCTTCCTCTGATGAGTACTCTTTGCGTAACCCGGCCCCTCCTGGGCGGCTTACACAAATAGTCATATCCCCAACAAGAGATATTAGTATGAGGTAACCCAAAAGTTGTTCGGAGTCCCGGACGAGATCTCGGACGTCACGAGGTGTTCCGGAATGGTCCGGAGGTGAAGATTTGTATATAGGAAGCTTCGGCCATCGGGAAAGTTTCAGGGGTCACCGGTATTCTACCGGGACCACCGGAAGGGTCCCGGGGATCCATCGGGTGGGGCCACCTATCCGGAGGGCCCCATTGGCTGAAGTGGGGAAGGGAACCAGCCCCTGGTGGGCTGGTGCGTCCTCCTTGGGCCTCCCCCTGCGCCTAGGGTTGGAAACCCTAGGGGTGGGGGCGCCCCACTTGTCTTGGGGGGAAAGTCCCCCCCTTGCCCCCCCTTGAGATTCAATCTCTAGGGGGCCGGCGCCCCCCCAGGGCCCCTATATAAAGAGGGGGGAGGGCTGCGCACCCCTGCTCCTAGCGCCTCCCTCTCCCTCCGTAACACCTCTCCCTCTCGCTGAGCTTGGTGAAGCCCTGCCGATATCGCTGCTACTTCCACCACCACGCCGTCGTGCTGCTGGATCTCCATCAACCTCTCCCTCACCCTTGCTGGATCAAGAAGGAGGAGATGTCTTCCCAACCGTACGTGTGTTGAACGCGGAGGTGCCGTCTGTTCGGCGCTAGGATCATCGGTGATTTGGATCACGACGAGTACGACTCCATCAACCCCGTTCTCTTAAACACTTCCGCTCGCGATCTACAAGGGTATGTAGATGCACTCCTCTCTCTCGTTGCTAGATGACTCCATAGATTGATCTTGGTGTTGCGTAGAAAATTTTTATTTTCTGCTACGTTCACCAACAAGGTTTACCTTAATACTTCTTTTGTAGTTGCGGATGCTTGCAATAGGGGTTAATCATAAGTGGGATGCTGGTCCAAGTAAGGGCAGTACCCAAGCACCGGTCCACCCGCATATCAAATTATCAAAGTACAGACCGCGAATCATATGAGCGTGATGAAAACTAGCTTGACGATAATTCCCATGTGTCCTCGGGAGCTCCTTTCTCATTATAAGAAATTGTCCGGGCTTGTCCTTTGCTACAAAAAGGATTGAGCCACCTTGCTGCACTTTATTTACTTTATTTACTTGTTACTCGTTACAATTTATCTTATCACAAAACTATCTATTACCTACAATTTCAGTGCTTGCAGAGAAAACCTTACTGAAAACCGCTTATCATTTCCTTCTGCTCCTCGTTGGGTTTGACACTCTTACTTATCGAATGGACTATGATAGATCCCCTACACTTGTGGGTCATCACCATGCAACGGATTATGAAAGCTCAACAAAAGAAACTAGTGGGTGTGCATCCAACTTGCTTGCTCACGAAGACCTAGGGCATTTTGAGGAAGCCCATCGTAGGAATATACAAGCCAAGTTCTATAATGAAAAATTCCCAGTAGTATATGAAAGTGACAACATAAAAGACTTTCTATATGAAGAACATGGTGCTACTTTGAAGCACAAGTGTGGAAAAAAAGATAGTAACATTGCCCCCTTTTTTATTTTCTTTTTTTGGGCCTTTCCTTTTTTATTTGGCCTTTCTTTTTTTTGTTTGGCCTTTTTTATTTGGCCTTTCTTTTGGGGGGGGGGGACAATGCTCTAATAATGATGATCATCACACTTCTATTTATTTACAACTCATGAATTACAACCCAAAACTATAACAAGATATGACTCTATATGAATGCCTCCGGCGGTGTACAGGTATGGGCAATGAATCAAGAGTGACATGTATGAAAAATTATACATGGTGGCTTTGCCACAAAATACGATGTCAACTACATGATCATGCAGGGCAATATGACAATGATGATGCGTGTCATGATGATAAACGGAACGGTGGAAAGTTGCATGGCAATATATCTCGGAATGGCTATGGAAATGCCATAATAGGTAGGTATGGTGGCTGATTTGAGGAAGATATAAGGAGGTTTATGTGTGATAAAGCGTGTCGTATCACGGGGTTTGGATGCACTGGCGAAGTTTGCACCAACTCTCAAGGTGAGAAAGGGCAATGCACGTACCGAAGAGGCTAGCAATGGTGTAAAGGTGAGAGTGCATATAATCCATGGACTCAACATTAGTCAAAAAGAACTCATATACTTGTTGCAAAAATCTACAAGTCATCAAAAACCAAGCACTATGCGCATGCTCCTAGGGGGATAGATTGGTAGGAAAAGACCATCGCTCGTCCCCGACCGCCACTCATAAGGATGCACAATCTAAGAACACCTCATGTTTCAAAATTGTTACACAACTTTCACCATACGTGCATGCTACAGGACTTGCTAACTTCAACACAAGCATTCTTTAAATTCATAATCACCCAACTAGCATGACTCTAATATCACTACCTCCATATCTCAAAACAATTATCAAGTATCAAATTGATCATAGCATCCAATTCACTTCCTATGATAGTTTTTATTATACCCAACTTGGATGCTCATCATTCTAGGACAAATTTTATAACCATAGCAAATACCATGCTGTTCTAAAAGACTCTCAAAATAATATAAGTGAATCATGAGAGACTAACAATTTATACAAAATTAAGCCACCGCCGTGTTCTAAAAGATTTAAGTGTAGCACTAGAGCAAAAACTATCTAGCTCAAAAGATATAAGTAAAGCACATAGAGTATTCTAATAAATTCCAATCAAGTGGGTTTCTCCCAAAAGGTTTGTTCGGGAAGGATGATTGTGGTAAACTAAAAATCAAAGACTAATATCATACAAGATGCTCCAAGCAAAACATATATCATGTGGCGAATAAAAATATAGCTCCAAGTAAAGTTACCGATAGACGAAGACGAAAGAGGGGATGCCTTCCCGGGGCATCCCCAAGATTAGGCTTTTGGCTATTCTTGAATATCTTGGGGTGCCTTGGACATCCCCAATATTAGGCTCTTGCCACTCCTTATTCCATAGTCCATCAAATCTTTACTCAAAACTTGAAAACTTCACAACACAAAACTCAGCAAGAAATCTCGTAATCTCCGTTAGTGCAAGAAAGAAAAACCACCACATAAGGTACTGTAATGAACTCATTCTTTATTTATATTGGTGTTAAAAGTACTGTATTCCAACTTATCTATGGTCCATACCCTTACATACTAGCCATAGATGCATCAAAATAAGCAAACAACACACGAAAAACAGAATCTGTCAAAAACAGAACAGTGTGTAGCAATCTGTAACTTTCGAATACTTCTGGAACTCCAAAAAATCTAAACTAAATTGGCGAACGTGGGGAATTTGTCTATTAATCATCTGAAAAAATAATCAACTAATAATAACTTTCCAGTAAAATATGACAGCAAATCTCGTGAGCGCTAAAGTTTCTGTTTTTTTACAGCAAGATCATATAAACTTCACCCAAGTCTTCCCAATGGTTCTACTTGGCACAAACACTAATTAAAACATAAAACCACATCTAAAAAGAAGCTAGATGAAATATTTATTACTAAACAGAAGCAAAAATAAAAAACACAAATAAAATTGGGTTGCCTCCCAACTAGCGCTATCGTTTAACGCCCCTAGCTAGGCATAAAAGCGAGGATAGATCTAAGTAATGCCAGCTTTGGCATTCGGGAAGGAAAGAGATGATTTCCTTTCTATGGCATTCATTCTTCTATTTAGGGAAATCACATTGCCATTAATGGATGAAGTAAGATTAAGCATGAAACGTCAATTTGCATCTAAGCTAGCCTTCATCTCTTTGATAATTTCATTTTGATAAAAGCATAAGAGAGTGGTGGATTCAACATTATCATTCATAGGGTGCCCAAATATAGTTTCCATTTTTCATAGGTATCTATAGCATCCCCTTTAAGAAAACCTTCTTCAGAAATAGAATCTAGAACTTGCTTGAAAGAAGCGGGTAAGCTAACATAGAAACTTTTTAGGTAAACTTCAATTTGATATTGTGGCACATAGCTAGCCCGAATCCTTAATAACCTATCCCAAGCATCTTTTAAAGACTCATCAAGTAAATAGCGAAAAATTCCTGAGTCATCTTCATCAAAATATAAGCTCTCATTGGTGACCCCGGTGGGTCTTTCCATAGCATCATTATTTATGAGCTTAGAGAGGATAGAGGGGTTATCCAAGGTACTAGAACCCTGGAAAGGACCCTTATTTCTTTTTAATTCGGTCATGGCAACGAGAAGGCAAATGGAAAAGTGAGGAGAGATTGGGAAAGAGAGGGCGAATAAAACGGCAAGGGTGAAGTGGGGGAGAGGAAAACGAGAGGCAAATGGCAAATAATGTAAATGCGAGGGAGATGAGTTTGTGATGGGTACTGTGTATGTCTTGACTTGAGCGAAGACCTCCCCGGCAACGCCGCCAAAAATCCTTCTTGCTACATC
Organism: Triticum aestivum; assembly: GCF_018294505.1. Classification (NCBI taxonomy): domain Eukaryota; kingdom Viridiplantae; phylum Streptophyta; class Magnoliopsida; order Poales; family Poaceae; genus Triticum; species Triticum aestivum. Next base: position 54,871,414 of record NC_057810.1, on the reverse strand, counting down.
TTGAGCTTGTTTTGGTTTTCCTTGAAGAGGAAAGGGTGATGCAGCAATAGTAGCGTAAGCATTTCCCTCAGTTTTTAGAAGCAAGGTATCAATCTAGTAGGAGGCTCCTCAAAAGTCCCACGCACCTACACAAACAAACAAGAACTCACAACCAACGCAATAAAGGGGGTGTCAATCCTTTCACGCCCACTTGTGAAAGTGAGATCTGATAGAGATAGTATGATAAGATAAATATATTTTTGGTATTTTATGATACAGATTGGAAAAGTAAAGATGCAAATAAAAGTAGATTGAAAGCTTATATGATAAGAGATAGACCCGGGGGCCATAGGTTTCATTAGTGGCTTCTCTCAAGATAGTATAAGTATTACGGTGGGTGAACAAATTACTGTCGAGCAATCTATTTATATATATAAAGTATTTGACGGGTTAACCAAAAATTAAAGAAATAGGCTAGAAAATCCCACAAAAATTAGAAATATCTAACCATTAATTCAATATATCAAAAAACAACAACCGTTAGATCCACTGTAAAGGAAATTAAATTACCCACCATGCCATCTCTAAATTACCTACCATCGCCATTACAAACATTAAAGAAATAGGCTAGAAAATCCCACAAAAATTAGAAATATCTAACCATTAATTCAGTATATCAAAAAACAACAACCGTTAGATCCACTGTAAAGGAAATTAAATTACCCACCATGCCATCTCTAAATTACCCACCATCGCCATTACAAACAAATATTTCCTCAGATATCTATTGTATTATCTTCTGGCCAACGACTCCCTCATCAAAAGGAAAAAAACTTTTGCCAACGATGGATCTTCTTAACCCTAAATCTCATGCATGTACGTTTCTTCTCTCCTAGAGATTTATGCTTCTTCTCTCCATGCCCGTACATCTCTCTTCCATGAGACTTACGTGCAGCCGTCGCCAAAATACATCTCATCCAACTCATCAGCGGAAGTTCAATAGGTAGTACATCTCTCTTCCGCGAGACTTGGTGCACAACCGTCGGACAAAATCTAACTCATTAGCAGCAGTTCACGCCAGATCCCAAATCCAACTCATCGGCATCGGCAATCGGCAATGGTTAATGGTAGATCGGCGTCGGAAATCGTCATTGGTTAACGGCGGATCGGTATCGGCAATCGGCAATGGTTAACGGCGGATCGGCATCGGCATCGGAAGTGGTTAATGGTAGATCGGCATCGACAGTGGTTAATGACAGATCATGTCAAATCGGTGGATGGCATCCAGCGCTGGATGCACACATGCAGCGTGATGCAAGATGTAAGACGTATTCATGTAAACATCCCTAAGCAAGAAACTGGTATGTATGCAAGATCAAAGATTTGATGCACGGACATAATCCACAGTTAGAAACTGGCACGTCCATATCTTTGTTTGATCCATTTTTTTATTTGCCGGAGCACATCACATATGTATTCTTGATTTATATCTTCGATTCATGCATCTTTCTTTATGAGTTAATTGTTTCCATGGCACAGAGACCTAATAAGAAAACAGGTGTGTTTTGATCGTGGGTACAGTGTACACTGATTTTCAACTATATAGAGGCTTTGTTATTGGTTACGTGGAGCAAGCTGCATGGCGATTCATGTGGGAAAGATAACTTTGATAATCATACGGTGAATAATATATTATTTATTTTCAATCAGCGATGGCCTATCAAGACTGGCCGCGGGGCTGTGTTCAACATCGACCTTGCCGTGATGCCCGACACATCAGCGCCTCCTGCGTACCGCCGGGCATGGACATCTCCTCAACAGGTAGTACAGTTCTGAGTTTTCCCCTTGATTGAGCAGACAAAGTGAAGTATGGTTGGGGTGCAGCTATAATTGTACAAATCCTTTTGATGTGTTTTTTTTTTGCAGGTCAAACGGATTATAATAGCATTATGCTTCTTAGGTACACGAGAGATTCATAATCATATACCCATTGGTCAGTGTCAAGCCATCAAAGCTATCTGAGTCACCAAAAGAAGGTATTCAGAATGTCCAACTTATCTTGATGTTATTTAATTTGATAAGTTATCCCACACACTTTTTACTACCATTTTATACGCTACATTGGTGGGCACATCTATTAGGGTGGTCACTGTACCATGATGAATCTTCATTCTTGACAGCAATAAGAGGAATAAGTATTAAATATTGAATAACACATATGTATAAACATGATGTAACATCATATAACTATCTATGTGAAATTGAGAATGGAAAAAATTACAGGTGTCAACCGGTTCATATGTATGGGCAACCAAACAGGCCATGCATGACACAAATTATCTTTCTACAGATTTTTGTTGTCAAGACGTCTATTTTAATTAAACTCCTCAGCTTTGTCCCATTGCATTCTGTGATCATGTTCTTCATTTTTTTTAAACATGGGCATCATTTAGGAAATAGCAATGTAATTATCATCATGCAAATATAGCTCCCACGCATAGTCCCTTCCAATACAACATCACCTAGCAGCACTTCTCTACAGTACCTAGCTAAACCATTCACACCCTAATTCATACTTCTATGCGCTTTTTGGACTTGCTAAAAATGGCAGGTGACGTTCTTCATCATAAGCACAAGGACCAAGAGACACAAGAATCTATATGAAAAGAGCGGAGAAGTATTACGGAGGCGACCAATGAATTGATCTAGCCGGTTTCTCTTGTATCGTCTTTTCCAGAATCTTGAAGTTCCTACCATGGCCATGGTGTCCATGGAACACGTGTTGTTGAGTTAGGATTAGGAGGCGGCATTCACGCGTGATATTGTAGTCTGACGTGATTGCTGGCCGAGACTAGGAATCCATCTTATATTTGGTTTTAGGTGAGATACGACGGTGGAGAGCGGTTAGTGGGCTTTCTGTGTTCAAGTTCATCACCAGTGAATCTTTCTCATTCTTAGGGTATATATATTTTTTCTTGAAACAGAGTCGGACTGTTCACTTCCTAGAATTACCTGCACTGTTCCGCAGTAATTTGTCAATTATTTGCGCAAAGTTAATCACTTCTTGAATTCATATTGTATCATCATTCAATCAGAGGACTACATATTGATCGGTCTCATGGAGTATGGGACTGTCATATGTGTATGAAACACACATTCTAGACCAATCATTTCACTTGCTATTATTTTTGTGGATTTTTCTATAATTTAAGTTACTGATAGTGATAGTACCATCTTACGTACTTTACCACTTGCCGACTCATGACCTCACCACACCGGTTGTAGTAGGTAATTTACTTGGTGTATCATCCACAAGAAAACTCACTATTAACAAATGCTTGTATGATGGTTCTTACTGATGTCTGTTGCAAGAGAAGCGCTATTTGGTTGGAAAGGTTGTTCCAGATTTATTTTTTTGCATTCTACCTCTATTGATTTTGTTTAAACTCATACGGTTCTTTAGCGTTGTTGCCAATTCTCAAAACCAAAACTTAATATCATCTTTCATCTTCCTGGTGTGAGTTACTTCTGGATAACGATTTTTGGAGGATATGGCAGTGTAAGTCGTCAAACATGTTACAACTAACTTTTCTTGATATTTTCTGAAAGAATTTTTTCTTTTGACATATGGTCCCTATTTAAAAGTTACAGCTTTGAATACATCTAAGGTAATTGAAAACTTTGATTTTTTTTTTGAAACATTATGGAGTTCTTCTCTGTCCCATTACCAATATACAATGAGCTTTTGGCCAGCTTCACACAATTATATCTAAGTTGTCTATATTTCATCTTTCTAATTTTAAACATTTTGAACCATACTTATTGCAGAAACAAGTATAACATATTCCAGTTTATAGGTACTACTATTTTTAGCTTCCATTTAGGCATGATCTCCACCTATTTTTATCAATATGATTATTGTCTTACAAGTCAAACGGTTCATCTTCTATTTTTGTTCTGTCTTATGGTAGTGCACTTATTGTCCTAAAAGTCAAACATCTATTGGCTTGTGAAAATTACCCCTTAATTCTTATAAAGACCAAATTAATGTGTTTTTCGGTACTGAGACCTGTTCACATTTTCTAGAAAAATAGTGGGTTGTTCGCTTGGTTGTGATCTTGTCAAAAGAATGGGTTGCTCGGCGATTTTTTTATTCCCATCTTAAAGCTCAACAATTTTTAGACTCTTTTGTTTCTACATATACAGAGTTCGTTGGTCAATTAAGATTCACCGACTACTTCTTAAATGACATATCCCATGTTAACAAGATGCATTGAAAATAACTAAAATTTGCGGATCTTTATATTGTATACTACCTCTCAAATTTTTAGAAGTGTTACATGAGTGACATAGGAATCTTTCCCATATAATAGTGGTAATGCTTTAATGTTGACAGTGTTTTGTTTTTGGGAATTATATTATGAATATCTTGTGGACATCAACATGAGAATTAAAATGCACTCTTCTGTTATTAGCATATTATCCGCTATATACTTCTACAAGCATATACAACATATAAAAAATTTGTTCGTTGGCTGCATGCATTCCGTATGTCCCACATTGTAGGTATGGCTCAACAAGAGATTATTCTTAGGTCAAGGATTCGACAATTTACACACCATCAAATATATTAAATTATTATTTACATGGTTTACATAAGGTGTCCTTTTAGAATTAAATCATAATTTTTCTCTATCTCTCTCCATCATGGTTTTAGAAACCAGACCCACAACACAATGGGTGAGTCTAGCGGTCCGGTTTTCACAAGTCCAACAACGTAACAGTTCAGTTTTTTTTGTACCAACTGGTCCGGATTTATAAACAATGCTCTCCACCCATCTCATTGCTTCATGAAATAAAGTGCTATCAAATAAACTAGAACATCGTTCAGACACTGGAATTCAGGAAAATGAATAAGTAGTTATTCCGAGGGGATGATAAGTTTTTCGTGCTTGTCATAAATTAGACAATGTAATAAAAGGAATTGAATTATATATAAAAAACTATGAACTCTACAAATGATGATATTTCAATAATAATTTCCCAAATGACTGAAAGCTTAAATTTCCTGTATTGTTCATGTTGTATCAACATGCTATAAATATTAAATATCTAGGGCCATGGAGGTATGGTGCAACCTGGCCCTTGCCAGCGAGAGGGATCTTACTCCATTTTTAAGTGCGTTTGTGACTTCGGCTTGCTCCAGTGTTTGTAGTTATCTCTAGGTGGTCTACGGACATGGACGTATTTTTTGTTACTTCTCTGTGATTTGTACTACCATGGCATGATGAATAGATCGGAAATTTCCCCGCAAAATAAACATTTAATTTTTGAATTTGCCAATAAACCAGAAAATATGTAGCCCGTGTATTCTTGACATAGTGGCTTTTACAGGGTCGTTTGCACCAAAACTTGATGACAAAGGAGGGTCGTTTGCCCCAAAACTTGATGAGAAAGGAGGGTCGTTTCCAACAAAACTTGATGAGAAAGGGGTCAAAAGATGTTGCCCGCGCGTAGAGCGGGCCACTGTTCTAGTTGATAGAAAAGCGAATAATTATGAGATTATCTAGGCATGATCATGTATATAGGCATCATGTCCATGACAAGTAGACCGACTCCTGCCTGCATCTACTACTATTACTCCACACATCGACCGCTATGCATCATGCGTCTAGAGTATTAAGTTCAGAAAGAACAGAGTAATGCATTAAGAAAGATGACATGATGTAGAGGGATAAACTCATGCAATATGATATAAACCCCATCTTTTTATCCTCGATGGCAACAATACAATACGTGCCTTGCTGTCACTGGGAAAGGACACCGCAAGATTGAACCCAAAGCTAAGCACTTTTCCCATTGCAAGAAAGATCAATCTAGTAGGCCAAACCAAACTGATAATTCAAAGAGACTTGCAAAGATAACTTAATCACACATAAAAGAATTCAGATGAGATTCAAATATTTCTCATAGATAAACTTGATCATAAACCCACAATTCATCGGATCTCGACAAACACACCGCAAAAAGAGTTACATCGAATAGATCTCCAAGAAGATCGAGGAGAACATGGTATTGAGGTTCGAAGAGAGAGAAGAAGCCATCTAGCTAATAACTATGGACCCGAAGGTCTGTGGTAAACTACTCACAACTCATTGGAGAGGCTATGGTGTTGATGTAGAAGCCCTCCATGTTTGATTCCCCCTCCGGCGGAGCACGGACGAAGGCTCCAAGATGGGATCTAGCGGATACAGAAGGTTACGGTGGTGGAAATAGTTTTTCGTGGTCGCCTATGATGTTTTTGGGGTACATGGGTATATATAGGAAGAAGAAGTAGGTAGGTGGACGCCCGAGGGGCCCACGAGACAGGGGGCGCGCCTAGTAGGGGGGCGCCCTCCACCCTCGTGGCCGCCTCGATTGCTTTTTGACTTGCACTCCAAGTCCTCTGGATCACGTTCGTTCCAAAAATCACGCTCCCGAAGGTTTCATTCCGTTTGGACCCCGTTTGATATTCCTTTTCTTTGAAACACTGAAATAGGCAAAAAAACAGCAATATGGGCTGGGCCTCGGTTAGTTGGTTAGTCCCAAAATGATATAAATGTGTAAAGTAAAGACCATAAACATCCAAAACGGGTAATATAATAGCATGGAACAATAAAAAATTATAGATACGTTGGAGACGTATCATCGACCACTGGGAGCGGAAACTTGTTCTTGACTGTCGGACATCAGAAATCCACGCAAAAGCGCCAGCTGCCATCTTTTTTCTTGACCAACAGCACCGGCGCTGCGTACGGGCTCAGGCTGTGTGCTATCACCCCGGACTGCAGCATCTCTTGAACTTGCTTCTCGATCTCGTCTTTTTGAGTTGGTGAATAGCGGTACGGCCTCGTGTTAATTGGAGCAGTGCCCGGCTCCAGGTTGATAGCATGATCATACTGCCTCTTGGGTGGGAGGGTTTTGGGTTCAGAGAACACATCCTCATATTCAGATAAGAGTTTCTGAATATTAGCCGGAACTGGTTCAGGTTCAGGTTTGTCCACTGTTTCCACGGTAACTAAAGCTGCAGTCCAAATATCATTAGCCACTTCCATTCTGTGCAGTTCATAAGCATCGAGCTGTGAGATTGGAGGTAAGTCCGTGGTGCGCATTCCTTGTATGTGTACGCGCTTGCCCTGAGTTTCAAAATCGATGGTCTTGTGTTACTAGTGACAGTTCATGGGGCTGTGAGCTGATAACCAATCGATGCCCAGCACTCCATCATATGCATCCAGTGGAAGGACTCGCAGATCCGTGTGAAATGTATGTCTAGGCACTTCCCACGCTAACCCATGCACAATTTGAGTGCACCGGAGTCGTTGCCCATTGGCCACTCGAACTGAAACTGGGGGCAGTTGCTCTGTCTGAACTGTCAGGCGAGAGGGAAAAGCTTCGCTGATGAAACTGTGCGTGCTCCCAGAATCAACCAAGAGCAACATGATTTGGCCGCCAACTTGAGCCCGGAGACGAATTGTGGATGGCACTACTAGGGAAAAGCCTATACACAGAATCTTATCGGCAGCGCGGTTCAAAATGGGGCGCTGCTGCTAACTAGTTGTAGCGCGTCTTTTGTAAACTCGCTGCTGATAAGGATTTAGCAGTAGCACGCTCGGCCAGAAACGCGCTGCTACAAATATCGACCGGCGGTGTCCACCTAACTCTAAGTAGCAGTAGCGCGGTCGCAAGAACAGCGCTACTGCTAAGTTTGTAGTAGTAGCGCACTTTCTTCGAGATCGCTGCTAGTAAGTTTCAAATTGCCACAATTTTTTGTCCCAATTAGCAGTAGCGCCGTACCGCGGTTCTTAGCAGCAGCGCGTTTTCTCTCCCGCGCTACTACTAACCCGCACCAACCCAACACTTTCCCCACCCGTCCCTCCCCTCCCCCTCCTCTTTTCCCTTCCCCCTACCTCCCCCTCTCTTCCCTTCCCCCTACCTCCACCACATTCTCCCACTTCTCACTCTTCTTCTTCGCCTCAATACTTCTCCCCCATTACTCTCTCTCTTCTATCCACCTTTCTCTCTCTTCATTACTCCTATATAACTACACACCACCTCCATTAATGCATCTCCTTTCTCTTTTTCCTTCCCCCTCCACTAGTTGAAGTTGTCTCCTCCCAAATTAGGTAGCTAGGTAGATGTAGGATTTAGTTAAGTGACCTATTTGCCCCCTAACTAGATCTATCTTTGTCAAGAAGAGCTTTGTGCACTTTTGATCTCCCTACAACATCATCTCCACCGTGTGCTCGATCTCGATCGAGATAGAGGTGATGAAAATTTCATGCTCTTGCAAAATGGAAATATGTTTATGTGTGTGTGATATGTTTGTAGAAATTGTGTGTGTGGCATGAGTTGACGCCGCCAAATTGTGCTTTTGAGTTGCCTCTGTTTTGCCGAAATGTCGATTTATTTCCGTTTCGGCGAATTCCGGGCAAACTCTAGATCCATATATGTCCTATTTTTAGGGAAGGTCATGCCAATTTTTTTTATGACTTTGATGCATGCATGCATTTTTATAATCAATTTTTTTATTATTACCGTGCAGAGTTGACGATGGTCAGTGGAACGATGGTGGACAGGTGGTTGCGGTCGGCGGTGCAGGACATGAAAGAAAATAACCGGATAGAGGTTTTATGTCCGTGTCGAAAATGCAAAGGAATAGTTTGGCTCGACCCCCATGATGATGGTCGTGTCGAAGCGCACCTGCTCATGACTGGTTTCATGGATGGCTATACTCGGTGGATAATTGAAGATGAGGATGACGATGTTGAGGATGCCGACGGGGCAGGCAATGATGACACGGGGCAAGACGAAGAGATGATCGATAATGGCGGCGGGGAAGAGGCCAGACATGGCGGAGGAGAAGGGGCCGGACATGGCGGCGGAGAGAACAACATGGACTCCACGCAGCAGAGTTCGTCGGTACTAAGTTCAATTGTGCGGGACCCTCATGTTCAAGCATTGCTTCGCAATGAGACGAGTACTGAGAGAGCTGCTTCTAGAGAGGAGGCTAAGCTAGAGCAACTGGTGGTAGACTCGAACACTCCATTGTATGATGGTTGCAATCCTGAGGTGACCCGGTTGAGTTTCACGCTCCAACTCCTGAAGACGAAGGCTAAAAACAAATGGACCGACACTAGCCTCGATGAGCATCTCAAGTACCTAAAGGATGTTCTTCCCGCGGGTAATCTATGTCCTACTAGTGTTAATGAGGCCAAGAAGATCGTGTGCCCTCTTGATCTGCCACACGTTAGATACCATGCATGCATCAACGATTGCATAATTTATCGAAAGGAGCACGCGGAAAAAACAAGTTGTCCGATGTGCAAAGCTTCTCGATACAAGAAGGTCGGGAAGAAATGTCCCCAGAAAGTTGTATGGTACTTACCGATCACTCCCCGTCTCCAGAGGTATTTTGTAGATCCCAAGGAAGCAAAGCTAATGCGCTGGCACGCGGAGAGGAAGAAGCCCGACGATGGAGATGATCCGAAGTTGAGACACGTGAAGGATGGAAGCCAGTGGAGAGCATTGAACAGCTTCTATCGGTATTTTGAATGTGATGCAAGGAACATCGTGCTCGGCGCGTTTACCGATGGCATGAATTCGTTTGGCAACCAGAACACCAACCATAGTACATGGCCCGTGTTTGTATGGATGTACAACCTCCCCCCCTGGTTGTGCATGAAATCGAAGTACATTCACATGAGCATGCTTATTCAAGGGCCGAAACAACCAGGAAATAATATTAATTTGTATCTGGGGCTACTTCAAGAGGAGTTAGACAGGTTATGGAAAACACCGGCCAAGACATGGGACGCCAGCAAAGGTGAGTATTTCAACATGAGAGCCGCGCTGATCACGACAGTGCAGGACTATCTCGGTTACGAATATGTGGCAGGCAAGGTGTGCCATGGATATTGCGGATGCACGCGGTGCATGGATGATACAATGTCTCAGCAGCTAACGTCAAGGAAAGATGGCGGGTCTGGGAAAATCGTGTACATGGGGCATCGAAGATGGCTTGAACAGGACGACCTGTGGAGAAACCGTGGAGATCTATTCAATGGTCACGCTGAGCATCGAGGACCTCCACATAAGCGGAACGGTGCCGAAATCGATGAGCTGTTGAAAAACTGGAAGGAGTGCCCCGCACCGGGAAAGACAATGAGAAAGGCGCCGGAGCCGCTGCTGAAGGTATGGAAGACAAGGTCTGTATTCTAGGACCTGGAGTACTGGCACAAACTCGATACACCTCATTGCCTTGATCAAATGCATATCTGTAAGAATGTCCTTGAGAGCTTGCTCGCAACACTGATGAACATGCCAGATAAGACCAAGGATGGGCTGAAGGCAAGAAAAGACTTGCAAGATTTTAAAATCAGGGAAGATCTGGACATGCCGCCCCGTAAAATGTCAGACGAGACAGATACGAAGACAGAGGCACGGGAGAAGAAGGGAAAGAAAATAAAGAAAGAGGATTATTGCCCCCTTCTTGCTTCACCTTAAGTCAGGCTGAGATCAATCAATTCTTTAAGTGCCTTACCGGAGTGAAAGTTAGTTCCGGTTACTGTGGCAAGATAAGCAGATATCTAGACACGGACAAGAAAAGGTTCAGCGGGATGAAGTCTCATGACTGTCATGTGATGATGACGCAGATACTACCTATTGCCCTTAGAGGGATAATGGACAAGCACGTCCGTGACACGCTTATTGGTCTCCGCAACTTTTTCGACGTCATCTCTCGAAAGTCGATCAGTGTGAAGCAGCTCCAAAGGCTACAGGAAGAGATCGTTGTGATACTGAATGAGCTTGAGATATACTTCCCGCCCGCGTTCTTTGACGTGATGGTGCATCTGTGTGTCCATATTGTGGATGACATAATAGACCTGGGGCCGTCATTCCTGCACAACATGATGCCGTTTGAGAGGATGAATGAGATCATCAAAGGATTCATTCGTAACATGTCCCGTCCAGATGGAAGCATCGTCCAGGGCTATTTGGCACAAGAGTGCATCTATTTCTGTGAGAATTTTCTATATGGCGCAGACTAGCCGCCTGGTGTTAGTGTTGGTTTTCCCGTTAACAAGCACGATGGGAGGCTCGAAGGAGATGGTCACTGCAACGGTCGCAGGGAACTGCACGTGGCATACTCAGATCGACGCAGCGACTTTGACAGAGCAAACTTGGTAGTGCTACAACACCTAGACGAGGTAGATCCTTTTGTGGCACTGCACAAAGAAATTATCGCAAAGAAGTATCGTGACCGGGGGGTATGCAGGACGGACGCCGAAGTTACTAGAGAGCACAACTCCACTTTCCTGCATTGGTTCAAAGAGCATATTATTGCTAATCGCCCGGAGGAGGGCTCTAAGGACGGATTGCTAATATACGCCTTAGCACATGGCCCCTCGCCCAACCTCGTAACCTATCAGGCATATGATATCAACGGATACACGTTCTACATGGAGGCAAAAGATATGGACAGTGATGATCAGAACTCAGGGGTGACGATGGAATGCATGACCGGCAGCGACAACGGCACAACTGAACGATTTTATGGAAGGGTCGAGGAGATCTGGGAGCTTGACTACTCTGGACTGCACAACACAATGATGTTCCGTGTCAGATGGGCTAAGAATGTCGAAAGAGAAAGCCGGATATTCACTACCATGACTATACCCGACGCCAAGAGCGCTACCGTGAAAGCTATCGCAAAAAACGAGCCATGGGTACACGCTAACACTACTAGGGAAAAGCCTATACACAGAATCTTACCTGCAGCGCGCTTCAAAATACCACGCTACTACTACTTAGCAGCAACGCGTGTCTGCCAAATGCGCTACTGACTTGGAAGTAGCAGTAGCGCGTTTGTGGCCTACAGCGCTACTGCTATAGTTGCCATGACCTTGGCCCCCGCTAGCTGTAGCAGTAGCGCACTATACTGTAGAGCGCTACTGCTACTTACGTTAGCTGTAGTGCTTTTTGTCAAACGCGCTACAACTATCCCTACCTTATCCCCACGGGAGGACCGGCCCTTCTCACTCACACTCTCACTCTCGCCCGCGTCAACCGTCGTCGTCCGTCGTCGCCGCCGCCGCCGCCGAGGTACTCCCCTCCTTCCGTCCCTCCTCCATCCTCCTCGCACATCCTCCCCTCCTCCTGCATCCGCCCCTCCCTCCTCCGCCGCCGCCCTCCTCCCTCCGCCTGCGGCCACCCCGCCTCCCTCCTCCGCCGGCAGCCCTCCTCCCACCGCCCTCGACCTCGCCGCCCCTAGCTACCTCTCCGTCGCCCCCCACCCCCTGCCACTAGTTAGTACTAGATTTAGTAGTAGTAGATGTTAATTTAGGGTTAGCTAGTACTAGATGTTAATTTAGTAGTAGTAGATGTTAATTTAGCTTAGTTAGTACTAGATTTTTAGTAGTAGTAGTGGTAGTTGAACTACTTTAGTTGTAGTTGAACTAGTTTAGTAAGTAAATTAATAAACTAGTTGAACTAGTTGAATTAACAGAACTAATCTATTTTTAGTAAGATAATTAATATAACTAGTTGAACTACTTTATTTTTAGAAAGAACTAGTTTTTTTCTATTTATAGTAAGTTTATATTTAGTAAGAACTAGTTGAATTAATAAAACTAGTTGAACATGTTTTGTTGCTAGTGATAACTTATATGGTTTCAGGTGACCTCCGTCGTCCCCGTCACCGACCCCCTCTGACATCCCCGCCGTCATCCCTGTCACCGACGTACCCCCTCCGACATCAAGGTGAGACCAGCCAAATATCCTTGTATATTTTGTGTTGTTGCTCAAATAGGATATGTGGTTGCCCAAGTGGCCGTTCATGTTCAGTTTACATCTCCGAGTGGCCTATGTTTTGTCGGAGTGTTGATTAATTTCCGTTCTGGCAAATTTCAGGCGCTCGATATGTCCTTTTTTAGCAAAGGTCATGCCTCGTGAATTCTGACATGACTTGTGCTAGAATATGTACAAGTTTAATCTTTGAATTATGATTGTAGGAAATGTCGTACTCGGACGACGACGGTCTCCCAGGGGAGTGTAGCTGGTGCCACGACGATCGAGGTATGTGCGACAGGTTCGTTCGGCTGGACGACGATCGCCGCTTCAGCATTAAGCTCGAGGAGACCTGCGATGTTCATACGGTACGCAACGACGACAATAGTTTTTTTCTCCATTAAGCATGACTTCAACTATTTCAACGTCTAATTTTCATATTTTACAATTCGACTAGCTTATCCCATGCCATGCAAGACGCTATGTCTTGGAGAGGATGGGTTTTGAAGACCATGAAAATTTTGAAACAAAGAAAATACACCTAAGGACCCATCATGATATGGATTTTGAAGTAAATCTGTACAATGCTCAGAGCGTAACCCATTTTGGTTGCCAAAATTGGGAAGCACTTTGCAAAATGTATGGTTTTGATGAGGGTATGATTATCACCATGGATCTTGGTGATCCTGACAGCGAGGAAGACAATATGGACATTTGGGTCCTTGTTGATACGCTGCCGATTGTACCGCTATGTGAGTTTCTCAAACATAGTTATTAACTAATTTATATTCTTTATTTCAAAATAGTTGATAGCTTATTTCCATTGACAGCTTATTTTGATTCTTCAAAGACTGTGCGGAAGATGGTAGATAAAACCCACTACACCGAAGGCACCCAATTAACATATAAGGAGAAAAATCATCTGATCGCATTTTGTACTCTTCTTGAGAATTACAATGCCTATTATCGAACTCCTCCAAACTATGGTGAATACGTGCCACTAGTGCATGTGGTGAACAACGATAACTTCTCTGGAGATACCCTGGTAAGACTTTTTACTATTACGACATTCGTGCATTTTTTGCATACTTCTAAAACTAGTACATCATTGCTAACTACAAAGTTATTATTATGTTTTCAACAGAAACTCCCGATGGATTGTGTGCCTCATCTGATGTCTCTGCATGGTCGCCTCTCAGTTCTGAACATACTACCAGGTAAATCTAGGGAGCTCACCTGTGCATATCGGATTTCTAAAACCCGTGAACACATGATCATCAGAGAATGGAAGAAATGTATGGACATTCGCAAGGAGATTCTTGGAAGTAACATTCAACGAAAGGCAAGAATGGGAGATAGGCTAATCTCCATTCTCCATAATGGAGAGTCAGGGGCTATCTTGTTTTTTGTTATTTTACCTTATAAAATGTAGTAGGTCTTAATCGAATGTAATAGGTCCTATGAGGTACAATATGTTTATTAGTGGTAATGTGTTAGAGTTGATAATGATGATCTTGAGGAGGTGTTATGTGATGTCAATGATGAAAACGATGATATTGAGGAGGTGTTATATGACAATGATGTATTATGATGCTAAGTTGTTAATGATATGATGATGATGATGATATTATTATATCATTGGGTGAAAGAACCGCGGATTAGTTTCAAGTGGATGGACATCCACTTGAAACTAGTCCACGGTTCTTTCACCCCATGATGTAATAACTCATTATGATGTAAAAACAATCTCTAAATTCCTGTTGTATGAAAACTTGTGTAAAGGTATATGAATACAACATGAAATAGAAAAGAAATAAAATATTAAATAGTAGTAGTAGCGCGGGTTAGGAGAAGCGCTACTACTAATTAACAGTAGCGATGTTCTAAAGAACCGCTGCTACTAAGTCAATTTAGCAGTAGCGTGGGTCAAGCCGCGCTATTGCTAAGCATTAGCTGTAGCGCCTTATCAGTAGCGCTTCTGCCCGCGCTACTGATAGGCCCAAAACCCGCGCTGCTGCTAGGCTTTTCCCTAGTAGTGTAAGCACGTGACACAATGCTTCTTCATAACTGACCCGCGCAATCCCAGCCATGTTGTCGTGAGGAGAGGCAAAAGGAACATCATTGGAATGGATGGAGTCGCCAATGAGGAAGACTATGATCAGTACGGCTACGTCCACTTAACCCAAAATTCTCACTCTCCCTGCTTCATCCCGCCATTTCCCCCCAAATCCCCACTCTCTCTCCCCCGTCGCACCGCCGCGCCCGACCCGGCCCCGGCGCTCGCCCCCGACTCCGCCGGCGCCGGCGCTCGCCCCGGTGCTCGCCACCGTCCCGGCGCTAGCCCCCGACCACGCCGCTTGCCCCCCGACCCAGCCACTCGCCCCCGACTCCGGCGCCGGCGCTCGCCCCCGACCCCGGCGCGCTTGCCCCCGACCCGTCGGCCCTCGCCTCCCACCTCTCCCCTGCCGGCCGTCGTCGGGCCTGCCTCCTCGCCCCTGCACTCTCTGTAACCCCCCCTCTCTGCTAGGGTTCTTCATGTTAATTAATTAGGTTATCTATTTAGTTATGAATTTAGCTAGGTTTCAAAATTAGCTGAATTTATATGCAAATTTGAACTGGACATGTGATATGTGCATATATATGTCATGTTTTGGACATGTCATGTTTGGAAAATGATTCGAGTGGCCCATGTTACGCCGGAATGTTGATTCATTTCCGTTTCGGTGAATTTCAGGCGCTCGATATGTCCATTTTTTAGCAAAGGTCATGCCGAAATTTCCCGTGAATAAAGGCATGATTTGTGCTACATAGTTGGCATATCGAGTGCTGGCACATAGATTTATTTTTATGTCATTTCTCATTTATTCATACATTTAGAAATAAATGAGGCCACTTAATCATAGGAAACATGTCGAACAACGAAGAAACTGGGCCTTCTGACCAAGATGCAGACGAGATGGATTATGAGGGTGAACAAGAGTACCTCGACTATTTGACTGCTAAGCAAGGTTTGCAGGTCGGCCTCGATGATGGTACTGTCGCCGACATCGACACCGACAGCGCCGGCACCGATGGCGGCACCGAGACCGGTGGGGAAGGTACCGACGGGGAAGGTACCGGCCCCGATGCCGCTACCGAAAAGAGGAAGCATAAGAAGCAGAGGATACGAAAACCTAACAAACTAGGGATTGGACGACTTGTGATCACAAAGATGGCACCTGGCAAGTTTGAGTCGTTAGAGTCGGAAGAACCTCGCAAGTGCTATGGGAACCAAGTAGGATGCATCCTATAGGAATGCACGAGCATCAACGACGATGACTTAAGGAGTAAAGAACATTTGACGCAGTTGCTCCTAACGAAGTTGCACAAGAGATTCAAGTTCCCCGACCGGGATGATAACATAGAACAACCGTGGGATGATCCGAAGATGAAAAAGATTAACAATCACGCCATGGGCATGTTCAGCAATGATTTGGCCTCCTGGAAAGGGAGGGTGAAACGAGCTATTGAGGCTGATGAACCCCTGTCCAAGATTCTGGAGGAAAATCCAACACTTACGGAAGAGGAGTTCGAAAAGTTCAAGGACACTTGCGCTACCGAGGCAGCCAAGGCTAAGGCTGCGAAATTCAAAAGCCTTCAGCTCCGGAACACGGGGAAGCATCGCCTCGGAAGCCGTGGCTACCTCGGTAAAAGGCCCATATGGGATAAGGAGGACACGGAACATGAAGCCGCGGTCTCCCAGACCCCTTCGCGAAGTTCACCAACCCCTTGGAGCATGACTTCATCAGGGCGCGCTACAAGTGGGACAAGGAGAAAAAGGTTTTTTACACGGACAAGATCACGAGGAAATTGATTAGACTACTGGAGAAGCAACACCGGCTTGAAGCCGAAAGCCCTACTTCTCCGATGAGGCCCAAGTGGGACACCCCTCTCAACCTGGCCTTGAACGAACTTAAGGGACTCCCGTTGGACCAGCGGCCGCAATATGGTCGTGTGCACGACTCTGGAGACGGCGCCACGTGGAAGGTGTTTTACAACGACGGCCCGGAGGCCAAGAAGCAGAAAAAGAAGTTTAGTCAGGCGGACATCGACGCAAAGGTGAAGCTTGCGGTCGAGAAAAAAGCAGCTGAGGATGCAAAAAAAGCAGCCGAGGACAAATATGAGTTGCTACAGCAGGCAGTCAATGCAGCTGTAACTGCCTGCAGAAATGATTTTGCTACTAACTTGGTTCCAGTTATCATCAACTGGGGGAAGGAAAATCCAGACAAGACGGTACATGATTTCCCGATGCCCAGTTTCGTTGCGAGCAACTCCATGAACAACAACACCATCGCACCATCACTTGCTCAAGCAACCAGGCCTCCTCTCGCAGCCGCTCCCGCTCATAGCAGCCCGTCCTTAGTCTCAGGCGCGCTAGGTGGGCCTTCGTCTTTGGCTGAGCTCGACGCCGTCACGGTAATTCCATTTTTGTTGCCTTTCGGTTGTTTTACGCCACAGACATATGTGTTTGCAGGCAAAAGAAACCCCGTGCACCATACTCTACTTGATCAAAGGCCAGAAGGTGGACGTGGGAAAGTGGATGATAATGGACCCCTCTCAACGCACGTTCCACAACCAGCCGATCCCCGCGGGGCACTTCAGGGTTAGCTTGACCAGTGTGAAATCGGGGCACGAGGATTTGCCTCCTCCAGTACAGCATGTGGGAGCGGACGACGAGACCCCGCCGCGGATTGGAAGCTACAAGGGTTGGGTGCTGCTATGGCCGAAGAATCTTATTCGTCTGGAGCCGGCCGAGAGCACACCAATAACTACCACACATCAACAAGCATGTGCGGAGACCACCACCCCTCCTATGCAATTACCAGCTCCTGTAGTGCCGGGTGAGAGCGGCGGACAACATGATGAAGGGGGTGCAATAGTACTGGCTGATGTAATTTCTCCTGTAGAACAGAGAATGGATGATGAGACGGAGGTCGACCCTATGGATTACCTCAATACAAAGGCGTATGACTGTGACATAGATATGATGAGTCAACCATATGACGAATCGGGCTATCGGCTTGCTAATGAGGATATGGATGATATGCCCGGGCAGGGTCATACCATGGATTGCAAAAAGTCTCTCTTCATGAAATCCTCACAGGACACGCCTGAAGATGCCACCTCAACACAGGCTCAACTAGCCGGGCGCGAGGGTCGTACAGTACTTAGCCCGGGAACACTTGGGCAGGGGTTAAGGAAGGGTCTGGAAGGTGTGCCCAAGAAAAAGGAGAGGAAGAGATCGGGGAAGGTAACTGCCTCCAAACAAGCCAGAGCACACAGCAGCCAGACGATGCATTCTGAAGAGCGTGTATCCATGAAAGGTGCGGTCATGTTCCATCTCACGGGCGAGCCGATACTACCGCCGAAACCGCTGGAAGCACTATCAGGGGATCTCAGGAGACTGCACGATCATGTGCCGTCGACTGAGAAAAGCCTACTAGCCTCAAAGGATCCAGGATATCCGACATACGCGGTTCGTGTGCCTGAGGGGAAGTGCTACGTCGACACACGGCCCGCGGAGGTGTTATTCCTGCGGTTTGACCATATCTTTGAGATGTTCCTAACAAGGCGGCTTGATTTTACTATCGTCCACCTTTTTGCGCTACATATGAGCTCCGTCATGAAGAGTGAAGAAGTCTCGCAAATCTGTGTGGCGGATCCGTACTACATGCACGAGTCTTTCTTGAGTCTCGGTGACTTTGAGCGTGAAACTGCTAGGGAGTACCTCCAAAACTTCATGGTACAGAATAAGGACCGGGAAATTGTCCTCGTGCCTTATCATCCAAAGTAAGTCAGTTCCGGACAACCCTTTCGTACATTTCAATCATTCCTTCTCTCTCATATGGGGAATAATTTGAGGTGTCTTTTCCCCGCAGCAATGGGCGTGCCGTCCTTATCGTTCTTTACCCGCAAGTCTCCCACGCCGTGTATTTTGACCCTTCCAAAGACTACGAGAAAAAGGACTACACCCACATAATGAATATTCTAGATGATGCTCTCCAAGGCTTCAGCTTTAGAGGTGGCCACGTGCATATCAAGAAACAAAGGAACAAGAAGATGGGTTTCGCGCATAAAACTAACTTCTCCTGCATCCATGTCCCAAAACCAAGCAAGAAGGATGGATTCTACATCGTCCATCTCATGATTCAGTTCAACACGGATCACCAAAAGCTTCGCATTAACAGCAGAAATGATGATCATATCCACAAGTGGCTAGAATCTCATGGAGAAGCGAATTATAAACTTAGAGATGACTTCTTTCGCATCCAAAGCGACGTTGCGACGATCATCATGAAAGAAGTCGTCGATGAGAAGGGGATGTTCCATCACGGCCCTATATCGCGAACAGACATCCGAACTCGCATAGGCATGCAACGTCTAGACCTCACGCCGTTCAAGAAGCTAGGATTCGTCCTCGATGATATGGAAGGATGGAACTTCTAGTGATTTATGATGCCGATGATGATGATATGTGTCGGTTGAACTTGTATACTTTTTGTAGCGATGAAACTTTGTGATGTCCATGGTCCCTGCCGAACTTGCGTAATGCTACTTTGTTAGTTTGCGTACGATGACCTGCGTACCTCTAGTTAATTAATTTGCATACTGTATATGTTGCATCTAGTTGCTAACCTTTCTTTTTTGGTGTTGCTCTAGTATATTTTGTTGCATATATATGATTGTACATCCTCTTCATGAACATGCATCTCTAACAGGTACCTATTTCTTGATGGCAAGATGGAAATGCTATGTCGTGTACAAAGGGAAGGTTCCGGGGGTGTAGAACGAGTGGCATGAGTGTCAGGCGCAAGTGAATGGGTTCGCGGGCGCCAGCCATAAAGGCTTCAAAAGCAGACAAGAAGGAGAAGCTAGTTACTTGAGGTTCACGCTAGCGCGAGAGAGGACTCGTAACCGCCACCTCATGTACTGCATAGTTCCGCTCTCACTCATAGTTATAGCACTTCTTGCGTATACCTTTGTTTAGATGGATGACATTGTTGTAGTTGCAAGTATTCGAGACTTGCATGTATTGCTAATTTCGAGATGATGACAAGATATCACTTTGTGTTGGATGATGATTATGATGAGACTATTTGTATGTACATGCTATGATTATATTTGTGGTCTCGCAGGCATTTGTATGTGTATCATGATGACATTTCTATGTGCTAAAGATTCTTCTACAAAGCCGGTTCAAATACAAAACAAATATGCCAAAAAAACTACTTAAATTAGCAGTAGCGAGTGTATAAAAGTTAGCAGCAGCGCCTCAATAGCAGTAGCGCGTCCAACCAAAGAGCGCTAGCGCTACTAGCGGTAGCGAGCTTCCTCTAACAACGCTGCTGCTACACTTGTGTAGCAGTAGTGCGGGTGCGCACGCGCTACTGCTATGAGTTAGCTGTAGCGCCTTATTAGTAGCGCGGGTACCCGCGCTACTGATACATCTAAAACCCGCGCTGCTGCTAGCCTTTTCCCTAGTAGTGTGGTGTTTCCTCCCCAGAGAGCGCTTGCTGGGATAATGAGCGGCATTCTGGTTCTTGCAGTGCTGGCGCATCAAGCAGTTGCAGGGCGTGGACTGTGTCATCAGAAAGGATCTCACCAAAGTCGCCGACCTCAATCATCAGGATCTGGCCAGTGCATTTGCACTGATGCTCTCTGGAGTACTTGTCCCCGCAGTGAAAACAGAGGTCGTTCGCTCTTTTGAACTCGTGCAGTTGAAGCTCCCGTGCATAGTCATCGCCCCCTTGCCGTGGTGCGGGTGCAGCGCGGGCTGGAGCAGCGGCTGCTGGTGGTGTAGGTGGTGGTGGTCGCCCCACTGGTGTGTTGCGTGGACGCACTGTGCACTGCTTCTCCAGTTCTTCTTCCTAAATACGAGCAAACACTGCGGCACGAGTGATGCTGGTGGGTGCTTGCAGTCGAACGTCGAGGCGCAGCTCGTCCTTGAGGCCGATCAGGAACTGTGAGATGAAGAATTTGGAGCTCAAGGTCTGATCCAGAGCTAGCAAATGGTACATGGCTGTTTCAAACTGCTGTCGATAATCCTAAACACTGCCTGTCTGCCTTAACTGAATGAAGTTGTGCATCTGAACCTCGAACTCCTCTGGACCAAATTCCTCTTGCACTGCCGCTCTGAAATGTTGCCAAGCTACTCCGGGATGCGTCTGTCGATAGGCCTGGAGCCACATTGCGGCCAGGCCGTCCATGTACAGCGCTGCCGTGGTGACCTAGCTATGTTGTGGCACGCGGTACAACTTAAAGTAGGTGGTGCAGCGGTCCAGCCAGATGCGTGGGGCGTCGCCGTCGAACCGCGAAAAATCATGTTTGGGCGGCTTGATGTAGTGGTCGCCGTGGCGGTCGAGCTCCGAGGACGACGGTGACCGCACGGTGAGCAGCGGTGGGCCGTGGTTGACAAGGCGGGCGAACGGAAGCTGGGCCGCGCCATCCGTGTAGAGGGGCTGCGGCGGAGGGCGATTCGGAGGTGGTGGCGGAGGAGGTGGTGGAGGGTGCGCGGAGGAGTCCGCGGTGGCCGTGACGCCCGATGGAGATGCGCCTCCGGAGACTGTCGCCGCGGGGTGTACAGTCGGCGCAGCCTTGCGGGCCTCGTCCACGTCGGCTTGCGTGAGGTCGATCTTCTTGGAGAGGAGCTTGATCTCGGCGGAGACCTGGTTGTTGTAGACGATCTATGCCTGGTGGCGCTTGTCGGCGGTCGTCTGATTTGCGTCGAGGTGGCGGATGACGGAATCGAGCAAGCTCTGCAGCTTTTCCATGGTCTCCGACATGGCGTCGAGCACGCGGCAGGTCTGCGCCGAGGGCTTGAATGGTGCCATGGTTTCGCTAGATCAGATCGAACCCCGAGCAGGATTTTGTGCGAGCTTGCCGGTGCGGCGCGCACCTGACCCGGTGAGCCAACGGCGGTGGTGGGGAAAATTTTTGGGCTCTGAATACCAGATTGTCATGCCCCGATCTTGAGGATTTAGTGGAGAGTGGAGAAGGGGGTCGGGATGAGGAAGAACAGAGGGATAGGTGAGAGCGAGAGACGAGATGAGGGGAAAGTAGTTCATTCACTTTTTTGATGCCGTCTCCGTTCTGTCGTTCGGTTCCAAGTAGGCCAACACTTGGCTTCACACGCACGCCAACACTTGGCTTAACACACACGCATACACTTGGCCACGGCCCCCACGGTGACCTGGACGTTGCAAGAGGCTAGCTGCATTT
This sequence comes from Triticum aestivum, assembly GCF_018294505.1. Taxonomy (NCBI): domain Eukaryota; kingdom Viridiplantae; phylum Streptophyta; class Magnoliopsida; order Poales; family Poaceae; genus Triticum; species Triticum aestivum. The sequence goes on along the minus strand of NC_057810.1, from coordinate 54,849,352 downwards.
GCACTGGTTAGTCCGCTGCAGGCTGATCTACAGGCATGACACTTGGTTCTCCACATGGCCCGAGCAGGGCATGGATTGTTCACTCCGCTCATGGACTACGGAGGAGATTGGTGGGTGGGTGGTGCACTAGTTATGGAGGGGTGGAGGAGTTCAGAGCTCTCCGAATAATCCACGTCACCATCCACCAGCATTTGATTCGTAATCGGCAGTTTCCAACAAAAATCACTAGTTTCCAAATTGGCGGAATGCACTAATGGCTGGGGCTAGCTGCAAATCCAGCTGACCGAGTAGAGTAGAGTGGCTCTTGAGGGAGTGAGCGGACGGCTATCGAATTCGATTATGGTAGAAATTTTATCGAATTCGATTGTGGCTGATCGAATTCGATAGTCGTTTATCGAATTCGGTTGTGGTTGATCGAATTCGATAGTGGTTGATCGAATTCAATTTTCGTTTATCGAATTCGGTAGTGGTTGATCGAATTCGATTGTGGTTGATCAAATTCGTTAGTCGTTTATCGAATTCGATTTCGGTTTATCGAATTCGATGGTGGTGTATCGAATTCGATAGTGGTGTATCGAATTCGGTTGTGGTTTATCGAATTCGTTTGTGGTTTATCGAATTTGATTTTGGTTTATCGAATTCGATTATGTTTGAAATTTTGTTCAAATGATCTCATACTTGTGCACAAGGGTGCATATTGAAATGGCAAACAATGTTGCCTAAGGAAGTTTTCATTTTCTTTGGACGAAAAAACCATTGTCCATTTTTCGAGTGCCTGAAATGAGTTTTTTTTGTGAAGGACCTACCATATATTTGTTGCAAAATTGGATCTAATCAATTTTATAAAATACTAGGCCATATTTAATGCACAATTGACAAAATGGTTGGGTGTCAAAATTTTTGATCCACCTCTGGTGAAAAAGTCAAATTCCCGTCGATTCAATTGGAAGCTGGTCAAATTTGAACTGCAGCTGCATCATAGTTTGCTCTTTATTTTTTTCAAAAATCATTTCTAGGTAAATAAGTATCTATTTAATCAGAAATACATGGTTTGATGGAGAGACATCGAGGTTTGGACGGTGGCCGAGGGCCCCAACTCTAGAGCGCGTAAGCTCGCATGCCCGCCGCGTGGTCACCGCGTGACCGTGGCGTTGCCATGTGTTCTGGGCGGCCTAGGCATGTCTAGTGGGTTGGGCACTCCCCAGGTAGGTGCTAGGAAGAAAATCACAACATAAAATTCTCACGAGGAGACCGATCGATGCTCAAACATGAATAAGTAGCCAAGTGTTTGATTAGTGGTACGGGAAATGTACATGGCTAATGGGCGTGTGTTTTGGCTGAGGATGATCAGTTACTAAGAAGTACGTCTTCACAAATTTTCAGCTCAAAAGGAGGAGCCTAGGTGGTACTTGCTTTGCAAACCACCACACTGGACATAAATACGAATGTTGAAGCTCGGCTCAAAATAATGAATGGATTGAGCTGGCATTTGGTGGAGGATGGTTATTTGGGCATAGGAAAGCACTGTAGAAAATGGATACTATTTGGACATGCCAAAGTGGTACTTCCTTCACAAACTGTTACTCTGAACAGAATAGGAAAATGAATATTTTTGAATTAGTTTTGAACTAGGCAAGGAAGGTTTTTACATATTTGACGAAGATATGACCCAAAGAATTTATGAGATTTTTTTGGGAATTTTGGGAATGACAGAAATATAGGTTGCTTCACAACCTAGGGCAAAAACTGCCACATGGACATGACACATAGGCAAAACTGATGAGGTGGCGCCTAGTCATAGCAACCCACCACAATTTACAAGGCTATGACCATCTATATTGGTCGTTAACAAGTAGAAATAAGGCAGCGGACTAGCGCTGTTTGCTTTATGACCATTTCGTGTAAGGAAATTACGACCTTTCTGACCAAAATGGTCGCAATGGTTTAGGGTTTGGAGCCCCCTGAACAGCTTTTGACCAATTGGTCTGAAATGGTCATAGATCTATGACCAATTCTTCCAGGGTCACTGACAGAAGGTCACAAGTTGACATATTTCTTGTAGTGACTTTTCGAGCGGTGCTGAGGTACGGTCCTGATGGAGGGCCTAGAAGCCTCTCTGTCGCGACCACGAGGTTGTCGGTCTGCCGTATTGTGCGCTGGTGATGAGGGTTTATACTCCTCCTCCTCTAATCGAGGGAGCAACTTGCGTTTTGGGTAGCTTTTAGAGGGGCGTTCGAGTTCATACTCTTCGGCCGCAAGGACTTCAGTCCATCTGTCGGCTAGCAGGTCTTGATCATCTCGGAGTTGTTGCTGCTTTTTGTTTAGGCTATTTGCCGTGGCCATAAGCCTGCATTTAAAACACTCTTGTTCGACGGGATCCTCGGGCACGACGAATTCGTCGTCGTTGAGGCTTGCCTCGTCTCCGGAGGGAGGCATGTAATTATCATCCTCTACCTCTTCGTCTGCCGCTCTCTCATGAGGGCTGGCTTCCCCGTCCTCCTGTGCTGAATCTTGCTGGAGGGGGTTATCTTCGGCACTCTCTGGGGTGTTATTATCTCTGGTGCCGGAATCTCCATTCTTGCTGTGGCGGGATTTAGAGCCGCGCCGCTGACGCCGGCGCTTGGGTTGTTTCTTAGAGGAATCTGCCTCCGCTGCTTCTTCGTCGTTCCCATCATTTGGGATGTCCACCATGTATATGTCGTATGACGAGGTCGTCTTTCAGTGCCCCGTAGGCGCTGGTTCTTGGTCGTCTCCGGCATCGTCGTCCATACCGTCGATGTCTTCGGAGTCGTAGTCTAGCATGTCGGTTAGATCGTCGACAGTGGCTACAAAGTGGGTGGTGGGCGGGCTTTGAATTTCTTCGTCGTCCGCATCCCAACCGTCCTGACCGCAGTCCGGCCAGGGTTCTCCTGATAACGAGAGATACTTTAGCGAAATCAGGATGTCGCCAAAGGGTTAGTGCTGAAAGATGTCCGCGGCGGTGAACTCCATGATCGGCGCCCAAACGGATTCGATTGGTAGGGGCGCAGGAGGTTCGGAGTCCGGCGAGGAGTCCGGCACCTCGGAGTCACGAGCTTTACAAGGGTCAAGGTCAGTATTCGGCTCCATCGCCGTAGAAGTTGCAGCCCCCGAAGCGGTGTCTAGCCACCCGTCCTCGATCTGCGCGGTCGGCTCCGAACTAAGGGTCGGAGCGGACTCATGTGCGGCCTCCAGGGCACTGTCCGGCAGCAGAGCTAAATCGTGCCCATCGCGACAGTGCGGCGCGCTCGGCTGTGGCTCGAATCCGTCGAAGATCAAGTCTCCGCGGATGCCAGCCGTGAAGTTTAGGCTTCCAAATCCGACCTCATGGCCAGGGGCGTAGCTTTCGATCTGCTCCAGATGGCCAAGCGAATTGGCCCGCAGTGCAAAGCCGCCGAACACGAAGATCTGTCTGGGGAGAAAAGTCTCACCCTGGACGGTGTTGTTGTTGATGATTGAAGGAGCCATCAAGCCTATCGGTAACTAGACAGAGGAACTGTCAATGAAAGCACCAATGTCGGTGTCAAAACCGGCGGATCTCGGGTAGGGGGTCCCGAACTGTGCGTCTAGGCGGATGGTAACAGGAGACAAGGGACACGATGTTTTTACCCAGGTTCGGGCCCTCTCGATGGAGGTAAAACCCTACTCCTGCTTGATTAATATTGATGATATGGGTAGTACAAGAGTGGATCTACCACGAGATCAAGGAGGCTAAACCCTAGAAGCTAGCCTATGGTATGATTGTTGTAATGGTTGTTCGTCCTACGGACTAAAGACCCTCCGGTTTATATAGACACCGGAGAGGGCTAGGGTTACACAGAGTCGGTTACAATGGTAGGAGATCTACATATCCGTATTGCCAAGCTTGCCTTCCACGCCAAGGAAAGTCCCATCCGGACAGGGGACAAAGTCTTCAATCTTGTATCTTCATAGTCTTGGAGTCCGGCCGACGATGATAGTCCGGCTATTCGGACACCCCCTAATCCAAGACTCCCTCAGTGCCACAGGAACAACTTCCCGTGCCCTGCTACAGATTGGTTGAAGTGATGGTTCAATAACCTCATCAAGTCTCCACCATCCTCCCACTCAATTCTTTCAAGAGAAACTTTTCCTCGAGAAAGGACCCGTTTCTAGAAACAATCACTTTTGCTTCCGGATCTGAAATAGGAGGTATACCCAACTGTTTTGGGTGTCCTATGAAGATGCATTTATCCGCTTTGGGTTTGAGCTTATTAGGCTAAAACTTTTCCACATAAGCTTTGCAGCCCCATGATAACCCGCAAGTATACGGGATCAATTGTAGGCTCTTTCGATAAGTAAGAGTGTCGAAGCCAACGAGGAGCTAAAGGTAGAACAAATATTCTCTCATGTCCTATCTGCCACTGATACGACTCTACGCACGCTTAGTGTTCACTTTACCTAGAACAAGTATGAAACTAGAAGTACTTTGTAGGTGTTGTTGGATAGGCTTACAAGATAATAAAGAGCACGCAAATAAAAAGTAGGGGCTGTTTAGATAAAAAAGCAATAAAGTAAATATAGCGAGTGTGGAAAAGTGGTGGTAGGAGTTGTGGAATTGTCCCTAAGCAATTGACTACGTTACTAGACCGGTAATCACTATTGCAATTTTATTTGAGGGAGAGGCATAAGCTAACATACTTTCTCTTCTTGGATCATATGCACTTATGATTGGAACTCTAGCAAGTATCCGCAACTACTAAAGATCATTAAGGTAAAACCCAACCATAGCATTAAAGTATCAAGTCCCCTTTATCCCATACGCAAACAACCTACTTACTCGGGTCTGTGCTTCTGTCACTCACGCCACCCATCATAAGCAAATCATGAACATATTGCAAACCCTACAGCAGGGATCCCTCACGCTTGCATGACACGGAGGGCACAATAGTTCAGCACCAATAATAAAACATGCAATTCAAACCAATCATAGCAATTCATCAATCACCGATAGGACAACGAAAATCTACTCAGACATCATAGGATGGCAACACATCATTGGATAATAATATGAAGCATAAAGCACCATGTTCAAGTAGAGGGTACAGCGGGTTTCGGGAGAGTGGACCACTGAATATAGATGGGGGAAGGTGATGGAGATGTTGGTGAAGATGGCGGAGGTGTTCATGAAGATCGCGGTGATGATGATGGCCCCCGGTAGCGCTTCGGCGCCACCGGAAGCAAGGGGGAGAGAGCCCCCCTTCTTCTTCTTCTTCTTCCTTGACCTCCTCCCTAGATGGGAGAAGGGTTTCCCCTCTAGTCCTTGGCTCCCATGGCGTTGGACGGGCGAGAGCCCCTCCGAGATTGGATCTATCTCTCTGTTTCTCTCTGTTTCTGCGTTCTCAGATTCTGCCCCTTCACCGTTTCTTTTATATCCGGAGATCCGTAACTCCGATTGGGGTGAATCTTTCGCCCAGATCTTTCTCATAAAATTAGCTTTCTTGCGGCAAAACAAGAGCGTCAACCGCCTTATGGGGGCCCAGGAGAGTCCAGGGCGCGCCTGCCTCCATGGGGCGCGCCCTCTATCTCCTGGCCCCCTCGGGCACCGTCTCGCATTGATTTTACTTCCCAAAAATCATAAATATTCCAAAGTAATTCTCTCTCCGTTTTTATCCCGCTTGGACTCCGTTTGATATGGGTTTTCTACGGAACATAAAACATGCAACAGACATGAACTGGCACTGGGCACTGGATCAATATGTTAGTCCAAAAAATAGTATAAAAGTTGCCAAAAGTATATGAAAGTTGTAGAATATTGGCATGGAACAATAAAAAATTATAGCTACGACGGAGACGTATCACCCCAAACTTTTAAGAAATGACAGCTTAGGTTTCTATAAACCATTGTTCATACGCTGTCATCTCAACGGAATTATGTGGTGCCTTATTTGAAGTGAATGTGGTTGTCTCTAATGCCTAACCCATAAACAGTAGTGGTAATTTGATAAGAGACATCATGGTATGCACCATATCCAATAGGGTGCAGCTATGATGTTCGGACACACCATCACACTATGGTGTTCCAGGCGGTATTAGTTATGAAACAATTTCCACAATGTCTTAATTGTATACCAAACTCATAACTCAGATACTCATCTCTATGATCATATCATAGACATTTTATCCTCTTGTCACGACGATCTTCAACTTCACTCTGAAATTACTTGAACCTTTCAATAATTCAGACTTGTGTTTCATCAAGTAAATATACTCAGCATCTACTCAAATCATCTGTGAAGTAAGAACATAACGATATCCAGTGCGTGCCTCGGCACTCATTGGACTGCACACATCAAAATGTATTACTTCCAACAAGTTGCTTTCTTGTTCCATCTTACTGAAAACGAGGCTTTTCAGTCATCTTTCCCATGTGGTATGATTTGCATGTCTCCAGTGATTCAAAATCAAGTGAGTCCAAATAATCCATCTACATGGAGTTTCTTCATGCGTACATACTAATAGACATGGTTCGCATGTCTCAAACTTTTTCAAAAAAAACGAGTGAGTCCAAATGATCCATCAACATGGAGCTTCTTCATACATTTTATACCAATATTACTCAAATGGCAGTGCCACAAGTAGGTGGTACTATTATTACTATCTTATATCTTTTGGTATGAACATGTGTATCACTACGATCGAGATTCAATAAACCATTTATTTTAGGTGCAAGACCGTTGAAAGTATTATTCAAATAAACAGAGTAACCATCTATTATATCTCTCCTTATTATTAATAATTAATAATTAATAATATATATATATATATATATATATATATATATATTATAATAAAGCACTGATTGGGTCTCCGGGTTCATCGTCACAATACGCTTTCTTCTCATGTCATAATACGTTTTTATGATTTGTATAGACAAAATCGTAATATAAATAAGGTGGTACTAATTTGGGGTCGGTCTCGACGTCTCAAAAAACTATGTGCATCTACTCCGAGAGAAACCCAACATCCACACGAGCAGGCCTAATTAACCAGCCCGTGTTATGCGGCTGATGGCACTAGGAATCGGGGCCCACCTGTCCTGACGAGCCAGACCCAGGTAAAAAGTGCCATCGCCACCACGTGCGTGCTCTTCTCGAGATCCGTATGGCGCCGCCGCCGCCGGCCGGTGTCCTTCTCCGCCCCCAATCTCCGACACCCCCAGCCTCCTCGATCTGCAACCTCCCGCTCCCCCTGCGGGCGCGAGGGATCTCGGGACGCCGTCGCCCTTCGGGAGCTCCCTCTCCTCCCTGCCTTCTTTCCGTGGCTCTGTGGACGCGTGGGATCTCGGGTCGCCGTCGCCCTTTGGGAGCTCCCTCTCCTTCCTGCCTTCTTTCCATAGAGTGAGGGACCAAGCGCCGTACGCCATCACGGTGGAGCTATCATGTTGTCGCATTCCCTCGGGTCGTCCGGGCGCCCCCTCGGTCCCAGCCACCCATGGTCAAGTTCTGAGTCCCCGCTCCTTCTTCCGTTTGACACGTGTAAGCCTCCACTACCCGCTCCCAACTGTGTAAAATTCGCAGTTGTGGTTGGCATGAGAGACACCTTGATGATGGCACGTGCTGCTGGCCGCTGCCCTGTTACCCCCACCGCCAGCAGGGCCCTCAAGCTGAGTGACATGCCGCTGTTGCGGCCCACCACCATCGGTGAGACATGGAAATCTAGGAACCTGCAGGTTCGTATGACACTCATGCTCGCCATGTGTTTGCTGAAATGCTCCCATGTAGATAGATATATAAGTTGATGTTTATACCTTAAGCATTTGGAAGATGTTCATGTAGAATGTCAGTATGCAAAAATAAATCGCAGCTCCCTACAGTGGCTACTTACCATTACTCTTATCATGTTAGACTAAGTTGTATGGATTATATGACGGATCGTTTATGTTTTGGTAGTAGGTTCGGTGTCCTTCACGCAGTTCAGAGCTGAATTTTGTACAAGGCTGATGGACTTTGTTGGTGTGGATTTCCAATTTAGCAGCAATGATGGACTTTGTGTGGATTACCAATTTAGCAGCAACTCTGCTGCAACTTTGGTAACACAACCAACATCAAGTGCCACACTGGTATTCAAGGGTCGGTTCAATATTTTAATTACTGATGGTTTAATCTATTTGTAATTCATCGACCATTTGTGAATAGTCAAGGATTGATTTTATTAACACAAGATTCTCTACCTGTTATTTTCTGTTAGGTAAAGACAGTTATTGGCGTTATCTACAACAAGCATCCCTTTTCACACTATTAAGTAGAAATGGTCGCAGAATTTTGATTCAAACTAATCAAACCCTCTTAGCTCATTGCAATCACACAACTTAATTACAATATTTTTTCGGTAAACACTGACACTCATTACCCGACTTCTATAATTTATTTGGCTCATGATGTCAATTATTTTGTGTCAATACAATACAACAGAGGACTATACAATTGGAGGATCCACATCACTTATGGGAGCAAGAGAACCGAAACTGGTCCACTAACATACGAAAGTAGCATCGCCTTGCACAGGTTGGGCTACTGCCGGGATCCGGAGTGCTGCCTGCACAACCAGGGCGGGCTCGCCACTGATGGCATCTTCCTCTACCCCTTGGTGATGAGTGGCCGAGCCATTAATTTGCTACCTTTGATTAGATTTATCTGGTTGGAATTGGATCCTCATGCAGTTTCATGTTGATCTGAGCTACGTACACTAGCGATTATTTCTGCACAAGGATGTATTCAAGAAACATTTTGGATGGTTGCTGCTGCTGGATGCAGCTGTTGGATTTGTGAGTGAATTCAGTGGATAATGTGTCAGAAAGTTAGACAATTTTGCTATGGATATCTTGATATATTTGGCAACTTACTTGGGTGTTTAAGTGTTGTGCAGATGAATTTCCGATCCCTTTCACTTCTAGGAGTTGTGGTTTATCTATGCAAACATGAACCTTATATAAGTAATTGGTGTTCCATTGATGTGTCCAAATGACCCTGAAATATGAAAGTGAATTGATGATGATGCATGCTTCAGTTTCGGAAGATTGGAAGCAATCCTCGTGACATTTCCATGCGAGTTGACATTTCCATGCGAGTCTTTTTAAATCCACTTTTAGGTGACTCATTTTTCTATTATATTTTTTTTAACTCTACATTTCAATTACTTATGAACAAAGATGGTGCAGATATAGAAGGAGGCTCAACATTGATGGTTACACCCTACTGAGATTTGTCAAAATTGTCCACTTTTTTCTTTTATGGGTGTAGCATCTGCAGGCATACATGCAATCATTATTTTTGTTAAGCAACAGAATGCTACATCTATGTACAGAGTTATAAGCGAGGGGCGATGGGAGGTGGTTTATGGTTTGATACGTCCGTAAAAGCTCACATGTATTTCGCTGCATTTGTCTAAAATGTGTAGCCGCGTAGGTTTTCAGTTCAGAAGTTTGTATTGAGTATAAGGGCACTCTGATTAATTAGATCAAAAATTGCTTTTTTCCATCGAGCTTCAGTTGACAAGGAAGAAATTGTTTTTGTCTTATGCCTTTGGTTTTTTTCTCCTTAGGGAGTTCGTACAATTCTTTTTCAGGGGAAGAGATTCTTCAGCTACATGAGTGCAGCTTCTTACGTTTATGATCCATGCTTTGGACGACGGTCCGTAGCAACGCACGGGCATATTTTGCTATAATTATTAAAACAAGAGTCAAACAAGCTGTTACGTTGATCCACACAGATTAAATTGTCTTGACCGTTTATTTTATATATTAAAGGCTGAGATTTAAAGATGTATACGTTACATACAAATATTGTTACGTGCAAACAATTGAACACGTCACGTATAAATAGCTATATTGTCTGACCAAAGCCAAACACGATGGACATGGGCACCAATTGAAGCGGTATAGATTTGGGAGAATAAATAAAGGTAGTTTTTTTTTTTTGCATTCCAAATAAAGGTAGTTTGGAAGGAGCAAGTCGGCAATCAAACGGCTGAAGCGGTTCAGCTTGCATGCATAGAATACTGAAACCTATTATGACTTGGACACGATGGACTCCCCTCAAAAGAAAAAAAAAGACTTGGACACGATGGACGGATAGACCGTGCAAGGACATCTAGGCTTCCAATAATTTTTAGAGGACCTAGGCTTGAAACTTCTGAAAGCAACACGTCGAGGGCCGCGACTACATCAATATGTCATGCTTCACGCGATGTCATCGGCGCATCGTTGCTGATGCTGCTGCCATGCAGGCAGCAGTCTACGACTTAGAACAAGAAAGAACAATCGGACGTATGCGGTATTCTTGGAGGCATCACCTATTTAGCTATTTGCTGGATATATATGGATATGGTCGTATCACGCGCAGTGTGGGCTACATCGCTACGAACCTGCGGCAGCGGCAGAGGTACGGGTCGCAGGGACAAGACGGCAACGATGTGGCCGTGTGGTTGCTGACTCATGGTTGTGGCGGCACAATAGAGTCGAGTACGCGGGTGATCACGATCAGGGGCTTGAGCTGAGCATGTACGTAGACATGCATAATAGCGTGAACAGGTGGGTTGATTGATCTCTCACTTGCCTATACATGTACATTAATAGATTCTTCATGGTACCAGCTATTACATGGGATCTTAGCAGCTAGCTTGGCTATATCATGTATGCATGTGTTTGTGGGGTATATGCATTTGCTTAAATTTTCTAGATGAGATATATGATGCATGTGTGCGAGATCACTTGGCTCTGAAATAACTATACATATTTCTTACATAGGCGTACAATGTTATGGACTTTTTTGCTATAAAATCAATTTGATTAAGAATTGTTAGCCAATAAACCGTGATGCGTGTGTGTGTGCGAGTCAGCGCGCGTGTGCGTGGCCGCGTTGTGTAGTTAGCGAGGAGCGCGCGAGGGTGACCGCGCTGGGCGCTGGACCAGGTCGCATCCGGCGTTGTGTGTGCGCGGCGGGTGCGGGAGCCGTGGAGCGCGGAGCACGGGAAGTGGGGCGAGTAGGCGCAGGTGAGGCGTGCGGATCAGCGTGGACTTCGTGGAAGAGCTGCATGGCCCCATGCACGAGAGCGGCCAGGTCGCCGGGTGAGCGCGTGTGCGCGTGGGCAGTTAGCTAAGGCGTCGTGTGGGCTAGCTAGGCTATATAACTGGTCATATGTATCCGGTGTGTTGCTGAGTTTTTTGCGTGTGGAATACAAGGCCGTATGTGCGGCGCCGGGCGTTCGAGCGCCCGGGAAAAACTCCTGTGTCCACCCCTTCCATCCCTTCTTCCTCCTCGGTCCGTTGCACAACAGGAGAGCGAGAGAGAGGACTAGCTAGGGTTCGGCAAGGCCACGGCAACAACAAGAATCAATGGTTATATAATGTTTGGATATAATTTTGAACATCTAATTGTCTACAAAATAAGTTTCCTCATGTTCCACTTTTTGTATTATTTTCTATCATACGCTTTTTTTCTTTGTTCAACACACATTTGTAAATCTTATATATGGTTCGACAAATAAATGACCTGCTTTTTGGAGACGTTCTAGCATATTAACTATTGGTTAAAGTTGTCGCATATTACATGCCCACTTCCAAAAAATAGTATTCTCTTGATGGACTAGAAGGGAAATATGTATAAGATGTTTATAGATAAACAGAAGAGATCTCTAATTACAGGAGGGTAACCCACTTTATGATGTAAAACCTCATCACATGGATTTAAAGTTTTCATGAACTAGAATTTACTTCAAATTTATACAATGGAGAATTTCCTTATACTTTTCCCAAAATGCATTTTCCAAATTTGTTTTGGATAAGACTCTTATTTGGCTAGCAACAAAGTAGCGGTTTCATGCGCTTTCGTGCCAGCCAGCAAAAAAGTAGCGGTGCATTTTAAAAGACTAGAAAACTATATGCATGTACCTAAACATCGTTAAAGGAAAGCGTGTTATGATGTATGAATTAAGGAAGCATGATCGTGTTTTGGCTACAACTCTATGGAAAGCACAGTCGACGTCATGCACGTAATGAGCAATTTCCGTTATGCAAAAAGAATATAAGTTCATGAAAGTGGATACGATAAGCACAAGTCGTGAGGAGGTTGAGTAACAAATAATAATATTATTAGTTTCTAATAAATATATAGTGAAATTTTGTTGCCTTAGAAGGGCAAGCAACATAGGACATTAGATTAAGACAGACATGCGTGGAAGTATGTAAAAGCCATGCTATTACGGAAGAAATAAAGATGCAAATATGACTAATTATGAGCATATAAGATGACAAATCAGTAAGTACACACCTTTTTTGTGAAGTACCTTAAAATTAATGGATGTAGAGTGGAAGAGATAATGTCTTGAACATGTCTATAGTTTTGCATTACAAACACATATATGACTACCATTTATGTTTTGTAGTGACAGAGAAGAGTCCTTGGATACAATCTAATGCATTAAAATCAAAACCCCTTTGTACAAAAGTACACAATCATATCTTCTCAAGACATACATTTTCCGTACTATATCATTTTATGTCTATTAATTCTATATCACAGTAATATATCTATCAATTAACCCAAATAATAGTTGACAACATGGAAAAATAAGAAAATATTATGAAATATAATATTATATAGTAAATCTAGCCGCGCAATTGCGCGGGAGACCCAGCTAGTTATTCTCCTTAAATGAATAACCGTATTGCGATAAACATAATCCAATCATGTCTATGCTCAACGCAAACACCAAATAAAAATTATTTAGGTTTAACACCAATCTCGATGGTAGAGGGAGCAGGCAGTGCTTGATCACATAAACCTTGGAAACACTTCCAACACACATCGTCATCTCACCTTTAGACAGTCTCGGTTTATTCCGTAGCTCTTTTATTTCGAGTTACTAACACGTAGCAACCGAACCGGTATCTTAATACTCTGGTGCTACTAGGAGTACTAGTAAAGTACACATTTAATACAATGTATATCCAATATACTTCTGTCAACCTTGCCAGCCTTCTCATCTACCAAGTATCTAGGGTAGTTCTGCTTCAATGACCGTTCCCTCATTACAGAAGCACTTAGTCTCGGGTTTGGGTTCAACCCTGGGTTTCTTCACTAGAGCAGCAACTGATTTGTCGTTTCATGAAGTATCCCTTCTTGCCCTTGCCCTTCTTGAAACTAGTGGTTTTACTAAGCATCAACAATTGATGCTCCTACTCGATTTCTACTTTTGCGGTGTCAAACATCGAATTGCTCGAGGATCATCATGTCTATCCCTGATATGTTATAGTTCATCACGAAGCTCTAATAGCTTGGTGGCAGTGACTACGGATAACGATCACTATCTCATCTGGAAGATTAACTCCCACTCGATTCAAATGATTGTAGTACTCAGACAATCTGAGCGCATGCTCAATGATTGAGCTTTTCTCCCTTAATTTGCAGGTTAAGAAACTTGTCAGAGGTCTCATACCTCTTGACGTGGGGCACGCGCCTGAAATCCTAATTTCAAATCTTGGAACATCTCATATGTTCTGCGACGTTTCAAAAATGTCTTCGGTGCCTCAATTCTAAACCATTTAACATTACGCACTGAACTATCACGTAGTCATCAAAACGTGTATGCCAGATATTCGCAACATCCACAAATGATGCTCGAGGTTCATCACACCGAGCGGTGCATTAAGGACGTAAACCTTCTGTGCAGCAATGAGGACAATCCTCAGAATACGGACCCAGTCCGCATAATTGCTACTGTTAACTTTCAACTAAATGTTCTCTAGGAACATATCTTAAAACAGTAGAATAAAGCGTAGGCTACGACATAATTTGCAAAGACCTTTTGACTATGTTCATGATAGTTAAGTTCATATGATTATTTAATGAACTCCCACTTAGATAGACATCCCTCTAGTCATCTAAGTGATACATGATCCGAGTCAACTAGGCCGTGCCCGATCATCACGTGAGACGGACTAGTCATCATCGGTGAACATCTTCATGTTGATCGCATATGCTATACGACTCATGTTCGACCTTTCGATCTCTTGTGTTCTGAGGCCATGTCTGTACATGCTAGGCTCGTGAAGTCAACCTAAGTGTTTTGCATGTGTAAATCTGGCTTACACCCGTTGTATGCGAACGTTAGAATCTATCACACCCGATCATCACGTGGAGCTTCGAAACAACGAACCTTCGCAATGGTGCACAGTTAGGGGGAACACTTTCTTGAAATTTTATGAGGGATCATCTTATTTATGCTACCGTCGTTCTAAGCAAATAAGATGCAAAAACATGATAAACATCTCATGCAATCAAATAGTGACATGATATGGCCAATATCATTCTGCTCCTTTTAATCTCCATCTTCGGGGTGCCATGATCATCATCGTCACCGGCATGACAACATGATCTCCATCATCATGATGTCCATCATCGTGTCTTCATGAAGTTGTCTCGCCAACTATTACTTCTACTACTATGGCTAATGGTTTAGCAATAAAGTAAAGTAATTACATGGCGTTATTCAATGACACGCAGGTCATACAATAAAGTAAGACAACTCCTATGGCTCCTGCCGGTTGTCATACTCATCGACATGCAAGTCGTGATTCCTATTACAAGAACATGATCAATCTCATACATCACATATATATCATTCATCACATCCTTTTGGCCATATCACATCACACGACATATGCTGCAAAAATAAGTTAGACGTCCTCTAATTGTTTTGCAAGTTTTTACGTGGCTGCTATAGGTTTCTAGCAACAACATTTCTTACCTACGCCAAAACCACAACGTGATATGCCAATTGCTATTTACCCTTCATAAGGACCCTTTTCATCGAATCCAATCCGACTAAAGTGGGAGAGACAGACACCCGCTAGCCCCCTTATGCAACTAGTGCATGTCAGTCGGTGGAACCTGTCTCACGTAAGCGTACGTGTAAGGTCGGTCCGGGCCGCTTCATCCCACGATGCCGCCAAATCAAGACAAGACTAGTAGTGGCAAGTAAATTGACAAAATAGACGCCCACAACAACTTGTGTTCTACTCGTGCATAGAAACTACGCATAGACCTAGCTCTGATACCACTGTTGGGGAACGTAGCAATAATTCAAAATTTTCTACCCATCACCAAGAAAAATATATGGAGATTCTAGCAACAAGAGAGGGAGAGGATGAGTTGATCTTCATACCCTCGAAGATCGCGATGCTGAAGCGTTACAAGAACACGGTTGGTGGAGTTGTACACGCAGGGATTCAGATCGTGGTCGATTCCGATCTAAGCGCCGAACGGACGACGCCTCTGCGTTCAACACACGTACAACCCAGGGACGTCTCCTCCTTCTTGATCCAGCAAGGGGAGAGGAGAAGTTGAGGGAAAAACTCTAGCATCACGATGGCGTGGTGGCGATGCAGCTCGTGGTTCTCCGACAGGGCTTCGCCAAGCACTGCGGAGGAGGATGAGGTGTTGGAGGAGGGAGGGGCTGTGCCAGGGGAAGGGTGTGGCTGCCCTCCCACCCCCTCACTATATATAGGGGGAAGTGGAGAGGGGGCTGGACCCTCTAGATGTATCTAGAGGAGGGGGCGGCGGCCAGGGGGAACCCTAGATTGGTTTGGGTGCCCCCACCCCCTAGGAAACTTACCCCCCAAGCCGGGAGGGGAGGCTGCCCTAGGGGTGGCGCCCCTACCTCTTCAGGTTACTTGAGATGGGGTGGGAGGGGCGCTCAGCCCCTTAGTGGGCTGATGTGCCCCCTTCCTTGGCCCATAAGCCCCCCAACACTTTTGGGGCCTCCGAAACCCCTTTCGGACACGCTGGTCATCACCTGGTACCCCGGGTACAATTTCGGACTCCAATACCCTCCGTCCAATATACCGATCTTCACCTCCGGACCATTCCGGAGCTCCTCGTCACGTCAGGGATCTCATCCGGGACTCCGAACAACCTTCGATAACCACATACTATTTCGAATAACAACTCTAGTGTCACCGAACCTTAAGTGTGTAAACCCTACGGGTTCGGGAATAATGCAGACATGATCGAGACAGCTCTCTGGCCAATAACCAATAGCGGGGTCTGGATACCCATGTTGGCTCCCACATGTTCCACAATGATCTCATCGGATGAACCACGATGTCAAGGATTCAAGCAATCCCGTGTACAATTCCCTTTGTCAATCGGTACGTTACTTGCCCGAGATTCGATCGTCGGTATCCCAATACCTCGTTCAATCTCGTTACCGGCAAGTCACTTTACTCGTTTCATAATGCATGATCCCGTGACTAACTACTTAGTCACATTGAGCTCATTATGATGATGCATTACCGAGTGGGCCAAGATATACCTCTCCGTCACACGGAGTGACAAATGCCAGTCTCGATTCGTGCCAACCCAACAGACATTTTCCGAGATACCCGTAGTGTACCTTTATAGCCACCCAATTACGTTGTGACGTTTGGCACACCCAAAGCATTCCTACGGTATCCGGGAGTTGCACAATCTCATGGTCTAAGGAAATGATACTTGACATTAGAAAAGCTTTTAGCAAACTAACTATACGATCTTGTGCTATGCTTAGGATTGGGTCTTGTCCATCACATCATTCTCCTAATGATGTGATCCCTTTATCAATGACATCCAATGTCCATGGTCAGGAAACCATAACCATCTATTGATCAACGAGCTAGCCAACTAGAGGCTCACTAGGGACATGTTGTGGTCTATGTATTCACACATGTATTACGGTTTCTAGTTAATACAATTATAGCATGAACAATAGACAATTATCATGAACAAGGAAATATAATAATAACCATTTTATTATTGCCTATAGGGCATATTTCCAACACCTTCATCCGTGTTGATCTCTTCCGGTTCTTCTCTTTTCAGCTCTATCTTCAATAGCCAAGCATCCTTGTCTTCATTGTTGAAGGAGGGCGACGTCATGGTGCTCTAGATCTGTAACAGAAACAGCTCGAAACGAAAACAGAGGATATTTGCATGATACGGTGGTCAAAACCTTCGGGAGTTTATATAATGAATTTTTACCGACCAAAATACGTAACGTGCAAGAAAATGGAGTCCAGGAGGCACACGAGGTGGCCACGAGACAGGGGGTGCGCCTAGTAAGGGTGGGCGCGCCCTCCACCCTCATGGAGGTCTCGTGTCCTTCCCGGACTACTTCTTTCTTCCTAAAATTCTTAAATATTCCAAAACAAATAAAAATTGTCATTAGAATTGTTTTGGAGTCCGTACCACATACCTATTCCTTTTTGGAGTCTGGAACATTCTGGAAAGTGTCCCTTATGTATTCCTCCGGGGTTACGGTTTCAGTAATATTAGTTTCAACATTGATAGGATTACCTGAAATATAATGTTTAATTCTTTGACCGTTCACCACCCTCGGACTTGTGCCATCGAAGTTGTTGATTTTTATGGCACCCGAACGATAGACCTCCTCGATAACCTAAGGACCTTCCCATTTAGAGAGAAGTTTTCCTGCAAAATCTTAAATGAGAGTTGAATAATAACACATAATCACCTATGTTAAACTCACGCTTTTGTATCCTTCTGTCATGCCAGCGTTTGACTTTTTCTTTGAATAGCTTGGCATTCTCATAGGCTTGGGTTCTCCATTCATCAAGTGAGCTAATATCAAACAACCTCTTCTCACCGGCAGGTTTGAAGTCATAGTTGCGCTCTTTAATAGCCCAATATGCTTTATGTTCAAGTTCAAGAGGTAAATGACATGCTTTTCCATAAACCATCTTATATGGAGACATACCCATAGGATTTTTATAAGCAGTTCTATAGGCCCAAAATGCATCATCAAGTTTTTTGGACCAATTCTTTCTAGATCTATTCACAGTCTTTTGCAAAATTAATTTGAGCTCTCTATTGCTCAACTCTACTTGACCACTAGACTGCGGATGATAAGGAGATGCATTCTATGATTAACATCATACTTAGCAAGCATCTTACGGAAAGCACCATGAATAAAATGTGAACCACCATCAGTCATAAGATATCTAGGGACTCCAAACATCGGAAAAATAACTTCTTTAAGCATTTTAATAGAAGTGTTATGATCAACACTACTAGTTGGAATATATTCTACCCGCTTAGTGACGTAATCAACGACAACTAAAATATGTGTGTAACCATTAGAGGCAGGAAAAGGTCCCATATAATTAAAGCCCCAAACATCAAATGGTTCAATAACAAGAGAATAATTCATAGGCATTTCTTGACGTCTGCTAATGTTACCAATTCTTTGACATTCATCACAAGATAAGACAAACTTATGAGCATCTTTGAAGAGAGTAGGCCAATAAAAATCATATTGCAATACCTTATGTGCAGTTCTATCTCCAACGTGGTGTCCTCCATAGGATTCAGAGTGACACTTGCGTAGGATCTGTTCTTGTTCATGCTCAGGTACACAACGTCTAATGACACCATCTACTCCTTCTTTATAAAGGTGTGGATCATCCCAGAAGTACTATCTTAAATCATAAAAGAACTTTTTCTTTTGCTGGTATGTGAAACTAGGTGGTATAAATTTAGCAACAATATAATTAGCATAATCAACATACCAAGGAGCAGTACGAGAAGCATTAATGACCGCTAATTGTTCATTAGGAAAGCTATCATCAATAGGCAATGGGTCATCAAGAACATTCTCTAACCTAGACAAGTTGTCTGCCATGGGGTTCTCAGCTCCCTTTCTATCGATAATATGCAAATCAAATTCTTGGAGCAAGAGAACCCATCTAATGAGTCTAGGCTTAGCATCTTTCTTTTCCATAAGATATTTAATAGCAACATGATCAGTGTGAATAGTAACTTTGGAATCAACTATATAAGGTCTAAACTTATCACATGCAAACACAACTGCTAAGAATTCTTTTTCAGTAGTAGCATAATTTCTCTGGGCAGTATCAAGAGTCTTACTAGCATACTGGATAACATTTAATTTCTTATCAACTCTTTGCCCTAGAACAGCACCTACAACATAATTACTAGCATCGCACATAATTTTAAAAGGTAAATTCCAATCAGGTGACTGAACAATAGGTGCAGTGATCAAAGCTTTCTTAAGTATTTCAAATGCTTCTACACAATCATCATCAAAGACAAAAGGAATATCTTTTTGCAATAAATTAGTCAGAGGCCTAGAGATTTTAGAGAAGTCCTTAATGAACCTCCTATAAAAACCGGCATGACCAAGGAAACTTCTTATACCTTTTATGTCCTTGGGACATGGCATCTTTTCAATAGCATCAACTTTAGCTTTATCAACTTCAATACCTCTCTTGGAGATCTTGTGCCCCAAGACAATGCATTCATTAACCATAAGGTGGCACTTTTCCCAATTCAAGACGAGACTAGTGTCTTCACATCTCTGCAAAACTCGATCATGGTTGCTCAAGAAATCATCAAAGGAGGATCCATAAACGGAGAAGTCATCCATGAATACCTCACAAATCTTTTCACAAAAGTCAGAGAATATAGCCATCATACATCTTTGAAAGGTAGCAGGTGCATTACGTAAACCAAAAGGCATACGTCTATAAGCAAAGGTACCAAAAGGGCAAGTTAAAGTAGTTTTTGATTGATCCCCCGCTGACACAGGTATTTGAGAGAAATCAGAATAACCATCTAGAAAGCAGAAATGTGTGTCTTTGGATAGTCTTTCTAGCATTTGATCAATAAAAGGTAAAGGGTAATGTTCTTTCTTAGTAGCCTTATTTAATTTACGGAAATCAATTACCACCCTATAACCTGTAATAATTCTTTGCGTGATCAATTCATCTTTATCATTAGGAACAACAGTAATACCTCCCTTTTTAGGAACACAATGGACAGGGCTTACCCAATCACTATCAGCAATGGGATAAATTATACCTACCTCAAGGAGTTTTAGTATCTCCTTTCTTACCACTTCTTTCATCTTGGGATTCAGTCGTCGTTGAGGATCTCTAACTGGTTTGGCACCGTCCTCCAAATTAATTTTGTGTTGGCATAAAGTGGGACTAATGCCCTTAAGATCATCCAGAGTATATCCAATAGCAGCGCGGTGCTTCTTCAGAGTTTTCAATAATCTTTCTTCTTCTTGCTCTGAAAGGTTAGCACTAATAATAACATGATATATTTTCTTTTCATCAAGATAAGAATACTTAAGATTATCAGGTAAAGGTTTGAGTTCAAACACGGGATCACCCATGGGTGGACGGGGATCCCCAAGATTTTCAATAGGAAGGTTGTGTTTCATCATAGGTTCCTGTTTAAGGAACACTTCATCTATTTCCCTTCTTTCCTCCATAAACCTATCATTTTCATGGTCTAGCAAATATTGTTCTAACGGATTAGTAGGAGGCACGGCAATGGAAGCAAGACCAATAATCTCATCCTTACTAGGTAATTCTCTATCACGAGGTTGTCTACGAAACTTAGCAAAATTAAACTCATGAGACATACCCTCTAAGCCAATTGTGACAGTATCCTTTTCAGAATAAATCCTAGAATTAATTGTATTCAAGAAGGGTCTACCAAAAATAATGGGACAAAAGTCATCTTGTGGGGAACCAAGAACAAGAAAATCAGCAGGATATTTAACCTTCCCACACAAGACTTCAACATCTCTAACTATCCCAACTGGTTTAGTGGTGTCCCTATTAGCAAGCTTAATAGTAACATCAATGTCTTCTAATTCAACGGGTGCAATGTCGTGCATAATTTCTTTATATAAGTCATAGGCTATTGCACTAGCACTCGCACCCATATCACATAAGCCATGATAACAATGATCTCCTATTTTAATAAAAATAACAGGCATGCCTACCACAGGTCTATGTATCTTAGTAGCTGGTCGAGCAATATTAGCAGTCTCACCACAGAAATAAATAACATGCCATCTAAATCATCATCCAAGAGATCTTTAACCATAACAATACTAGGTTCAACTTTCTTACCACTTCTTTCATCTTGGGATTCAGTTGTCGTTGAGGATCTCTAACTGGTTGGCACCATCCTCCAAATTAATTTTGTGTTGGCATAAAGTGGGACTAATGCCCTTAAGATCATCCAGAGTATATCAAATAGCAGCGCGGTGCTTCTTCAGAGTTTTCAATAATCTTTCTTCTTCTTGCTCTGAAAGGTTAGCACTAATAATAACATGATATATTTTATTTTCATCAAGATAAGCATACTTAAGATTATCAGGTAAATGTTTGAGTTCAAACACGGGATCACCCATGGGTGGACGGGGATCCCCAAGATTTTCAACAGGAAGGTTGTGTTTCAGCATAGGTTCCTGTTTAAGGAACACTTCATCTATTTCCCTTCTTTCCTTCATAAACATATCATTTTCATGGTCTAGCAAATATTGTTCTAACGGATCAGTAGGAGGCACGGAAATGAAGCAAGACCAATAATCTCATCCTTACTAGGTAATTCTCTATCACGAGGTTGTCTACGAAACTTAGCAAAATTAAAATCATGAGACATACCCTCTAAGCCAATTGTGACAATATCCTTTTCACAATCAATCCTAGCATTAACTGTATTCAAGAAGGGTCTACCAAAAATAATGGGACAAAAGTCATCTTGTGGGGAACCAAGAACAAGAAAATCAGCAGGATATTTAACCTTCCCACACAAGACTTCAACATCTCTAACTATCCCAACTGGTTTAATGGTGTCCCTATTAGCAAGCTTAATAGTAACATCAACGTCTTCTAATTCAATGGGTGCAATGTCGTGCATAATTTCTTTATATAGGTCATAGGGTATTGCACTAGCACTAGCACCCATATCACATAAGCCATGATAACAATGATCTCCTATTTTAACATAAATAACAGGCATGCCTACCACAGGTCTATGTATCTTAGTAGCTGGTCTAGCAATATTAGCAGTCTCACCACAGAAATAAATAACATGCCCTTCTAAATCATCATCCAAGAGATCTTTAACCATATCAATACTAGTTTCAACTTTGATTTGCTCAGGAGGTGTATAAGTCCTAGTATTACTCTTACGAACAATAGTCGAAGTTTTAGCATGATCCTTTATCCTAACAGGAAAAGGAGGTTTCTCAACATAAGTAGTAGGGACAATAGGATCACTATAGGTGACAGTATTTTCTTCAACTATAATAGGTGCAACTACTTTTACTTCAACGGGAGGATTATATTTAAACCACTTCTCCTTAGGGAGATCAACGTGAGTAGCAAAAGATTCACAGAAAGGAGCTACTATCTCAGAGTCAAGTATAGTGCTAAATCCACGAAAAGCATCAGTATCCATAAAAGATTTAACACAATCGAACTTAGGTGTCATACCTGACTCCTTACCATCGTCGGAACCCCAATCTTCAGAGTTGCGTTTAATTCTTTCCAATAAGTCCCATTTGAATTCAATAGTCTTCAGCATATAAGAACCAGCACACGAAGTATCGAGCATGTTGCGATCATTGAGAGAAAGCCGAGCATAAAAGTTTTGAATAATCATTTCTCTGGAGAGCTCATGATTGGGGCATGAATATAACATTGACTTAAGCCTCCCCCAAGGTTGAGCGATGATTTCTCCCTCGCGAGGCCAGAAATTATATATGTAATTACGATCACGATGAACAAGATGCATAGGATAGAACTTCTGGTGAAATTCCAACTTCAATCGTTTATAATTGCAAGATCACATATCATCACATAGCCTATACCATGTCAATGCATCTCCCTTCAAAGATAAAGGGAAGACCTTCCTTTTGACAACATCATCGGGAATACCTGCAAGCTTAAATAATCCACAAACTTCATCCACAAAGATAAGGTGTAAATCGGGATGCAATGTTCCATCTCCTGCAAATGGATTAGCTAGCAGTTTCTCTATCATACCCGAAGGAATCTCAAAATAAATATTTTCAAAAAGTTCAGTAGGTTGAGGAGAAACTCTTTGCTCTTCTGGTCAGGGTGAAGATACCCCGAACAAGCGCCTCAAAGGATTAGTTTCCATAGTGACAAGTAACAGAAAATTTCAGCACATTATATAAATGTTTCCTTACCAAGTTCCACTCACCAGAAGTGCTACGCTCCCCGGCAATGGTGCCAGAAAAGAGTCTTGATGACCCACAAGTGTAGGTGATCTATCGTAGTCCTTTCGATAAGTAAGAGTGTCGAACCCAACGAGGAGCAGAAGGAAATGATAAGCGGTTTTCAGTAAGGTTTTCTCTGCAAGCACTGAAATTGTAGGTAATAGATAGTTTTGTGATAAGATAAATTCTAACGAGTAACAGGTAAATAAAGTAAATAAAGTGCAGCAAGGTGGCCCAATCCTTTTTGTAGCAAAGGACAAGCCTGGACAATTTCTTATAATCGTAGAGGAGCTCCGGAGGACACATGGGAATTATCGTCAAGCTAGTTTTCATCACGCTCATATGATTCACGTTTGGTACTTTGATAATTTGATATGTGGGTGGACCGGTGCTTGGGTACTACCCTTACTTGGACAAGCATCCCACTTATGATTAACCCCTATTGCAAGCATCCACAACTACAAAAGAAGTATTAAGGTAAACCTAACCACAACATTAAACATATGGATCCAAATCAGCCCCTTACGAAGCAACGCATAAACTAGGGTTTAAGCTTCTGTCACTCTAGCAACCCATCGTCTACTTATTACTTCCCAATGCCTTCCTCTAGGCCCAAATAATGGTGAAGTGTCATGTAGTCGACATTCACATAACACCACTAGAGGAAAAGACAACGTACATCTCATCAAAATATCGAACAAATACCAAATTCACATTACTACTAATAGCAAGACTTCACCCATGTCCTCAGGAACAAACGTAACTACTCACAAAGCATATTCATGTTCATAATCAGAGGAGTAATAATATGCATTAAGGATCTGAACATATGATCTTCGACCAAGTAACCAATTAGCATCAACTACAAGGAGTAATCAACACTACTAGCAACCCACAGGTACCAATTTGTGGTTTTGATACAAGATTGGATACAAGAGATGAACTAGGGTTTTGAGAGGAGATGGTGCTGGTGAAGATGTTGATGGAGATTGACCCCCTCCCGGTGAGAGGATCATTGGTGATGACAATGGTGATGATTTCCCCCTCCCGGAGGGAAGTGTCCCCGACAGAACAACTCCGCCGGAGCCCTAGATTGGTTCCGCCTCGTGGCGGCAGAGTTTCGTCCCATAAGCTTGCCCACAATTTTTTCCATGGTAAAAGCCTTCATATAGCAGAAGATGGACACCGGAGGGCCAGCAGGGGGCCCAAGAGACAGGGGCGCGCCCAGTAGGGGTGGGCGCGCCCCCCACCCTCCTGGCCAGGGTGTGGGCCCCCTGAGGTTTTTCTTCCGCTCAATAATTCTTATTAATTCCAAAAATAACTTCCATGGAGTTTCAAGATTTTTGGAGCTGTGCAGAATAGGTTTCCAATATTTGCTCCTTTTCCAGCCAGAATTCCACCTGCCGGCATTCCCCCTCTTCATGGTAAACCTTGTATAATAAGAGAGAATAGCCATAAGTATTGAGATATAATGTGTAATAACAGCCCATAATGCAATAAATATTGATACAAAAGCATGATGAAAAATGGACGTATCACATGGCAATCCCTACTCCTCATGTTGACATCAATTGATGGGCATCTCCATAGCCCGTTGATTATCCTCATCAATGTGAGACTTTCTCCTTTTTTGTATTCTCCACACAATCCCCATCATCATATTCTATTCCACCCATACTGCTATGTGCATGGCTCACGCTCATGTATTGCGTGAAAATTGAAAAAGTTTGAGATTATTTAAGTACGAAACAATTGCTTGGCTTGTCATCGAGGGTGTACAAGATGGGAGCATTTTTGTGTGACAAAAATGAAGCATAGCCTGACTATATAATTTTGTAGGGATGAACTTTCTTTGGCCATGTTATTTTGAGAAGAAATGATTGCTTTGATTAGTATGCTTAAAGTATTACTATTTCTTATGTCAATATGAACTTTTATTTTGAATCATTTGGATCTGAACATTCATGCCACAATAAATAAAATTACATTGAGAATTATGCTAGGTAGCATTCCACATCAAAAATTCTGTTTTTATCATTTACCTACTCGAGGACGAGCAGGAATTAAGCTTGGGGATGCTTGATACGTCTCCAACGTATCTATAATTTTTGATAGTTCCATGCTATTATATTACCCGTTTTGGATGTTTATGGGCTTTACTTTACACATTTATATCATTTTTGGGACTAACCTACTAACCGGAGGCCCAACCCCTATTGTTGTTTTTTTTGCCTATTTCAATGTTTCGAAGAAAAGGAATATCAAACGGAGTCCAAACGGAATGAAACCTTTGGGAGCGTGATTTTTGGAACAAACATGATCCAGAGGACTTGGAATGCAAGTCAAGAAGCAATCGAGGCGGCCACGAGGGTGGAGGGCGCCCCCCCCTACTGGGCGTGCCCCTTGTCTCGTGGGCCCCTCGGGCGTCCACAGACCTACTTCTTCCTCCTATATATACCCACATACCCCGAAAACATCAGAGGCGACCACGAAAAACTATTTCCACCACCGTAACCTTCTGTATCCGCGAGATCCCATCTTGGAGCCTTTGCCGGCGCTCCGCCGAAGGGGGACTCGACCACGAAGGGCTTCTACATCAACACCATAGCCTCTCCGATGAGTTATAAGTAGTTTACCACAGACCTTCGGGTCCATAGTTATTAGCTATATGGCTTCTTCTCTCTCTTTGAATCTCAATACCATGTTCTCCTCGATCTTCTTAGAGATCTATTCGATGTAACTCTTTTTGCGGTGTGTTTGTCGAGATCCGATGAATTGTGGGTTTATGATCAAGTTTATCTATGAGAAATATTTGAATCTCCTCTGAATTCTTTTATGTGTGATTAAGTTATCTTTGCAAGTCTCTTTGAATTATCAGTTTGGTTTGGCCTACTAGATTGATCTTTCTTGCAATGGGAGAAGTGCTTAGCTTTGGGTTCAATCTTGCGGTGTCCTTTCCCAGTGACAGCAGGGGCAGCAAGGCACGTATTGTATTGTTGCCATCGAGGATAAAAAGATGGGGTTTATATCACATTGCATGAGTTTATCCCTCTACATCATGTCATCTTTATTAATGCGTTACTCTGTTCTTTATGAACTTAATACTCTAGATGCATGCTGGCCGATAGCGGTCGATGTGTGGAGTAATAGTAGTAGATGCAGGCAGGAGTCGGTCTACTTGTCACGGACGTGATGCCTATATACATGATCATGCCTAGATAATCTCATAATTATTCGCTTTTCTATCAATTGCTCGACAGTAATTTGTTCACCCACCGTAATACTTATGCTATCTTGAGAGAAGCCACTAGTGAAACCTATGGCCCCCGGGTCTATCTCTTGAAATATAAGCTTTCAATCTACTTTTATTTGCATCTTTACTTTTCCAATATATATCATAAAATACCAAAAATATATTTATCTTATCATACTATCTCTATCAGATCTCACTTTCGCAAGTGGCCATGAAAGGATTGACAACCCCTTTATTGCGTTGGTTGCGAGTTCTTGTTTGTTTGTGTAGGTGCGTGGGAATTTTGAGGAGCCTCCTACTGGATTGATACCTTGGTTCTCAAAAACTGAGGGAAATACTTACGCTACTATTGCTGCATCACCCTTTCCTCTTCAAGGAAAACCAACGCAAGCTCAAGATGTAGCAGTCGATGAACTGCTCGATGAACTGGGAGGTGCAGCCTACTTTCCCAAGATAGATCTCCGTGCTGTCTACCATCAGATTCGCATGCGCGAGGAGGACGAAGAAAAAACGGCATTCAAAACACAGCAAGGGCATTATCACTTCAGAGTGATGCCGTTCGGCCTCTGCAATGCGCCGGCTACGTTTCAGTGCCTCATGAACTTGGTGTTCGGCCGACATGTCCGTAAGTTTATCATCACATTCCTCGATGACATACTGGTCTTTAGCTTCAATCTCTAGGAACACGAGGAGCACATGCGCATCATCCTCAACCTGCTCCGCAAACACCAGTTGTACGCGAAGGCCTCCAAGTGCTCGTTCGCGCAATAGAAGATCGATTACCTAGGGAACGTCATCTCCAAGGATGGTGTGGCCACTGACGCAAGCTAGACCACTGCCATGAGCGCCTGGCCCGTGCCCACCACGCCCACCGAGCTGCGCGACTGCCTCGGCCTAACTGGCAAATATCGCAAGTTTGTGCCCCATTATGGCATCATCACGAAGCCGCTCACGCGCCTGCTCACAAAGAAGGGATTTCTCTAGGACAACAAGGCGCAGGCATCATTCGAGATGCTCAAGCAGGCCATGGTGAGCACGCCTGTGCTCGCTCTCCCCGACTTCAAGCGCCCATTCACCATTGAGATGGACGCGTGCGACACCGGTGTGGGAGCAGTTTTGGTCCAAGATGGGCACCCCGTCGCGTACCTGAGCAAGGCCCTCGGCGTGTGCAACCAAAAGTTGTCGGCCTACAAGAAGGAGTTCCTGGCCGTCATGATGGCCATCGACAAGTGGCAACCATACCTCCAGAACGCCCCATTAGAGATCCTCACCGACCACAAGACCTTGCGTTCGCTTGGAGACCAACAACTCGTCACTGATCTCCAGCGCAAAGCAATGTCCAAGATGGTGGGTGTCGGTGTCAAAACCAGCGGATCTCCGGTAGGGGGTCCCGATCTGTGCATCTCAGGATGATGGTAACAGGAAGCAAGGGAAACAATGTTTACCCAGGTTTGGGCCCTCTCGATGGAGGTAAAACCCTACTTCCTGCTTGATTAATATTGACGATATGAGTAGTACAAGAGTAGATCTACCACGGGATTGTAGAGGCTAAACCCTAGACGCTAGCCTATGATGGTTATGATTGTAATTGTGATCGGCCTTCTAAGTACCAACCTCTCCGATTTATATAGACACCGGAGAGGGCTAGGGTTTACACGGAGTCGGTTACAAGGAAGGAAATACAATATCCGGATCGCCAAGCTTGTCTTCCACGCAAAGGAGAGTCCCATCCGGACACGGGACAGAGTCTTGAGTCTTGTATCTTCACGCTCCAATAGTCCGGACGATGTATATAGTGCGGCTGTCCGGATACCCCCTAATCCAGGACTCCCTCAGTAGCCCCTGAACCAGGCTTCAATGATGATGAGTCCAGCGCGTAGTCTTGTCTTCGGCATTGCAAGGCGGGTTCCATCTCCGAATACTCCAAAGTAATTATCAAACACTTTGACCGTGTCCGAATGTGCGAGATGATACTCACATACTATTGTAGGGAACATAACATAAATCTGATCTGCAGGCAATCTTCGTACGTCGTGCCCTTGCATCATGGCCCGGTCCAACATGAACCGGTGTTTCTCGCCCCACCTCGACTCGCGTTGCGAGGCGGTTTTACTGGCACGCCCTGCCAAAGCAGAGATCGCGTTCCTCCTATTACGGGATCTTCCATCAATAAGGGCGTGCGTAACCCCATGACGACCGTTGGCATGACTCCGTGTGTTTTTAGATAAGCCTCAAGCGGTCACGCTGAAGACTCTTGATATTCACCCCCTTTATAAAGGGGCCGAGGCCTATGCCTCTTTTCCACCTCCCTAGCGCCTTTTCGCACCTCGAGTTCTAACACCCGAGACCTAAGCTCAAACACCCCAGATCCTCCAATATGTCCAGATCCAACCCTCAAGGCCGGTGGGTGGCCTCCTCGATCCAAGAGGAGGACATTGCGAGGCTTAGGGAGGTCGGATATCTGACCACCGACATCCAGCACAGGCTTCCTGCTCCAGGGCAGGTCATCCCTACACCAGAGCCCAATGAGAGCGTCGTGTTTGTTCCTCACTTCCTTCGCGGCTTGGGCTTCACCCTTGATCCCTTTGTGAGGGGGCTCATGTTCTTTTACGGGTTTAATTTTCATGATCTAGCTCCGGATGCTATCCTCCATATCTCGTCGTTCATCATTGTGTGCGAGGCTTTTCTCCACGTCACTCCCCACTTCGGCTTATGGCTCAAGACCTTCAATGTGAAGCCGAAGATGATCGAGGGGCGACACGCAGAGTGCGGAGGTGCCATAATAAGTAGGAACACTGATGCCCCATGGCCAGAGGGTTCTTTCCCAGAAGTATCCGATGTATGGCAACGGAGGTGGTTTTATGTCACGGCTCCCAGAGGCACAAAGTGGGTGGCCGCCCCCGAGTTCTGCTCGGGCTCTCCGTCACAATTGGCGTCATGAACCGACGTAGGATGGAGTTGGGGGCCCGCCAGTGATGTTCCAATACTGCAGAGCCGTATCCGGGAGCTTCTTGAGAAGGACATCGACCTTGTCAACATAATTCAAGTAATGCTAATCCGATGGATGTTGCCGTGCAAACGCCGGCCTCTCCGGATGTGGGATCTCAATCTAGAGGGTCCATGGACTATTAAGCACTTCTTCAGCCTGAAGGTCGAAGGGATGTGTACATTATTCTTCGGACCACAAGTAAGTGTCCGGACACCACCGAGGATGCGGGCCTAAGCTGCAATCGCCTAGTTGCCCAAGTAAGTAACCTTAAAACCGGACACTTTGTTTTTATTGTCATAGTCATTATTCTGCAAACCCTCCGTGGCCAGGAATGGCTCAGCAAGGCGGAGAGAATAAGGTGTCCGGCGCCACTTCCCGAAGGCTCGCCTGGTCCAACCGTTGCCAAGATGCTTGGCCGGGTGCTCAGCAAAATGCCCTCAGGGAAAGACGAAGGAAAGGATGGTGAAGCCGAACTTCACACACTGCGCATCCGGACCGGGGGAATTGCTTCCTCTCCAAGGGAGGATAGTCAGGGAGGGGAATCCGAGGCCACCTCCCCGCGCGGGAAGAAAAGGGCCGCCTCTGAAGATTTGGAGACGGAGATGCCCAAACAGGGGAAGAAAGTGTCGTCGGGGGGCTCTGCCCCGACGGGCGTCCTCACCACGTCATGCCGACCAATGGGCCAGCCCTCAACAGAGCCGTGAGTTAATCGTTAATTTGAGGGTACTGCGTTTCTTCGAGATCAATAACCAGGATTCGTCTTTTACAGTCCGGCTAGCAACTCTTCTCAACAGAGCTTGTCTTCGGGGGATCTTCCTCCAGAGATGATGGAGAGCGAGACCCCACCCACCTCTCTGCCTCATGAGGCGGGCGACACCGAGGTTTCGTCACGGAGGAGTCCGGATCTGCCGAAGCCGGAAGCTAATACGTGAGCCGCCCTGAGCCCGGAGCGTTTGGCTCCCACGGGGGGCGATGAGAAGGGTCCGGACATACTGACAGGCCTTCTGGAGCGGGCTGCGCTCTCGGAGGGGCACCGCTCATTAATGAGCACGGTGCTCAAGAAGATTTCATCCGCTACAAGTGGTTTGAATGAAGCATTTACGAGCCTGCTCAGAGGCTTTGCGGTATGTAGTGAAAAATACACTATTTTTGGGCTGTGAGGCACGCGCTAGGCGGCAAACAGGGGATCATATAGTAAAGATTGCGCTGTACATATGAGCAGGTATCTAAGGGTCCGGCAGCCGACCAGTCCGTTGAAGTTGCCGAGCTAAGGAGGAAGATCGGATCTATTGATGCCGATATCACGCTGGTGAACGAGCGGCTGAACGAGTCATAAGGTATGTGCTCTGCTTTCCTTATTATGTTGTATAGGAAAATATGAGAGGGGCATAATATTAATGCAATGTGTTTGTACTGCAGATGGTGCTGCTGCCGTGGAAGCCCTGAGGGCAGAACTTGCCCAGGCCAAGGAACAAGCTCGGGTTAGCAATACGGCTGCCCTAAAGGTGGCCGAAGAATTGAGAGCCGAACAGGCTACTCATCGCCGAAGTGAGGAAAAGATAGCCGGAATGGCTGTGGAGTTGAAAAATGCCGCCGACCGGTATGAACTCCTTGAAAAGGAGAATAAGGCTAGTTCGGCCGACCTGAACAAGGCACTTAATGCCACCAAGGAGATGCGGACCAAGGTCAGGAGTGTGCGGGAGGTAAGGATGGCAATGGATCGGGTTCGGCTCGGGTTGAACGATATCAAATCCATATTGAAATCCATGAAGACATTGTGTGCTCGTCCATGAAAAAATCCATGGGCGAAAAATTATGTCCATGTCCAAACCCGATGAGTATCCATCAGGTATGGATATCCATCGGGTTCTCTTAACACATATACATAAAACATATAGCACAACATTCACTTAAGCTCCCAAGTTCTCACCAAGACATAGCAAAAGTGCACAACATCAAATGAGCTCTTAGATTCTCACAAAATGACATAGGACAAGTTTACATCACCAAATAAGCTCTCAGATTCTCACAAAATGACGTAACATCAAATAAACATAAGTACACAATTATCCATCCTCGCAGAATGACATAGCAATAAAACAAGATCATTTCTCAATCTTGTTTTCTCACAAAATGGCATAGAACAACATCAACTAAGCACATGTACTACCATGCATCATCTTCCATTCTTCACCTCAATCTTCTAGGCATCATCTTGAGACTTCTGTTATGTTGGGCTCCCTACAGAGTTAACATTTCCAAGGCTAATGGCAGCAGGGCCTTGTGCTCCACCATGAGAAGCTACTGAGCTGTACATGCAAAAAAAAAGTAACAATCTTCCGTTTCACTTAAAGTGATCCAAGGTACATAATGCGCAAACTGTACCAATTTTGAAATATTGTAATCTCTAAATCCTAGTGAATGGTCACGACGAACCTAAATTAATTACTCCATCTTTTTTCTTTTATGGATAAGATAGAACTGCCTAGATTACATGTCAGATTCTATGAATCTTAATCATTCACAATCCTATAGATTAAAATACACTGGGACGTGGTAAAACCTAATTACTATTTAACATGCATAGCTATAGACCACGCCATGTATCCAAATATGATATGTGCTCATTTGGTACCCAACGAAAATTTACCTAATTCTATAAATATCTTCCAGTTACTACTGTAAGCTGCAAAAAATATTTGATTTGCAGACATACATGAGAGGTATTCAGGAAGCAAAAAAATTACTACTGCTCAAATTACTACTGTAAACTGAAAGAAACACAGTACTTAATTTCAGACATACATGAGAGGGATTCACAGAACAAAAAAAATCTAATACTGCCCCAATTACTACTGTAAACTAAAGAAATACTTAACTTGCTGACATACATGAGAGGGACTCCAAAAATTTTACTGCTCCAAATACTACTGTAAAATGAAAGAAATACTTAATTTGCAGACATACATGAGAGGGATTCAGGTAAGAAGCGCAACTTGCACACCCACATACAGGAACACTAGCCGTAATAGAGATTCAGGGAACAAAAGAAACTCAACCTGAACGCCGGCTGTTTGTTGTGTTCATCACCTCCTTGGCAGCGTCATGGTCCTCTTCTGGGCCTGCGCTCATCGACCGGCACTCCGGTGCTGCCCTGCTCCTGGTCCTACGCGCAGCAACGCTGTTGTAGGTCGCGCCGCTCCGCATAGGTGTGCTCTGCATCGCAGCTCAGAGACTTGCGCCGCCCGCTGTTGTATGTGTGTGCGAGAAGAAGTCAAAACGGAGGGTCGAGGGGATTTGGAGTTGGGCTGCGACTGTACAATGGCGTTGAATGCTGAAGTGTTGCATGCCTGCGCCATATGTAGAGGTAAAAGCCGGCGGTGCCGGCGGGTGCATCTAGGGCTGCGTGAGTAGTAGGCCGAGGAGACGGAGATGGTCTAGTGATTAATGGTGAGTCGTTGAACGAGGAGATACAAAGAATGAGAAGAGGCAGAGTAAGTTACGGTGGGGACTGAGGAGGGATTGTACACTTTTTTTTGCCTTTTTATAAATAAAAATTACATTGAAACATGGGATAGCGGGGATCACTGAATTTTGACACACGTGTCACACGATCGGGTTGGGTTTGGGTATATCCATGGATACACAATTATATCCATGCCCTATCCCCGAGTAATCGGGTCGGGTTCGGGTGCTGTGTATGGGGATAAAAATGTATCCAAACCCTATCCATCCGGGTCGGGTATCCACGGGTATCCATGTCCATGGATAACATTGCCATCCTTAGCGGGAGGAGCTTCAATAGGCCGGTAAAATCGTGGCTGGGGGCTCCTACTTACTGCGAACGAAGTTTTTGGATCCGAAGTATGCTCCCCTGGATGGACGTTCGAGTCCTACAGATGCGTATGCGGTATTGGCAAAGAGTACAGCTGATGCAGCCAAGTTTTTCGAGGATCAAGGTGATAAAGAAGTGGAGAAGCTTTTCTGGTCGCAATTCAATGCTCCCGCTGCCGTTAAGTGAGAAGATGGCTACTGTAGCGGAGCTTCATAGGCTGTCCGGGCTTGCAATGCGGTCTGTAATAGACCATCTTTGGCAGAAGGGGCCTAAGAAGGACAGTTACTTTGGTTTGGTGCAACAATTCCTTGGGGCCGTACCTCAGATCAACGCCATGAGAAGGTCGGCGTGCATAGAGGGTGCACGAATGGCTCTTGCCCGTGTTAAAGCCTATTAGACAGATATGGAGGCCACCATTGTAGCGACCCAGAATCCGGCGGGAGGCCAGTATCCGGCCGAGCACTACTTGGAGCAGGTAACAGAAGGTGCCCACTTAATAGGGGCGCAGCGCTCGAAGAATGTACAGTTCGAGTAACAAATCGAATCATTGTAAAAACAATGTTATTTTGATTACGAGGCTATATTTATACTTTGTGCCCGAAGGTATTATTTGTGCCTCCTGTGCGGCCGTTTTTATGTCTATGTGTAATTCTGAAAGTTAGCAGTCGTTGGCTTCAGCCCCCACGCATACAATGCGGGGGTGTTCGCGAAAAATACTCATAATCACACTTGTTCCAACGTCTTGGTCTATTAAGGAGGTGATCACACGTCGAACTAGGCAACCGGACTATATAGTTGTTACACTTTCACTTAGCCATAGGAGTTTGACAGCGGGGCTATTATGTAGCCCCTAGTACTTTTGCGTGCATCCGAATACGGGCGCATATGTACATGGCCGGGAAACGGCCTTTCGTTAATGCGGAGGAATCCTATAGATTCCGGTAAGTCTTCGAGTGGTTGAACAGTCTCGCGTTGTATCATGACAATCAGTTTTTGGCTTTCTCTACTGAGGTGCTCATCTGGAATAACCAGGGCGCAATCGCAGTAGTTCTCCTTTGGCCACCTTAGCTGATAAGAACAGAACGTAATTAAGGCGGCAAACCCAGGAGCCGGGCAAACCCAACATTTGACCAAAGACATGATTCGGAGCTGATGCATACAAGGCCAAACTCGTGACGCCGAACACTCCCGAAGGTATTCAGACTTTATAACAGAAAATGGGCTGAAGAATGCCCATTCATTATAAACCCTGTATTTCCAGGTACGTGCATTAGTCTGTCGTGGCGAAATGCCAATAAGGACAGTATCCTCGGTGGGTATGGAACCCATGGGATGTTTAAACAATAAGAGGCAATAGAAAAGGTTTACACAAGGGCTTAATCTAAAAAGAAACCTTTTGAGCGGGGCCCTACTGCACGTCTGCACCTTTGTCTCCATTGTGCCGTATCCTGGAAGGGTATCGCGCGAATGTTGTCTGTAAAAAAGAAAACTCGTGTAGGAGAGTACAACGTAAGTATGCGATGGATAGTAAAAGTGTAACATGTTGGCCTGCCAATAAGGTTGAGCCAAGTGTGGGGCTATATTAAGTATTTATAGCCCCTGGTGTCCTCTATGGGATTACATATATGGTGCCCTGGTTCAGTTTTATCCGGGCTGCCGGACTCGTCTAACCGTGTCTGTGGTCTTAATGACCAGTCATGCTTTCTGATATTGGAGGCCGCTTATAGTCCGGGCGCTAGGGCCGTCGCGTGTTCTTCTGTGTGTGAAGAGCGCTCTGTGTTTTCGATAACGGTGATGACGCCACGTGGACCGGGCATCTTGAGTGTAAGGTAGGCATACTGCGGTAATGCGTTGAAGCGGGCGAAGGCCATTCTTCGAAGCAATGCATGATAGCCGCTTTGGAAGGGTGCGATGGTGAAGAGTAGTTCTTCGCTTCTGGAGTTGCCTGGGGAGCCGAATGTTACCTCCAGTACGACGAAGCCCCTGCCGTGGGCTTCAACGCCTGGTATCACCCCTTCAAAGGTGGTGTTGCTTTGGCTAATTCTGGATAGGTCTACCCCCATCCTGCGGACAGTGTCCTCGTATATTAAATTGAGACTGCTGCCGCCGTCCATGAGGACGTGGGTGAGATGGTATCCGTCGATTATTGGGTCAAGCACCAAGGCCTCGGATCCTCCGCGCCGAATACTAGTTAGGCAGTCCATGTGATCGAAGGTGATTGGAAGAGCCATCCAGTAGTTAGGTGTGGGTACGATGGGCTCTATATCGTACGCGTCTCTGAGCGCACGTTCGTGCCTTCTTGTGGATGTGTGAGTCTCGTGGATCGTGTTTACTGTTTTAACCTCTGATGGGAATTTTTCTGTCCCCCAGTGTTCGGCTGGCGAGGTTCATCCTCGTCTTCACTTGGTGTTTCCCTTCCCTTGTGTTCGGCATTTAATTTGCCGGCCTGCTTGAGGACCTAGCACTCTCTGTGCGTGTGGTTCGCAGGTTTGTCGGGGGTGCCATGAATTTGGCACAGTCTGTCCAGGACTATGTTCAGACCGGATGGTCCCTCTTTACTGCCTTTAAATGGCTTCTTTTGCTGATCGGGTTGAGAGCCCCTGAATCCGGCATTGACCGTCGTGTTGTCCGGGCTCTCTTCCTTGTATTGGCGTTTGTTTTTATTACGCCGTGGCTTCCCGTTGCCGTCCCTTATTTTGTATGTGCTTCGGTCGCTGGTGCCTTTACGGGCCAACCAGCTATCTTCACCCATGCAAAAGCGGGTCATAAGGTTTGCTAAGGCTGCCATTGTCCTTGGCTTTTCTTGGCCGAGGTCTCTGGCGAGCCACTCGTCGCGGATGCTTTGTTTGAATGACGCTAACGTTCGGCATCCGGACAATCGACAATTTGATTCTTCTTAGTGAGGAATCTGTTCCAAAGCTTGCGGGCGAACTCTCCGGGCTGTTGGATTATATGACTTAAATCGTCAGCATCCGGAGGCCGGACATAAGACCCTTGAAAATTTGCCCTGAAAGCATCCTCGAGTTCCTCCCAACTCCCAATTGAATTTTCGAGGAGGATCTTCAACCAGTGTCGAGCTGGTCCCTTCAACTTGAGGGGAAGGTATTTGATGGCATGGAGGTCATCCCCACGAGCCATGTGAATATGCAGGATAAAATCCTTGATCCGGACCCCTGGGTCTGTCGTTCCGTCGTATGCCTCTATGTTCACAGGTTTAAAACCTTGTGGAAATTCATGGTCCAGTAATTCTTCGGCGAAGCACAGGGGGTGAGCAGCCCCTCTGTATCTGGATGTGCTGTGGCATCCCGTCGGCTGTTGTTGTGTCCGGTGTTTATTACGAACTGGTATTTGGTTGGTATGATCGTTTTGGTGACCATAGTCCCTCGCCGGGGTGTGTACTTTAGATCCGTAGATGGACCTAGCGGCGCTGGCTTTCTTATCCAGGTGCTCATGTAGATCGTGCGCGTCGTCAGTAGCCGCTCTGTTGCGGTTATGAAGCGGTACGTCTGGCCTCCTGGTCGTGTTATTCTTTGGTGGAACGGCCTCGTCGTCGAATTCTGGCAGTAGCGTGCGTTTTGGATAGCTCTTTGTATGGCGATCGTCACCGTATCTTTCTTCAGTGTCTAGCACTTTATTCCATCTGCGATTGAGCGTTTCCTGTGCGGCTTTTAGCCGTTGCATCTGCTACTTTAGACTTCTCACTGTGGCCATAAGCCTTATGTGGAGGTTATCTCGTTCCAAGCGTTATTCCGGGATGATGAATGCATCATCGTCTGGACTGTGTTCTTGTCCTGGGGCGGTTTGATGAACTCGTCCCTCGGGATCATTGTGATCGGGCGTCTGCTCCGAACTGGGTTCGGCGTGACCAGGCTCGTCCTGATCCATCGCTGGGTCCATGTGGTCGTTGTTGCCTTCGGAGTTGACTGGTATGTCAATCTTTCTGGCGCTCTTGTCGCTATTTTTTACTGTTTCTGGACTTTGAGCTGCGTCTGCGTCGTTGTTTTGGCTTTTGCCCGGGGGTTTTATCTTCCGGATTGTCGCCGTCGTCTTGCTTGGGCGTATCCACCATGTATATATCGTGTGACGAGGTAGTAGTCCATCGCCCCAGAGATTCTGAATCTTCTCCTGCATCGTCGTCCATACCGTCGATGCCTTCGGAGTCGAAGTCAAGCACGTCGGTTAAATCATCAACCATGGTAATGAAGTGGGTGGTGGGTGGGCAACGAATTCCTTCGTCGCCTGCTTCCCACTCAAGCCGGACACAGTTCGGCCAAGAGTCTCCTGTCAAAGAGATAGATTTTAACGAGTTCAGCATGTCGCCAAAGGGCGAGTGCTGGAAGATATCCGCAGCGGTAAACTCCATTACCGGGGCCCAACCTGGCTCAGCTGGCTCGGGAGTGCGCGGACTGGAACCAACAACCGAATACGAGTCCGGAGGTCCGGAGTCACAGGCATCCAGGTTCCGCTATTGGTTATTGACCGGAGATGTGTCTCGGTCATGTCTACATAGTACTCGAACCCGTAGGGTCCGCACGCTTAAAGTAAGATGACAGTTATATTATGAGTTTATATGTTTTGATGTACCGAAGGTTGTTCGGAGTCCCGGATGTGATCACGGACATGACGAGGAGTCTCGAAATGGTCGAGACATGAAGATCGATATATTGGACGACTATATTTGGACACCGGAAAGGTTTCGGGTGAGATTGGGACAATACCGGAGCTCCGGGAGGTTATCGGAACCCCCTGGGAGGTATATGGGCCTTAATGAGCCTTAGTGGAAAGGAGGGGAAAGGAGCAAGGGAGGGGGCTGATACGTCTCCAACGTATCTATAATTTTTGATTGCTCCATGCTACTTTATCTACTGTTCTGGACTATATTGGGCTTTATTTTCCACTTTTATATTATTTTTGGGATTAACCTATTAACCGGAGGCCCAGCCCGGAATTGCTGTTTTTTTGCCTATTTCAGTGTTTCGAAGAAACGGAATATCAAATGGAGTCCAAACGGAATGAAACCTTCGGGAACATGATTTTCTCACCGGACGTGATCCAGGAGACTTGGACCCTGCTCCAAGGAACAAAAGAGTCGGTCACGAGGGTGGGGGCGCCCCCCTTAGGGCGCGCCCCCTGCCTCGTGGCCCCCCTGTTGCTCCACCGACGTACTCCTTCCTCCTATATATACCTAGGTATGCCCAAATGATCAGAATAGGAGCCAAAAACCTAATTCCACCGCCGCAACCTTCTGTATCCACGAGATCCCATCTTGGGGCCTATTTCGGATCTCCACCGGAGGGGCATCCACCATGGAGGGCTTCTACATCAACACCATAGCCCCTCCGATGAAGTGTGAGTTGTTTACTTCAGACCTTTGGGTCCATAGCTAGTAGCTAAATGGCTTCTTCTCTCTTTTTGGATCTCAATACAATGTTCTCCCTCTCTCTCGTGGAGATATATTCGATGTAATCTTCTTTTCACGGTGTGTTTGTTGAGGCTGATGAATTGTGGGTTTATTATCAAGTTTATCTATGAATAATATTTGAATCTTCTCTGAATTCTTTTATGTGTGATTGAGTTATCTTTGCAAGTCTCTTTGAATTATCCGTTTGGTTTGGCCAACTAGATTGGTAGTTCTTGCAATGGGAGAAGTGCTTAGCTTTGGGTTCAATCTTGCAGTGTCCTTTCCCAGTGACAGAAGGGGCAGCAAGGCACATAGTGTATTGTTGCCATCGAGGATAACAAGATGGTTTTTTTTTATCATATTGCATGAATTTATCCCTTTACATCATGTCATCTTGCTTAAAGCGTTACTCTGTTTTTAACTTAATACTCTAGATGCATGCTGGATAGCGATCGATGAGTGGAGTAATAGTAGTAGATGCAGAATCGTTTCGATCTACTTGTCTTGGACGTGATGCCTATATACATGACCATACCTAGATATACTCATAACTATGCTCAATTCTGTCAATTGCTCAACAGTAATTTGTTCACCTACCGTAGAATATCTATGCTCTTGAGAGAAGCCACTAGTGAAACCTATGGCCCCCGGGTCTATTCTCATCATATCAATCTCCATTACTTTATTACTTGCTTTGTTTTTACTTTGCCTTTTACTTTTCACTTTGCATCTTTATACCAAAAATACCAAAAATATTATTTATCATCTCTATCAGATCTCACTCTCGTAAGTGACCATGAAGGGACTGACAACCCCTAATCGCGTTGGTTGCGAGGAGCTATCGTTTTGTGTAGGTACGAGGGACTTGTGCGTGGTCTCCTACTAGATTGATACCTTGGTTCTCAAAAACTGAGGGAAATACTTACGCTACTTTGCTGCATCATCCTCTCCTCTTCGGGGAAATCCAACGCAGTGCTCAAGAGGTAGCAAGAAGAATTTCTGGCGCCGTTACCGAGGAGGCTCACGCATGCAAGTCAACCATACCAAGTACCCATCACAATCCCTATCTCTCGCATTACATTATTTGCCATTTGCCTCTCGTTTTCCTTTCCCCCACTTCACCCTTGCCGTTTTATTCGCCCTCTCTTTCCCAATCTCCTCCTCTT
This sequence comes from Triticum aestivum, assembly GCF_018294505.1. Classification (NCBI taxonomy): domain Eukaryota; kingdom Viridiplantae; phylum Streptophyta; class Magnoliopsida; order Poales; family Poaceae; genus Triticum; species Triticum aestivum. The sequence goes on along the minus strand of NC_057810.1, from coordinate 54,809,608 downwards.
TTTTCCGTTGCCTTTTTCCTCGTCCGTTTGTTTGCTCGTGTGTTAGTTTGTTTGCTTGTCGTAATGTCTAATTCCCTATCCGCTCCTATGTCTCCCGAGTTTGAAGTTCTTCACTTCAAGCAAAGGCAAGGAGAAAACTTAAAAGATGCTTGGTACAGGATGATGGAATCTTATCGTAAGTGCACCCTAGAGGTGAACTTTAGAATTCTTCTTCGTAATTTTTATGTTGGGTTAAATATGACACATAGACAACTCTTGGATTGCATTGCCAAGGGAAATTTCATTGAGATTGATCCCAGTATTGCGCATGAAATTATAGAGGGAATAGTGGTAACACTACCCCAAAAGGGAGGATCTCATCCTACCCAGGAAGAAACCCAAGTGTTTGAGAAGATGTGCGAAGTAACAAAAATTTTACAAAAATCTCTTGAGAATATTAAAAGTGTTAGCGGAAATCTTCACCGCATGAATATGTTGACTACTCTTTGTAATAAGTGGTTGGATTCTTTAGATTTAAAAATTTCCGAGTATGAAGGGAAGTGGAAAGAACCCCCCGGATTCGAGTGTGACGCCGCCAAAAAACTGAAAATTAAAGATGGCAATACCTAGATCTATCCTTGCCTTTATGCCTAGCTAGGGGCGTTAAACGATAGCGCTTGTTGGGAGGCAACCCAATTTTATTTTTGATTTTTGTCTTTTCTTCTGTTTAGGAATAAATAATCCATATAGCTTCTGTTTGGATGTGGTTTTATGTTTTAATTAGTGTTTCTGCCAAGTAGAACCTATAGGATAACCTACGATGATAGTTGATTTGATTCTGCTGAAAAACAGAAACTTTGCACGCACGAATATAATTTTGTTAAATCACAGAAACGTGCTTTTGCGTTGATTATTTTTGCTTCTGTTCAATAAACAAATTTTCCAGGACTTCCTATTTTGGTAGGATTTTTAGAGTTCCAGAAGTTTGCGTTAGTTACAGATTACTTCAGACTGTTCTGTTTTTGACAGATTCTGTTTTGTGTGTGTTGTTTGCTTATTTCGATGAATCTATGGCTAGTAAAATAGTTTATAATCCATAGAGAAGTAGGAATACAGTAGGTTTAACACCAATATAAATAAATAATGAGTTCATTACAGTACCATAAGTAGTCTTTGTTTTCTTTCTCTAACGGAGCTCACGAGATTTCTATTGAGTTTTGTGTTGTGAAGTTTTCAAGTTTTGGGTGTATTCTTTTGATGGGTTATGGAACAAGGAGTGGCAAGAGCCTAAGCTTGGGGATGCCCATGGCACCCCCAAGATAATCCAAGGACATCAAAAATTCAAAGCTTGGGGATGCCCCGGAAGGCATCCCCTCTTTCGTCCACTTCCATCGGTAATTTACTTGGAGCTATATTTTTATTCACCACATGATATGTGTTTTGCTTGGAGCGTCTTGTATCATTTGCGTCTTTGCTTGTTAGTTTACCACAATCATCCTTGCTGTACACACCTTTTGAGAGAGCCATACATGAATTGGAATTTTTTAGAATACTCTATGTGCTTCACTTATATCTTTTGAGCTTGATAGTTTTGCTCATAGTGCTTCACTTATATCTTTTGAGCGTGATAATTTTTGCTCTAGTACTTCACTTAGATCTTTTAGAGCACGGTGGTGGATTTGTTTTAAAGAAACTATTGATCTCTCATGCTTCACTTCGATTATTTTGAGAGTCATTAATAGCATGGTAATTTGCTTAATGATAATATACTTGGTATTCAAGATATGTGAAACTTTCTTTTGAGTGAGTTGAATACTAAGATAAGTTTGATGCTTGATAATTGTTTTGAGATATGGAGGTGATAATATCAAAGTCGTGCTAGTTGAGTAATTGTGAATTTGAGAAATGCTTGTGTTGAAGTTTGCAAGTCCCATAGCATGCACGTATGGTTAAAGTTGTGTAACAAATTTGAAACATGAAGTGTACCTGGCTTGTGCATCCTTATGAGTGGCGGTCGGGGACAAGCGATGGTATTTTCCTACCAATCTATCCCCCTAGGAGCATGCGTGTAGTACTTGATTTTTGATAACTTCTAATTTTTTGCAATAAGTATCTGAGTTCTTTTGACTAATGTTGAGTCCATGGATTATACACACTCTCATCTTTCCACCTTTGCTAGCCTCTTCGGTACCGTGCATTGCCCTTTCTCACCTTGAGGGTTGGTGCAAACTTCGCCGGTGCATCCAAACCCCGTGATACGATACGCTCTATCACACATAAACCTCCTTATATCTTCCTCAAAACAGCCACCATACCTACCTATCATGGCATTTCCATAGCCATTTCGAGATATATTGCCATGCAACTTCCATCATCATCATCATCATGACATACATTACTTTTGTCATATTGCCATTGCATGATCATGTAGTTGACATCGTATTTGTGGCAAAGCCACCATGCATTATTTTTCATACATGTCACTCTAGATTCATTGCACCATCCCGGTACAACGACGGAGGCATTCATATAGAGTCATATCTTGTTCTACGTTTCGAGTTGTAATCCTTATGTTGTAATCAATAGAAGTGTGATTATCATCATTATTAGAGCATTGCCCAAATAAAAAAAAAGAAAGGCCAAAAAAAGGCCCAAAAAAATAAAAAATAAAAAGGGCAATGCTACTATCACTTTTCCACACTTGTGCTTCAAATTAGCACCTTGTTCTTCATGTAGTGAGTCTCATATATTGTGCTTCAAAGTAGCACCTTGTTCTTCATGTAGTGAGTCTCATAAGTTGTCTTTTTATACTAGTGGGAGTTTTTCATTTAGAACTTGGCTTGTATATTCCTACGATGGGCTTCCTCAAATGCCATAGGTCTTCATGAGCAAGCAAGTTGGATGCACACCCAATAGTTTTTTTTGTTGAGCATTCATAGCTCTAGTGCATCTGTTGCATGGCAATCCCTACTCCTCATGTTGACATCAATTGATGGGCATCTCCATAGCCCGTTGATTATCCTCGTCAATGTGAGACTTTCTCCTTTTTGTCTTCTCCACACAATCCCCATCATCATATTCTATTCCACCCATAATGCTATATCCATGGTGCACGCTCATGTATTGCGTGAAGGTTGAAAAAGTTTGAGATTATTTAAGTATGAAAAAAATTGCTTGGCTTGTCATCGGGGGTATAGAAGTTGGGAACATCTTTGTGTGATGAAAATGAAGCATAGCCTAACTATATATTTTGTAGGGATGAACTTTCTTTTGCCATGCTATTTTGAGAAGACATGATTGATTTGATTACTATGCTTGAAGTATTATTATTTTTATGTCAATATGAACTTTTGTCTTGAATCTTTCGGATCTGAATATTCATGTCACAATTAAGAAGATTTACATTGAAATTATGCCAAAGTATCACTCCACATCAAAAATTCTTCTTTATCATTTACCTACTCGAGGACGAGCAGGAATTAAGCTTGGGGATGCCTGATACATCTCCAACGTATCTATAATTTTCGATTGCTCTATGCTACTTTATCTACTATTTTGGACTATATTGGTCTTTATTTTCCACTTTTATATTATTTTTGGGACTAACCTATTAACCGGAGGCCCAGCCCAGAATTGATGTTTTTTGCCTATTTCAGTGTTTCGAAGAAACGGAATATCAAATGGAGTCCAAACGGAATGAAACTTCGGGAACGTGATTTTCTCACCGAACGTGATCTAGGAGACTTGGACCCTACTCTAAGGAACAAAAGAGTCGGTCACGAGGGTGGGGGGCGCCCCCCACAGGGCGCGCCCCCTGCCTCGTGGCCCCCCTGTTGCTCCACCGACGTACTCCTTCCTCCTATATATACCTATGTATCCCCAAACGATTAGAACAGGAGCCAAAAACCTAATTCCACCGCCGCAACCTTCTGTATCCACGAGATCCCATCTTGGGGCCTGTTCCGGAGCTCCGCCGGAGGGTCATCCACCACGGAGGGCTTCTACATCAACACCATAGCCCCTCCTATGAAGTGTGAGTAGTTTACTTCAGACCTTCGGGTTCATAGCTAGTAGCTAGATGGCTTCTTCTCTCTTTTTGGATCTCAATACAATGTTCTCCCCCTCTCTCGTGGAGATCTATTCGATGTAATCTTCTTTTTGCGGTGTGTTTGTTGAGACCGATGAATTGTGGGTTTATGATCCAGTTTATCCATGAATAATATTTGAATCTTCTTTGAATTCTTTTATGTGTGATTGAGGTATCTTTGTAAGTCTCTTCTAATTATCCGTTTGGTTTGGCCAACTAGATTGGTAGTTCTTGCAATGGGAGAAGTGCTTAGCTTTGGGTTCAATCTTGCGGTGTCCTTTCCCAGTGACAGAATGGGCAGCAAGGCACGTATTGTATTGTTGCCATCGAGGATAACAAGATGGGGTTTTTATCATATTTCATGAATTTATCCCTCTACATCATGTCATCTTGCTTAATGTGTTACTCTGTTTTTAACTTAACTAGCAGAGTGGCCCGCCCGATGTGCGGGCTAGAATTTTATGAAGTTGTATCATGATAAAACATCATTTTATTTGGCTAAGAAAATTTGGAACCAAATGTGATCACATACACAAACCTAAGCCTTTTTCAAACATAGTTTTTTCCTAGCCATGTTCAATGCACATGCGTCATCCTTACTTGTCATTAAATTGGTTATGAAAAAATTGTGTTATATCAGGCTACTATGATTCTCATTGTAAAAAATTGTGTACTTTCCACAAATATTTATCTTAGTTTTGTGTTATGTACTATTTTAAATGAACATGAAGACGTACCGCTTTGTTGAATTGTGATTTTAGTCAGTTTTCTGCATCTGATGGTTACGTTTTGAAATATTAGGTACATTTCCATTGACATCGATTCTCTAGAGGCAGTTTTGGTGTGGATAAGTTCACTATTATGTTATTCAAAATGGACTTGACACACATGAAATTTTCTTCAGTTAATTTGATTTGATCTTTTGCATGCACTTCTTTATTAGTCACAAAAACTCTAGGTATATACAATGATTTATATTCAATGAATGTTATATACTGAGAATTCTTTTAGAAAGATTAGTTATGCTTTTAGGTGAAAATTAAAGGGATAGCTCAACTTTGGAAGTGAAAATCTTCTTGATTCAGTATGAAATATTATACTAACACATAACTCAATCTAGCTTTAACATAATTAACGTTAACAATTAAAAATACATCATCATAACCTGGGATGTTGGTGTTTGCTTTATTTTTGCTAACATGAATTTTCAGTTCAAATATACAAGTTTGAAGGGCATAGATAATGTGCACATGTCCTATTTTTTCCAGTTCAAAAAAAAAGTCCATGAAGCGCACGTCTCATTCGGCCATCCTGGTCAAACAGTTACATAATTACACATAATCATGTTAGATTTAGTTAGATCATATCCATAAATTGTACAACTATGCGTAGATACCTCTAGAAGGTATGTTCTACTAAAAAAAGTTAGAAAGGTATATTGTAGACGTGTTGGATTCAAGGGAAGCTATCTAGACGTGTTGGGCCTTGGCTATCTTTTGACGTGATACAAAAAAATTATGAGGATGACCAATATTTGAGTATGGGTCCACCATATTTATATTGTTGCGCAAATAGAACGGTTTTGGTTTTTTAGTATTAATGATTTATCAGATCAAGGGCTGACATTTTCTGATTAATGTGAAATTTTCTCATGAATTCTCTTGCTCCTGGTTCATCGTACCTTACGTTTTATATATAACAGATTCTCATATGTACTCTTTTCCCCCGAATGAACACGTAAAAAACCACATCATTTACTTTATTATGGTAGTCGTTTTTTGCAGATACTTTAGAAAATGTATTGAACACACATCATTATATTAGGCATGATGTTTAGCGAAAGCTATTTTCATGCCATGTGAATTGTTTTGGACCAAACAAAACTTCTCGCAACGGTCGCCTTTTTTTATGCTAACTCTGTGCTAGCCATTAGGTAAACAAAATTTCTTGTAATGTTCGCCCATTTTTATTCCAAGTCTGTATTAGCTATTAGGCAATAACTCTTCTAATTGCTAGTATGTCTTGTAATGTTCGCCCATTTTTATTCCAAGTCTGTATTAGCTATTAGGCAATAACTCTTCTAATTGCTAGTATGTCTTGTAATGTTCGCCCATTTTTATTCCAAGTCTGTATTAGCTATTAGGCAATAACTCTTCTAATTGCTAGTATGTCTATTATGGCTGAGCCGATTGTCGTAGAACAGTATGCCATTTACATCAATGGGACATGTGTGTGCGCACACCTAATTTGCCAAGCCATTGATCATAAATCTAACTATCCAAGTAATTCAGATGATGTGGACAAATATGGTGTTCTTATTTTTCACACGTATTTTTCTTTTATATTGATAGATAAAGCAATGTATGTTTTTTTACGCATCCATATATGAAGGCAACAGGTGTGCATGCATATAGAAAGTCTAAAAGTAATGCAACCTATTAGAGAACGTATGCTAGCTTTGTTTTTTGGGAGAGTCCTACGCTAGCAAGGAAGCTTGCATGCATGTGCACGGTAAGACATGAGCCAACGTGGCCTTACATTTTTTTTAAAGAACGCTAGCTGTTTATATAAGGAAGATCTTACGCTAGGCTTTTTTTTGTTATATAATAAGGGAACATGGATGAAACGTTTTTTTGTAATGGCAGAGGTGGGTAAATTTTTCGCTTAAAACAAATCTAATGGCTATAAACAATTAGTCTATTAAATAAATGGTTGGATGTTACTAATTTTTGTGGGATTTTCTAGCCTAATTCTCCTTTTTCTGGTGATCCCATCAAGCGCTTTTTATATATAAATAGATACTCTAGATGCATGCTGGATAGCGGTCAATGAGTGGAGTAATAGTAGTAAATGCAGAATCGTTTCGATCTACTTGTCTTGGACATGATGCCTATATACATGATCATACCTAGATATACTCATAACTATACTCAATTCTGTCAATTGCTCAACAGTAATTTGTTCACCCACCGTAGAATATCTATGCTCTTGAGAGAAGCCACTAGTGAAACATATGGCCCCCGGGTCTATTCTCATCATATCAATCTCCATTACTTTGTTACTTGCTTTGTTTTTACTTTGCCATTTACTTTTCAATTTGCATCTTTATACCAAAAATACCAAAAATATTATTTATCATCTCTATCAGATCTCACTCTCGTAAGTGACCATGAAGGGATTGACAACCCCTAATCGCATTGGTTGCAAGGAGCTATCGTTTTGTGTAGGTATGAGGGACTTGTGCGTGGTCTCCTACTGGATTGATACCTTGGTTCTCAAAAACTGAGGGAAATACTTACGCCACTTTGCTGCATCATCCTCTCCTCTTCGGGAAAATCCAACGCAGTGCTCAAGAGGTAGCAGGGGCGCCCCCCCCTCCCAAGCCCAATCCAAATTGGGAGGGGGGGCGGGCCCCCCTTTCCTTCCTGCCTCCTTCCTCTTCCTTCCCTCTCCCTATCCAAATAGGAAAGGGGGAATCCTACTTCCGGTGGGAGTTGGACTCACCCCTAGGGCACGCCACCCCCCTTGGCCGTCCCTCTCCTCCACTCCTTTATATACGGGGGAGGGGGCACCCCATAGACAACAACAATTGATCATTGATCTCTTAGCCGTGTGTGGTGCCCCCCTCCACCATAGTCCTCCTCGATAATATCGTAGCGGTGCTTAGGCGAAGCCCTGCGTCGGTAGAACATCATCTTCTTTACCACGCCGTCGTGCTGACGGAACTCTCCCTCGAAGCTCGGCTGGATCGGAGTTCGAGGGACATCATCAAGCTGAACGTGTGCAAGAACTCGAAGGTGCCGTGCTTTCGGTGCTTGATCGGTCGGACCGTGAAGACGTACGACTACATCAACCGCATTGTGCTAACCCTTACGCTTTCGGTCTACGAGGGTACATGGACACACTCTCCCCTCTCGTTGCTATGCATCACCATAATCTTGCATGTGCGTAGGAATTTTTTTGAAATTACTACGTTCCCCAACTGTGGCATCAGAGCCTAGGTTTTATGCGTTGATGTTATATGCACGAGTAGAACACAAGTGAGTTGTGGGCAATACAAGTCATACTGCTTACCGGCATGTCATACTTTGGTTCGGCTGTATTGTTGGATGAAGCGGCCCGGACCAACATTACGCGTACGCTTACGCGAAACTAGTTCTACTGACGTGCTTTGCACACAGGTGGCTGGCGGGTGTCAGTTTCTCCAACTTTAATTGAACCGAGTGTGGCTACGCCCGGTCCTTGAGAAGGTTAAAATAGCACTAACTTGACGAACTGTCGTTGTGGTTTTGATGTGTAGGTAAGAACGGTTCTTGCTCAGCCCGTAGCAGCCACGTAAAACTTGCAACAACAAAGTAGAGGACGTCTAACTTGTTTTTGCAGGGCATGTTGTGATGTGATATGGTCAAGACGTGATGAGATATAAGTTGTTGTATGAGATGATCATGTTTTGTTGAAGTCATTGGCAACTGGCAGAAGCCTTATGGTTGTCTCTTTATTGCATAAGATGCAAGCACCAAATAATTGCTTTACTTTATTGCTATGCGATAGCAATAGTTGCAGGAGCAATAGTTGGCAAGACGACCATGTGACGACACATTGATATAGATCAAGATGATGGAGATCATGGTGTCATGCCGGTGACGATGGAGATCATGACAATGCTTTGGAGATGGAGATCAAAGGCACAAGATGATGATGGCCATATCATGTCACATAGTTTTGATTGCATATGATGTTTATCTTTTATACATCTTATTTTGTTTTGATTGACGGTAGCATTTTAAGATGATATCTCACTAAATTTCAAGATAAAAGTGATCTCCCTGAGTATGCACCGTTGCCAAAGTTCGTCGGGCCCAGACACCACATGATGATCGGGTGTGATAAGCTCTACGTCCATCTACAATGGGTGCAAGCCAGTTTTGCACACGCAGAATACTCAGGTTAAACTTGACGAGCCTAGCATATGCAGATATGGCCTCGGAACACTGAGACCGAAAGGTTGAGCGTGAATCATATAGTAGATATGATCAACATAGTGATGTTCACCATTGAAAACTACTCCATTTCACGTTATGATCGGTTATGGTTTACTTGATTTGGATCACGTGATCACTTAGATGATTAGAGAGATATCTATCTAAGTGGGAGTTCTTAAGTAATATGATTAACTGAACTTAAATTTATCATGAACTTAGTCCTGGTAGTATTTTGCTAATTATGTTGTAGATCAATAGCTTGCGTTGTGGCTTTCATATGTTTATTTTGATATGTTCCTAGAGAAAACTGTGTTGAAAGATGTTAGTAGCAATGATGCGGATTAGATCTGTGATTTGAGGATTGTCCTCATTGTTGCACAGAAAAATTATGTCCTTAATGCACCGCTAGGTGACAGACCTATTGCAGGAGCAGATGCAGACGTTATGAATGTTTGGCTAGCTCAATATGATGACTACTTGATAGTTTAGTGCATCATGCTTAGCGGCTTAGAATCGGGACTTCAAAGATGTTTTGAATGTCATGGAGCATATGAGATGTTCCAGGAGTTGAAGTTAATATTTCAAGCAAATACCCGAGTTGAGAGATATGAAGTCTCCAACAAGTTCTATAGCTAAAAGATGGAGGAGAATATCTCAACTAGTGAGCATGTGCTCAGATTGTCTGGGTACTACAATCGCTTGAATCAGGTGGGAGTTAATCTTCCAGATAAGATAGTGATTGACAGCGTTCTCTAGTCACCATCACCAAGTTACTAGAACTTCGTGATGAACTATAGTATACAAGGGATGAAGAAAATGATTCCCGAGCTCTTCGTGATACTGAAATCAACGAATGTAGAAATCAAGAAAGAGCATCAAGTGTTGATGATTGACAAGACCGCTAGTTTCAAGAAAAGGGCAAAGGGAAAGAAAGGGAACTTCAAGTAGAATGACAAGCAAGTTGTCACTCCACTACTAGGGAAAAGGCTAGCAGCAGCGCGGGCTTTAGATGTATCAGTAGCGCGGGTACCCGCGCTACTAATACGGCGCTACAGCTAACTCATAGCAGTAGCGCGTGCCCTCCCGCGCTACTGCTATACAAGTCTAGCAGCAGCGCGGTTGCGGGAAGCTCGCTACTGCTATTAGCGCTAGCGCTCTTTGGCGGGACGCGCTACTGCTATAGCGGCGCTGCTGCTAACTTTTGTACACTCGCTACTGCTAATTTAAGTAGTTTTTTTGGCATATTTGTTTTGTATTTGAACCGGCTTTGTAGAAGAATCTTTAGCACATAGAAATTTCATCATGATACACATACAAATGCCTGCGAGACCACAAATGTAATCATAGCATGTACATACAAATAGTCTCTTCATAATCATCATCCAACACAAAGTGATATCTTGTTATCATCTCGAAAATAGCAATACATGCAAGTCTCGAATACTTGCAACTACAACAACGTCATCCATCTAAACAAAGGCATACGCAAGAAGTGCTATCACTATGAGTGAGAGCGGAACCATGCAGTACATGAGGTGGCGGTTACGAGTCCTCTCTCGCGCTAGCGTGAACCTCAAGTAACTAGCTTCTCCTTCTTGTCTGCTTTTGAAGCCTTTATGGCTGGCGCCCGTGAACCCATTCACTTGCGCCTGACACTCATGCCACTCGTTGTACACCCCCGGAACCTTCCCTTTGTACACGACATAGCATTTCCATCTCGCCATCAAGAAACTAGGTACCTGTTAGAGATGCATGTTCATGAAGAGGATGTACAATCATATATATGCAAAAAAACATACTAGAGCAACACCCAAAAAGAAAGGTTAGCAACTAGATGCAACATATACAGTACGCAAATTAATTAACTAGAGGTACGCAGGTCATCTTACGCCAACTAACAAAGTAGCGTTACGCAAGTTCGGCAGGGACCGTGGACATCACAAAGTTTCATCGCTACAAAAAGTATACAAGTTCAACCGACACATATCATCATCATCGGCATCATAAATCACTAGAAGTTCCATCCTTCCATATCATCGAGGACGAACCCTAGCTGCTTGAACGGCGTGAGGTCTAGACGTTGCATGCCTATGCGAGTTCGGACGTCAGCTCGCGATATAGGGCCGTGGTGGAACATCCCCTTCTCATCGACGACTTCTTTCATGATGATCGTCGCAATGTCGCTTTGGATGCGAAAGAAGTCATCTCTAAGTTTATAATTGGCTTCTCCATGAGATTCTAGCCACTTGTGGATATGATCATCATTTCTGCTGTTAATGCGAAGCTTTTGGTGATCCGTGTTGAACTGAATCATGAGATGGACGATGTAGAATCCATCCTTCTTGCTTGGTTTTGGGACATGGATGCAGGAGAAGTTAGTTTTATGCGCGAAACCCATCTTCTTGTTCCTTTGTTTCCTGATATGCACGTGGCCACCTCTATAGCTGAAGCCTTGGAGAGCATCATCTAGAATATTCATTATGTGGGTGTAGTCCTTTTTCTCGTAGTCTCTCGAAGGGTCAAAATACACGGCGTGGGAGACTTGCGGGTAAAGAACGATAAGAACGGCGCGCCCGTTGCTGCGGGGAAAAGACACCTCAAATTATTCCCCATATGAGAGAGAAGGAATGATTGAAATGTACGAAAGGGTTGTCCGGAACTGACTTACTTTGGATGATAAGGCACGAGGACAATTTCCCGGTCCTTATTCTGTACCATGAAGTTTTGGAGGTACTCCCTAGCAGTTTCACGCTCAAAGTCGCCGAGACTCAAGAAAGACTCGTGCATGTAGTACGGATCCGCCACACAGATTTGCGAGACTTCTTCACTCTTCACGACGGAGCTCATATGTAGCGCAAAAAGGCGGACGATAGTAAAATCAAGCCGCCTTGTTAGAAACATCTCAAAGATATGGTCAAACCGCAGGAAGAACACCTCCGCGGGCCGTGCGTCGACGTAGCACTTCCCCTCAGGCACACGAGCCGCGTATGTCGGATATCCTGGATCCTTTGAGGCTAGTAGGCTTTTCTCAGTCGACAGGACATGGTCGTGCAGTCTCCTGAGATCCCCTGATAGTGCCTCCAGCGGTTTCGGCGGTAGCATCGGCTCGCCCGTGAGATGGAACATGACCGCACCTTTCACGGGTACACGCTCTTCAGAATGCATCGTCTGGCTGCTGTGTGCTCTGGCTTGTTTGGAGGCAGTTACCTTCCCCCATCTCTTCCTCTCCTTTTTCTTGGGCACACCTTCCAGACCCTTCCTTAACCCCTGCCCAAGTGTTCCCGGGCTAAGTACTGTACGAACCTCGTGCCCGGCTAGTTGAGCCTGTGTTGAGGCGGCATCTTCAGGCGTGTCCTGTGAGGATTTCATGAAGAGAGACTTTTTGCATTCCATGGTACGGCCCTGCCCGGGCATATCATCCATATCCTCATTAGCAAGCTGATAGCCCGATTCGTCATATGGTTGACTCATCATATCTATGTCACAGTCATACGCGTTTGTATTGAGGTAATCCATAGGGTCGACCTCCGTCTCATCATCCATTCTCTGTTCTACAGGTACATCAGCCAGTACTATTGCACCCCCTTCATCATGTCGTCCGCCGCTCTCACCCGGCACTACTACAGGAGCTGGTAATTGCGTAGGTGGGGTGGTGGTCTCCGCACATGCTTGTTGATGTGTGGTAGTTATTGGTGTGCTCTCGGCCGGCTCCAGACGAATAAGATTCTTCGGCCATAGCAGCACCCAACCCTTGCATCGTCCAATCCGCGGCGGGGTCTCGTCGTCCGCTCCCACATGCTGTACTGGAGGAGGCAAATCCTCGTGCCCCGATTTCACACTGGTCAAGCTAACCCTGAAGTGCCCAGCGGGGATCGGGTGGTTGTGGAATGTGCGTTGAGAGGGGTCCATTATCATCCCCTTTCCCACGTCCACCTTCTGGCCTTTGATCAAGTAGAGTATGGTGCATGGGGTTTCTTTCGCCTGCAAACACATATGTCTGTGGTGTAAAACAACCGAAAGGCAACAAAAATGGAATATTATCTATATATATATATGTTGGTGCGACATGTAATTACCGTGACGGCGTCGAGCTCAGCCAAAGACGAAGGCCCACCTAGCGCGCCTGAGACTGAGGACGGGCTGCTATGAGCGGGAGCGGCTGCGAGAGGAGGCCCGGTTGCTTGAGCAAGTGATGGTGCGATGGTGTTGTTGTTCATGGAGTTGCTCGCGACGAAACTGGGCATCGGGAAATCATGTACCGTCTTGTCTGGATTTTCCTTCGCCCAGTTGATGATAACTGGAACCAAGTTAGTAGCGAAATCATTTCTGCAGGCAGTTACAGCTGCATTGACTGCCTGCTGTAGCAACTCATATTTGTCCTCGGCTGCTTTTTTCGCGTCCTCAGCTGCTTTTTTCTCGACCGCAAGCTTCACCTTTGCGTCGATGTCTGCCTGACTAAACTTCTTTTTCTGCTTCTTGGCCTCTGGGCCGTCGTTGTAAAACACCTTCCACGTGGCGCCGTCTCCAGCGCCGTGCACACGACCATATTGCGGCCGCTGGTCCAACGGGAGTCCCTTAAGTTCGTTCAAGGCCCGGTTGAGAGGGGTGTCCCACTTGGGCCTCATCGGAGAAGTAGGGCTTTCGGCTGCAAGCCGGTGTTGCTTCTCCAGTAGTCTAATCAATTTCCTCGTGATCTTGTCCGTGTAAAAAACCTTTTTCTCCTTGTCCCACTTGTAGCGGGCCCTGATGAAGTCATGCTCCAAGGGGTTGGTGAACTTCGCGAAGGGGTCTGGGAGACCCGCGGCTTCACGTTCCGCGTCCTCCTTATCCCATATGGGCCTTTTACCGAGGTAGCCACGGCTTCCGAGGCGATGCTTCCCCGTGTTCCGGAGCTGAAGGCTTTTGAATTTCGCAGCCTTAGCCTTGGCTGCCTCGGTAGCGCAAGTGTCCTTGAACTTTTCGAACTCCTCTTCCGTAAGTGTCGGATTTTCCTCCAGAATCTTGGACAGGGGTTCATCAGCCTCAATAGCTCGTTTCACCCTCCCTTTCCAGGAGGCCAAATCATTGCTGAACATGCCCATGGCGTGATTGTTAATCTTTTTCATCTTCGGATCATCCCACGGTTGTTCTATGTTATCATCCCGGTCGGGGAACTTGAATCTCTTGTGCAACTTCGTTAGGAGCAACTGCGTCAAATGTTCTTTACTCCTTAAGTCATCGTCGTTGATGCTCGCGCATTCCCGTAGGATGCATCCTACTTGGTTCCCATAGCACTTGCGAGGTTCTTCCGGCTCTAACGGCTCAAACTTGCCAGGTGCCATCTTTGTGATCACAAGTCGTCCAATCCCTAGTTTGTTAGGTTTTCGTATCCTCTGCTTCTTATGCTTCCTCTTTTCGGTATCGGCATCGGGGCCGGTACCTTCCCCACCGGTCTCGGCACCGCCATCGGTGCCGGCGCCGTCGGTGCCGGCGCCGTCGGTGTCGATGTCGGCGTCAGTACCATCATCGAGGCCGACCTGCAAACCTTGCTTAGCAGTCAAATAGTCGAGGTACTCTTGTTCACCATCATAATCCATCTCGTCTGCATCTTGGTCAGAAGGCCCAGTTTCTTCGTTGTTCGACATGTTTCCTATGATTAAGTGGCCTCATTTATTTCTAAAAGTATGAATAAATGAGAAATGACGTAAAAAGAAATCTATGTGCCAGCACTCGATATGCCAACTATGTAGCACAAATCATGCCTTTATTCACGGGAAATTTCGGCATGACCTTTGCTAAAAAATGGACATATCGAGCGCCTGAAATTCACCGAAACGGAAATGAATCAACATTTCGGCGTAACATAGGCCACTCGGATCATTTTCCAAACATGACATGTCCAAAACATGACATATGCACATATCACATGTCCAGTTCAAATTTCCATATAAATTCAGCTAATTTTGAAACCTAGCTAAATTCATAACTAAATAGATAACCTAATTAATTAACATGAAGAACCCTAGCAGAGAGGGGGGGGGTTTACAGAGAGTGCAGGGGCGAGGAGGGAGGCGAGGGCCGACGGGTCGGGGCGAGCGCGCCGGGGTCGGGGGCGAGCGCGCCGGGTCGGGGCGAGCGGCGGGTCGGGGGCGAGCGGCGTGGGTCGGGTCGAGCGGCTGGGTCGGGGGCGAGCGGCGTGGTCGGGGGTGAGCGCGCCGGAGTCGGGGTCGAGGGCCGGGACGGGGGCGAGCGCCGGGGCTAGCGCCGGCGCCGGCGGAGTCGGGGGCGAGCGCCGGGGCCGGGTCGGGCGCGGCGGAGCGACGGGGGCCGGAGAGAGAGTGGGGATTTGGGGGGAAATTGTGGCGGGATGAAGCTGGGCGAGTGAGAATTTTGGGTTAAGTGGACGTAGCAGTAGCGCGTTATGTCGAAACGCGCTACTACTATGATCTGTAGCTGCAGCGCTTTATGTGAAACACGCTACTACTATGGTCTGTAGCAGCAGCGGTTTATAAGAAACGCGCTACTACTATGGTCTGTAGCAGCAGCGGTTTTGTGGAAACGCGCTGCTACTGCCGTCGCTACTGCCAGTTTTCATTTTTCTTTTCCTTTATTTTATCCCACTTTTATTTCCCGAGGGCAGTGAACGAAGGGAGGGCGATATATATTGCATCATTTGACGGTTAAATATGTATGCAAAATAGGAACATATATATTACACATCATATGGCTAAGTGTGTATACAAAATAGGAACATATATATATTACACATCATTGGACCCATAACATACGTTTCCTCAGTGCTGATGTTTTCGTTTTTGAGTCAGCTTCTTTCCCTTCTTGTTCGTCGAAGAATAATTGAGCCCCTCATTGTGACTTTGCCTTTTCCATGGAGTACGATTTTTCTTAGGTAATGTAGTATTGATTCTTCTTTTGACGTATACTTCATCATCATCGTCATCTTCCCTCATTGGGTTGCCGTACTGATCATAGTCTTCCTCGTTGGCGACTCCATCCATTCCAATGATGTTCCTTTTGCCTCTCCTCACGACAACACGGCTGGGATTGCGCGGGTCAGTTATGAAGAAGCATTGTGTCACGTGCTTAGCGTGTACCCATGGCTCGTTTTTTGCGATAGCGTTCACGGTAGCGCTCTTGGCGTCGGGTATAGTCATGGTAGTGAACATCCGGCTTTCTCTTTCGACATTCTTAGCCCATCTGACACGGAACATCGTCGTGTTGTGCAGTCCAGAGTAGTCAAGCTCCCAGATCTCCTCGACCCTTCCATAAAATCGTTCAGTTGTGCCGTTGTCGCTGCCGGTCATGCATTCCATCGTCACCCCTGAGTTCTGATCATCACTGTCCATATCTTTTGCCTCCGTGTAGAACGTGTATCCGTTGATATCATATGCCTGATAGGTTACGAGGTTGGGCGAGGGGCCATGTGCTAAGGCGTATATGAGCAATCCGTCCTTAGAGCCCTCCTCCGGGGGATTAGCAATAATATGCTCTTTGAACCAATGCAGGAAAGTGGAGTTGTGCTCTCTAGTAACTTCGGCGTCCGTCCTGCATACCCCCCGGTCACGATACTTCTTTGCGATAATTTCTTTGTGCAGTGCCACGAAAGGATCTACCTCGTCTAGGTGTTGTAGCACTACCAAGTTTGCTCTGTCAAAATCGCTGCGTCGATCTGAGTATGCCACGTGCAGTTCCCTGCGACCGTTACAGTGACCATCTCCTTCGAGCCTCCCATCGTGCTTGTTAACGGGCAAACCAACACTAACACCAGGCGGCTGGTCTGCGCCATATAGAAAATTCTCACAGAAAGAGATGCACTCTTGTGCCAAATAGCCCTGGACGATGCTTCCATCCGGACGGGACATGTTACGAACGAATCCTTTGATGATCCCATTCATCCTCTCAAACGGCATCATGTTGTGCAGGAATGACGGCCCCAGGTCTATTATGTCATCCACAATATGGACACACAGATGCACCATCACGTCGAAGAACGCGGGCGGGAAGTACATCTCAAGCTCATTCAGTATCACAACGATCTCTTCCTGTAGCCTTTGGAGCTGCTTCACACTGATCGACTTTCGAGAGATGACGTCAAAAAAGTTGCAGAGACCAATAAGCGTGTCACGGACGTGCTTGTCCATTATCCCTCTAAGGGCAACAGGTAGTATCTGCGTCATCATCACATGACAGTCATGAGACTTCATCCCGCTGAACCTTTTCTTGTCCGTGTCTAGATATCTGCTTATCTTGCCACAGTAACCGGAACTAACTTTCACTCCCGTAAGGCACTTAAAGAATTGATTGATCTCAGCCTGACTTAAGGTGAAGCAAGAGGGGGGGGGCAATAATCTTCTTTCTTTAATTTCTTGCCCTTCTTCTCCCGTGCCTCTGTCTCCGTCTCTGTCTCGTCTGACATTTTACGGGGCGGCATGTGCAGATCTTCCCTGATTTTCAAATCTTGCAAGTCTTTTCTTGCCTTCGGCCCATCCTTGGTCTTATCCGGCATGTTCATCAGTGTTGCGAGCAAGCTCTCAAGGACATTCTTACAGATATGCATTTGATCTAGGCAATGAGGTGTATCGAGTTTGTGCCAGTACTCCAAGTCCCAGAACACAGACCTCGTCTTCCATACCTTCAGCAGCGGCTCTGGCGCCTTTCTCATCGTCTTTCCCGGCATGGGGCACTCATTCCAGTTTTTCAACAGCTCATCGATTTCGGCACCGCTCCGCTTACGTGGAGGTCCTCGATGCTCAGCGTGACCATTGAATAGATCTCCACGGTTTCTCCACGGGTCGTCCTGTTCAAGCCATCTTCGATGCCCCATGTACACAATTTTCCCAGACCCTCCATCTTTCCTTGACGTTAGCTGCTGAGACGTTGTATCATCCATGCACCGCGTGCATCCGCAATATCCATGGCACACCTGGCCTGCCACATATCCGTAACCGAGATAGTCCTGCACTGTCGTGATCAGCGCGGCTCTCATGTTGAAATACTCACCTTTGCTGGCGTCCCATGTCTTGGCCGGTGTTTTCCATAACGTGTCTAACTCCTCTTGAAGTAGCCCCAGATACAAATTAATATTATTTCCTGGTTGTTTTGGCCCTTGAATAAGCATGCTCATGTGAATGTACTTCGATTTCATGCACAACCAGGGGGGGAGATTGTACATCCATACAAACATGGGCCATGTACTATGGTTGGTGTTCTTGTTGCCAAACAGATTCATGCCATCGGTACACGCGCTGAGCACGATGTTCCTTGCATCACATTCAAAATACCGATAGAAGCTGTTCAACGCTCTCCACTGGCTTCCATCCTTCACGTGTCTCAGCTTCGGATCATCTCCATCGTCGGGCTTCTTCCTCTCCGCGTGCCAGCGCATTAGCTTTGCTTCCTTGGGATCTACAAAATACCTCTGGAGACGGGGAGTGATCGGTAAGTACCATACAACTTTCTGGGGACATTTCTTCCCGGCCTTCTTGTATCGAGAAGCATTGCACACCGGACAGCTTGTTTTTTCCGCGTGCTCCTTCCGATAAATTATGCAATCGTTGATGCATGCATGGTATCTAACGTGTGGCAGATCAAGAGGGCACACGATCTTCTTGGCCTCATCAACACTAGTAGGACATAGATTACCCGCGGGAAGAACATCCTTTAGGTACTTGAGATGCTCATTGAGGCTAGTGTCGGTCCATTTGTTTTAGCCTTCGTCTTCAGGAGTTGGAGCGTGAAACTCAACCGGGTCACCTCAGGATTGCAACCATCATACAATGGAGTGTTCGAGTCTACCACCAGTTGCTCCAGCTTAGCCTCCTCTCTAGAAGCAGCTCTCTCAGTACTCGTCTCCTTGTGAAGCAATGCTTGAACATGAGGGTCCCGCACAATTGAACTTAGTACCGACGAACTCTGCTGCGTGGAGTCCATGTCGTTCTCTCCGCCGCCATGTCCGGCCCCTTCTCCTCCGCCATGTCCGGCCCCTTCTCCGCCGCCATGTCCGGCCTCTTCCCCGCCGCCATTATCGATCATCTCTTCGTCTTGCCCTGTGTCATCATTTCCTGCCCCATCGGCATCCTCAACATCGTCATCCTCATCTTCAATTATCCACCTAGTATAGCCATCCATGAAACCAGTCATGAGCAGGTGCACTTCGACACGACCATCGTCATGGGGGTCGAGCCAAACTATTCCTTTGCATTTTCGACACGGACATAAAACCTCTGTCCGGTTATTTTCTTTCATGTCTTGCACCGCCGACCGCAACCACCTGTCCACCATCGTTCCACTGACCATCGTCAACTCTGCACGGTAATAATAAAAAAATTGATTGTAAAAATGCTTGCATGCATCAAAGTCATAAAAAAATTTGGCATGACCTTCCCTAAAAATAGGACATATATGGATCTAGAGTTTGCCCGGAATTCGCCGAAACGGAAATAAATCGACATTTCGGCAAAACATAGGCAACTCAAAAGCACAATTTGGCGGCGTCAACTCATGCCACACACACAATTTCCACAAATATATCACACACACATAAACACATTTCCATTTTGCAAAAGCATGAAAGTTTCATCACCTCTATCTTGATGGCCGAAGATGATGTTGTAGGTTGATCAAAAGTGCACAAATTAAGCTCTTCTTGACAAAGATAGATCTAGTTAGGGGGCAAATAGGTCACTTAACTAAATCCTACATCTACCTAGCTACCTAATTTGGAAGGAGACAACTTCAACTAGTGGAGGGGGAAGGAAAAAGAGAAAGGAGATGCATTAATGGAGGTGGTGTAGTTATGTAGGAGTAATGAAGAGAGAGAAGGTGGATAGAGAAGAGAGAGAGTAATGGGGGAGAAGTATTGAGAAGAAGAAGAGTGAGAGTGGGAGCATGTGGTGGAGGGAAGAGAGGAGAGGGGGAGGTAGGGGGAAGGGGAAAAAAGTGAGAGTGGGAGCATGTGGTGGAGGGAAGAGAGGAGAGGGGGAGGTAGGGGGAAAGGAAAAAAAGCAAGGGGAGGGGAGGGACGGGTTGGGGGTTGGTGGGGTTAGCAGTAGCGCTGGTGAGAAACCGCGCTGCTGCTAAGAACTTAGCAGCAACGCGCTTTCAGGTAAGGCGCTACTGCTAACTGGGACAAAAAATTGCGGCAATTTGAAACTTACCAGCAGCGATCTCGAGGAAACCGCGCTACTACTATGCACTTAGCAGTAGCGTTGTTTCTGCGACCGCGCTACTGCTACTTAGAGGTGGGGGAACACCGCCGGTCGATATTTGTAGCAGCGCGTTTCTGGCCGAGCGCGCTACTGCTAAATATTTAGCAGCAGCGAGTTTACGTAACAAGCGCTACAACTACTTACCAGCAGCGCTCTATTTTGAACCGCGCTGCTACTAAGATTCTGTGTATAGGCTTTTCCCTAGTAGTGCTCCCGCGAAGAAGGCCAAAGCTGGACCAAAGCCTGAAACTGAGTGCTTACACTGCAAAGGAAATGGTCACTGGAAGCGGAAATGCCCTGAATATTTGGTGGATAAGAAGGATGGCAAAGTGAACAGGGGTATATTTGATATACAGGTTATTGATGTGTGCCTTACTAGTGTTTATAGTAGCCCCTAAGTATTTGATACTCGTTCGGTTGCTAAGATTAGTAACTCGAAATAGGAGTTACAGAATAAACATAGACTAGTTGAAGGGGAAGTGACGATGAGTGTTGGAAGTAGTTCCAAGATTGATATGATCATCATCACACACTCCCTATACTTTCGGGATTTGTGTTAAACCTAAATAAATGTTATTTGGCATTTGCATTGAACATGAATATGATTTGATCATGTTTATTGCAATACAGTTATTCATTTAAAGTTAGAGAATAATTGTTGTTCTGTTTACATGAATAAAATCTTCAATGGTCATACACCCAATGAAAATACTTTGTTGGATCTCAATCGTAATGATACACATATTCATAATATTGATGCCAAAAGATGCAAAGCTAATAATGATAGTGCAACTTATTTGTGGCACTGCCATTTGGGTCATATCGGTGTAAAGCGCATGAAGAAACTCCATAAAGATGGAATTTCAGAATCACTTGGTTATGAATCATTTGATGCTTGCGAACCGCGCCTTTTGGGCAAGATGACTAAAACTCCGTTCTTCGGAACAATGGAACGAGCTACTGACTTCTTGGAAATAATACATACCGATGTATGCGGTCCAATGAGTGTTGATGCTCGTGGCGAGTATCGTTATTTCCCGACCTTCACAAATGATTTGAGCAGATATGAGTATATCTACTTAATGAAGCACAAGTCTGAAACATTTGAAAAGTTCAAACAATTTTCAGAGTGAAGTGGAGAATCATCGTAACAAGAAAATAAAGTTTCTAGAATATGATCGTAGAGGAGAATCTTTGAGTTACGAGTTTGGCCTTCATTTAAAAACAATGTGGAATAGTTTCACATCTCACGCCACATGGAACACCTCAGCGTAAAGGTGTGTCCGAATGTCATAACAACACTTTATTGGATATGGTGCGATCTATGGTGTATTTATCGATTTACCACTATCGTTTTGGGGTTATGCATTAGAGACAGCTGCATTCACTTTAAAAAAGGGCACTATCTAAATCCGTTGAGACGACACCATATGAACTGTGGTTTGGCAAGAAACCAAAGTTGTGGTTTCTTAAAGTTCGGAGCTGCGATGCTTATGTGAAAAGTTTCAACCTAATAAGCTCGAACCCAAATCAGAGAAGTGCGTCTTCATAGAATACCCAAAGGAAACTGTTGGGTACACCTTCTATCACAGATCCGAAGGAAAGATATTCGTTGCTAAAATGGATCCTTTCTAGAGAAGGAGTTTCTCTCGAAAGAAGTGAGTGAGAGGAAAGTAGAACTTGATGAGTGTCGTGGATTTGTCACGGCAGATGTCCTAGTGAAAGGACTTAGTCGTGGAGCCATCGCTACGGGTTAACTTGAAGGGGTTAAAGCGGACACAAAGACACGAGGGTTTATACTAGTTCGGCCCCTTCAATGAAGGTAAAAGCCTACGTCTAGTTGTGATGGAATTGATGTGGTCTCGATGACTAGGGAGCAAACAAGCTTCACCTAGGCTCGAGTTGTTGTTGTCTGTCCTTGAACCACCGCCGGGTCGTCCCCTTATATACACGGGTGACGCCCGTCGGTCCATAGAGTCCCAACCGGTTCAAACTCGTATCCCGGTTGGTATCTCTCTATTCCTAACTTACAATACAAGTTTACATATCATGCCGGTTTACGGCTACAGTTTCTAAACCGACTACAGGCCTTGGGCCTTCATCTGCTTATACTACTACTGAAGTTAACCCGGCCCAGGTAGGCTGGTTCACGCCCTGTGGTAATATCCCCAACATTAGGCCCCAGATTGATTTGAACTGGTTCATGTCTATCCTTCACAAAAATCTTGTCTTCAACATCTTCTGGTAATTGGTAAACCGCCATGTCGCCATCATCTCTGGCTGCTGTAAACTGGCATGACGTCATCACGAAGTTTACATTGGTAACATCCTCTTTTATTAATAGATCTGCGATACCCAGGTCATAAGCTCCACTTCCGAAATTTTGGCTCCTAGATTCGTGCGCCTGACCCACGTCTGTTACCTTATAAATTGGACCGAAGGGTCATTTCCTTTTCTCCCCTTCGTCTCTTCCTCTTCGTCTTCCTCGCGTCGCCAGCCTCGGAGCTCCGCCGCCGCCGTTGTCCTCTGCATCGTCCTGGGCCGCTGCATCAACCTGAACGCACCAGAGCACTGCGGTAGCCTTCCGCGTCTTCCTCAGTTCTGGTAAACCTTCTGTTCTTCTTAACCTAGATCTGTTCTAGGGTTTCTTGTTCTCGCCATGTTCATTGCCTGTTCATACTTGTACCCAGATTCCTGGATAAATCTGTGAACCCCTGCTCTGATTAACAGTAGCTTTGTAGCATCGGCCTGTAGTTCCTCACTCAAGTTTATATATCTCATGTACATGTCTGCTCATTGGTTTACTTCCGTTCTGCTTTACCCTTTTGAATATTTTCTGTTTTTTCTGAACTTGCCTCAGATCCATTGCTGCAATAAGACTTTGTCAAACCTGTTTCTGCATACTTAGCCATCCGCAATTACCTCCAATGTTTAGATCAGGCGGTTTAACTTAATATAGAAAACATTAGTAAATCGGTATACACCATTAGTCCCCTTGTTGAACCACCAGAATTCTTTATCCATATGATGCCACCTCATAGAAATTCGGTTATAATATACTGCCTCCGGTTTAGCATTGTTCATACCAGCACCTTCTTTTATCCAACATATTCTTGAACCGGAATCACCTATTTCTTGTAGATCTCACCATGGCCAAACAAGTATATGAGTGCAACTGGGTTCCTTCTCGCATCACAGAAACTCAGCTGGATGATTTAGTCTTGATCGGCGCTTTAGACAACAAAGATACTATCCACTTGAGGGTTCCCGGTAATGAATGTCCTCCCACACCCCAAGAGGGAGAGGTTGTGATCTTTGCGGATCATTTAGCCCGGGGCTTCAAACCGCCTGGCTCTAAATTTTACCGTGACGTGTTAGCCAATTTCCAACTCCGCCCGCAAGATACTGGTCCCAACTTTGTTACCAACCTATGCCACTTCCAAGTGCTCTGTGAGGTATATCTTCAAGAGGAGCCTTCAGTTGAATTGTTTAGAGACTGCTTCCACTTAAACCGCCGCACAGAATTCACTGATGGCCCTAATACCGAATTAGGCGGTATGGCAATTCAGAAAAGGAAAGAGATCACTTATCCCCACGCCAGATTACACAGTCACCCCAAGGAGTGGAATGCAACATGGTTCTACTGTAAAGACACTTCCCCTGATAATGAAAATCCTTTGCCTGGCTTTCGTCCGGAGCGGCTTAGCAACACACACCCCTTTCCACAAAGGTTAAGTGCCAAGGAGAGGAGTAAATACGCTCCGCAACTATCCAAGCTCCGAGCCTTCATGGCCAACGGTTTAACAGGAGTAGATCTCGCACGTTGTTGGATATCATGGAGCATACTGCCTCTCAGCCGGCGCTCCGGTTTAATGTGCAAGTATACTGGCAGCGTTGATGACCCACTCCGACACACCAACATCCAGCTCTCAGATGATGAAGTCACCGATGCTGTGAAGAAAATGTTGAACGAACCGGAACATCTTTGCGCTCAAACCGACCTGCTCCCTTTCTGTGCTGTCAACAAACCGCCAGCTGTAAGATTTTGATTGTACTCTTTACTGAATCTGTTATTGCTATTTCTGTCTAACATCGATTGCTGCTTAACCAGGGTGAGAATCCGTTTTGGAGCAAGAAACTTCCGCAAGACAAACCGGAGAAACCAGAACGGTCAACCCGGCCAAAGACCAAGGTTATGAAGAAGCCTGCTAAAAAGAGGAAAACCACCGCTTCATCTGATCTGGCTGTTGATGATGATGTGGGTAACTCGGACCTTGAGGTAGAACTCGATTCACTAGGCTTACTTTTTACACGCCTTATTGATAATGATACTTTTCAGGACGACGCTGAAGCCAGTAATGCTGAAGTCGCTGAGGTAACTATTCTCTCTTCCGATTCAGATCCTTTGCCTTTGCCAAAATTTCGCCAGGAAAACCGGAAAGTTAAATTTTCTCATCCTCTTGCTTACTTGGATCCCAAATTTCTTATGAAGACTCAGCAACATGAAGCTCGCCGCACAACCCGCCACAGTGGCCAGGTAGTTACCTCCGCCGGTTTACCAAATAGTCCAGTTCGAAAACGCCGCTCCGTGGTCTCCGACCTTTTTATTAATTTATATCCTAAAGCGGGTTTCATCCGTCAACCTCTTAATCCGTCCGACTCCGATTATTAGGTTACTTCTCATTCTTCCTCTGGTGAATCATCGGCCACTCAGCTGCCGCCACTGAAAACGGTTCTTGGGTAAGCTAGGCTGAACATATGCTTCCGGTATACTGTGTTATAACTTATGCTGTTCCTTGACTCTTTGTTTTTCTTTCAGGGCTAAACCTAAACCGAGCAAGAAAGCCCGCCTGGACAAAGCGGCTGAGGAAGATATCGCCCCTGAACAAGATAAAGCACCAGATCTTGAGGCGTTTGTTCATGAGGATATTCCCAGTGATCCCCCTTTGCAAGATGATGCTATTCCTGAAGAAAGGCCTATCAATACTTCAGTCCCAGCTGACCCACCTGCCAGCTCCGTTCGGATTGAAAAATCCTGCAGTCCTTCAAAGCCTGTCGATAAACTGACCACGCCAACGCAAACCGGTGAGTCTAAGGATGATGACGTTGTAATTACTGGCGTAGGTCGCTTTGAACCAGGAAATCCTGTCACTCTGGCCAAGCATACTGTGAAAGAAGATTTCTCTGCCATGAACAAAGGCAAATGGGATGTTGAACTGGAAACATATGCTGCTTTGAGTGCCCAAGATCTTCATTCTGGTTACTTGAACTGGCTATATACTAGCCGTGACTGTGAAGCTGGCCTGGTAAAGATGATGAGAGAAAAATTTGAGGTAACTCCCTTGTGCTTCTTCTTTCTTTAATTACTGCCACTGTATTAATCCTCCTAGCCCCCAAGGGCCGGTTTGTAACCTTCTTCAAACCGGGACTTGAATATAATCCTCAACACTTTGAAATCCGTCAATATAGCCCCCAAGGACCAGTTCAACTTAACATAGTTAAACCGGGACTCCAATAAAGATTCTAACATGAGAACATAACTAAGCAAATAGCCATTAGCCCCCAAGTGCCAATTTGTATACCTGTATTGAGCTTGGGACTTTGCGATTTAGTAATAGATGAAAATTGAAGGTGCATTAGCCCCCAAGTATCAAGCGTATAACTTGTTATGTGGTTGGTACTTGAAATACTTGTACTGTTTTTTTAAAGCCTAGCACTGTCTTTATGCAGGCTGAAGGGAGGATCAAAGAGGACCGGATTACTGATCTACAACAAACTTTGAAAACCCAGCAAGCTGCGACCGACAAGGCAAGGGAGGAATTAACCAGCGCTTTGAGCATCACAGAACAGCTGAAGGAGGGCTTCAAGAAGGAGCGGGCTGATTGGGCCACTGAGAAGGCCGCTTTAATAAAAAGAGCTGAAAACGCTGAAGCTGCCCTTAAACCGGTGGTAGATGAGCTGACCGCCGTAAAGCGGCAAGTACACTCCATGACCGCTGCTATCTTTGGTAAGCTTCTTTTGGTTTCTTTGACAACTCTGGCCTGCTTATAATAGATACGGTTTGTGATCATTCCTGTACTGTTGCAGGTACACGCATTGGTCACTTAGGGTCAGATGTTCGAAAGAAGTTGAAAGCTGTCTACGCTTTAGTTGAACAACTGTATACCGGAGCACAGCGGATCATCACCACGGCCTCTCATAACAATCCGGCACCCTCTTTAATCCAAGACACTCTTAATAGGTTGTCAATGCTTCCTGCTCGGATTGAAGAGCTGAAAAAATCTGCTGCTCGAACCGAAGCCATTAATGCCTTGATCCGGACAAAAGCATGGGTGCCGGATTTCGATCCTGTGGAGGCAGCTCAAGGCTATCCTAGCCTGAAGGAAGATGGCTCCGAGTTCAATGAAGATGATTTGAGGGCGATAAACCGTGAAGTACGCCCTCTGGCTTGTCAATTGGCTGAAGAGGCAGACTTGGTGCATTATCAAGCCCAGTATAATGATCAGAACAAACGAGTGCCTGCACCAACTCTTGAAGCGGAGAATCTGATTCCTCCAATCCGTAAGCATACTTACGCTCCTGATATTGAACTGTCTTCTTTGATCCATGAAGAGGCTGTCTTTCAAGCTTTAATGGGAATCGACTGGACCACTGTTGATTTCCAGCCAATGGATAGAGACGAGGAAGCTGAAGCGGCGCAGGACGATGAGCAGGCTTGAACCAGAAGCCGGTTTAAATAGCTGCCTTACGATGATCCGCCAAAATAACAATGATCTTATTTGGGCACCGTGTTGCCTTGTAATAGGATAGTTAATACTTTTGCCTTGAATATGCCTTCGTGCATAAGTACTGATGCTTTTGCTTGAAAAACCTCAATTTATATTTCCTGCAATCAGAAAATCTTGAACTTCGGTGGCGGTTATACCGTCAGCTGGTTTATGATCTTGATATATATATCATCAATGTATTTAAAACATATAACCAAATAGGCGATACAAAGTACCTGCCATCGTTGGGCATGAAGTTGGCTTAGCCAAGCTTGAAGCGGAGGTTTTATAAAACATTACCGTCAAAGGGGAGAAAACAGCTCCCATGTAAACCGTGCTGGGTCATGATGAGCCCCCCTGTTACTCCATGATGTTAACAGGAAAAATAAACCGGGCATATTTTTCCGTATTAAAAAATGAACCGAATCCGTCAGCTGAACCGGAAAAAAAGTGTTGTTGGTTTAAAGAAAACACAACAAAAATTAAGAAATAGCCATAAAAGAAATATGGAAGCAAAGGCAATGATAAAAACCGTCTGCAAAAAAACATGCTTTACTGAGCTTATCAGATGGTGTTACCACGGTCGGACAGGACCAAGCCCCCAATAGGAGTGACAATGGTTCAAGTCAGCCAGGTCCCCAAATGAAACCGTGGCATATATGCCAATAAAAAGGCGTGGCAATGGTTCAAGTTCGACCAAGCCCCCAAGTGATTTTGTGGCCTTAGGCCGATCAAGAGGCGTGACTGGTTCAGACTTGACCATGTCCCCAAGTGATCTGGTGGCTTTCTCCTAACAAAAGGCGTCGCGTTGGTTCGGATACGACCAAGGCCCCAAGTGATATGAAAAGCAAATTTCAAGGGGTAAACCGGAGGCCGCTTTAAGACAGAACCACTCCATGTAACCACGCATGATATGAAAGGACAGAGACCCCGCTTTA
This sequence comes from Triticum aestivum, assembly GCF_018294505.1. NCBI lineage: Eukaryota > Viridiplantae > Streptophyta > Magnoliopsida > Poales > Poaceae > Triticum > Triticum aestivum. Next base: position 54,781,651 of record NC_057810.1, on the reverse strand, counting down.
GCTGAGGCTCCGGTTTTATTATATCAAAGATAATATATACACTGTCATAATATGTACATAGATAGAGCCAATGGCTCAGGTGTAGTAAGGCCGAAGATGAACTATGTTCCACGGCCTGTTGGTCTCCTCCTCTGATGTGCGTGAGTCTTTATGCTCTCGAATATCAATCAGCTAGTATGACCCGTTGTGCAGATTCTTGCTGACCATGAAAGGTCCCTCCCAAGGTGGGGATAACTTGTGCATATCCGTCTGGTCTTGGATGAGCCGAAGTACCAAATCTCCTTCTTGAAAAGTTCTGGTTTTGACCCGGCGACTGTGATAGCGGCGAAGATCTTGTTGATAAATCGCTGAGCGGGCAGCCTCTATGTCACGCTCCTCATCCAATAGGTCCAAAGCGTCCTGCCGTGCTGTCTCATTGTCCGCTTCAACATAAGCCGCTACACGAGGTGAATCGTGCCGGATATCACTACGGAGAACCACCTCCGCTCCGTAGACCATAAAAAGCGGCGTGTATCCTGTAGATCGGTTGGGCGTAGTATTGTTACTCCATAGCACCGATGGTAGCTCTTCAACCCAACATCCCGGCGTTCTTCGCAACGGAACCATAAGCCGGGGTTTGATGCCTCGCAAGATCTCTTGATTAGCTCGTTCTGCCTGCCCATTGGACTGGGGGTGAGCCACTAATGATACGTCAAGTCGGATGTGCTCACGTTCACAGAATTCCTTCATAGCACCCTTGGATAAATTGGTACCATTGTCAGTAATGATACTGTGTGGAAAGCCAAACCGGAAAATCACCTTTTTAATGAACTGCACCGCTGTAGCTGCATCACACTTGCTGACTGGTTCCGCTTCAACCCACTTGGTAAACTTGTCAACTGCCACCAAAAGGTGGGTTTTGTTATCTTTGGATCTTTTAAAGGGTCCGACCATATCCAGCCCCCATGTTGCAAACAGCCAAGTGATTGGAATCATCCTCAATTCTTGAGCCGGTACATGAGCACGCCTTGAAAATTTCTGACAACCATCACACCGTTTAACCAAGTCCTCCGCATCAGCATGAGCTGTCAACCAGTAGAACCCGTGACGAAACGCCTTTGCCACCAGAGACTTTGAACCGGCATGGTGACCACAATCCCCTTCATGGATTTCACGTAAGATTTCACAGCCTTCCTCAGGAGAGACGCAGCGCTGAAACACCCCTGACACACTGCATTGATGCAATTCGCCATTGACAATAGTCATAGACTTGGATCGCCGGACTATCTGCCTGGCTAGAGTCTCATCCTCTGGTAACTCTCCCCGGTTCATGTATGCAAGAAAAGGAACTGTCCAATCCGGTATAACATGCAGGGCTGCCACCAACTGAGCCTCCGGATCAGGAATAGCCAAATCCGCTTCACCCGGGAGCTTGACCGACGGGTTGTGCAACACGTCAAGAAAGACATTAGGCGGGACCGGTTTACGCTGAGAGCCCAACCGGCTTAAAGCGTCCGCCGCTTCATTCTTTCGACGGTCCACGTGATCCACCTGATAACCCTTGAAGTGACCCGCAATATTATCCACCTCACGACGATATGCAGCCATAAGTGGGTCTTTAGAATGCCAAGTGCCAGACACTTGTTGAGCCACGAGGTCCGAGTCACAGAAGCACTTAACCCGACTTAGGTTCATCTCCTTAGCCATCCCGAGACCATGGAGCAAGGCTTCATACTTAGCTGCATTATTAGTACAAGGGAACATTAAGTGGAGAACATAACAAAACTTATCACCTCGTGGGGAAGTTAATACAACTCCAGCCCCCGAGCCCTCCTATTGCCTGGACCCATCAAAATGGATAGTCCAATATGTGTGATCCGGCTTCTCCTCTGGTGCTTGCAACTCAGTCCAATCATTGATGAAATCCACAAGTGCTTGAGACTTCACCGCCGTCCGAGGCACATACTTCAACCCGTGCGGCCCAAGTTCTATAGCCCACTCGGCAATCCGGCCAGTCGCCTCCCGGTTCTGTATGATATCGCCCAAGGGAGCTGAACTGACCACTGTGATGGGGTGCCCTTGGAAATACTGCTTCAGCTTCCGGCTTGCCATGAAAACTCCATATACCAGTTTCTGCCAATGTGGATACCTTTGCTTGGATTCAATGAGCACCTCGCTGATATAGTAAACCGGCCGCTGAACCGGATACTCCTTGCCTGTCTCCTTGCATTCCACCACAATAGCCACGCTAACCGCACGAGCATTGGCTGCTACGTATAACAATAACGGCTCCTTGTCAACCGGAGCCGCAAGAACGGGCGGATTGGCTAATTGCCGCTTCAAGTCCTCCAACGCTTCATCAGCAGCCGGACTCCAAATGAATTGGTCTGTCTTTCTCAGCATCTGGTATAAAGGGATGGCCTTCTCTCCGAGGCGGCTGATAAACCGGCTCAGCGCGGCAATCCGACCTGCCAAACGTTGAACATCGTTGATACACTTCGGTTTAGCTAGGGAGGTGATAGCCGTAATCTTCTCCGGATTAGCCTCAATTCCTCTGTTGGACACAAGAAAACCCAGTAACTTGCCTGGCGGAACACCGAAGACACACTTGGCCGGGTTAAGCATCATCTTGTAAACCCGCAAGTTGTCAAAGGTTTCCTTCAAATCATCAACCAGCGTCTCCTTCTGCCTTGACTTGACTACAATATCATCCACATAGGCGTGCACATTGCGGCCGATTTGTTTATGCAGGCAATTCTTTAAGTGGCTTGGGCGCTCTTGAGCCCAAAAGGCATAGATACATAGCAGAAGGCTCCAAAGGGAGTAATAAACGCCATCTTCTCCTGGTCCTTAACCGCCATTTTGATCTGATGATACCCAAAATATGCATCCAAAAAACTCAAACGCTCACAACCCGCCGTGGCATCAATAATCTGGTCAATGCGGGGGAGGGCAAAAGGATCCGCTGGACAAGCCTTGTTAAGATCCGTGTAATCCACACACATACACCAAGTGCCGTTTTTTCTTAAGAACCAGCACCGGATTAGCAAGCCACTCTAGATGGAACACCTCAATGATAAAGCCAGCCGCTAAGAGCCTGGCCACTTCCTCTCCAATTTAAGAAACTGCTTTACCGGTTTATACTTGGGATCAACATTAAGAGTGTGCTCAGCGAGTTCCCTCGGTACACCTGGCATGTCAGAAGGCTTCCATGCAAAAATGTCTCGATTCTCACGGATGAACTCGATGAGCGCGCTTTCCTATTTAGGGTCCAAGTTGGCACTGACAGTGAACTGCTTGGACGAATCGCCGGGCACGAAGTCAACAAGCTTGGTCTCAGCCGCCGATTTGAACTTCAGATCTGAATCATGCTCTGTAGTAGGCTTCTTCAAAGGGGTCATGTCCGCCGGATCAACATTGTCCCGATAATATTTCAAATCCTCCGTGTCACAAACCAACTCTGCATAGGCCGCATCACCTTCCTCACATTCCAAAGCAATCTTGCGGCTCCCATGAACTGTTATTGTCCCTTTGTGACCCGGCATCTTGAGCTGCAAATAGATATAACAAGGCCGTGCCATGAATTTGGCATAAGCCGGCCGCCCAAACAAGGCGTGATACGGGCTCCGGATTTTCACCACCTCAAAGGTTAGTGTCTCGGACCGGGAATCATGCTCGTCCCCAAAAGCCACCTCCAGGGCTATCTTACCAACAGGGTATGCCGATTTGCCAGGCACCACACCATGGAACACCCTATTAGATGGTCTGAGATCTTTGTCTGTTAGCCCCATGCGGCGGAATGTCTCATAGTACAAGATGTTAATACTGCTTCCTCCATCCATGAGCACCTTGGTGAATTTATAACCTCCCACCTGAGGGTCTACCACTAATGCCAATTGGCCCGGATTGTCAACCCGGGGTGGGTGATCCTCCCTGCTCCACACGATAGGCTGCTCCGACCTGCGTAAGTAACGTGGTACGGCCGGTTCAACAGAGTTCACTGCTCACTTGTGGAGTTTCCGGTCGCGCTTATCCAAGCTAGTTGTAAAAACGTGATACTGCCCATTGTTCAACTGGTTTGGCTGGCTCTGATAACCCGACTGCTGCTGCTGCTGCTGTTGGTTGTAGCCCCCTTGGCCACCTTGATTATTCTGATTATTATGACCGCCCTGATTGAAACCTGAACCGGAAGCTCCATCGTGACCCGGCCCATGGAAACCGGATCCTGAGCCACCACCTGACCCACGGTCATACCGGAAGGCATTAGAGTTCTTAAACTCCTGCATAATGTAACAATCCTTCCAAAGGTGGTTAGCCGACGCCTCCTTCGTCCCGTGCTTTGGACAAGGCTGATTCAACAAATAGTTTAAATGATCCGGGTTAGGATTTGGAGCCCCGTTACGATTCGCCGCTTCACCTCTGCGCCGTTGACCCTTGTCCTGCGCATTAGTGTTAGCCACAAATTCCATGCTGCCGTCCGCTTTACGCTTGCCTCCGTTTCCATGGCTCGCCGGTTTGTGTTGATATCCCCTGGGGTTGCTGTTCTTCTTTCCCTTCCCTGCTTCGTCATCGTCAGTCTCAGGATACTTGGTACTATCAGAATTAGCATACTTTACTAACACAGCCATGAGAGTTCCCATGTCATTACAGAACCGCTTCATACGCCCCAACTTCAACTTTAGAGGCTTAAACCGGCAGTTGCCCTCCAGGGTTAAGATTGCAGAGTCAGCATTGATCCTGTCAGATGAGTGTAAGACTTCCGAAACGCGGAGCACCCAATGGGTTGTTGATTCTCCGTCCTCCTGAACACAAGCCGCCAAGTCTACTATGGACTTAGGCTGTTTACAGGTATCTTTGAAATTTTGGATAAACCGGGCCCGCAACTGGGCCCATGATCTGATAGAATTAGGCGGCAGGCTTTTTAACCAAGTACGGGCCGTGCCTTCAAGCATCATGGTGAAGTACTTTGCGCACGCGGTCTCATCCACATCCAACATCTCCATGGCCATCTCATAACTCTCTACCCACGCTTCCGGAGATAAATCAGCGGTGTAATTCGGCACCTTGCGTGGACCCTTGAAATCTTTGGGCAGGCGTACATTGCGTAAAGCGGGGACTAACCAGGGTACTCCCAAACTAGATGCGACCCCTGGCCCGGCAGAGGTGGTAGGACGAACCGGTGTAAGCTGATCCGCCTCATTCTGTGCTGCTAACTCGGCCTCCCTTCGTGCCCAGGCCCGGTCCACGACCTCCTGAGCGTCACGAACACCACCTGCCGGGTTATTGCCACGGGCCGCTTCACGGCCTTGCGCATTGCTTGATATGGCCGGTTCATCCAGGCACCTGCTATAGCTCCGGCTTGGACGAGGTGTGGAGTGGATCCGATCGCGGCTGTATGAATATGCCGCCTGTTGAATCAAAGCGGTCCAGAGAAGTTCCTTAACCCGGCGCGTCTATATTGCTTGTGGAGAGTCTCCTTCGACCGGGATAGCTTCTAATCGTGCAGCAGCTGCGACAAGATTGTCCATAGGATTAGAATAATGACCCGGAGGTGTCTGAACCGGCGGAGGAATCACAATGTTCTGTCGAGGAGGTTCCATCAGGCGGGGTTGGACCGTCACTCCTGGCCCTGGTGCCTCGACCCGGTTTACCTCCTGGTGCCCCGGCGGATTACTGGTTCCAGCTCCTGGAGTGTGAAAGAGATTTCGAGGGTCGAACCCTAACGGCAGGCGTGATCTGTGCTTCCGCTTCAAGATCTCATGTGATGCGTTCTGTTCAAGCATGAGCTTATAGGCCTGGGCATCCAAAGCGGCCCGCTCTGCGGCCATCCTGTCCTTCTCTGCTGCCAGGTCGGCTTTGGCCTGTATGATTTGATCTCTTACCTTTGCAATCTCTGCATCATGGGCCTCCTGATCCGCCGGATTAGCCTCTGCCATAAGTGCAGTCAGTGCGTCAAACAGGTCAGACAGAACTTGAACCGGTGGGCGCACAAGGCCTCCTGCCCCTGCTACCGCTGCCGCCGCTGATCCGGAGAGCATTGCTGCTGCGGTCGAAGAGTGATTTGCCGCCTGTGTGCCGGCCATGAATATTCCAACCCGGTTGATCTGATTTGGGGGGTCCGAAATATTGTCGCCATCGGAACAGCCCCTAATCTGGTCATCTTGCAACTGGTACAATGATTCGGTCTCTCCGGTTGAAGACTCGTCGCTGGAATAAACGACGGTCTCGCTACCGTATTCTGACTCGTCCTCATGCTCTCCTCCATGGATGACTCCCACGAAGGCACGCTTCACGGCCGGTTTAACCTGGGTAGATCTCGCACGCTGAGCCGTCTCGACGAGGTCGGTGGAGATGTCCGGCTCAGGCCCAGGCTCACCAATCTTGTCGATGAAAACGTGTACGCCACCAAAGGGGACCCGGTACCCGTACTCGATCGAATCGGCCTTGGGACCCCATCCTGCATCGTCGATGTAGATCTTGCCACGACGACTCTTGGTCATCCGGCCCACAGCATAGCCTTCGCGTCCTTTGAGCTTGCCCTCCAAGATCATCAAATCGTCGTGTGATAGCCCCACTGTGGGCGCCAACTGTCGTGGATTTGTCACGGGAGATGTCCTAGTGAAAGGACTTAGTCGTGGAGCCATCGCTACGGCTTAACTTGAAGGGGTTAAAGCGGACACAAAGACATGAGGGTTTATACTAGTTCGGCCCCTTCAATGAAGGTAAAAGCTTACGTCTAGTTGTGATGGAATTGATGTGGTCTCGATGACTAGGGAGCAAACAAGCTTCGCCTAGGCTCGAGTTGTTGTTGTCTGTCCTTGAACCGCCGCCGGGTTGTCCCCTTATATACACGGGTGACGCCCGTCGGTCCATAGAGTCCCAACCGGTTCATACTCGTATCCCGGTTGGTATCTCTCTATTCCTAACTTACAATACAAGTTTACATATCATGCCGGTTTACGGCTACAGTTTCTAAACCGACTACAGGCCTTGGGCCTTCATCTGCTTATACTACTACTAAAGTTAACCCGGCCCAGGTAGGCCGGTTCACGCCCTGTGGTAATATCCCCAACAATGAGGTAATTGTACCTTCTCCCGAATTGGAAAGTAGTTCATCACAGAAATCAGTTCCAGTGATTCCTACACCAATTAGTGAGGAAGTTAATGATGATGATCATGAAGCTTCAGATCAAGTTATTATAGAAACTCATAGGTCTTCCGGAGTACGGTCTGCACCAGAGTGGTACGGTAATCCTATTCTGGAAGTCATGTTACTTGACCATGGAGAACCTATGAACTATGAAGAAGCGATGGTGAGCCCAGATTCCGTGAAATGGCTTGAGGCCTTGAAATCTGAGATGGGATCCATGTATGAGAACAAAGTATGGACTTTGGTTGACTTGCCTGATGATCGGCAAGCCATAGAAAATAAATGGATCTTCAAGAGGAAGATGGACGCTGATAGTAGTGTGACTATCTACAAAGCCAGACTTGTCGAAAAAGGTTTTTGACAAAGTTCAAGGTGTTGACTATGAAGATATTTTCTCACTCATAGCGATGCTTAAGTCTGTCCGAATCATGTTAGCAAATTGCCACATTTTATGAAATCTTGCAAATGGATGTCAAAACTGCATTCCTTAATGGATTTATTAAAGAAAAGTTGTATATGATGCAACCAGAAGGTTTTGTCAATCCTAAAGGTGCTAACAAAATGTGCAAGCTCTAGTGATCCATCTATGGACTGGTGCAAGCATCTCGGAGTTGGAATATATGCTTTGATGAGTTGATCAAAGCATATAGTTTTATAAAGACTTGAGGTGAAGCCTATATTTACAAGAAAGTGAGTGGGAGCACTACAACATTTCTGATAAGTATATGTGAATGACATATTGGTGATTGGAAATAATGTAGAATTATTCTGCAAAGCATACAGGAGTGTTTGAAAGGTGTTTTTCAAAGAAAGACCTCGGTGAAGCTGCTTACATATTAAGCATCAAGATCTATAGAGATAGATCAAGACGCTTGATAAGCTTTTTCAATGAGTACATACCTTGACAAGATTTTGAAGTAGTTCAAAATGGAACAGTCAAAGAATGAGTTCTTTCCTGTGTTACAAGGTGTGAAATTGAGTGAGACTCAAAGCCCGACCACGGCAGAAGATAGAAAGAGAATGAAAGTCATTTCCTATGCCTCAGCCATAGGTTCTATAAAGTATGCCATGCTGTGTTCCAGATCTATTGTATACCCTACACTGATTTTGGCAAGGGATTACAACAGTGATCTAGGAGTAGATCACTAAACAGCGGTCAAAATTATCCTTAGTGGAATAAGGATATGTTTATCAATTATGAAGGTGACAAAAGGTTCGTCGTAAAGGTTACATCGATACAAGTTTTGGCACTGATCCAGATGACTCTAAGTCTTAATCTGGATACATATTGAAAGTAGGAGCAATTAGCTAAAGTAGCTCCGTACAGAGCATTGTAGACATAGAATATATGCAAAATACATACGGATCTGAATGTGTTAGACCCGTTGACTAAACTTCTCTCATGAGCAAAACATGATCATACCTTACTACTCTTTGGGTGTTAATCACATAGCGATGTGAACTAGATTATTGACTCTAGTTAACCCATTGGGTGTTGGTCACATGACGATGTGAACTATGGGTGTTAATCATATACAGATATGAATATTGGTGTTAAATCACATGATGATGTGAACTAGATTATTGACTCTAGTGCAAGTGAGAGACTGAAGGAAATATGCCCTAGAGGCAATAATAAAGTTATTATTTATTTCCTTATTTCATGATAAATATTTATTATTCATGCTAGAATTGTATTAACCGGAAACATAATACATGTGTGAATACATAGACAAACAGAGTGTCACTAGTATGCCTCTACTTGACTAGCTCGTTAATTAAAGATGGTTATGTTTCCTAACCATAGACATGAGTTGTCATTTGATTAACGGGATCACATCATTAGGAGAATGATGTGATTGACTTGACCCATTCCGTTAGCTTACCACTTGATTGTTTAGTATGTTGCTATTGCTTTCTTCATGACTTATACATGTTCCCATGACTATGATATTATGTAACTCCCGCTTACCGGAGGAACACTTTGTGTGTTACCAAACGTCACAACATAACTGGGTGATTATAAAGGTGCTCTACATGTGTCTCCGAAGGTACTTGTTGGGTTGGCGTATTTCGAGATTAGGATTTGTCACTCCGATTGTCGGAGAGGTATCTCTGGGCCCACTCAGTAATGCACATCACTATAAGCCTTGCAAGCATTGTAACTAATGAGTTAGTTCCGGGATGATGTATTATGTAACGAGTAAAGAGACTTGCCGGTAACGAGATTGAACTAGGTATTGAGATACCGACGATCGAATCTCGGGCAAGTAACATACCGATGACAAAAGGAACAACGTATGTTGTTATGCGGTTTGACCGATAAAGATCTTCGTAGAATATGTGGGAGCCAATATGAGCATCTAGGTTCCGCTATTGGTTATTGACCGGAGATGTGTCTCGGCCATGTCTACATAGTTCTCCAACCCGTAGGGTCCACACGCTTAAAGTAAGATGACAGTTATATTATGAGTTTATGTGTTTTGATGTACTGAAGGTTGTTTGGAGTCCCGGATGTGATCACGGACATGACGAGGAGTCTCGAAATGGTTGAGACATGAAGATCGATATATTGGACGACTATATCTGGACACCGGAAAGGTTCCGGGTGAGAATGGGACAATACCGGAGCTCCAGGAGGTTATCGAAACCAGGTATATGGGCCTTAGTGGAAAGGAGGGGAAAGGAGCAAGGGAGGGGGTGCCCTCCCCCCCAAGCCCAGTCCGAATTGGGAGGGGGGCCGCCCCCCTTTCCTTCCTCCGTCCTTCCTCTTCCTTCCCTCTCCCTCTCCAAATAGGAAAGGGGGAATCCTACTCCCGGTGGGAGTTGGACTCCCCCCCTAGGGCACGCCACCCCCTTGGCCGGCCCCCTCCTCCACTCCTTTATATACGGGGGAGGGGGCACCCCATAGACAACAACAATTGATCATTGATCTCTTAGCCGTGTGCGGTGCCCCCCTCCACCATAGTCCTCCTCGATAATATCATAGCGGTGCTTAGGCGAGGCGAAGCCCTGTGTCGGTAGAACATCATCATCGTCACCATGCCGTCGTGCTGACGGAACTCTCCCTCGAAGCTCGGCTGGATCGGAGTTCGAGGGACGTCATCGAGCTGAACGTGTGCAAGAACTCTGAGGTGTCGTGCTTTCGATGCTTGATCGGTCGGACCGTGAATACGTATGACTACATCAACCGCGTTGTGCTAACACTTCCGCTTTTGGTCTACGAGGGTACGTGGACACACTCTCCCCTCTCGTTGCTATGCATCACCATGATCTTGCGTGTGCGTAGGAATTTTTTTGAAATTACTACGTTCCCCAACAAAGATCACCTTGACTCAAGCATAAAGTAAAAACATAAAGTAAAAGATAGGCCCTTCGCAGAGGGAAGCAGAGGTTGTCATGTGCTTTTAGGGTTGGATGCATGAAATCTTAATGCAAAAGAACGTCACTTTATATTGCCACTTGTATGTGGACCTTTATTATGCAGTCCGTCGCTTTTATTGCTTCCACAACAAGATCGTATAAAGCTTATTTTCTCTGCACTAATAAGTCATACATATTTAGGTAGCAATTTTTATTGCCCACAACATGACAACTTACTTGAAGGATCTTACTCAATCCATAGGTAGGTATGGTGGACTCTCATGGCAAAACTGGGTTTAAGGATATTTGGAAGCACAAGTAGTATCTCTACTTGGTGCAAGGAATTTGGCTAGCATGAGGGGGAAATGCAAGCTTGTAACATCCCAAATTTTCAATTTGGAATGTTATACATAGATCATCCATGCATATCATATTTTAATTGCATTTCCGCTCCGGAATCCTTGAAATCCTAAGCAACTCAAGGACCCTCGGAGAGAGTTGGGGATTTCCCGATTTTCATATTTGATTTTGTATCAAATTGTGAAACGAGGATTTTTTATTTTAATTATTTTTCTCTCTAAAAAATATTTCTTATAAAAATATATGAGAGGAGATAATATGACTTCTCCAGAACAATTGAAATATTGGAGGAAAAATGTTAAAATCATTTGTTGGATTTTTATTTGAGTTTATTTGGATTTTATTTGCATTAGAAAAAAATATGCACGTTTTTAAAATTGCATTTTAGGGCCATCAAAAGGTTCATCTCGTCCTAAATATTTTATTTAGACGGTGAAAATTAGTTTTGGAATTTTTAGGTTTTTATTTTATTTTCTAGGATTTTATTTCTGTCGGCAAAATTACTTAAAAAACCAAATCTCTCCCCGCGCTCGACTGGGCCTAAGGCCCATCCAAGCCAGGCCGGCACAGCAGCCGCCCCCCCCCGCCCCCCCCCCCCCCGCGCGCGCCCGCCCCGCCACCGCTCGGACCGGAGCCACCTCGCCGGAGGTACCGCGCCGATCAGTCACCTCGGGGTTTTTTTAAAACCGTTCGGTTTTTCTTTAGAAACCCTAGTTTGGTTTTTTTTAGATTCGGTTCGCCGGTTTTCTCGGTTCGTTTATTTAGCGGACGTTCGTCCGTACGTTCGTCTAACGAATGGTTTTTCTTCCGTTAGTTACAAATAACGAACACTCATTCGTTAGCCTGTTCGTCAGTTTTCTTTTATCGGATTTATCTGCGATTATTTTCAGTCGTGATTCCTGATCCGATCTTAGATTCTGTTTTTCTTCGCGCTCGTTAGTCGGAATCAGGTGATTCAAACGCCTAGAGTTTTGTCTCGAGACCCTCTTTCTATTTAATCAACTTAATAAAAGTTTTGGTACTGTAAATATTGACTTTAGTTCAGATTAGTAAACTGATCTTGTTTCTTTCGCCGTTTGAGTTTCGTTGCTCCGTTTGGTTTTATTCTTTTTGCAAACCGGAGTTCTTAAGTTGAAATTTCTGGTCAATCACTTTTGTTTGAAGTTTTGCTCATGCATCTTTGCTAGTTGCTTATGTATGTTATTGTTTGTTTGCGATAGAATTCCCGGAGTGCAAAGCATGTTACTACGAGTCTCTAGGATTCACGGATCGTCAGCAAGGCAAGTAACACATTGATCATACTCTTTCCATACCCAGTTTTCATTGCATTAGTTCAATCCTCAAACATTGCATGATTAGGATGTCCTTAATTTGTGGGTTTTGGAAGTAGTCAATGAGGTAGAACCTATTGCCCTGTTTATTATCAAACCCTTGGGAGTTACTTCTACGCGTTGTTTATTATTGCCATGCTATGCTCGTAGACGTGGATTGGGTTTGAGTGTATCCATGACAGATGTGAGATTGTTAATTAATGGTTTACTTAAGATGGCAACTTTAATACACATCTGGGTGGATTGAGGCACCTGGGGAACCCAGTGTTGTCTATTTTATTTTTGGAAATCCCAGGGTACCCGTGTGATCTTCCTATGGACCGCCACCCAGGCTCAAAGGATCATGCTAGAAACTTTCGTGTGTAGCCACAAGCTATTATGGGCTCTAGCATAGTTGAGTAAGTTACGTGAAGCTCTTGAAGAGGTAGATCAGCAGGTAGTGGGTTTTGTAGGTTTGATATGGTCTACCCGGAGTAGACAGTTAATGTTTCTGAAAGACTATGTCTCGGTCATCCGTTTCTCAAACACCATGCAGTGCGGGAAATCCAACGGAAGCGATCGAGTCTTTTGGGGAAAAGTGCGCAAACCTCTGCAGAGTGTACAATCTAATCATGGTTAGCCGTGTCCCCGGTTATGGACAATTCTTGAGTATCTAGTACTTGAATTATCACATGTATCTCATCACTCATAATTAATATTGTTGGGTTGTTAATTACTTTAATTTGGGATTGAGTTGGGGTTATACCTTCTCAATGTTTCAACCACCATGATAGTTAAATTAAAATTTATTCCTTTGTTGTAGGGAAAAATTGGCTTTTCGCAAAATTATAACCATAGAGCTTTCCACCAGCCAAATATGCATGTAGTGATAGCATTATTCTCTTCTTGCTCTACTGTGTTATATTGCCAGCATATTCCATGTGCTGACCTGTTTTCGGGCTGCAACGTATTATGTTGCAGACTTTTCACACGATGAGTAAGGTTCGTTAGGTCGTTGCCGTGCAGCTCAGCTATGACGTTGGAGTTGATGGAGTCACTTTATCTTCCAAGCCTTTCGCTGTTATCGCATTAGATGGCCTTAAGCCATATTATTGTAATAAGTTCTCTTTTGAGACATTCGTTGTAATAAGTGTGTGATTGCTACTCTGTTATAAAACCTTCGAGTACTATGCGTGTCAGCATTACTGATCCAGGGATGACACTGAGGCACAGAGACTTGACCGTTTGAGGTCGGGTCGCTACAAGATGGTATCAGAGCACACGCTGAGTGTAGGACACGACCACTAAGATAAACCATAGGTCACTCTTCTCTACTCATTTCTGACTCCTCTTCTTTTCCATTCTTTAGGATGCCGGAGATGAAGAACAAGTTCACACAACCGGATGAGGATACACCTTTTGGACGTCACTTGAAGGAAGTCACTAGGTACTTGAACATTGGAATACCAAGTTTCATCGGGACGTACAACGCCACCTTACCAGAGGAAGAGCGCTGGATGATTCAAGTACAAGTTCCAGGAAGGACGTTCTCGCCAACTTCCAAACCTATAGAATTTTCTTTTGAAGCACCAACCTGGAGTCTAGGCAAGAGCATGGCAGCCCACATTACCATAGGACGCATTGGAGAGGTCTACAACCGGGAACTCAAGGACACTACCTATCAAATATGTGGGCGCCGAGACGAGCAATGGGAGATGATCAGCACCAGGAAGGATAGATCCATTGTAGCTTTTATCCAAGAACTAAACCAGCATATTCGACGTCAGGAGAACCAGATGTGCACAGACATGATGGAACTGAAGAAGGCAAAGACTAGGATCATCGAGCTGGAGGAAGAACTCAAGTTCACACACAATGGATATGAGGAGGAAATCAAGACACTACTGGATAAGAACGATGACCTGGTTAAGAAGATCGGAATATTCATGGGAGGACCAGCACTGGGAGACGAAGACGACGACCCCACTTGCCCGGACAACTACATCATCATTGACGACACCAATTCTGATCCCAGTGATTATGAAGATGAAGCTGGAGCAGACATCATGGAGTCTTCCACCGATCAAAATTTCTAGATGACCACCATATATTAATAGTATTTCCCCATGTATTTAGTAATAGCAGTTGAGAACTTTTGCGATATTCCTAGACCGTTGTATGCCCTTGCTTGATTGATTGAGTGATATGATTGTGTTTGTGTCATGTGCATATGGGTAGTGCTTTCTCACTAGACCTTTTTCTATTCTAATCTCTTCCATCTAAACCTCTCCGATGCCTCCGAGACGTGACGCCGGTTTTGCTTTCCCACCGGAGCTCACCCAGTTGGTCCAGCAGCAGAATGCCTTGATGCAATTGCTAGTTCAGAACTAGGGCAACAACAATAACAACAAGAACAACCCGCCACCAGTGGACAATCTAGCCCGTTTCCTAAGGCTACAGCCGCCGGTGTTCTCTAGTAGCACCGAGCCAATAGTTGCAGATGATTGGTTACGCCATATCGGAAGGGAGTTGACCACTGCAGGATGCACAGATGCGGAAAAGGTGCGTTTTGCCGCCCACCAACTGGATGGACCTACAGCAGCATGGTGGGAGAATTTCACAGCCACCTATCCTATCGACACTATCACATGGGCTCAGTTTCAGCAGGCTTTTCGTACTGCCCATGTTTCCACTGGAGCTATGTAGATGAAGAAGCGGGAGTTTTGCAACTTACGCCAGGGGAACCGTGCTGTTGGCTAGTACGTGGATGATTTTAGCAAGTTATCACGCTATGCCCCTGATGATGTGGCCACAGATGCCGCGAAGCAAGAGAAGTTTACGAAAGGGTTGAATGATGAGATGAGCATGCAGTTGATGGTGGCAACCTTCACTAACTACCAGGAGTTGGTAGATAAAGCTCTTATGATTGAAGGGAGGCAGCAATAGATTGAGAGCCTGAAAGTGCGTTATATCGACTAGAGGGGGGGTGAATAGGCGATTTTGATGAATTCTTCTCTGAGGAATTTGCCGGTGAGGAAATTCCTTCGCGAAGAACTACTAGCAGCGGAATAAGTACTCAGAAGTAAGCATAACAGAATACAAGCATGGTCATCATGATGAAATGAAGACTAGAACAGAGTACAGAAAGCGTAATCATAGGATAACACAAGATGAAGACAAATAGACTGAAGAAATTGAACTGAGGAAATTGAGAAAGTCTTCAGTCAAAGTCTTCAAACACAGATATGAACAAACACTCAACACAGTAATGAGGAAATGAAAGGGTTAAGGAAATAGAACCAGTTAAGTTGGTGAAGACAATGATTTGGTAGACCAGTTCCAACTGCTGTCTCAGTTGTACGTCTGGTTGGAGCGGCTGAGTATTTAAACTCGAGGACACACAGTCCTGGACACCCAGTCACTGAGCACGCAGCTCAGGACACCCAGTCCTCACCGTATTCTCCTTGAAGTAAGGTCACGTAGACCTCGTCTAATCACTCGTCGTAAGTCTTCAGGCGACTTACAAACCTTCACAGACTTGGTCACTCGGCGATCCACAATTCCTCTTGGATGCTCTAGACCATGACGCCTAACCGTCTGGAAGAAGCACAGTCTTCAAAGGTAACAAGCTTCGGATCCACGCAGGATCAATTTCTTCAGTGATGCTCAATCACTTTGGGTTTGTGGGGGTTTGGTTTTGGGTTTTCCTGACTTGATGATTTTCGCTCAAAGTCCTCGAAGGATGGGTTGCTCTCAAATGACAAGTGTCAAGTTCTCTCGGAGCAGCCAACCAGCTAGTGGTTGTAGGGGGCGGCTATTTATAGCCTAGGGAGCAGCCCGACATGATAAGACATAAATGCCCTTCAATGATATGACCGTTAGGTGGATAGGATATTTTGGGACAGCTGGCGCGCAGCACAGCAACGGTCGGAAATTTGACTCTCAAATTTCTCAGGGCTATCATGTTCCTCACTGTGTAGGCAATTCGCACTGGCGAATTCCTAACTCCTCAGTCAGAACAAATTCATCAGCGACCAGAAGAACTTCGTCTCTGTCACTGAAGAAAGTGACTGAACTGTATGAGATTTCCAAAGGCTTCACTCGAAGGGATTGGTAGGTGTAGGATTTTGAGTTGAGCATCACATGGAAATTTTTCCTTAGTATTTCCTCGACCCCCTTTAACAGTACGGTGTTTCCTATGACTCAAGAAAGAGAAAATGAAACTACGAAAACAAAAGTCTTCATGCTTCATGTTCCTCAAATGAATACCAAGTCTTCAAGGTCACACCAATTTCTTCACTTTCAAAGTCTTCAGAAAGTCTTCAGAATATCAAAGTCTTCAGTCGAAGAACTTCATTTTTAGGGGTCGACTTTCTCTGTAAATATCAAACTCCTCATAGACTTATAGACCTATGTACACTCACAAATGCATTAGTCCCTTAACCTATAAGTCTTCAATACACCAAAATCACTAAGGGACACTAGATGCACTTACAATCTCCCCATTTTTGGTGATTGATGACAACATAGGTTAAGTTTTCAACGGGGATAAACATATGAAGTGTAAATAGAGATATTGAGGAATTTGATTGCAAGATATAGAAGAACTCCCCCTGAAGATGTGCATAGTGAGGAATTTGCGTTTGAGGCAACGCACATTTGAAGAGTTGAATCATGGAGATCTCCCCCTATATCTTGTAATTCATACACGCATTTGATATATAATATGAAGAATTTAAAATGCATGATGAAATATGGTGCCTGATGAAATTCAGCATGCGTGCAATAATATGAACGAGGAATAAGCATGCCGAATAAAGCATCAAAAGTATCAGAGCAAGTACAACAAAAGTATTAGCGCACCATCGGGTTTAAGATTACAACTCGATCCAAATAAAAGTTTTAGAAGAACGAAGTTGTAACTTAAAAAAATGCCCTTAATATAGACCCGCTTGAAGGCTAACTCAGATCTCTCCCCCTTTGTCATCAAAATGACCAAAAGGATTGAAACTGAGGACTAACGCCCCTGAAGAATTTCAAGTCGATGGAGGAACGCCAGCGTTGTCGGGGTTGTTTGTTGTAGCAGGGCCTGCCGCAGTGTCGTCTAAATCTTCATACTCATCAGTGTTACGCGATGAAGAATAAGAGCTGGCCACCAGTGCAGGAACGTTGACCCTCTTGAATTTCTTCGGAGGAGGTGCAGACCAGCCAAATTCTTCCTTTAGACCCATAGTCTTCAGTTCTTCCGCACTATAGATATGAGTGAGGATAGCCCAGGTGCGGTTGAAGGTTTCATGAAGGTAGTATTGGTTCTTCTTCACTGCATTGTGTGTTGAGGTCATATTGTGAAGAAGTGCACCAAACTGACGCTTTACCCATTTGTGATTGCGATCAACCTTCTTATGAAGACTGAGGAGTAACTCACGGTCAGTCATCACCCTGGGTGCTGTGACTTGAGGATTTTGCTTGGCTGAGGTATTTGCGGTAGTGTCATGTGTGGCAGAGTCGTCATTGGTAGAGTAAGATGCAGCTAGGCGAAATTGACCATCCAATGGACGAATGCCTTCATCGATCACAGCAGCTGCCTTGCCTTTATCATCAACTGATGAAACTGTCCATTTGAGGACTTCAATGGGAGGCAAGTAGCTACCGTGGTTCAGAGTGTCAGCTTTGTAATTCAGTGAAGATCTTGCCCTGATGAATCTCATAATCCAAGGCGCATAGGGCTTCAGCTCGACTGGTGACATAGCAACATTGCCCAGAGTCCTCATGAAGAAATCATGGAGGTTGACAGGAACGCCATGAATGATGTTGAAAAGCATATTCTTCATGATGCCAACGACTTCTTCATCATCTGAGTCGTGGCCTTTGATAGGACTCATTGTCTTCGTCAGAATGCGATAGACAGTCCGAGGCACATAGAGTAGTTCCTTGATGAGGAATTTGGTTCGTGGAGCCTGCCCAGGCTTCAAAGGCTTCATGAGCACTTGCATATAGTGATTTGTCAGTTCAGGGTCACTGTAGATGCAACGTGCACTGTCATGGGGAGGATCGAGAGGAAGGACACGAAGCAATTCAGTTGCTGGTGCCTTGTAGTGAGTGTTTTCAGTCATCCAATCCAACACCCATGAGTTGACATCTTCAGCGTCTCCAGTGATATGCAGTGTCGCATAGAACTGAAGAATGAGTTCTTCATTCCAATCGCAAATGTCAGTGCAGAAATTCAGTAATCCTGCATCGTGAAGAACACTGAGGACTGGCTCGAAGCATGGCAGAGATTCGATGTCCATGTGAGGAATATGTTCATGATCAAAGCTTTTGTCTTTGTCAAACAACACTGAGGAATAGAAGTTGGCTTGACTAGCAGTCCAGAAACGCCTCCTTCTTATATGAGCAGAGTCATAGGGGTTGTAGTTAGTGAAGAATACATGCTCGGAAAAGCAGTCTTCAGCCTTGAACTTCTGTTTGCTTGAGAACGGATCATTCGGCTTTGGCAGAGGGATGTCAGTGAGTTGCATCACCACCTCAGGAATCGCGAGCTCAGGTTCTTCAGGCTGAGGAATTTCTGGTTCCTCTTCTTGTGCAACCGGAGTATCAGCAGCAGCAGGTTCTTCAGCACTAGTGGCTGGAATTTCTTCATGCACAGAGGGAGTGGGATGAGTTTCTTCAGAGCCCAGTTGAACTATTGTTGCAGGGGACTGAGGAATCTGTTGGATAGGGGTGAAGAGAGGAGTATTCGGATGCTGACTGTTGGTGTCAAAACCGGCGGATCTCGGGTAGGGGGTCCCAAGCAGTGCGTCTTAGGATCAATGGTAACAGGAGACAAGGGACACGATGTTTTACCCAGGTTCGGGCCCTCTTGATGGAGGTAAAACCCTACGTCCTGCTTGATTAATATTGATGATATGGGTAGTACAAGAGTGGATCTACCACGAGATCAAGGAGGCTAAACCCTAGAAGCTAGCCTATGGTATGATTGTTGTATATATCTTTATCGACTAGCCTGGCCTCGGTTTATATAATGCACCGAAGGCCTAGGATAACAAGAGTCCTAGCCGAATACGCCGGTGGGGGAGGAGTCCTCGTCTTGATCGCCAAGTCTTGTAGAATCTTCCTTGCATGCGGCACCTGTCCGGACTGGCCCATGAGTATACGGCCGTGGGGGTCCTCGGCCCAATCTAATAGATCGGGAGATGACGTGGTGAGTACCCCCTAGTCCAGGACACCGTCAGTAGCCCCCTGAACCGGTCTTCAAGTTAGGGACGCTCCTCGATTCTTCCGAACTGTTCTTCATCTTCGGTTGTCGGTCTTGAAAACTGGTTCAACGAATCTTCTTTATATTCGATCTTGAGGATCGCCGAAATGCATTTGACGGCTTTACACGTCGGGTATCCGAGGAGCCCCTTTAAGTTTCCGGCCTTTATCAATGACTCGTTATTTTTGTGCCACACCTCGGGTTTGAAGTTGTTCCCGGGCGGCAGCGTCCTCTTGCGTCCGAGCTCTAACGCCGGACTCCATTCGAGGTATCTTTTGCAGCCGAGCACAACGCTGGACCGCTTCCCAGCTTTAACGCCGGAACGTATCCGAGCTCCAACGCCGGATTATGTATCCGAGCTCCAACGCCGGACTATGTATCCGAGCTCCAACGCCGGACTGTATCCGAGGTGTTGTAAATCACCTTGGTTCAAAGAAGTTTGAAGGAGTTTAGCCGAGCTTAATGCCGGAAATGCCCTCTACGGAGCCAGCCACTAGCGCCCGAGCTTTATGCCAGACTGCTTCCGAGGTGGTGCACCACCCTGACTGTGGGCCGATTTTTTGTCAATATTTTTTATTATTGCAATTTATTCTCTGCCGAGATATATAGCCAGTAGCCCTCAAGGTGTGTATCGGTCTAAAACCCGAGATGCACCTGAAGGATGACGTAAGACCGCTGATCCCAGTAGCCACTGAGACTCAGGTTCATTTGCAAAATCGGCCTGAGGATCAAGTCCAAGCTCAGCAGAATACTTCGGGACACTAAAAGCGGCGTGCTCAGTCCTCGAGACTCAGGTTGGGTGCGGCCGACCAACCTGAGGATCAAAATCTCCTCGGAAACTATATTGCACATAAAATTTTCTGCATTGGGAAGCAATGCAGTAGCCCCCGAGACACTGGTCGGGTGGCAACACTAGATCAGGGGATCAATATGCCCCTTTGATATGTTTTAAATAATAAGCCCGAAGCCCAGTAGCCCCCGAGCCTTAATGCGGGCACGGGTGGCCGAATTAAGGATCAATATCCATAGTAAAATCACAAATTATGTGTAATGACTCTATGTATCCAAGTACTTTACGCCATTGATGCTCGGATCCGCATTGTACAAAACTTTGTTGACCGACCATCGGCTTCCACCTCCTCGACCAATAGCTGAGGAGTGTTTGTCCTACTTTATAAAGCCTTTATGAGGACGACAAACAAGGCAATCTGGCCATATGGTTAAACAAAGGTACGGGGAGAGATATATTATATTACTGTTTAACAGAAGAAATGTCTTCCAAAGAAAATAGTCCCGCTATCGGTTCCTTTCTTTCGGTTGTCATGCTAAGCATGATCATAAAACGTCAGCTCCAATGTAAGAGCAAAATATCGAGGATTTAGTTGGGGAGGCTAGTTAATAGCCCCCGGCAGTGTTCGGCGACAGTCGAGGTCAAGCCGTAAACACTTCGGCCAATGTTATGAACGGCCTGTTATTTAACATAGTTATCGGATCGCTGACCAGTTTACGCTTATTGTAACAGTCAGTTTTTGGCTTTCTCCACTAAGGTGCTTAACCATGTGAGCTGGAAGCATAATCGCAGTGGTTCTCCCTTTGCACGCCTAGCCGAACAAAATGGAATAGAGGAAGCAAGTGCGGGAGCCGGGCAACCCAACTATTGACCGAAGACACAATTCGAAACCGATTCATATATAGCAATATCCGAGAATATTTTTGCCGAAATCCCTAAAAGGTGTTCGGCGTTGCACTGCGAGACTAATGCTGGAAAAGCACAAATAGTTTAAAAGTGCCAAAAAGCTTGGAAAACCAAGAAACGTCAGTGAAAACATGACGTCCGAACAATATCAAGTGTTCGGTGTCAATCCAAAAATTGGTCTTAGAAAAAGGAAGTGCTTCTGTCGTGCTTTAACATGATACATCCTATCTCAGGACTTCGAGCGGGTCAGCCTACGGCTTCAACCTCCTATCCCGAGGGCGGAGTACTTCTCATCAGGCCAGTTTAGCAAACTAAACTCTAGCGGCTTTGAGAGAGAAATTAGGCTCCCCGGCTAGTGACCGCACACTCGTGTCGAAAAAAGGAGTGATAAATAATAAAAACTTTGCAACGACTAAGGAGAAAAACACTTAGTATAAAACGGCTCAAATAAACATAAGAGCCCCCAAGTGACTTGGGTAAAAGTTTACTATATAATGTAAGGTGACATGTAAAATGCCTTCTAGCCGGATTGTAGATCGTTTGTCGTAGCGGACCTTTTCGCTTCAACCTCTGGACCCAATAGTCCGGAGTGTGTCCGAATACCCTCGCAGTTATAAAAACCGGGGCATGCGTGGAGACCAGGCGTAGGGGTCATTAGTGCTTTATCAGACAAGTGCCCAACTAGTTATGTTATATTACATGGTTAGTAAGAAACATCTTCCAGGGAGAATAGTTTCGTTAGGGTTTCCTTTCCCTGGGAGGCATGCCCTAAAGTGCATGTCCAAACTGCAAAAAGAGCAGAAAAACATCTGGGGGCAGGTAAATAAATAGGTAAGAAATCATCTTTTAGTTCACCGACCGAGTATTCCCTTAAGAACACTAGCTTTCGGCTTCACCCAGTCTGAGGTACACATCCGGCTAACCCGGCAGTAACAATCGCAGAGGTGCTCCCTTTACCACCTAGCCGAACAATCGGGAACGTAGGGGTAAGCACAGGAGCGAGGCAACCCAGCTTGGCCAAAACTTAAGTCATATCGATGCATATAATGGTGAATAAAAGGTACATGCGGAAGTGTGACACATGTGTTGGGCATAAAGCCCGTATTAATAAGCTTCTGTTAAAGAAGCCCCCAGGTATAATGAGCGTGGATAGCGCTTCCTGTGTGTGCAAACAAAGTTTGGACAAGGAAAATTTTTACAAGCCACTTTTTTCCAAAAAAGTATAATGCTTGGTCGAACCGAACACAAGTTAAAAATTTAAAACTTTGAGCATGAAGACAACTTAGCTGGTTAATATGTTCGATATTGACGACGTGATCCGAGCTTGATGCGGGACAAGGTTCCGTCCCCCAAGCCGGTCCCGAGGTGGCGGAGCAAAGAGCTCGGCATTCCGAAGTGGTGACATAGCTCGGTAAATGCAGAACGGCAGAGTGATGCCGAAGTCCCCGACATGCGGTAATGAAGTGTTGACGAAGCCCCCCGTCCAGCCGAGGTGACGCCAAAGGATATAGTCCGGCTGGATCATTTTCCTGTGCACAAAAAATAGTGCAAACCGGAGATAATAGTGATAATAATAATTAAAAAATCGTTGCATAATGAATAATTTATGCAAAGTGAGTAATAAAAGAAATATGTCCTGGCGCCGAGGTCGATGTCGATGCAGGGCGTCGGTGTGATGCGGTAAAGGCGTGGCAAAGCCTGAATTCACAGGTCGGTCCGTGCTCCGGATGCGGCGTTCGCCGGACTATGTATGGAGACTGACCGAACCATGATGCGTCCTCGTTAATGTGGCCACCATTTGATAGACCTGTGAACATATGATGGACAAACCAGAGTAATAATTCTTTGGGAAAAATGAACCCAAACAAAAAAAATATTAGGATTAATAGCACCTGGTTTATTTGTTGTAGCAATCCGATGGAGGATGATGCTGGCAAAGGTTGGCTTGCCGAGGCAAAGCCCTCGGTCCAGCTAATCGTGACGAAGCTGGTCCGCTGGTGACGCCGAAGTGTCCGGAGTAGGTTGATGAAGAGATGAAGAATCCTCCGGTCCAGCCGAGATGTCGAAGTGGTTCGGCGTGATGGACACCGGCTTGAAGGAGCAACAGTGCGGCCCTGCCGATGTAGGTCGTGACGTGGTCGATGCCGGCTTGATGAAGCGACCATGCGGCGATGCTGATATTCCCGTTCCGTGTAATCCGTGGGGCGGCGATGTTGATGATGATTTGTTCTTCGCGATGTCGGACTCTTGTTCGGCTTGCCGAGATGATGATCCGAAGAAGTTGAGCTCGGCTCAACAAAGTGACGATGTGTCTAGCGCAGGTAGGGGTGGACTAACGAGCAACTCGGCTCGTTAAGCTCGTACTCGTTAAGCTCGTGCTCGTTAAGGCTCGGCTCATTAAGCTCGTTAAGATTAACGAGCAGAAAACCCTGCTCGGCTCGGCTCGTTTGAAGCTCGTTAAGCTCGTGAGCGCTCACGAGCGCTCGTTAACAGATTATAATGTGTTACGATATACATGATAGATGTGTAGGTGTGGTTTCCAAGATGAAATATGGTGACTATAAAAAGAAATGCAGTAGTTTGTTGCCTCATATGTTGATTAGATTGAATATATGGGCTGAGGTGCTACAAAAGTTTGTCACGTAAGATGAAAATATGTGTTGTGTTGTTACTAACGAGCTTAACGAGCTACTCGTGAAACTCGTTAGCTCGCTCGTTAAGCTCGTTAAGCTTAACGAGCTGAAATCAATGATTGGCTCTGTTCATTAAGAAGCGAGCTACAAGCTTAACGAGCCGAACTATCAAGCGCTCATTAAGCTCGCGAGTTACGAGCTTTTGGTCCAGCCCTAAGCGCAGGTCGGCAGCCGTGGAACAATATTGCCGGACTGGTTTGACACCAGCAATGATGTTGAAGATCATGTTAAAAAGATCTTAAGGTTAGTGGGATGTGTTTGGGAACAATACACAATATCCCATACAAAACTTCCTTCAAAAAGGATGTCCGAAATCCCGTTCATAAAAAAGATAAATTCGGGTCGGATTCGTTCTCGCACAGAAAACAGATCCAAAAAGTGATGCACCAATCGGAAGGTTCCCGGAGTTCTAACGGTCGGATCGAGCTGAAATTTGGAGGGGTGGTAGATATAGGAATTCCGCAGCCGATCAACGGTTGGATCTTCCAAAGGACGTCCGAGCTAGAAGCTGGACACCACGCCCTAAACTCGTCCAGATTCCCGTCCAGATTTGACAGGGCTCCGGTATATCGTGGATTGCGAGAGATTCCTCCATCGGAACTCGACGAAATTTTCCAGGGTTGTTGTAGACTCAATTCCACACAATTCCACCAAGGCGATCGTCAAAGCGATACTCGAGGAGGTGGTGGCAGCAGATACGAGTTCGCTGTCCAGAAAAACAGCACGGTCGCTTGAGGGCAATGTTGATGTTGAGCCCCCGAGCTCCATGGATGAATCCTCCATGATCTTGATAGAGATTGGAGTTGGTGTTGATGAAGGCCCTCATTCGAACATGACGATCGGAAGTAGGGCGCAGTCCTCGGTCAAGCCAAGGTGACCAGTCGAGCTGGTGACGAAGATGCCGACGTCGCAGTTGACCTGCAGTCGAGCCATTGATCCTTTCCCCGAACACACAGCGGAACTCTCAATGAAAGCACCAATGTCGGTGTCAAAACCGGCAGATCTGGGTAGGGGGTCCCAAGCAGTGCGTCTTAGGATCAATGGTAACAGGAGACAAGGGACACGATGTTTTACCCAGGTTCGGGCCCTCTTGATGGAGGTAAAACCCTACGTCCTGCTTGATTAATATTGATGATATGGGTAGTACAAGAGTGGATCTACCACGAGATCAAGGAGGCTAAACCCTAGAAGCTAGCCTATGGTATGATTGTTGTATATATCTTTATCGACTAGCCTGGCCTCGGTTTATATAATGCACCAGAGGCCTAGGATAACAAGAGTCCTAGCCGAATACGCCGGTGGGGGAGGAGTCCTTGTCTTGATCGCCAAGTCTTGTAGATTCCTCCTTACATGCGGCACCTGTCCGGACTGGCCCATGAGTATACGGCAGTGGGGGTCCTCGGCCCAATCTAATAGATCGGGAGATGACGTGGTGAGTACCCCCTAGTCCAGGGCACCGTCACTGACTTTCCCAAAAGTCATCATTCATCACAGGTGTAGTGCATCCTATATCCACATCTTCATCTTCAATTTCCTCAACACCAGCCTCTTCAGCTGTGAACTGAGGCATAGGTGAGGAAATGACTGGCGTTGAAGGGATTGCATCCACTTCAATTTCTTCATCAAGCTGCTCGGACGTAGCGGCAGAATGATTTTCTTCATCAGATCCGCTTGGGATCACATAGTCTTCTCCAAAAGGAACAAGATCCTTTGATGGCATGGAGAAAATTGGGACAACATCAATCGGATTTTCGAGTGAGCTGGTCATTGGCTTCATTTTCTTTGCAGCCGAAGAATTTGACGCAGCTGATGCCTTCCTTTTCTTCACTGCAGCTCGCTCTGCAGCCTTGGTCTTCTTCACATCATAGGCAGATGGAAGAATTGGAGTTGGTGTAGGCGCGGGAGGAGCTGAGGAATCCGGTTGATTTTCTTCAGGCGCTACTGATGCAGTTGCCCTGATCTCTTCAGTTTCTTCAGGCGCACCACTAGTGGATGCCTTGGTAATTTCTTCAGCAGCTGGAATTTCTTCACCAGCCCTGGAACTAGCATTTTCTTCAGCAGGATGAAAGTCATCAGCGGTGCTGGCATGTTCTTCAGCAGGCTGAGCAGAGTCTGCAGCCTGAGGTTTTTTTTGTTGCGTTGGGGCTGCAACACTTGTGATTTTCTTTGTCAGATTGACGAATCTCACTTTAGCTCCTTGCCAATCAGCATAGTAGGCATCAAAGTCTTTGCTGAGGGCTTGAATTTCAGACTGAGCCTTAAGAAGTTCTTCAGGTGTCATTCTGACAACATTTTTCTTCAGGAGCTTCTCCTTTCTGTATTGCGCTTTCTTGATCTCTCTTGCCTTTTCAAATTTCCATTTCTCTTGAGTGATGAAATGGGTCAGCATGTGACTTTGACCAGGAGTCAGATGAAAATCAGGCATGGGGGTGTTAGGATTCTTGTGCCAGAGGTCAATGTAGTCGAGGATTTTCTTCGGATCCAAAAGCAGAGGCATAGATGTGCCTTTGGCTCTAGCGGCCTTCACCTGTCTGTCTCTGATGATTTCTGCAAGTTCATCATCAGAAGCTTCATCATCAGAAGGCACATGGAATGCCACCTGTTTCTTCTTTGGACTTGGCCGAGGACCGCGTCCAGCTGTTGCTTTAGTCTTCAACTGTGTGGGGCCTGAAGAGGAAATAGGTGCAGCTGAGGAACTTGCTGAAACACCAGAGGTAATCGAGAAACCAGCAGTCCTTTGACATGTAGCCAGATGCACAGGAGCTGAGGACTTTAAAGGAGCTGCTGAGGACTTTGGTGGAGCAGAAGTAGTCTGAGGAATTTGCCGTGAGGGCATAGCTGAGGAACTTGGCCGTGAGGGCACTGTTGGTGAAGCACTTGGCTTACGAGCAGGCTTCTTTGGCATGGATTTCCTCGGTTTGACCGAGGCCTTAGTAGCAGTAGCAGTGGCATAATCCTCATTGAATTTCTTCACTGCCTCCTTGGCTTGTCTTGCCAATTTAGCTTGGCGCTTAGCCCATTGTTCAGGAAAGTCCTCACCACGTTTGATGCTTGTGGGGTCAGCTACTTGGCCAGGTGCCAATGGAGCTCTTGGGCATGGAGTATTTAAAGCAAATTTCTTCATATACTTTGGAGTAACATATCTGTACTCCCTCCATTCTCTTGCCCATCTCCGTTCAATCCTCTGTATGCGCACCTTGCGCTGATTTTTGGTTTCTTTGCCAAATTTTGCTTCATCAGGTGTGCAATAGTCAGCATAGATTTCCTCAGGGATTTCAAACGCAGTCATAACCTCAGGTTTCTTTCCTCCTTTCTGCGGCTTCTTACCGTCTGCCATATTCTTCAGATGAGGAATTTGAACAATTGAACACTCTGAAGAAGTATGCAGTTTTTCTTCGAGGAACGCTGCAAATGAGTTAAGTTGATGAGAACCTAGTGATTCAGCAGTATACATGAGTACCTGTGAACAGAGTATAGGTGCGAGGAATTTGGAGAGGTCATATGCGTTCTCAGAAGGTTTTTCGAAAAGAACAAGTTTTGAGGAATTTGACCAGATGAACCTTGAGGAATTTCACTAAGCGTTCTTGTCTTAGGTTCCAGAGTTGTACAGATCGAAGATCCACACAATTAGGGAATCTTGAAGAAAATGATTGCTTAGAGAAACAATTCAAGATCATATGATGCGTGAGGTGTTCATATGTGTGAAGATTTGAAGAATAAACACCTTTGAAGATTTTCAAGAAAGTTTGAGAATCAAAGTGAGTAATAAAAGTAACTTTTAATTATGCGAAGTGAAGAACACGACGAACTGAGAAGAACAGATGAGAAGTTCGTCAGGTTAGATCTCCCACGCCCTAACTTGGCAGAGGAAGACAGCTACGGCAGCGGCGGAGTGAAGATTTCCGCGGTCGGCATGAGTACGACGGCGACGAGGTCGAGGCAGCGGAGCTCTTCCTCACCGGCGACGATGGAGTAGCGGCGGCGCTAGGGTTTGAGGAGCTCGAGCGAGAGTAGCGATCGAGCGGAGTAAATGAAGTGAGGAAGGGGAGAGGGGTATTTATAGACACGGTGAAAAACTGTTCGCCCGAAGATTTGGGACAAACATGCCCCTGCCCTTTCTCCTTCACGCGACATGTGTCACCCACATACTGTGTAGTTGAGATCGTGTAAGACCGTGGGTGAATATACTAATGCATCGTGGGATGCGGAACGGTTTGAGCGGCAAAACCAAGAATCTGGATAAGATTTGTTTTATAGTTTCGTTCGCAATTTCTTCAGCTGACAAGGACACAGTGAAGATTTTGAACGAGTTTCAAATAGAACGCACATGAAGAATTTGTGAATAGATTGGGTTGAGTATAGCATAGAGGGGGAAGGGTCCGATCACATTCACTTAGCAGAAAACGCAACATGAAGAAATAGCCATAAGTGAATGCTGTAGAGGACATAAACTCATATGTCTAT
The DNA here is from genome assembly GCF_018294505.1 of Triticum aestivum. Taxonomy (NCBI): domain Eukaryota; kingdom Viridiplantae; phylum Streptophyta; class Magnoliopsida; order Poales; family Poaceae; genus Triticum; species Triticum aestivum. The sequence goes on along the minus strand of NC_057810.1, from coordinate 54,753,381 downwards.
ATAGCCAATGAAGAAAAATGACGGAAACAGTGAAGATTTTGCAAAGTTGAAGAATTTGGAAAACTGAAGAATTTCAAGACTGAGGAAAAACTCAAATTGAAGATTTTCAACTTTTTGTGGTGGCGTGACCCACCGTATAAGAATGATGATTTCAGACACCGCGTACAATTGTCGTAGGGTTCTGAGAATCAAATTCTTCGTTAATTTCTTCACACTTAGAGTGTTATTCTTCATTGATTGAAGAAAAACGTTTCTTCATGTGTTGCACATCTAAGTCATCAATTTTGCATAAGTGTTAGGATGTGTATCCTTTTCAAAGAACATTCGAAGATTCTAAGATATTTAGCTCACACCGCAACTTGCTAAATCTCTTCTCATCCAAGAGCTTAGTGAAGATATCAGCTAGCTGTTCTTCAGTCTTCACGTGCTCGATGGAGATGTCGCCCTTCAACACATGATCACGAAGAAAATGATGACGAATCTGAATGTGCTTTGTCTTCGAGTGTTGAACTGGGTTGTGAGCAATCTTGATGGCACTCTCATTGTCGCAGAGGAGAGGCACATTCTTCACGTTGACGCCATAGTCCTTGAGTGTTTGCTTCATCCAAAGCAGTTGAGCACAGCAAGAGCCAGCAGCAATGTATTCAGCTTCCGCAGTAGACAGTGATACGCAGTTCTGTTTCTTCGAGGACCAACAGACCAAAGATCGTCCGAGGAAATGACAAGTGCCAGATGTTGACTTGCGGTCCACACGATCACCAGCATAGTCAGAGTCAGAATATCCAATGAGATCAAAAGCAGAGCCCTTGGGGTACCATAATCCTAGTGTTGGTGTGTGAGCTAGATATCGAAGAATATGCTTCACAGCCTTATGGTGTGATTCCTTCGGTGCAGCTTGAAATCGGGAACACATGCAAACACTAAGCATTATATCTGGCCTAGATGCACAAAAGTACAATAAAGAACCAATCATGGAGCGGTATACCTTGTGATCGAAGTCAATACCATTTTCATCAGTGCATAGATGGCCATTTGTGGGCATAGGAATTTTGACGCCTTTGCAATCTTGCATGCCGAATTTCCTCTGTACATCTTTGAGGTATTTCTCCAGAGATATGAATATGCCATTGCGCTGCTGACGAATTTGAAGACCTAAGAAGAATTTCAACTCTCCCATCATAGACATTTGATATTCTTCACTCATCATATAGGCAAATTCATCACTATAACGTTGGTCAGTACAGCCAAAGATAATATCATCAACATATATTTGGCACACAAACAGTTCACCATCATAAGACTTAGTAAAGAGAGTAGGGTCGAGTGAACCGGGTGTGAAGCCATTCTTCACGAAGAATTCCTTCAATGTATCATACCACGCCCGAGGGGCTTGCTTAAGGCCATAGAGGGCCTTATTCAGTCTAAAGACTTTGTCAGGATTCTTTGGATCTTCAAAACTTGGGGGTTGAGCAACATATACTTCTTCCTCAAGCTTACCATTGAGGAATGCACTTTTCACATCCATTTGATATAAGATGATATCATGATGGTTAGCATAAGCAAGTAATATGTGAATATCCTCAAGTCTAGCAACAGGTGCAAAAGTTTCATCGAAATCAATTCCTTCAACCTGTGCGTAGCCTTGAGCTACCAGTCGTGTCTTATTCCTCACCACAAGGCCATTTTCATCTTGCTTCTTGCGGTAGATCCACTTTGTGCCAATGATATTATGCTTGCGAGGATCTGGACATTTGACTAGTTCCTAGACATTGTTAAGCTCGAACTGATGTAATTCTTCTTGCATAGCCTGAATCCACTCCGGCTCCAGAAATGCTTCATCTACCTTAGTGGGCTCTGTGATAGAGACAAAAGCATAGTGCCCACAAAAGTTAGATAAATGTGAAGCTTTTGAGCGTGTGAGAGGACCTGGTGCTCTAATGTCATTGATGATCTTCTCCACTTGCACTTCTTTTGCAATGCGAGGATGAGCTGGTTGTCTCTGAGGATTTTGATCAGCATTTTCTTCAGCACCATTTTCCTTGGCATTTTCTTCAGGTGCATCAGCTCGACGTTCTTCATGAACTGGAATGAATTCTTCAGCAGATTCTTCAGTAGGAATGACATCCTCAGTTGCCTTGAACTTGATAGAATCCTCAGGTGCTGGTTCATCTAACACAGAAGGTAGGTTCTCTCTTTGCGAGCCATTAGTTTCATCGAACCGCACATCTACAGTGTCAACAATCTTGTGAAGAACAATGTTGAAGACTCTGTAGGTGTGCGAGTCCTTTCCGTAACCAAGCATAAAACCTTCATGTGCTTTCGGTACAAATTTAGAATTGTGGTGTGGATCTCTAATCCAACATTTAGCACCGAAGACTTTGAAATAACTCACATTGGGTTTCTTGTCAGTGAGGAGTTCATAGGCCGTCTTCTTGAAGAATTTGTGAAGATATACTCTGTTGATGATGTGGCACGCAGTATCAATTGCATCAATCCAAAAATGCTGAGGCGTTTTGTATTCATCAAGCATAGTGCGAGCCATCTCAACAAGAGTTTTGTTCTTGCGCTCCACGACGCCATTTTGCTGAGGAGTATAGGGAGCAGATAACTCATGAGTAATACCAAGTTCATCAAGATAGTCATCAAGACCGGAATTCTTGAACTCAGTTCCATTGTCACTTCTGATGTGCTTGATCTTCACACCAAAGTTGGTTGAAGCCCTCGAAGAAAATCATTTGAAGACTTCCTGCACTTCATGTCTGTAAGTAACAATGTGTACCCATGTATATCGAGAGTAATCATCAACAATGACAAAACCATATAGAGATGCATCGTTAGTGACTGCTGAGTAATGATTAGGTCCGAAGAGGTCCATGTGAAGCAATTCGAATGGACGAGTAGTGGTCATGATAGTCTTTGCTGGATGCTTGGCCTTGGTCATTTTTCCAGCTTCACAGGCTCCGCATAAGTGATCCTTGAGGAATTTGACATTCTCAATGCCAATGACATGCTTCTTCTTCGCAAGCATGTGCAAATTCCTCATGCCTGCATGACCAAGTCGTCAATGCCATAGCCAGCCTTCTGAAGCTTTTGCAAGTAGACACACGGCTGGTTGTGGTCCTGTAGAGAAATCAACAATATACAGATCTCCTATCCTAAAGCCTTCAAAGACTTTGGAATTGTCAGCTTCCATAATCACAACACAACGATACTTGCCAAAGAACACAACCATATCAAGATCACAAAGCATTGAGACTGACATGAGGTTGTATCCTAAGGACCCAACAAGCATGGCTTTGTCCATGTGTTTATCCTTAGAGATTGCAACCTTACCAAGACCCAATACCTGACTTTTGCCTTTGTCAGCAAAGATGATATGCTTTAGATGTGACGGTGATAAGGGAGCATCCATCAATAGATTCTTGTCACCAGTCATGTGATTCGTACATCCACTATCAAGGACCCACTCACTGGCTTTAGATTGATCATCCTGCAGATGAATTAGTGTATCTTACAATCTCATATGCTTCATCAATGAAGAATATGATATTAAGTTCATTAGATGAATTTCATCAATCAGTAAATAGATATAGCAGTATGAGGACGTGTGAAATGAAGGTTCATTTCATCATGATTCGCCTGCGTCCTTTCAGGCAATTTTGTCAGGTCCCCAGCAAATTCTTCAGACGTTAAAGCACGTCTGGAGACCTGACCCTGCAGAAGAGATTAGTTCTTTTTCTTCACCACCCACATCTGAAGGGGTGGCAAAGAGTTCATCACTCTGCGAGCACCATACCATTTTGTTTCACATAAGAGGGGTTAGGGTAAGCATATGAATAAGCAGAGAAATCCTTCGAGGACTTATGAACAGAATGGTTTGAAGAATAATGCACATATTCATAGCCCTTAGCTCTACCCTGCGAAACAGAGTTGTTAGCACGATGATAATCATATGAGGACTTTGATCCTTTTGAGGAATTTGATCCACGTGAGGAATTTGGTCCGTATGAGGACTTGGATCCATATGAAGAATTTGATCTAGGGTTCCTGTTCTTCACAGGTGGTGTCATGAGGACATTCACCTGAAGACTTTTGAGGCACTTCTTGGGAACCCAGATTTTCTTCATAGGAGACCCATTCCTGCAGTTAGTGCCAACATATCTAGCAAATACTTCACCATTCTGATTTTTGAACAGTTTATAGTTGGAGTCAAATGACTCATCAGAAGAATGAGGAGATTCACATGTAAAGCTAGATAAGTTAGATGGATCAACTGGAGGTCCCTTTGCAGCAACCCATGAGGTTTTGGGGTACTGCTCAGGCTTCCAATATGTTCCATCAGCATTGAGTTTCCTCTCAAAGGCAATACCCTCTTTCCTAGGGTTTCTGTTGAGGATCTGCTTTTTAAGCACATCACAAAGAGTCTGATGCCCTTTGAGGCTTTTGTACATGCCTGTCATGTACAATTCCTTCAGCCCTGCATCGTCAGTGATACTAGCAATGTCCTCAGATGAGGAATTAGTGATAGCAGAGGCAGGTGAAGAATTTGTAACAGTTGAAGCATTTGAACATTCAGGTGAAGAATTAGCAGATTCACGTTCAATGCACTTTAAGCATGGAGGAACAAATTCTTCCTGAGAAGCGATGATTTGTTGAGCTAGTAATGAATCGCGCTCCTTCTGAAGATCTTCATAACTCACTCTTAGCTTCTCAAGATCTTGCTTTCTTTGAAGAAATTCATAAGAAAGTTTCCCATGATCAGATAAGAGAGAGTTATGATGACCTTGAAGGTTATCAAACCTAGACTGAAGTCTCTGAAAATTTTCAGTCAGGGCTTTAGTGCGATCCATTTCTTCACCCAACATATCATCACTTTTGTCTAGCATGTTTTGAACCTTTTCAAAAGCCCTTTATTGTTTTATAGCAATCTTGGCAAGTTTAGAGTAGTTGGGCTTGAGATCCTCATCAGATTCATTTTCACTAGATTCAGAGGAGGTGTATTTGAGTACCTTTGCACCTTTTGCCATGAAGCAATAGGTGGGAGCGTAGTCATCATTAACTTTGTCAGGCTTGTCGGTGAGGTCAGTTTCTTCAGTGTTGAAGATGGACTTGCTGACAAAAGCAGTAGCGAAAGCCAGACTCGCCACACCAGATTCAGATTCTTCAGACGCCTCCTCTTCTTCATGTTCCTCAGATTCAGCTTCAGAGTCCATTTCCTTGCCAATGAATGCCCGAGACTTCTTGGAGCTGCTCTTCTTGTGAGATGAAGACTTCGAGGATTTTGATGATGAAGATTTTGATGATTTCTTCTTCTTCTTCGCATCATCATAACTGTAATCCTTGTATTTCTTCTTCTTCTTCAATTCCTTTTCCCACTGAGGACAATCTTGAATATAGTGACCAGGTTTCTTGCATTTGTGGCACAGCCTTCTCTTATAGTCACTGGATGAGGAATCACTGCTTCTTGAGGATTTTCCAAAGCGACCACATCTTGAGAACTTCTGGAATTTCTTCACGAGCAGTGCTAGCTCCTGTCTCAATTCTTCAGGATCACCAAGGCTACTACCAGAATCCTCACATTCAGAGTCAGACACAGCCTTGGCCTTCAGGGCACGTGGTTTGCCATAGCTCGAACCATAGAGATCTCTCTTTTCAGCAAGCTGGAACTCGTGAGTATTTAGCCTTTCGAGGATATCGGCGGGATCAAGAGACTTGTAGTCAGCCCGTTCTTGTATCATCAGTCCCAGAGTATCAAATGAGGAATCAAGCGATCGCAACAGTTTCTTCACCACCTCATGGTCAGTGATGTCAGTGGCACCGAGGGCTTGAAGCTCATTTGAGATTTCAGTGAGGCGATCAAAGGTTTGTTGGACATTTTCATTGTCGAGTCTTTTGAAGCGGTTGAAGAGATTCCGAAGAACATCAACTCGAGAGTCATGCTGAGTTGAGACTCCTTCATTCACTTTGGACAGCCTATCCCAGATAAGCTTAGCAGTTCCCAAAGCACTCACTCTTCCATACTGTCCTTTACTCAGATGGCCACATATGATATTCTTCGCTTGAGAATCGAGTTGCTTGAATCTCTTCACGTCGGTAGCATTCAGTGAGGGTGAGACAGAGGGAACACCATTTTCCACAACATACCAGAGATCATTGTCAATTTCATCAAGATGCATTCGCATCTTGTTCTTCCAGTAGGGGTAGTCCCTCCCATCAAAGGTAGGACACCCAGCCGAGGCCTTGATCATACCTGCGGTCGACATAACTAAAACTCCAGGCGGTTAAACCAAAATCACACAGAACAAGCGAGTACCTTGCTCTGATACCAATTGAAAGTGCGTTATATCGACTAGAGGGGGGTGAATAGGCGATTTTTATGAATTCTTCTATGAGGAATTTGCCGGTGAGGAAATTCCTTAGCAAAGAACTACTAGCAGCGGAATAAGTACTCGGAAGTAAGCATAACAGAATACAAGCATGGTTATCATGATGAAATGAAGACTAGCACAGAGTACAGAAAGCGTAATCACGGGATAACACAAGATGAAGACAAACAGACTGAAGAAATTGAACTGAGGAAATTGAGAAAGTCTTCAGTCAAAGTCTTCAAACACAGATATGAACAAACACTCAACACAGTAATGAGGAAATGAAAGGGTTGAGGAAATAGAACCAGTTAAGTTGGTGAAGACAATGATTTGGTAGACCAGTTCCAACTACTGTCTCAGTTGTACGTCTGGTTGGAGCGGCTGAGTATTTAAACTCGAGGACACACAGTCCCAGAGACCCAGTCACTGAGCACGCAGCTCAGGACACCCAGTCCTCACCGTATTCTCCTTGAACTAAGGTCACGCAGACCTCGTCCAATCACTCATGGTAAGTCTTCAGGCGACTTCCAAACCTTCACAGACTTGGTCACTCGGTGATCCACAATTCCTCTTGGATTCTCTAGACCATGACGCCTAACCGTCTGGAAGAAGCACAGTCTTCAAAGGTAACAAGCGTCGGATCCACACAGGATCAATTTCTTCAGTGATGCTCAATCACTTTGGGTTTGTGGGGGTTTGGTTTTGGGTTTTCCTCACTTGATGATTTTCGCTCAAAGTCCTCGGAGGATGGGTTGCTCTCAAATGACAAGTGTCAAGTTCTCTCGGAGCAGCCAACCAGCTAGTGGTTGTAGGGGGCGGCTATTTATAACCTAGGGAGCAGCCTGACATGATAAGACATAAATGCCCTTCAATGATATGACCGTTAGGTGGATAGGATATTTTGGGACAGCTGGTGCGCAGCACAGCAACGGTCGGAAATTTGACTCTCAAATTCCTCAGGGCTATCATGTTCCTCACTGTGTAGGCAATTCGCACTGGCGAATTCCTAACTCCTCAGTCAGAACAAATTCATCAGCGAACAGAAGAACTTCGTCTCTGTCACTGAAGAAAGTGACTGAACTGTATGAGATTTCCAAAGGCTTCACTCGAAGGGATTGGTAGGTGTAGGATTTTGAGTTGAGCATCACATGGAAATTTTTCCTTAGTATTTCCTCGACCCCCTTTAACAGTACGGTGTTTCCTATGACTCAAGAAAGAGAAAATGAAACTACGAAAACAAAAGTCTTCACGCTTCATGTTCCTCAAATGAATACCAAGTCTTCAAGGTCACACCAATTTCTTCACTTTCAAAGTCTTCAGAAAGTCTTCAGAATATCAAAGTCTTCAGTCGAAGAACTTCAATTTTAGGGGTCGACTTTCTCTATAAATATCAAACTCCTCATAGACTTATAGACCTGTGTACACTCACAAACGCATTAGTCCCTTAACCTATAAGTCTTCAATACACCAAAATCACTAAGGGGCACTAGATGCACTTACAGAGCCGTAAGAGGAAGTATGGACAAGGGAAGTATAATTCAGGAGCTCAGCAGAAGCCTCGTTTAACCCCGAATTCGGGAGGACTCGTTCATAACCATGGAGGTTGAGGGAGTCCTGGACTAGGGGGTGTCCGGACAGCCGGACTATCATCATCGGCCGGACTCCAAGACTATGAAGATACAAGATTGAAGACTCCGTCCCGTGTCCGGATGGGACTTTCCTTGGCGTGGAAGGCAAGCTTGGCAATACGGATATGTAGATCTCCTACCATTGTAACCGACTCTGTGTAACCCTAGCCCTCTCCGTTGTCTATATAAACCGGAGGGTTTTAGTCCGTAGGACAACACAACCATTACAACAATCATACCATAGGCTAGCTTCTAGGGTTTAGCCTCCTTGATCTTGTGGTAGATCCACTCTTGTACTACCCATATCATCAATATCAATCAAGCAGGAGTAGGGTTTTACCTCCATCGAGAGGGCCCGAACTTGGGTAAAAACATCGTGTCCCTTGTCTCCTGTTACCATCTGCCTAGACGCACAGTCCGGGACCCCCTACCCGAGATCCGCCGGTTTTGACACCGACATTGGTGCTTTCATTGATAGTTCCTCTGTGCCGTCGCCGATAGGAAGGATGCCTCTTCCCGTCTTCAAGGACGGTATGTTCGTCAAAGGAGCCTTGGCCGCCGGCCAAACTATCCGGCTAGGTGGTTTTCTCATGACCGCTTGTTCGGCCACCGCTTCGACAACGACCTCTCAGGTCGTCAAAAGCAATCTTCACGTCAGCTCGGAATTCGCCGAGCGGCTGGATCCAATAGAGCTCTCGTCCGTAAACGAGCTCTTGGATCGCATCGCCGCCCTAGGAGTCGCTACAGACTACAATCAGATTGGGCTTAAAACCGATCTGAGAGAGATTAACTCTCCCCAGGTTACCCACCACGTTGCAGTGGTAGAGGAACAACGCGGTGACTCTCCGCCTGTATTGAAAACTAGTCATGTCCGGGCTCCCGAACCCTCCATGCCGGATTCCCGTGGAGGGAAGGACTTCGATCAAGCACTGAACCTAAAGTCAGGCATCGGACCGGACTCATCGGACAACATCCAGCAATCCAAGCTTCCAAATTTGGAAACTTCTCGTCCCTTGAGCCTCGAGATGGGTAGGGTTCCGGACTTAATTCCACCCACCCGCCCAGACATATGCGATCTATCTCTAATCCGGCAAGAGCCCGCTGAAACAGTACATCACTACTGGGCCAGATTCCTCCTGGTTATGGACAGGATAAAGGACTGCCGAGAGAAAACGCAATCTCAATTTTTTGCAATAATTGCATGGACAAGGGAATCTTGAACGCCATCAGCCGTCGTGAAATTACACGCTTCGCCGACCTAGCGTCCATAGTACGAAAGTACTGTGCGATGGAGAGTTTCCGGAAAACCGAAAATAAGTTTTGGGACAATCCGGCCCCGAATACAACCCTAGTCCGCAACAAAAGGGTGCATTACACTCAGGCACCAGGTACAAAAACCAAGAAGCAAAAACCCCATAAAGGGCACGGAACCGTAATGGAGGGATGGCTTAGCGGACCTTGTAAAGTTCACAGTATAGAGGGCACCACCCCAACACATAGCCTTCGAGCATGTTGGATATTACGGCAGGTGGCCAAAAGTGGCGAGGAGCTTCTAGCCCGGAAAACCACTCCAACAATACCGGTACGGTATCAACAGTCTTCGAGACTTTCGCATCAACTAATATGCGGAAACGAACAATCCACAGCCTCGCCGAAGTCTACCAAGTAGCAACAACAAATCCATGGAGCGACACAGCCATCACCTTCAACGCCAGCGATGAACCTAAATACTGAACAGCCCGAGCACCAACCGCATTGGTCCTTAGTCCAATAGTGGACGGCTTTCGACTTACCAAGGTACTCATGGATGGCGGCAGCGGATTAAACCTCATCTACGAGGAAACTCTTCAAAAAATGGAAATAGACTGGAGCCGCATTGAGCGAAGCAGCACAACCTTCAGAGGAATAATCCCTAGCCGGGAAGCGCGCTGCACCGGAAAAATCACACTCGATGTGGTGTTCGGCTCGCCGGACAATTACAGGTCCGAAGAAGTCACGTTCCAAGTGGCCCCGTTCAACAGCGGATATCACGCTATCTTAGGACGAGAGGCATTCACAATTTTTCAAGCTGTACCCCATTACGGGTACATGAATCTCAAAATGCCTGGGCCCGGCGGAATAATCACTCTCGTTAGTGATCCGGACATAGCACTCCGCACCGAAAACAAGACAGCCGCATTAGCCCTGGAGGCACTATCTGAAGCCCTAGCGGCGGAAGAACTCACCGCGCTGCGCTCTACGGTGAATAGGGATGATGTGATACTCGATAAAGTCCACCTCCTTTAAACCAGCGGACGAAATAGTAAAATTCCAGGTCCACCCAACGGACCCGACAAAGACGGCCTCCATCGGGGCACAGTTGAACCCTGATCTAGACGCCGCACTGTGAGAATTCCTTCAGGAAAATTGGGACATTTTTGCCTGGCACCCTTCAGATATGCCGGGAATCCCACGCAGATTGGCAGAACATAGCCTAAATATCCTAAAAGGGTTCAAGCCAGTCAAACAGGCTCTTCGACGATTCTCCGAACCCAAAAGACATGCAATGGGAGAAGAACTAGCCAAACTATTGGAAGCTGGATTCATCAGAGACATCAAACATCCGGATTGGCTAGCAAACCTGGTAATGGTACCAAAGAAAGACAAATCCTGGCGCCTATGCCTCGATTTTAAAGACCTCAATAAGGCCTGCCCAAAGGATCCCTTCCCCCTCCCCCGCATTGACCAAATAAACGATGCTACCGTGGGGCACGATTCATTGTGCTTCCTGGACGCATACTCCGGCTACCATCAGATCAAGATGGAGGAAGCGGACCAAGCCGCAACGGCATTCATCACTCCATATGGACCATTCTGTTTCAACACGATGCCCTTCGGACTCAAAAACACCGGCGCAACATATCAGCGCATGATTCAGACATGTCTGGCTACCCAGATCGGCAAAACGGTAGAGGCATATGTAGACGACGTAGTCGTCAAAACCAAACGCGTCGAAACCCTAGTAGACGATTTGAGGCTCACATTCGACAACCTCCGAGCATATGACATCAAGCTGAATCCGGAAAAATGCGTTTTCGGCGTACCAGCCGGAAAGCTCCTGGGCTTCATTGTATCTGGTAGAGGAATTGAAGCAAACCCAGCCAAGATCCGAGCTCTGTCACAACTGGATATCCCAAAAGACCTCAAGCAGATACAAAAATTGACTGGATGCATGGCGGCTCTAAGCTGCTTTATCTCCCGTTTGGGAGAAAAGGCATTGCCCCTCTATCGCCTCCTCAGGCGCACCGAACACTTCGAGTGGACGGATGCTCCCACTGCTGGACTCGAAGAAATAAAAGCCATATTGGCAACAAATCTGGTCCTGGCTGCGCCTAACCAGGGCGAACCAATGTTGTTATACATCGCGGCAACACATCAAGTTGTAAGCGCGGTACTCGTCGTCGAACGAGAGACAGAAGGGCACAAATTCCCTCTTCAAAAACCAGTGTACTACGTATCCACTGTCTTAACTCCTTGCAAATCCCGTTACCCGCACTATCAAAAGATAGCGTATGCGGTGTTCATGGCATCCCGGAAGCTCCGACACTACTTTCAAGAGTGTTCGATAACAGTGGCCTCCGAAGTACCCCTCAACGACATTATAAACAACCGCGACGCGATGGGCAGGATTGCAAAATGGGCCATTGAGCTCTTACCATTTGATATAACTTACAAACCTCGACGAGCTATAAAGTCGCAAGTTTTGCCTGACTTTGTCGCTGAATGGACCGAAGTCGAACTCCCTAAAGAGTACGGCGCATACTCCAATTGGATTATGCACTTCGACGGCTCTAAAATGTTGGCCGGATTGGGGGCTGGTGTCGTATTGACGTCCCCAACCGGGGACACAGTCCAATACGTACTTTAGATAATGTACACAGACTCCAACAACACAGTTGAATACAAGGCCCTTTTACATGGCCTCCGGATGGCAATCTCCATGGGCATTCAACGCCTAGAGGTGCGCGGGGATTCAAACCTTGCAATATCCCAAGTAAATGGAGACTTTGATGCCAAGGATCCAAAAATGGCAGCCTATCGTTAAAATGTCAGCTCGGTTCGAAGGACTTGAATTCCACCATGTAGCCCAGGATAATAACCAAGCAGCCGACATATTGGCACGCATCGGCGCAAAACGTGACGCTGTCCCTCCAAACATCTTCCTAGAACGGCTCTTTAAGCCATCCGTACTATGGGAAGAGGAGTCCGGAAATAACAAACCGGAAGCAGCCGCACCAACCGACACAGAACAATCTAACATAATCGGCGATTCAGCCGATGAAATAACACCTTCAGCCCACGACATAATGGCAGTAATCGCCCCGTGGACAGAGCCATTCCTAGCCTACTTGCTTAGGCAGGAACTCCCCGAAGACCAAAATGAGGCCCGCTGCATAGTTCGGCGATCTAAAGCCTACAAGGTCCATGAGGGAGAACTTTATAAGAAAAGCACAACCGGAGCCCTTCAAAGGTGCATCTCCGAAGAGGAAGGGCGAGACCTTCTGGCTGAATCTCATGCCGGACTAGGCGGACACCACGCCGCAGCTCGGGCCCTTGTAGGAAAGGCATTCCGAACAGGATTTTATTGGCCGACGGCCCGGGCAGATGCTCATGACTTAGTCCAAAGATGCGTCGGTTGTCAGCTCTTTGCTTATCAGAGCCATATTCCACCCACCGCCCTCAAAACTATACCCATTACCTGGCTGTTCGCGGTCTGGGGGCTTGACATGGTCGGACCCCTTAAAGGGGGAACCCACAAGCAAAGGTACCTATTGGTCATGGTGGACAAATTCACCAAATGGATAGAGGCCAAGCCAGTTAAAACAGCAGAGTCCGGACCAGTGATAGACTTCATATCCGAGGTTGTACACCGATATAGTTTCCCCCACAGCATCATTACCGATAACGGCACGAACTTCACCGCCGACGAGGTTAAATCATGGTGCAAAAATATGGGCATTAAGATCGATTTCGCTTCAGTCTATCATACTCAAACCGACGTTCAAGTGGAGCGAGCAAATGGTCTAATAATGAGCGGCATCAAACCCAGGCTAGTGCGGTCCCTGACGAAATCGGACACGCACTGTGTAGAGGAGCTCGACTCCGTACTCTAGGGGCTGCGGACGACGCCCAACCGTACTACCAGATTCACACCATTCTTTATGGTATACGGCGCAGAGGCAGTTCTGCCCTGCGACATTATTCATGACTCATCTCGAGTGCGCATGTACGAAGAAAGAGAAGCCGAGTTGGATCGGCAGGACAGCTTGGATGCATTGGAGGAAGAACATGACGCCACCAAGGCTCGTTCCGCATTCTATCAGCAGCAGACTCGAAGATACCAAAGCAGAGAAGTACGGGCTACAACCTACAATGTTCACGAACTAGTTCTACGCCTGCCGGACAAGAAAAAGGACAAGCTCAAGCCCAAATGGGAAGGCCCCTTCATTATCGATCAAGTCTTGACCGGCGGGGCGTACCATCTGCGAAATGCGTCGGACAACCGACTCGAGCCGAACCCATGGAACGCAGCCTGCCTCCGAAGATTCTATGCCTAGTGCCGGACTAAGAGTTCGTCCCCTTCCCCCGTCCAAATTTTTACACTTCAGCTGCCTTTTGTTTCTCTTTTTTCTCTCAACCCTGTTCATAAAAGCCCTAAAAGGCCTACTTGCGCATTGTTCGCACACAATTGATGTGCTATCCACACTCATTATACCTGGGGGCTTCTTTACCAGAAGCTTAATTATAAGGGCTTCATGCCCAGCACACGTGTCACACTTCCACCTGTACCTTTTATTCACCATTATATGCATCGATATGACTTAAGTTTTGGCCAAGCTGGGTTGCCTGGCTCCTGTGCTTACCCCTACGTTCCCGATTGTTCGGCTAGGAGGTAAAGGGAGCACCTCAGCGATTGTTACTGTCGGGTCAGCGGGATGTGTACCTCAGACTGGGTGAAGTCGAAAGCTAGCGTTCTTAAGGGAATACTCGGTCGGTGACTTGAAAGATGATTTTTCACCTATTTATTTATCTGCCCCCAGATGTTTTCCTGCTCTTTTCGCAGTCCGGACATGCACTTTAGGGCATGCCTCCCAGGGAAAGGAACCCTTAACGGAACTATTCTCCCTGGAAGATGTTTCCTACTAACCATGTAATATAACATAACTAGTTGGGCACTTGTCTGATAAAGCACTAATGACCCCTACGCCTGGTCTCCATGCATGCCCCGGTTGTTTCTTAACCGAGAAGGCATTTGGACACACTCCGGACTCTAGGGTCCCGAGGTTGAAGCGAAAAGGTCGGCAAAGACAAACGATCTACAATCCGGCTAGAAGGCATTTTACATGTCATTTTAAAATACATTGTCAAATCGACTGACTGTATTCTTCCTCAATCCCGTCTAATAGGCTGTCTAATTTACAGTCCCGTTGGGAAAATTTAGCGGCCAACTCTACTTGGCCGTATACTAAACTCACAGGGATCTCCTTCCCATCGGGCCCCACAGGTCCGACCTCGGCCATGTGGTTGGGATCCGCCTTCTTGTACCGCGTCTTCACCATGGCCCAGGCCTCCCTGGCACCTTGGCGGCAGGCCAAAATCTTCCATAAACGGAAGCGCTGCCGCACTCCCTGAAGCTTCTCCGCAAACTCTCCAAGGCCCTCGGGTAGGGAGAGGGATGGCCATAAAGCCTGGACGACGCCGCTCATTGCCTACCGAACTCGTTCGAGCAGTTGCACCAGCTCGGGAAGTTGATCACCCGTTGATACGGGCATCTCCTCCGCAGGGCGACCTGTGAGTACACCTACAGACATATTTTGTCAATTGACTTCCTCACCGAACTCTTCTTTTCAAAGGAGTTCGCTCAAGCACTTACTATAGATGCCACGACAAAGCCGCTGATTCTCCTTAACGGAGCCAGACAGCTCGGCCCGAACACCTTTCAGCTCTTCTCCAAGCTGGGTGTGGGCATCCTGGAGCTTGTTCCTTTCCTGCTGCACCCTCGTCAGCACCCTCTCGCCGGCCTTCAGCTGGCGCAGTAGTTCTTGCCTATCCGGATCCTGTCCGGCAGCACCTGCAATGTCATTATTAGACTTGCGCGCACACCGCACACCACTTACCTTTTTAAAAAAAATAATGTGTTACCAGGAGGGGTCCCTGTGTTTCCTCCTGCGGCAGCCAGTGCAGCCTCAAGTTGGGCCTTACACTCTTGCAACTCCTGAGACAGCCGGGTATTCTTCTTTGTAAGATCCTGCATTTCAATTGATCCTTAAATTAGTTAATATAACTACTTTAAGTCTCGGGGGCTACTGGCATATACAACTATTAAAATCTCTTACCCGTATGTCTTTTACATACTGCTCCATGGCTCTGGTTAAACCATCTTGAGCAGCACGGAGGTGCGCGTCCCCCGCGTTAAAGGCATCCAACGCCTCAGGGGAGAAGCACGCGTCACGAAAAACTATCCGGCGGCACCTGTGGTTCATGGCGCTCTCCACCTCAGACTTGGTGGCGGACAGTCTGTCGGCATCCTCCGTTAGAGGAGTATCCATCTCGCGCCTAGCGCTCGCCTCCCCCTCCAGACGAGGTGCTGGAGCCTGGCTGGTAGAGGCTGGGTTGGCAACCTCTACGCCCGCAGTCCGACGGGCGCTTTTTCTCCTACAAAAGTCATGAGCATTCAAAC
Source organism: Triticum aestivum (assembly GCF_018294505.1). NCBI lineage: Eukaryota > Viridiplantae > Streptophyta > Magnoliopsida > Poales > Poaceae > Triticum > Triticum aestivum. The sequence continues at coordinate 54,737,665 of NC_057810.1, read as the reverse complement.
ACTTCCTAGGAACGTTGCTCTAAATAACGAACCGTGAGCTATACCTTTGCGGCGATGTTTCAATCCGCGCCGCGCTCCTCTTCCGCCTACTGGGCCGGACTGACCCTTGTTGGTCAGCCGCCGCGGGCTCGGCTTCCCGCCTTGAAGGCGCCTCCTGCAAAACACCATTGTATACGGTGGTCAGAAATGAGCAGGGAAGAAATAATGGTGTCAGGACTTCGGTCACAATCACCTAGGAAGCCGGATATAGGCCGGGGTAGTCAGCCATAATGGCAACTAAAGCATTATCCATGCTGAGTTGGTGGAACACCCCGTCGATTAGCTCCACCTTTATGTCTGGGTCCTCTTCGGAGGCCGGATCCTGGGATCTCTCTGGATCCTTGGGTTGCGGAGCTGGACTAAGCATGCCCTCCACAACCCGACGCAGCTCCTGCGTCGATAGCATAATATAAGAAACTTAAACTTTGAAAGCATGGGTCGGGCACACAAAGTGTTCGCTTACCCAACGCTGAGGGTTATTCATGGAGAACCCATTCAACGGGCTCGTCTGGAGGAAATCCTCCTTCTCCCCCTTGTACAGGCCGGACAAGATCTTTGCCAGGTCTTCGGCCGATCCCGGCCCTTTGCGGCCATGACGGGTGGCATCGTCCTCCCTGTTGAAGTCCCACATAGGGTGGCCCCTGTATTGCAGCGGTTGCACCCCCCGCATAATGCACGTTGCCATGACTCCAATCATGGTCAACCCGGAATGGGCCAGTAACCTTATCCGGCCCATCAAATAATGGACGCTCTTGTCTTCCTCCAGCTGGGGGCTCCGTGGGCGCCAGCTAAGGCGTTTCTTCAGAGCAGCATTACTAAACTCCGGGAGGCCGATCCGAACAGGGTCCGGCAGCGGAGCGTCTTCTATGTAAAACCATTCTGAAGGCCAGTCTTCGGACGCCTTCTTAGGGGTTCCGGATGGATATCCGGTCCCGGCAATGCGCCATATTTCGACACCGCCCACTTGATATATGGACCCCTCGTGAGAGAGGGGTACAAGGCAGAACAACCTCTTCCACAGCGCAAAATGGGGCTCGACGCCTAGAAATAGCTCGCAAAGAGCTACGTAACCCGCGATATGCAGGATAGACGCGGGCGTGAGGTGATGGAGCTGGAGTCCATAGAACTCCAGGAGCCCGCGGAGGAACGGATGTATAGGAAATCTGAGCCCCCTTATCAGATAGGGGACGAAGCATACCCGCTCCCCTTTGTTGGGACTTGGGGTAGCCTCCGCTTGCTTCCCACCTTTGTAGGTGGCCAGCCCGGCTCGAACCGGAACCATGAAGGCCGGAGGGAGATATCCCTCCGCTTGGAGCGTCACCAGCTCGTTGTGCGGGACAGAACATCTCCTCCAATCTCCTAGCAGAGGGCTGGGGGCGCGAGAGGAGGAGCCGCGTCGACGGTCCATGATGGAATGGATCTTTGGTCAGAAGCGCTCCGATGAGTACTCGCGGAAGGAAGATGGTGTGATTTGGATCTGGATTCTTGCCTTTCTTATAGGCAGATTACTTGCGCAACTAGGGGGTAAAACATAAAAGATACCCTGTCTTTTCGCATTCGTGCGACGCATGGAAGAAGGCCATTATTGGGCGTGGAAGCCAAGAAGCACAACGTTGATAAGGAAGCCGGACACTGTTCGGCAGGTACATGGAACTTAAAGGAGAACCCGCCTTGCAACGCCGAAGACTATATACGCGCTGGACTTATCGTCATTGAAGCCTGGTTCGGGGGCTACTGAGGGAGTCCTGGACTAGGGGGTGTCCGGACAGCCAGACTATCATCATCGGCCGGACTCCAAGACTATGAAGATACAACATTGAAGACTTCGTCCTGTGTCTGGATGGGACTTTCCTTGTTGTGGAAGGCAAGCTTGGCAATACAGATATGTAGATCTCCTACCATTGTAACCGACTCTGTGTAACCCTAGCCCTCTCTAGTGTATATATAAACCGGAGGGTTTTAGTCCGTAGGACAACACAACCATTACAACAATCATACCATAGGCTAGCTTCTAGGGTTTAGCCTCCTTGATCTCGTGGTAGATCCACTCTTGTACTACCCATATCATCAATATCAATCAAGCAGGAGTAGGGTTTTACCTCCATCGAGAGGGCCCGAACCTGGGTAAAAACATCGTGTCCCTTGTCTCCTGTTACCATCCGCGTAGATGCACAGTCCGGGACCCCTACCCGAGATCCGCCGGTTTTGACACCAATAGAGGTCACAACCACACTGGAGGAGAATCACATAATCACAATGGCACTAATAATGGAAATGGGAACGGAGCTAACAACAATCGCTCCAATCCAGAAACACCCGCCAAGAGAGATCTAAGTCAAGTTACTTGTTTTAAGTGCGGGAAGACAGGGCATGATGTCTACTACACAACCTTCTTCTTGTAGATGTTGTTGGGCGTGCAAGTGCACAGGTTTGTAGGACAGTAGCAAATTTCCCTCAAGTGGATGACCTAAGGTTTATCAATCTGTAGGAGGCATAGGATGAAGATGGTCTCTCTCAAACAACCCTGCAACCAAATAACAAAAAGTCTCTTGTGTCCCCAACACACCCAATACAATGGCAAATTGTATAGGTGCACTAGTTCGGCGAAGAGATGGTGATACAAGTGCAAAATAGATAGTAGATATAGGTTTTTGTAATCTGAAATAATAAAAACAGCAAGGTAACAAGTGGTAAAAGTGAGCGTAAACGGTATTGCAATGATAGGAAACAAGGCCTAGGGTTCATACTTTCACTAGTGTAAGTTCTCTCAACAATAATAACATAGATAGAACATATGACAAGCCCTCAACATGCAACAAAGAGTCACTCCGAAGCCACTAATAGCGGAGAACAAACATAGAGATTATGGTCGGGTATGAAACCACCACAAAGCTATTCTTTCGGATCGATCTATAAAAGAGTTCGTACTAGAATAACACCTTAAGATACAAATCAACCAAAACCCTAATGTCACCTAGATACTCCATTGTCACCTCAAGTATCCGTGGGCATGATTATACGATATGCATCACACAATCTCAGATTCATCCAACCAACATAAAAGTACTTCAAAGAGTGCCCCAAAGTTTCTACTGGAGAGTCAAGAACGTGTGCCAACCCCTATGCATAGGTTCCCAAGTGTCACGAAACCCGCAAGTTGATCACCAAAACATACAGCAAGTGGATCAATAGAATAACCCATTGTCACCACGGTTATCCCACGCAAGACATACATCAAGTGTTCATAAAAGACTCAATCCAATAAGATAACTTCAAAAGGGGAAACTCAATTCATAACAAGAGAGTAGAGGGGGAGAAACATCATAAGATCCAACTACAATAGCAAAGCTCGGGATACATCAAGATCGTGCCATAGAGGAACACGAGAGAGAACACGAGAGAGAGAGAGAGATCAAACACATAGCTACTGGTACATACCCTCAACCCCGAGGGTGAACTACTCCCTCCTCGTCATGGATAGCGTCGGGATGATGAAGATGGCCTCCGGTGATGGGATCCCCCTCCGGCAGGGTGCCGGAACAGGGTTCCGATTGGTTTTTCGTGGCTACAGAGGCTTGCGGTGGTGAAACTCCTGATCTATTTTCTGTTCTGGAAGTTTTAGGGTATGTAGGTATATATGGGTGAAAGGGGTACGTCGGTGGACCTCCAGGGGGCTCACAAGGTAGGGGGGCGTGGGCGTGCCCCCCACCCTCGTGGGCAGCCCGGGGATCCCCTGACGTGCACTCCAAGACCATCTGGTTGGTTTCCTTCCAAAATTAACTTCTCCAGTTAATTTCGTTCCGTTTTGACTCCGTCTGATATTCCTTTTCCTCCAAACACTGAAATAGGCATAAAACAGCAAATCTGGGTTGGGCCTCCGGTTAACAGGTTAGTCCCAAAAATAATATGAAAGTGGACAATAAATCCCAATATTGCCTAAAACAGTAGACAAAGTAGCAGGGAGCAATCAAAAATTATAGATACATTGGAGACGTATCAAGCATCCCCAAGCTTAATTCCTGCTCGTCCTCGAGTAGGTAAGTGATAAAAAAAGAATTTTTGATGCGGAGTGATACTTTGGCATAATTTCAATGTAAATCTTATTAATTGTGATATGAATATTCAGATCCGAAAGATTCAAGACAAAAGTTCATATTGACACAAAAATAATAATACTTCAAGCATACTAATCAAAGTAATCATGTCTTCTCAAAATAACATGGCAAAAGAAAGTTCATCCCTACAAAATCATATTGTTAGGCTATGCTTCATTTTTGTCACACAAAGATGTTCCCAACTTCTATACCCCCGATGAAAAGCCAAGGAATTGTTTCATACTTAAATAATCTCAAACTTTTTCAACCTTCACGCAATACATGAGCGTGAGCCATGGATATAGCACTATGGGTGGAATAGAATATGATGATGGGGATTGTGTGGAGAAGACAAAAAAGGAGAAAGTCTCACATTGACGAGGCTAATCAACGGGCTATGGAGATGCCCATCGATTGATGTTAATGCAAGGAGTAGGGATTGCCATGCAACGGATGCACTAGAGCTATGAATGCTCAACAAAAGAAAACTAGTGGGTGTGCATCCAACTTGCTTGCTCATGAAGATCTAGGGCATTTGAGGAAGCCCATTGTAGGAATATACAAGCCAAGTTCTATAATGAAAAATTCCCACTAGTATGAACAAGACAACTTATGAGACTCACTATATGAAAAACATGGTGCTACTTTGAAGCACAATATATGAGACTCACTACATGAAGAACAAGGTGCTACTTTGAAGCACAAGTGTGGAAAAGAGATAGTAGCATTGCCCCCTTTTTTATTTTATTTTATTTATTTATTGGGACTTTCTTTTTTTGGGCCTTTCCTTTTTTTATTTGGGCAATGCTCTAATAATGATGATCATCACACTTTCATTACAACATATGAATTACTACTCGAAACTAGAACAAGATATGACTCTATATGAATGCCTCCGGCGGTGTACCGGGATGGTGCAATGAATCAAGAGCGACATGTATGAAAAATAATGCATGGTGGCTTTGCCACAAATATGATGTCAACTACATGATCATGCAATGGCAATATGACAAAAGTAATGTATGTCATGATGATGATGATGGAAGTTGCATGGCAATATATCTCGGAATGGCTATGGAAATGCCATGATAGGTAGGTATGGTGGCTGTTTTGAGGAAGATATAAGGAGGTTTATGTGTGAAAGAGTGTATCATATCACGGGGTTTGGATGCACCGGCGAAGTTTGCACCAACTCTCGATGTGAGAAAGGGCAATGCACGGTACCGAAGAGGCTAGCAAAGGCGGAAAGGTGAGAGTGCATATAATCCATGGACTCAACATTAGTCAAAAGAACTCATATACTTATTGCAAAAATTTAGAGGTCATCAAAAACCAAGTACTACGCGCATGCTCCTAGGGGGATAGATTGGTAGGAAAGACCATCGCTCGTCCCCGACCGCCACTCATAAGGATGCACAAGCCAGGTACACTTCATGTTTCAAATTTGTTACACAACTTTAACAATACGTGCATGCTACGGGATTTGCAAAATTCAACACAAGTATTTCTCAAATTCACAACTATTCAACTAGCACGACTTTGATATTATCACCTCCATATCTCAAAACAATTATCAAGCATCAAACTTATCTTAGTATTCAACGCACTCAAAAGAAAGTTTCACATATCTTGAATACCAAGTATATTAACATTAAGAAAATTACAATGCTATTAACGACTCTCAAAATAATCTAAGTGAAGCATGAGAGATCAAGTTTCTTTAAAACAAATCCACCACCATGCTCTAAAAGATCTAAGTGAAGCACTAGAGCAAAAATTATCACGCTCAAAAGGATATAAGTGAAGCACATAGAGTATTCTAGCAAATTCCAATTTGTGTAAGGCTCTCTCTCATTAAAGAATTTCAGATCTTGATACTTATTCAAACAGCAAGCAAAGCTAAAGAAAAAATACATTGCAAGGATTGCACAACTCATGTGAAGAAGCAAAAACTTAGGCTCAACCGATACTAACCGATAGTTGTTGAAGAAGAAAGGTGGGATGCCTACCGAGGCATCCCCAAGCTTAGATGCTTGAGACTTCTTGAAATATTATCTTGGGGTGCCTTGGGCATCCCCAAGCTTGAGCTTTTGTGTCTCCTTAATTCCTCTGGTATCATGGTTTCTCTTTTTATCAAAAGCTCCATTCACAACAAACTCAACAAGAACTCGTGAGATAGGTTAGTATAAACTAATGCAAAACCTTATCATTTTCTACTGTAACAAATCACTAAAATTATTATTCAACATTGAATACTAAATTCCTCCGCATATTTAATATCCTATCTTCAAATAGAATCATTAAACAAGCAAGCATATGCAAACAATGCAACCATAACAGCAATCTGCCAGAACAGTACAGTCTGTAAAGAATGCAAGAGTATCAATACTTCCCTGACTCCAAAAATTATGAACTAAAATTCCCACTCTAATAAATTTATCAGAGCTCAGTATGCAAAAAGATTCAACATTATACCACTCTCTGCCTTTTCTAGGGAATTTTTGCAACAGCGGTAAACTTTCTGTTTTTCAAACAGCAACATGTATACTAGCAAAATAAGCATGGCAAAGGCTATCCTTGACTTCTTTATTGAAACTAAAGATGCAAAACATTATTCTAACTAACAGCAAGCAAAAACTAACAAAAGAAATTGACGCTCCAAGCAAAACACATATCATGTGGCAAATAAAAATATAGCTCCAAGTAAAGTTACCGATGAACAAAGACAAAAGAGGGGATGCCTTCTGGGGCATCCCCAAGCTTAGTTGCTTGGTTGTCCTTGAATATTACCTTGGGGTGCCTTGGGCATCCCCAAGCTTAGGCTCTTTACACTCCTTATTCCATTGTCCATCGAATCGTTACCCAAAACTTGAAAACTTCAACCACACAAAACTCAAAACAAAACTCGTAAGCTCCATTAGTATAAGAAAATAAAAGAACCACTTAGTGTTGGGGAACGTTGCAGAAAATTAAAATTTTCCTACGATTTCACCAAGATCCATCTATGAGTTCATCTAAGAAACGAGTCATGGAAGAGAGATTGCATCTACATACCACTTGTAGATCGAGTGCGGAAGCGTTCAAGGGAAGGGTGATGATGGAGTCGTACTCGCCGTGATTCAGATCACCGATGACCAAGTGCTGAATGGACAGCACCTCCTCGTTCAACACACGTACGGGACGGACGACGTCTCCTCCGTCTTAATCCAGCAAGGAGGAAGGAGAGGTTGATGAAGATTGCTCCAACGGCAGCACGACGGCGTGGTGGTGTTGGTGCAGCAGTACTCCGACAGGGCTTCGCCAAGCACGTAACGGAGGAGAGGTGTTGGGGAGGGGAGGGGCTGCGCCTTAGGTTGTGTTTAGCAGCCCTCCCCTCACCCCTCTATTTATAGGGGAAGGGGAAAGGGGGTCCGACCCCTCTAGATGGGATCTAGAGGGGGAGCGGCGGCTAGGGAGGGGGAACTTCCCCCCAAGCAAGGGGGGCGCCCGAACTAGGGTTTCCCCCCAACCCTAGGCGCATGGGCCCAAGGTGGGGGGCGCGGCCAGCCCTCCAGGGGCTGGATCCCTGCCCCTTGTGGCCCATGTGGCCCTCCGAGAGGGGTGGCCCCTCCCGGTGGACCCCCGGAACCTCTCCGGTGGCCCTGGTACAATACCGATATGCCCCCGGAACTTTCCGGTGTCCGCATGACAACTTCCCATATATAAAACTTCACCTCTGGACCATTCCGGAACTCCTCGTGACGTCCGGGATCTCATCCGGGACTCCGAACAACATTCGGTAATCACATACAAGTCTTCCTAATAACCCTAGCGTCACCGAACCTTAAGTGTGTAGACCCTACTGGTTCGGGAGACATGCAGACATGACCGAGACGACTCTCCGGTCAATAACCAACAGCGGGATCTGGATACCCGTGTTGGCTCCCACATGTTCCACGATGATTTCATCGGTTCAACCACGATGTCGAGGATTCGATCAAACCCCGTATACAATTCCCTTTGTCAATCGGTACGTTACTTGCCCGAGACTCGATCGTCGGTATCCCAATATGATGATGATGCATTATGATGATGCATTACCGAGTGGGCCCAGAGATGCCTCTCCGTTATACGGAGTGACAAATCCCAGTCTCGATCCGTGTCAACCCAACAGACACTTTCGGAGATACCTGTAGTGCACCTTTATAGTCACCCAGTTACGTTGTGACGTTTGATACACCCAAAGAACTCCTACGGTATCTGGGAGTTACATGATCTCATGGTCTAAGGAAGAGATACTTGACATTGGAAAATATCTAGCAAACGAACTACACGATCTTGTGCTATGCTTAGGATTGGGTCTTGTCCATCACATCATTCTCCTAATGATGTGATCCCGTTATCAACGACATCCAATGTCCATAGCCAGGAAACCATGACTATCTGTTGATCAACGAGCTAGTCAACTAGAGGCTTACTAGGGACATATTATGGTCTATGTATTCACACATGTATTACAATTTCCGGATAATACAGTTATAGCATGAATAAAGACAATTATCACGAACAAGGAAATATAATAATAATCCTTTTATTATTGCCTCTAGGGCATATTTCCAACACTTAGGTACTGTAATGAACTCATTCTAAATTCATATTGGTGTAATATCTACTGTACTCCAACTTATCTATGGTTCATACCCTCCGATACTACTCATAGATTCATCAAAATAAGCAAACAACACATAGAAAACAGAATCTGTCAAAAACAGAACAGTCTGTAGTAATCTATATAAAACGTATACTTCTGGAACCCCAAAAATTATGAAATAAATTGCTGGACCAGAGAAATTTTTCTATTAATCATATTAAAAAAGAATCAACCTAAAATCACTCTCCAGTAAAAAAAATGGCAGCTAATCTCGTGAGCGCTAAAGTTTCTGTTTTTCACAGCAAGATCACATAAACTTCACCCAAGTCTTCCCAAAGGTTCTACTTGGCACTTTATTGAAACAAAAGCTATAAAACATGATTACTACAGTAGCATAATCATGTGGACACACAAAAACAGTAAGGATAAATATTGGGTTGTCTCCCAACAAGCGCTTTTCTTTAATACCTTTTAGCTAGGCATGATGATGACAATGATGCTCACATAAAAGATAAGAATTGAAACATAATGGGAGCATCATGAAGCATATGACTAGCACATTTAAGTCTAACCCACTTCCTATGCATAGGGACTTTGTGAACAAACAACTTATGAGAACAATAATCAACTAGCATAGGAATGTAACACAAGCATAGATTTAAGAATTTAAGCACATAGAGAGGAAACTTGATATTATCGCAATTCCTACAAGCATATGTTCCTCTCTCATAATAATTTTCAGTAGCATTATGAATGAATTCAACAATATAACCAGCACCTAAAGCATTCTTTTCATGATCTGCAAGCATAGAAATTTACTACTCTCAACATAAGCAAAATTCTTCTCATGAATAGTAGTGGGAGCAAACTCAACAAAATAACTATCATGTGATTGAAAATTAAGATCAAGATGACATGTTTCATGGTTATCATTATTCTTTAAAGCATACGTGTCATCACAATAATCATCATAGATAGGAGGCATGCTTTCATCATAGTAAGTTTGCTCATTAAAGCTTGGGGGACAAAAAATATCATCTTCATCAAACATAGCTTCCCCAAGCTTGTGGCTTTGCATATCATTAGCATCATGGATATTCAAGGAATTCATACTAACAACATTGCAATCATGCTCATCATTCACATATTTAGTTCCAAACATCCTATAGATTTATTCTTCTAGCACTTGAGCACAATTATCCTTTCCATCATACTCACGAAAGATATTAAAAAGGTGAACCGTATGAGACAAACTCAACTCCATTTTTTTGTAGTTTTCTTTTATAAACTAGACTAGTGCTAAAACAAGAAACAAAAAGATTCAATTGCAAGATCTAAAGATATGCCTTCACTTACCTAGCCTCCCCGGCAACGGCGCCAGAAAAGAGCTTGATGTCTACTACACAACCTTTTTTGTAGACGTTGTTGGGCCTGCAAGTGCACAGGTTTGTAGGACAGTAGCAAATTTCCCTCTAAGTGGATGACCTAAGGTTTATTAATCCGTAGGAGGCGTAGGATGAAGATGGTATCTCTCAAACAACCCTGCAACCAAATAACAAAAAGTCTCTTGTGTCCCCAACACACCCAATACAATGGAAAATTGTATAGGTGCACTAGTTCGGCGAAGAGATGGTGATACAAGTGCAAAATAGATAGTAGATATAGGTTTTTGTAATCTGAAATAATAAAAACAGCAAGGTAACAAGTGGTAGAAGTGAGCGTAAAAGCTATTGCAATGATAAGAAACAAGGCCTAGGGTTCATACTTTCACTAGTGTAAGTTCTCTCAACAATAATAACATAGATAGAACATATGACAAGCCCTCAACATGCAACAAAGAGTCACTCCGAAGCCACTAATAGCGGAGAACAAACGTAGAGATTATGGTCGGGTACGAAACCACCACAAAGCTATTCTTTCGGATCGATCTATAAAAGAGTTCATACTAGAATAACACCTTAAGATACAAATCAACCAAAACCCTAATGTCACCTAGATACTCCATTGTTACCTCAAGTATCCGTGGGCATGATTATACGATATGCATCACACAATCTCAGATTCATCCAACCAACATAAAAGTACTTCAAAGAGTGCCCCAAAGTTTCTACCGGAGAGTCAAGAACGTGTGCCAACCCCTATGCATAGGTTCCCAAGTGTCACGAACCCCGCACGTTGATCACCAAAACATACATCAAGTGGATCAATAGAATAACCCATTGTCACCACGGTTATCCCACGCAAGACATACATCAAGTGTTCATAAAAGACTCAATCCAATAAGATAACTTCAAAAGGGGAAACTCAATTCATCACAAAAGAGTAGAGGGGGAGAAACATCATAAGATCCAACTACAATAGCAAAGCTCGGGATACATCAAGATCATGCCATAGAGGAACACGAGAGAGAACACGAGAGAGAGAGAGAGAGATCAAACACATAGCTACTGGTACATACCCTCAGCCCCGAGGGTGAACTACTCCCTCCTCGTCATGGATAGCGCCGGGATGATGAAGATTTCCTCCGATGATGGGATCCCCCTCTGGCAGGGTGCCGGAACAGGGTCCCGATTGGTTTTTGGTGGCTACAGAGGCTTGCAGCGGCAAAACTCCCGATCTATTTTCTGTTCTGGAAGTTTTAGGGTACGTAGGTATATATGGGTGAAAGGGGTACGTCGGTGGACCTCCAGGGGGCTCACGAGGTAGGGGGGCGCGCCCAGGGGGGATGGGTGCGCCCCCCACCGTCGTGGGCAGCCTGGGGATCCCCTGACGTGCACTCCAAGCCCATCTGGTTGGTTTCCTTCCAAAATTAACTTCTCCGGTTGATTTCGTTCTGCTTTGACTCCGTCTGATATTCCTTTTCCTCGAAACACTGAAATAGGCATAAAACAGCAAATCTGGGCTGGGCCTCCGGTTAATAGGTTAGTCCCAAAAATAATATGAAAGTGGATAATAAATCCCAATATTGCCTAAAACAGTAGACAAAGTAGCATGGACCAATCAAAAATTATAGATACGTTGGAGACGTATCAGGGCACTACGCCAATGATTACCCAGAAGGAAGGAATGGAAACGGAAACGGGAGCGCTGGAAGGAAGCCTAATCCATTCAACAAAGGACAAGTGAACCATGTTAACGTGGAGGAGGTTGAAGAACAGCCGGACGTGGTAGTAAGTAAGTTTTTGATTAAGTCATTTACCGCTCTTATTCTTTTCGATATTGGTGCATCGCATTCATACATATCAAGGGGATTCGTGGAAAAGTTTAAACTACCAACCCAAACCCTGAGGACCCCTCTTTTAGTGAGCTCGCCTGGAGCGGACTATATGGCTAGCCGATGGTGCAACCAGATACCCCTAACCATTGGGACGCATGTATTTCTGTCTGACCTAATTATCTTGGAATCACAAGGATTGGATGTGATATTAGGTATGGACTGGATGTCAAAGTATGGAGGAAGTATCGACTGTGCTAGTAAGTCGATTTATCTCGCCACCCAGGAGGGAAAAAGGATTAAGTACGTATCAAGGCATGTGCCTAGGAGGACCCAAGTAAATGCCCTCACAGAAGTTGTGCAGGAGGAAGTGCCTGTAGTAAAGGATTACCCGGATGTTTTTCCAGAAGAGTTACCAGGCATGCCACCGGATCGAGACATTGAATTTCTGATAGAGCTATTGCCAGGAACAGGGCCAATCTCCAAGAGACCCTATCGGATGCCCGCAAATGATCTGGAGGAAATTAAGGAACAGATCAAGGAGTTGTTGGAGAAAGGTTATATTCGAAGGAGTTCATCGCCTTGGGGAGCCCCAGTACTTCTGGTCGAGAAGAAGGATAAATCCCTGAGGATGATTATCAGGCCTTGAACGAAGTAACAACTAAGAACAAGTATCCACTACCGATGATCAATGATTTGTTTGATCAGCTTCTAGGATCCAAGGTGTTTTCGAAGATTGATCTACAATCAGGATACCATCAGTTGAAGATCCGATAGAAGGATATACCAAAGACAGTGTTCACTACGCGGTATGGATTATACGAGTATACGGTCATGTTGTTTGGACTGACAAACGCCCCCGCCGATTTCATGAGTATGATGAACAAAATGTTCATGGAGTATTTGGACAAATTTTTTGTGGTGTTTATCGATGATATTATGGTATACTCGAAGAATGAAGAGGAGCACAAGGAGCATTTACGATTAGTTCTCGAGAAACTCAGAGAACACCAGTTATACGCCAAGTTCAGCAAGTGCGAATTTTGGTTGAAGGAAGTTGGATTTCTTGGGCATGTTATATCGGGAGAAGGTATAGCAGTAGACCGCAGTAAAGTTCAGTCGGTCACTGAATGGTTGGTACCCACTTCAGTTGGAGAGATCCACAGTTTCCTTGGACTCACGGGATATTATCGGAGATTCATTGAGAATTTTTCCAAGCTGGCAAAGCCAATGACCGAACTACTGAAAAAGGATACCAAGTTTAAATGGACAGAAGATTGCGAGGCAAGTTTTCAGGAGTTGAAGAAACATTTGACTACAGCCCCAGTGCTAACACTGCCAGATATACATAAGGAGTTTCAATTGTATTGCGACGCCTCACGATTGGGACTAGGATGTGTGCTTATGCAGGACGGAAAAGTTGTTTCGTATGCCTCACGACAACTGAAACCCCACATGTTGAACTCCGTAGTGCATGCATTAAAGACTTGGAGACATTACCTTATTGGAAACCGTTGTGATGTGTACACAGATCATAATGGTTTGAAGTATATTTTCACCCAAAAGGAGCTGAACCTTAGACAGAGGAGATGGTTGGAACTTATAAAGGATTACAATATGAAGCTACACTACCATCCAGGAAAGGCCAATGTTGTAGCAGACGCGTTGAGCCGGAAGAGTTATGCCAATATACTTGAAAGTAAGGGATTGCCAAAGGAGTTAGCCGAGGATATCATGGAACTTCTATTGGAGATTGTTCCAAGAGTTTTCGTTGCAACAATGGAGGTTAAGTCGACCTTGTTGAACAAAATTCGAGAAGCTTAGAAGGAGGACAAAGAGATTGCCGAGATAAAGGAAAAGATGAGCCAAGGAAAGGCCAAAGGTTTTCACGAGGATGAGCACGATACCTTATGGTTTGAGGATCGAGTTTATGTACCCAATAACCCAGAGATCAGGAAGTTAATACTTCAGGAGGCTCATTACTCACCATACTCGATACACCCCGGAAACACCAAGATGTATTTGAAGGAAATATGCCCTAGAGGCAATAATAAAGTTATTATTTATTTCCTTATATCATGATAAATGTTTATTATTCATGCTAGAATTGTATTAACCGGAAACATAATACATGTGTGAATACATAGACAAACATAGTGTCACTAGTATGCCTCTACTTGACTAGCTCGTTTATCAAAGATGGTTATGTTTCCTAGCCATGGACAAAAGAGTTGTCATTTAATTAACGGGATCACATCATTAGGAGAATGATGTGATTGACATGACCCATTCCGTTAGCCTAGCACTTGATCGTTTAGTATGTTGCTATTGCTTTCTTCATGACTTATACATGTTCCTGTAACTATGAGATTATGCAACTCCCATTTACCGAAGGAACACTTTGGGTGCTACCAAACGTCACAACGTAACTGGGTGATTATAAAGGAGTACTACAGGTGTCTCCGAAGGTACATGTTGAGTTGGCGTATTTCGAGATTAGGTTTTGTCACTCCGATCGTTGGAGAGGTATCTCTGGGCCCTCTCGGTAATGCACATCATTATAAGCCTTGCAAGCAATGTGACCAATGAGTTGGTTACGGGATGATGCATTACAGAACGAGTAAAGAGACTTGCCAGTAATGAGATTGAACTAGGTATTGGATACCCATGATCAAATCTCGGGCAAGTAACATACCGATGACAAAGGGAACAACGTATGTTGTTATGCGGTTTGACCGATAAAGATCTTCGTAGAATATGTAGGAGCCAATATGGGCATCCAGGTCCCGCTATTGGTTATTGACCGAGAATAGTTCTAGGTCATGTCTACATAGTTCTCGAACCCGTAGGGTCCGCACGCTTAAGGTTTCGATGACAGTTATATTATGAGTTTATGAGTTTTGATGTACCGAAGGAGTTCGGAGTCCCGGATGAGATCAGGGACATGACGAGGAGTCTCGAAATGGTCGAGACGTAAAGATCGATATATTGGACGACTATATTCGGAGTTCGGAAAGGTTCCGAGTGATTCGGGTATTTTTCGGAGTACCGGAGAGTTACGGGAATTCGCCGGGGAGAAGTATTGGGCCTTATTGGGCCCTGCGGGAAAGAGAGAGGGGCTGCCTAGGGCAGGCCGCGCGCCCCCCCATGGCCTAGTCCGAATTGGACTAGGGGGAGGGGCCGCACCCCCTCCTTCCTTCCCTTCTCTCTTCCCCTTCCTTGTCTCCTACTCCTACTACATGGAAGGACACCTAGTTGGACTAGGAAAGGGGGAATCCTACTCCCTGTGGGAGTAGGACTCCCCAGGGCGCGCCCCTCCTAGGGCCGGCCTCCTCCTCCCTCCCTCCTTTATATACGGGGGCAGGGGGCACCCCATAGACACACAAGTTGATCTACGGATCGTTCCTTAGCCGTGTGCGGTGCCCCCCCTCCACCATATTCCACCTCGGTCATATCGTCGCGGAGTTTAGGAGAAGCCCTGCGCCGGTAGAACATCATCATCGTCACCACGCCGTCGAGCTGACGGAACTCATCTCCGGAGCTTTGCTGGATCGGAGCCCGGAGATCATCATCGAGCTGAACGTGTGCTGAACTCGGAGGTGCCGTACGTTCAGGTGCTTGGATCGGTCGGATCGTGAAGACGTACGACTACATCAACCGCGTTGTGCTAACGCTTCCGCTTATGGTCTACGAGGGTACGTGGACGATAACTCTCCCCTCTCGTTGCTATATCATCACCATGATCTTGCGTGTGCGTAGGAAATTTTGAAATTACTACGTTCCCCAACAGTGGCATCCGAGCCTAGGTTTTATGCGTTGATGTTATACACACGAGTAGAACACAAGTGAGTTGTGGACGATATAAGTCATACTGCCTACCAGCATGTCATACTTTGGTTCAGCGTTATTGTGAGATGAAGCGGCCCGGACCGACATTACGCGTACGCTTACGCGAGACTGGTTTCACCGTTACGAGCACTCGTGCTTAAAGGTGGCTGGCGGGTGTCTGTCTCTCTCACTTTAGTTGAACCGAGTGTGGCTACGCCCGGTCCTTGCGAAGGTTAAAACGGAGTCTATTTGACAAACTATCGTTGTGGTTTTGATGCGTAGGTGAGAACGGTTCTTGCTAAGCCCGTAGCAGCCACGTAAAATTTGCAACAACAAAGTAGAGGACGTCTAACTTGTTTTTGCAGGGCATGTTGTGATGTGTTATGGTCAAGGCGTGATGCTATATTTTATTGTATGAGATGATCATGTTTTGTAACCGAAGTTATCGGCAACTGGCAGGAGCTATATGGTTGTCGCTTTATTGTATGAAATGCAAACGCCCTGTAATTGCTTTACTTTATCACTAAGCGGTAGCGATAGTCGTAGAAGCAATAGATGGCGTAAACAACAACGATGCTACGATGGAGATCAAGGTGTCGCGCCGGTGACGATGGTGATCACGACGGTGCTTCGGAGATGGAGATCACAAGCACAAGATGATGATGGCCATATCATATCACTTATATTGATTGCATGTGATGTTTATCCTTTATGCATCTTATCTTGCTTTGATTGACGGTAGCATTTTAAGATGATCTCTCACTAAAATTATCAAGTAGCGTTCTCCCTGAGTATGCACCGTTGCCAAAGTTCATCGTGCTGAGACACCACGTGATGATCGGGTGTGATAAGCTCTACGTCCATCTACAACGGGTGCAAGCCAGTTCTGCACACGCAGAATACTCAGGTTAAACTTGACGAGCCTAGCATATGCAGATATGGCCTCGGAACACGGAGACCGAAAGGTCAAGCGTGAATCATATAGTAGATATGATCAACATAGTGATGTTCACCATTGAAAACTACTCCATCTCACGTGATGATCGGTTATGGTTTAGTTGATTTGGATCACGTGATCACTTAGATGACTAGAGAGATGTCTGTCTAAGTGGGAGTTCTTAAGTAATATGATTAATTGAACTTAAATTTATTATGAACTTAGTCCTGGTAGTATTTTGCAAGTTATGTTGTAGATCAATAGCTTGCGTTGTTGCTTTCATATGTTTATTTTGATATGTTCCTAGAGAAAATTGTGTTGAAAAATGTTAGTAGCAATGATGCGGATTCGATCCATGATCTGAGGTTTATCCTCATTGCTGCACAGAAGAATTATGTCCTTAATGCACCGCTAGGTGACAGACCTATTGCAGGAGCAAATGCAGAAGTTATGAACGTCTGGCTAGCTCAAAATGATGACTACTTGATAGTTTAGTGCACCATGCTTAACAGCTTAGAATCGGGACTTCAAAGACGTTTTGAACGTCATGGACCATATGAGATGTTCCAGGAGTTGAATTTAATATTTCCAGCAAATAACCGAGTTGAGAGATATGAAGTCTCCAACAAGTTCTATAGCTAAAAGATGGAGGAGAACCGCTCAACTAGTGAGCATGTGCTCAGACTGTCTGGGTACTTCAATCACTTGAATCAAGTGGGAGTTAATCTTCCAGATAAGATAGTGATTGACAGAATTCTCTAGTCACCATCACTAAGTTACTAGAACTTTGTGATGAACTATAGTATGCAAGGGATGACAAAAACGATTCCCAAGCTCTTCGTGATGTCGAAATCGACGAAGGTAGAAATCAAGAAAGAGCATCAAGTGTTGATGATTGACAAGACCGCTAGTTTCAAGAGAAGGGCAAAGGGAAAGAAGGGGAACTTCAAGTGGAAAGACAAGCAAGTTGTCACTCCTGCAAAGAAGCCCAAAGCTGGACCATAGCCTGAAACTGAGTGCTTACACTGCAAAGGAAATAGTCACTGGAAGCGGAAATGCCCTGAATATTTGGTAGATAAGAAGGATGGCAAAGTGAACAAGGGTATATTTGATATACAGGTTATTAATGTGTTCCTTACTAGTGTTTATAGTAGCCCCTAAGTATTTGATACTTGTTCGGTTGCTAAGATTAGTAATTCGAAACGGGAGTTGCAGAATAAACAGAGACTAGTTAAGGGTGAAGTGATGATGTTTGTTGGAAGTGGTTCCAAGATTAATATGATCATCATCGACACTCCCTATACTTTCGGGATTTGTGTTGAACCTAAATAAGTGTTATTTGGTGTTTGCGTTGAGCATAAATATGATTTGATCATGTTTATTGCAATACAGTTATTCATTTAAGTTAGAGAGCAATTGTTGTTCTGTTTACATGAATAAAACCTTCTATGGTCATAGACACCAACGAAAATGGTTTGTTGGATCTCGATCGTAGTAATACACATATTCATAATATTGAGGCCAAAAGATGAAAAGTTAATAATGATAGTGCAACTTATTTGTGGCACTGCCGTTTAGGTCATATTGGTGTAAAGCGCACGAAGAAACTCCATGCTGATGTGATTTTGGAATCACTTGATTATGAATCACTTGATGCTTGTGAACCATGCCTCATGGGCAAGATGACTAAGACTCCGTTCTCCGGAACAGTGGAGCGAGCAACTGACTTATTGGAAATAATACATACTGATGTATGCGATCCGATGAGTGTTGAGGCTCGCGGCGGGTATCATTATTTTCTGACCTTCACAGATGATTTGAGCAGATATTGGTATATCTACTTGATGAAACATAAGTCTGAAATAGTTGAAAGGTTCAAAGAATTTCAGAGTGAAGTGGAAAATCATCGTAACAAGAAAATAAAGTTTCTGCGATCTGATCATGGAGATGAATATTTGAGTTACGAGTTTGGTCTTCAATTAAAACAATGTGGAATAGTTTCACAGCTCACGCCACCTGGAACACCACAACGTTATGGTGTGTCCAAACGTCATAACCGCACTTTATTTGATATGGTGCGATCTATGATGTCTCTTACCGATTTACCACTATAATTTTGGGGTTATGCATTAGAGACAGCTGCATTCACTTTAAACAGGGCACCATCAAAATCCGTTGAGACAACGCCTTGTGAACTGTGGTTTGGCGAGAAACCAAAAGTTGTCGTTTCTTAAAGTTTGGGGCTGCGATGCTTATGTGAAAAAGTTTCAACCTGATAAGCTCGAACCCAAATCGGAGAAGTGCGTCTTCATAGAATACCCAAAGGTAATTATTGGGTACACCTTCTATCACAGATCCGAAGGCAAGTTATTCGTTGCTAAGATGGATCCTTTCCAGAGAAGGAGTTTCTCTCGAAAGAAGTGAGTGGGAGGAAAGTAGAGCTTGATAAGGTAATTGTACCTTCTCCCGAATTGGAAGGTAGTTCATCACAGAAATCAGTTCTAGTGATTGCTACACCAATTAGTGAGGAAGCTAATGATGATGATCATGAAACTTCAGATCAAGTTACTACAAAAACCTCGTAGGTCTTCCAAAGTACAGTCCGCACCAGAGTAGTATGGTAATACTGTTCTGGAAGTCATGTTACTAGACCATGATGAACCTACGAACTATGAGGAAGCGATGATGAGCCCAGATTCCGCGAAATGGCTTGAGGCCATAAAATCTGAGATATGATCCATGTATGAGAACAAAGTATGGACTTTGATTGACTTGCTCGATGATCAGCAAGCCATGTTAAATAAATGGATCTTCAAGAGGAAGACGGACACTGATAGTAGTGTTACTATCCACTAAGCTCAACTTGTTGCAAAAGGTTTTCAACAAGTTCAAGGGGTTGAATACGATGAGTTTTTCTCACTCGTATCGATACTTAAGTCTGTTCGAATCATGTTAGCAATTGCCACATTTTATGAAATCTGGCAAATGGATGTCAAAACTGCATTCCTTAATGGATTTATTAAAGAAGAGTTGTATATGATGCAACCAGAAGGTTTTGTCAATCCTAAAGATGCTAACAAAGTGTGCAAGCTCCAGCAATCCATTTATGGACTGGTGCAAGCCTCTCGGAGTTGGAATATACGTTTTGATGAGTTGATCAAAGCATATGGTTTTATACAGACTTTTTGAGAAGCCTGTATTTACAAGAAAGTGAGTGGGAGCTCTGTAGCATTTCTAAAATTATATGTGGGTGACATATTGTTGATTGCAAATGATATAGAAATTCTGGATAGCATGAAAGGATACTTGAAAAAGAGTTTTTCAAAGCAAGACCTTGGTGAAGCTGCTTACACATTGAGCATCAAGATCTATATAGATAGATCAAGATGCTTGATAAGATTTTTCAATGAGTACATACCTTGATAAATTTTTGAATAATTCAAAATGGAACAGTCAAAGAAGGAGTTCTTGCCTGTGATGCAAAGGTGTGAAGTTGAGTAAGACTCAAGACCCGACCATGGCAGAAAATAGAAAGAGACTGAAAAGTCATTCCTTATGCCTCAGTCATAGGTTCTATAAAGTATGCTATGCTGTGAACCAGACCTATTGTATACCTTGCTCTGAGTTTGACAAAGGAATACAATTTTGATCTAAGAGTAGATCACTGGACAGCGGTCAAGAATATCCTTAGTGAGAACTAAGGAGATGTTTCTCGATTATGGAGGTGATAAAAGAGCCCGTCGTAAAAAGTTACAACGATGCAAGCTTTCACACCAATCCAGATGACACTAAGTCTCAATCTGGATACATATTGAAAGTGGGAGCAATTAGCTAGAGTAGCTCCGTGCAGAGCATTGTGGACATAGAATATTTGCAAAATACATACGGCTCTGAATATTACAGACCCATTGACTAAACTTCTCTCACAAGCAAAACATGATCATACCTTAGTACTCTTTGGGTGTTAATCACATAGCAATGTGAACTAGATTATTGACTCTAGTAAACCCTTTGGGTGTTGATCACATGATGATGTGAACTATGGGTATTAATCACATACAGATGTGAATATTGGTGTTAAATCACATGGCGATGTGAACTAGATTATTGACTCTAGTGCAAGTGGGAGACTGAAGGAAATATGCCCTAGAGGCAATAATAAAGTTATTATTTATTTCCTTATATCATGATAAATGTTTATTATTCATGCTAGAATTGTATTAACCGGAAACATAATACATGTGTGAATACATAGACAAACATAGTGTCACTAGTATGCCTCTACTTGACTAGCTCGTTTATCAAAGATGGTTATGTTTCCTAGCCATGGACAAAAGAGTTGTCATTTGATTAACGGGATCACATCATTAGGAGAATGATGTGATTGACATGACCCATTCCGTTAGCCTAGCACTTGATCGTTTAGTATGTTGCTATTGCTTTCTTCATGACTTATACATGTTCCTGTAACTATGAGATTATGCAACTCCCATTTACCGAAGGAACACTTTGGGTGCTACCAAACGTCACAACGTAACTGGGTGATTATAAAGGAGTACTACAGGTGTCTCCGAAGGTACATGTTGAGTTGGCGTATTTCGAGATTAGGTTTTGTCACTCCGATCGTCGGAGAGGTATCTCTGGGCCCTCTCGGTAATGCACATCATTATAAGCCTTGCAAGCAATGTGACCAATGAGTTGGTTACGGGATGATGCATTACAGAACGAGTAAAGAGACTTGCCAGTAACGAGATTGAACTAGGTATTGGATACCGACGATCAAATCTCGGGCAAGTAACATACCGATGACAAAGGGAACAACGTATGTTGTTATGCGGTTTGACCGATAAAGATCTTCGTAGAATATGTAGGAGCCAATATGGGCATCCAGGTCCCGCTATTGGTTATTGACCGAGAATAGTTCTAGGTCATGTCTACATAGTTCTCGAACCCGTAGGGTCCGCACGCTTAAGGTTTCGATGACAGTTATATTATGAGTTTATGAGTTTTGATGTACCGAAGGAGTTCGGAGTCCCGGATGAGATCAGGGACATGACGAGGAGTCTCGAAATGGTCGAGACGTAAAGATCGATATATTGGACGACTATATTCGGAGTTCGGAAAGGTTCCGAGTGATTCGGGTATTTTTCGGAGTACCGGAGAGTTACGGGAATTCGCCGGGGAGAAGTATTGGGCCTTATTGGGCCCTGCGGGAAAGAGAGAGGGGCTGCCTAGGGCAGGCCGCACGCCCCCCCATGGCCTAGTCCGAATTGGACTAGGGGGAGGGGCCGCACCCCCTCCTTCCTTCCCTTCTCTCTTCCCCTTCCTTGTCTCCTACTCCTACTACATGGAAGGACACCTAGTTGGACTAGGAAAGGGGGAATCCTACTCCCGGTGGGAGTAGGACTCCCCATGGCGCGCCCCTCCTAGGGCCGGCCTCCTCCTCCCTCCCTCCTTTATATACGGGGGCAGGGGGCACCCCATAGACACACAAGTTGATCTACGGATCGTTCCTTAGCCGTGTGCGGTGCCCCCCCTCCACCATATTCCACCTCGGTCATATCGTCGCGGAGTTTAGGCGAAGCCCTGCGCCGGTAGAACATCATCATCGTCACCACGCCGTCGTGCTGATGGAACTCATCTCCGGAGCTTTGCTAGATCGGAGCCCGGAGATCGTCATCGAGCTGAACGTGTGCTGAACTCGGAGGTGCCGTATGTTTAGGTGCTTGGATCGGTCGGATCGTGAAGACGTACGACTACATCAACCGCGTTGTGCTAACGCTTCCGCTTACGGTCTACGAGGGTACGTGGACGAACACTCTCCCCTCTCGTTGCTATATCATCACCATGATCTTGCGTGTGCGTAGGAAATTTTGAAATTACTACGTTCCCCAACAGTATTTAGATTTGAAGGAACGTTTCTGGTGGACTGGTATGAAGAAGGATATTGCGGAGTATGTAGCCGTATGTGATGTATGTCAGAGAGTGAAGGCAGAGCAACAGAAGCCAGCAGGACTGTTACAGCCTATGCCGATACCCGAATGGAAGTGGGATAAACTTGGCATGGACTTTATCACCGGACTACCCAGGACCAAAGCAGGCTATGACTCAATATGGGTAGTAGTGGATCGTTTGACTAAAGTGGCTCACTTTATCCCAGTGAAAACCACTTATACAGGTGCAAAGTTGGCCAAGATATATATGTCCAGGATCGTATGTCTGCATGGAGTCCCATGGAGCATCGTATCAGATAGAGGGACACAGTTTACTTCAATGTTTTGGCATCAGTTACACTAGACCTTGGGTACGAGATTGGAGTTCAGTACAGCATTCCACCCGCAGACAGATGGACAGACCGAGAGAGTCAACCAGATACTGGAGGATATGTTGAGAGCTTGTGCACTAGATTATGGATCTAGTTGGGATGACAATTTTCCTGACGCAGAGTTCTCATACAACAATAGCTACCAAGCCAGTTTGAATATGGCACCATTCGAAGCTCTGTATGGACGCAGATGCAGAACACCGTTGATGTGGGATGAGGTAGGAGACCGACAGCTGTTTGAACCAGACTTAGTCAAAGAGTCTAAGGAGAAGGTTAAGTTGATTCGGGATAGACTGAAGGTAGCTCAGTCCAGGCAGAAGAGTTATGCAGACTCGAAACGCAAGGAGGTAACTTATGAAATTGGAGATAGAGCATATCTGCGAGTATCACCCTTGCGAGGAGTGAGACGTTTTGGAGTTAAGGGAAAACTAGCTCCGAGATTTCTAGGACCGTATCGTGTTTTGGAACGGATGGGAGAAGTTGCCTACAAGCTGGAATTACCTGAAGGACTGTCAGGAGTTCACGATGTGTTCCACGTCTCGCAGCTGAAGAAGTGTCATGCTGAGATGGACGATATACCGTTAAGAGATACAGTACCCTTGGAGGCAATTCAGCTAGACAATGATTTGACTTATGAAGAAAAGCCAGTGAAGATTCTTGAGATTGCCAGCCGATTAACTTGTAGCAAGGTTATCAAGTTTTGCAAAGTTCAGTGGAGCCACCATACCGAGGATGAAGCCACCTGGGAACGAGAGGATGATCTTCGCAAGGACCACCCGCACCTATTTTCTGACCAACCTGAATCTCGAGGGCGAGATTCATCTTAAGGGGGGTAGGTTTGTAACATCCCAAATTTTCAATTTGGAATGTTATACATAGATCATCCATGCATATCATATTTTAATTGCATTTCCGCTCTGAAATACTCGAAATCCTAAGCAACTCAAGGACCCTCGGAGAGAGTTGGGGATTTCCTGATTTTCATATTTGATTTGGTATCAAATAGTGAAACGAGGATTTTTGATTTTAATTATTTATCTCTCCGAAAAATATTTCTTATAAAAATATGTGAGAGGAGATAATATGACTTCTCCAAAACAATTGAAATATTGGAGGAAAAATGTTAAAATCATTTGTTGGATTTTTATTTTAGTTTATTTGGATTTTATTTGCATTAGAAAAAATATGCACATTTCTAAAATTGCATTTTAGGGCCAAGAAAATGTTCATCTCGTCCTAAATATTTTATTTAGACGGTGAAAATTTGTTTTGGCATTTTTAGGTTTTTATTTTATTTTCTAGGATTTTATTTCTATCGGCGAAATTATTTTAATAAAAAAATCTCTCCCCGCGCCCGACTGGGCCTAAGGCCTAGCCGAGCCAGGCCGGCCCAGCTGCCGTCGCCCCCGCGCGCGCCCGCCCTGCCGCCGCTCGGACCGGAGTCCGAGCCGGACTCCGCCTCCGCCGCGCCTTGCCCCCTCCTCCAAGTCGCCGCCCCCGCCACCTTTGTATACGCCGCCATCCCCGCCCCAAACCGCCACCACCGCCAGCCCCGCCACCCCGAGCCGCAGCCGCCGCCGCCCGCACTCGCCGCCGATGCCTCCGCGCCTCGCCGCCGCCACAGCCGAGCGCCACCGCCACCGCCTGCCGCTCCGCCGCCGAGCCGCTTCGTCGGAGCCACCTCGCGGGGGTACCGCGCCGATCCGTCGCCGCCGGTTTTAAAAAAAACATTCGGTTTTTCTTTAGAAACCCTAGTTTGGCTTTTTTTAGATTCCATTCGCCGGTTTTCTCGTTTTGTTTATTTAGAGGATGTTCGTCCGTACGTTCGTCTAACGAACGATTTTTCTTCCGTTAGTTACAGATAACGAACGCTCGTTCATTAGCCTGTTCGTCAGTTTTCTTTTACCGGATTTATCTGCGATTATTTTCAATCGCGATTCCTGATCCGATCTTAGATTCAGTTTTTCTTCGCGCTCGTTAGTCGGAATCAGGTGATTCAAACGCCTAGAGTTTCTTCTCGAGACCCTCTTTCTTTTTATTCAACTTAAAAAAAGTTTTGGTACTGTAAAATTTGACTTTAGTTCAGATTAGTAAATGGATCTTGTTTCTTTCGCCATTTGAGTTTCGTTGCTCCGTTTGGTTTGATTCTTTTTGCAAACCGGAGTTCTTAAGTTGAATTTTCTGTTCAATCGCTTTTGTTTGAAGTTTTGCTCGTGCATATTTGCTAGTTGCTTATGTATGTTATTGTTTGTTTGCGATAGAATTCCCGGAGTGCGAAGCGTGTTACTATGAGTCTCTAGGATTCACGAATCGTCAGCAAGGCAAGTAACACATTGATCATACTCTTTCCATACCCAGTTTTCATTGCATTAGTTCAATCCTCAAACATTGCATGATTAGGATGTCCTTAATTTGTGGGTTTTGGGAAGTAGTTGATGAGGTAGAACCTATTGCCCTATTTATTATCAAACCCTTGGGAGTTACTTCTACGTGTTGCTTATATTGCCATGCTATGCTCGTAGACGTGGATTGGGTTTGAGTGTATCCATGACAGATGTGAGATTGTTAATTAATGGTTTACTTAAGGTGGCAACTTTAATACACATCTGGGTGGATTGAGGCACCTGGGGAACCCATTGTTGTCTGTTTTATTTTTGGAAATCCTGGGGTACCCGTGTGATCTTCCTATGGACCGCCACCCAGGCTCAAAGGGAACTGAGATGATTCATGCTAGAAACTTTCGTGTGCAGCCACAAGCTATTATGGGCTCTAGCATAGTTGAGTAAGTTACGTGAAGCTCTTGAAGAGGTAGATCAGCAGGTAGTGGGTTTTGTAGGTTTGGTATGGTCTACCCGGAGTAGACAGTTAATGTTTCTGAAAGACTATGTCTCGGTCATCCGTTTCTCAAACACCATGCAGTGCGAGAAATCCAACGGAAGCGATCGAGTCTTGTGCGGAAAAGTGAGAAAACCTCTGCAGAGTGCACAATCTAACCATGGTTAGCCATGTCCCCGGTTATGGACAATTCTTGAGTATCTAGTACTTGAGTTATCACATGTATCTCATCACTCATAATTAATATTGTTGGGTTGTTAATTACTTTAATTTGGGATTGAGTTGGGGTTATACCTTCTCAATGTTTCAACCACCATGATAGTCAAATTAAAATTTATTCCTTTGTTGTAGGGAAAAATTGGCTTTTCGCAAAATTATAACCATAGAGCTTTCCACCAACCACATATGCATGTAGTGATAGCATTGTTCTGTTCTTGCTCTACTGTGTTATATTGCCAGCATATTCCATGTGCTGACCCGTTTTCGGCCTGCAACGTATTATGTTGCAGACTTTTCAGACGAGGAGTAAGGTCCGTTAGGTCGTTGCCGTGCAGCCAAGCTATGCCGTTGGAGTTGATGGACTCACTTTATCTTCCAAGCCTTCCGCTGTTATCGCATTAGATGGCCTTAAGCCATATTATTGTAATAAGTCCTATTTTGAGACATTCATTGTAATAAGTGTGTGATTACTACTCTGTTATAAAACCTTCGAGTACTGTGCATGTCAGCATTACTGATCCAGGGATGACACTGAGGCACAGAGACTTGACCGTTTGAGGTCGGGTCGCTACAAAGCTCAACATGTTTGGAAGGTCAATGACAATATAGTTTAACTGAGATGTGAGAAAACATAAACCATTATGTTGTCTTCCTTGTCCAACATCAACTCTTTTAGCATGTCATACTTAATGAGTGCTTCACAATCATAAAAAGATGTCCAAGATAATATATTTGTATGTGAAGCCTCTCTTTCCTTATTACTTCCTATTAATTGCAACGATGACCAAAACTACGTTTATCAACTCTCCACAACTTTTATGCCTCATACTTTCTATGTGTGAAGTCATCACTAACCATAAGATCAATATGAACTCTTTTATTCTTTCTACTTCCTCAAGATCATAGCAACAACAAAGCCCTTGACTCAACACTAATCTTTATTATAGATAGCTCACGGACTCGATTACATAAAGAGATCACAAAGCAAAACTCAAAACTACTTGATACTAAAACTTCAATCTACTATATCAAGATACTACTAAAAGGAACGAACTAAATAAAACGGTAAAGATAGGAGTGTGATGGTGATATGATACCGGGGCACCTCCCCCAAGCTTGGCAGTTGCCAAGGGGAGTGCCCATAATCATGTGATTATGTCCTCGGAGGTGATGGAGGTGGTGATGATGATGGTGGATAATCGCACATCGAGTGTAAAAGCTCCTCCAACATGCGGATAATGCCCTTGAGTCCGGCGATATGCTCCTTCAACAAAATATTCTCCTGTGTGAGATACTTATTCTGTATGCGGGCTAACTCAATCATCTTGAAATCTTCAATCTATGTTGCGGTAAAGAGGTTAGGTAAAGGTTGAGGGATGTCTTCTTCTTTCATCGCCGGAGCTTGAACCTCCATAGCTTTCTTGATCCCTTCTGTTGGGGAACGTAGCAATAATTCAAAATTTTCTATGCATCACCAAGATCAATCTATGGAGATTCTAGCAACAAGAGAGGGATAGGATGAGTTGATCTTCATACCCTTGAAGATCGCGATGCGGAAGCGTTACAAGAACGCGGTTGGTGGAGTCGTACACGCAGTGATTCAGATCGCGGTCGATTTCGATCTAAGCGTCGAATGGACGGCGCCTCCACGTTGAACACACGTACAGCCCAGGGATGTCTCCTCCTTATTGATCCAGCAAGGGGAGAGGAGAAGTTGAGGGAAAAACTCCAGCAGCATGACGGCGTGGTGGCGATGGAGCTCGTGGTTCTCCGGCAGGGCTTCGCCAAGCACTACGGAGGAGAAGGAGGTGTTGGAGGAGGGAGGGGCTGCGCCAGGGGAAGGGTGTGGCTGCCCTCCCACCCCCTCACTATATATAGGGGGAAGGGGAGAGGGGGCTGGCCCCTCTAGATGGATCTAGAGGAGGGGGCGGCGGTCAGGGGAAACCCTAGATGGGTTTGGGCGCCCCCACCACCTAGGAAACTTGGCCCCCAAGCCGGGAGGGGAGGCTTCCCTAGGGGTGGCGCCCCTACCTCTCCAGGTTACGTGAGATGGGGTGGGAGGGGCGCTCAGCCCCTTAGTAGGCTGATGTGCCCCATCCCCTTGGCCCATAAGGCCCCCCAACACTTGTCGGGGCCCCCGAAACCCCTTTCGGACACGCTGGTCATCACCTGGTATCCCCGGAACAATTCCGGACTCCAATACCCTTCGTCCAATATACCGATCTTCACCTCCGGACCATTCCGAAGCTCCTCGTCACGTCCGGGATCTCATCCGGGACTCCGAACAACCTTAGGTAACTACATACTATTTCCCATAACAACTCTAGCGTCACCGAACCTTAAGTGTGTAGACCCTACGGGTTCGGGAATCATGCAGACATGACCGAGACAGCTCTCTGGCCAATAACCAACAACGGGATCTGGATACCCATGTTGGCTCCCACATGTTCCACGATGATCTCATCGGATGAACCACGATATCAAGGATTCAAGCAATCTCGTATACAATTCCCTTTGTCAATCGGTATGTTACTTGCCCGAGATTTGATCGTCGATAAACCAATACCTCGTTCAATCTCGTTACCGGAAAGTTACTTCACTCGTTCCGTAATGCATGATCCCGTGACTAATTACTTAGTCACATTGAGCTCATTATGATGATGCATTATCGAGTGGGCCCAGAGATACCTCTTCGTCACACAGAGTGACAAATCCTAGTCTCGATTCATGCCAACCCAACAGACACTTTCGGAGATACCCGTAGTGCACCTTTATAGCCACCCAGTTACTTTGTGACGTTTGGCACACCCAAAGCATTCCTGCGGTATCCGGGAGTTGCACAATCTCATGGTGTAAGGAAATGATACTTGACATTAGAAAAGCTTTTAGCAAACGAACTACACGATCTTCTGCTATGCTTAGGATTGGGTCTTGTCCATCACATCATTCTCCTAATGATGTGATCCCGTTATCAATGACATCCAATGTCCATGGTCAGGAAACCATAACCATCTATTGATCAACGATCTAGTCAACTAGAGGCTCACTAGGGACATGTTGTGGTCTACGTATTCACACATGTATTACGGTTTCCAGTTAATACAATTATAGCATGAACAATAGATAATTATCATGAACAAGAAAATATAATAATAACCATTTTATTACTGCCTCTAGGGCATATTTCCAACAGTCTCCCACTTGCACCAGAGTCAATAATCTAGTTCACATCACTATGTGATTGTAATGAATCCAACACCCATTGGGTTTGAATCATATCTCTCTTGTGAGAGAAGTTATTAGTCAACGGGTCTGAATCTTTTAGATCCGTGTGTGCTTTACAAATCTCTATGTCATCTCCTAGATGCAGCTACCACATGCTATTTGGAACTATTCCAAATAACTGCTCTACTATACGAATACGGTCTACTACTCAGAGTCATCCAGATTAATGTCAAAGTTTGCATCGGCGTAACCCTTTACGACAAACTCTTTTATCACCTCCATAATCGAGAAAATTCCTTAGTCCACTAGTTACTAAGGATAACCTTGACCATTGTAGTGTGATCCATTCCTAGATCACACTTGTACACCTTGACTCACTCATGGCAAGGCACACTTCAGGTGCGGTACACAGCATAGCATACTGTAGAACCTACGTCTAAAGCATAGGGGACGACCTTCGTCCTTTCTCTCTCTTCTGCCGTGGTCAGATCTTGAGTCTTACTCATTACTCACACCTTATAACACAGCCAAGAACTCCTTCTTTGCCGATCTATTTTGAAATCCTTCAAAATCTTGTCACGGTATGTATTCATTTGAAAGTATCATTAAGCGTTTTTTATCTATCCTTATAGATCTTGATGCTCAATGTTCAAGTAGCTTAATCTAGGTTTTCCATTGAAAAACACTTTTCAAATAACCCTATATGCTTTCCAAAAATTCTACATCATTCTGATCAACAATATGTAAACAACATATACTCATAAAAAATTCTATAGTGCTCCCACTCACTACTTTGGAAATACAAGTTTCTCATAAACTTTGTATAAACCCAAAATCTTTGATCATCTCATCAAAGCGTATATTCCATCTCCGAGATGCTTACTCCAGTCCTTAGAAGGATTACTGGAGCTTTGCATACTTTTTAGCATCTTTCAGGATTGACAAAACCTTCTGGTTGTATCACATACAACCTTTCCTCAAGAAAATCGTCGAGGAAACAATGTTTTGACATCCTATCTCCAAGATTTCATAAATAATGCAGTAACTGCTAATATAACTCCAACAGACTCTTAGCATCACTACGAGTGAGAAAGTCTCATCGTAGTCAACTCCTTGAACTTGTCGGAAAACATCTTAGTGACAAGTCGAGCTTTCTTAATGGTGACACTTACCATCATTGTCTGTCTTCCCTTTTAAAATCCATCTATACCCAACAGCCTTACGACCATCAAGTAGTTCTTCCAAAGTCTACACTTTATTTTATACATGGATCCTCTCTTGGATTTTATGGCCTCGAGCCATTTGTCGGAATCTGGGCCCACCATCGCTTCTCCACAACTCATAGGTTCATTGTTGTCTAGCAACACGACCTCCAAGACAGGATTACCGTACCACTCCAAAGCAGTACGCGTCCTTGTCAACCTACGAGGTTTGGTAGTGACTTGATCCGAAGTTTCATGATCACTATCATCAGCTTCCACTTCAACTGGTGTAGGTGCCATAGGAACAACTTCCTGTGCCCTGCTACAGATTGGTTGAAGTGATTGTTCAATAACCTCATCAAGTCTCCACCATCCTCCCACTCAATTCTTTCAAGAGAAACTTTTCCTTGAGAAAGGACCCGTTTCTAGAAACAATCACTTTTGCTTCCGGATCTGAAATAGGAGGTATACCCAACTGTTTTGGGTGTCCTATGAAGATGCATTTATCCGCTTTGGGTTTGAGCTTATCAGGCTAAAACTTTTTCACATAAGCTTCACAGCCCCATGATAACCCGCAAGTATACGGGATCAATTGTAGCCTCTATCTATGAGTAAGAGTGTCGAACCCAACGAGGAGCTAAAGGTAGAACAAATATTCTCTCAAGTCCTATGTGCCACTGACATGACTCTACGCACGCTTAGTGTTCACTTTACCTAGGACAAGTATGAAACTAGAAGTACTTTGTAGGTGTTGTTGGATAGGCTTACAAGATAATAAAGAGCACACAAATAAAAAGTAGGGGCTGTTTAGATAAAGAAGCAATAAAGTAAATAAAGCGAGTGTGGAAAAGTGGTGGTAGGAGTTGTGGAATTGTCCCTAAGCAATTGACTATGTTACTAGACCGGTAATCACTATTGCAATTTTATTTGAGGGAGAGGCATAAGCTAACATACTTTCTATTCTTCGATCATATGCACTTATGATTGGAACTATAGCAAGTATCCGCAACTACTAAAGATCATTAAGGTAAAACCCAACCATAGCATTAAAGTATCAAGTCCCGTTTATCCCATACGCAAACAACCTACTTACTCGGGTATGTGCTTCTGTCACTCACGCCACCCACCATAAGCAAATCATGAACATATTGCAAACCCTACAGCGGGGATCCCTCACGCTTGCACGACTCGGAGGGCACAATAGGACAGCACCGATAATAAAACATGCAATTCAAACCAATCATAGCAATTCATCAATCACCGATAGGACAACGAAAATCTACTCAGACATCATAGGATGGCAACACATCATTGGATAATAATATGAAGCATAAAGCACCATGTTCAAGTAGAGGGTACAGCGGGTTGCGGGAGAGTGGACCGCTGAATATAGATGGGGGAAGGTGATGGAGATGTTGGTGAAGATGGCGGAGGTGTTGGTGAAGATCGCCGTGATGATGATGGCCCCCGGCAGCGCTCCGGCGCCACCGGAAGCAAGGGGGAGAGGGCCCCAATTCTTCTTATTCTTCCTTGACCTCCTCCCTAGATGGGAGAAGGGTTTCCCCTCTGGTCCTAGGCTCCCATGGCGTGGGAGGGGCGAGAGCCCCTCCGAGATTGGATCTATCTCTATGTTTCTCTCTGTTTCTGCATTCTCATATTCTGCCCCTTCACTGTTTCTTTTATATCCGGAGATCCGTAACTCCGATTGGGGTGAATATTTCGCCCAGATCTTTCACATAAAATTAGCTTTCTTGCAGCAAAAGAAGAGTGTCAACCGCCTTACGGGGGGGCCAGGAGAGTCCAGGGTGCGCTTGCCTCCCTGGGGCGCGCCCCCTATCTCCTGGCCCCTCGGGCACCGTCTCGCGTTGATTTTACTTCCCAAAAGTCATAAATATTCCAAAATAACTCTCTGTCCGTTTTTATCCCGTTTGGACTCCGTTTGATATAGGTTTTCTACGGAACATAAAACATGCAACGGACAGGAACTGGCACTGGGAACTGGATCAATATGTTAGTCCAAAAAATAGTATAAAAAAGTTGCCAAAAGTATATGAAAGTTGTAGAATATTGGCATGGAACAACCAAAAATTATAGATACGACGGAGACGTATCACCCCAAACTTTTAAGAAATGATAGCTTAGGTTTCTCTAAACCATAGTTCATACGCTGTCATCTCAATGGAATTATGTGGTGCCTTATTTGAAGTGAATGTGGTTGTCTCTAATGCCTAACCCATAAACAGTAGTGGTAATTCGATAAGAGACATCATGGTATGCACCATATCCAATAGGGTTCAGCTATGATATTCGGACACACCATCACACTATGGTGTTCCAGGCGGTATTAGTTGTGAAACAATTTCCACAATGTCTTAATTGTATACCAAACTCATAACTCAGCTACTCATCTCTATGATCATATCATAGACATTTTATCCTCTTGTCACGACGATCTTCATCTTCACTCTGAAATTACTTGAACCATTCAATAATTCAGACTTGTGTTTCATCAAGTAAATATACTCAGCATCTACTCAAATCATCTGTGAAGTAAGAACATAATGATATCCAGTGCGTGCCTCGGCACTCATTGGATTGCACACATCAAAATGTATTACTTCCAACAAGTTGCTTTCTTGTTCCATCTTACTGAAGACGAGTCTTTTCAGTCATCTTGCCCATGTGGTATGATTTGCATGTCTCAAGTGAGTCCAAATAATCCATCTGCATGGAGTTTCTTCATGCGTACATACTAATAGACATGGTTCACATGTCTCAAACTTTTTCAAAAAAACGAGTGAGTCCAAAAGATCCATCAACATGGAGCTTCTTCATGCATTTTATACCAATATGACTCAAATGGAAGTGCTACAATTAGGTGGTACTATCATTACTATCTTTTATCTTTTGGTATGAACATGTGTATCACTACGATCGAGATTCAATAAACCATTCATTTTAGGTGCAAGACCGTTGAAGGTATTATTCAAATAAATAAAGTAACCATTATTCTCCTTAAATGAATAACCGTATTGCGATAAACATAATCCAATCATGTCTATGCTCAACGCAAACACCAAATAACAATTATTTAGTTTTAACATCAATCTTGATGGTAGAGGGAGCAGGCAGTGCTTGATCACATCAACCTTGGCAACACACATCGTCATCTCACCTTTAGACAGTCTCCGTTTATTCCGTAGCTCTTTTATTTCGAGTTACTAACACTTAGCAACCGAACCGGTATCTTAATACCTTGGTGCTACTAGGAGTACTAGTAAAGTACACATTTAATACAATGTATATCCAATATATACTTCTATCAACCTTGCCAGCCTTCTCATCTACCATGTATCTAGGGTAGTTCTGCTTCAGTGACCGTTCCCTCATTACAGAAGCACTTAGTCTCGGGTTTGGGTTCAACCCTGGGTTTCTTCACTAGAGCAGCAACAGATTTGCCGTTTCATGAAGTATCCCTACTTGCCCTTGCCCTTCTTGAAACTAGTGGTTTCACTAACAATCAACAATTGATGCTCCTACTCGATTTCTACTTTCGCGGTGTCAAACATCGTGAATTGCTCAAGGATCATCATGTCTATCCCCGATATGTTATAGTTCATCACGAAGCTCTAATAGCTTGGTGGCAGTGACTATGGATAACCATCACTATCTCATCTGGAAGATTAACTCCCAACCTCGGCGTTCAAGGCGTTGTATGGCTGGGAGCCCAACCTCGGCGGCATGCCAGCGGTCAACTCCAACATACCCGCGGATGCCCCGCTCGATGAGATCGACTGGCCAACACAAACGGAGTTGTTGCGCGCCCAGCTCGTGCGCGCCCAGGGGCGCTTCAAGAAACAAGCAGATCGCCACCGTGCCGAGCACGCCTTCGACGTGGGTGAGCAAGTCTTCCTCAAGCTTCAACCGTACGCCCATTCCTCCATCGCCAACCGCCCTTGTCGCAAGCTGGCGTACAAGTTCTTCGGACCCTTCACGGTGACGGAGCGCATCGGCATGTTGGCGTATCGTCTGAACTTGCCGCCAGACAACCGTATCCACCCAGTCTTCCATGTCTCGCAACTCAAGCCATTTGTCGTTGACTACACTCCGGTCTTCGCTGAGCTGCCCAAGATACCCGACCTCACGACCGCGGACCGCGTTCCGATCGCCATCCTGGACCGCTGCATGATGAAGAAAGGCCACGCCCCTGTCATCCAAGGAAAGGTACAGTGGAGCACCATGCCGCCGTCGTCTGCGACCTGGGAAGACTACTACGTGCTCCGGTAGTGCTACCTGGACGCTCCCTGTCGGAGTAATGGGCCACGGGTAGGCCGACCCGGGACCCGGGATCTTTTAAGACGATGGGGCGAGCCACGCCCCTCTGACCACATCCCAGCTGGCGACCTTCGGGGAGGCCGAGTCCCAGCTGGCGACCTTCGGAGAGCCCAGCTGGCGACCTTCGGAGAAGCCGAGTCCCGGACGGCGACTCTGGGCAGGCCGACTCTGGGCTTGCGACCTTCGGGGGCCGACTATGGGAGTCGGCCCGCGACCTTTCTCGAAGACCGACGCAGGGTACGGCCCCGACATGGCCGTCCCCTCCGAACCCACGAGGGGTGGGCATGGCTACAGTGAGCCGTATCGCTGGAGATCTCCGGTGAGGCGCGGCACTGTTGCCATGCCTCCCCTGACTTCAGCCACAGTGCGCAAGGCACTGTGCCCACGACGGCGGCCTGTACGGCCCGAAGATCGCCGGGCCCCCTGTCAGTGGGAGAGTAGAAGACGGCCAGAGCGCCTGGAGTCGGCCCTGTGGGAGTCGGCCTCCCTGGAGTCGGCCGCCTCCTCGTCAGGGCCCCACAAGCCATAAACCAATTGGACGGGGAATGGCGACGGTGATCGCCTGACAGACGGCGGCACTGTTCCCACGACCCCATGACCGAGCCTGCGTCATCAGGAGCGTCGCACAGTGCTCGGCCTGTCCGCGGGGCCCGCCAGTCGGCGGGCCCCAGGAGCCGGCAGGAAGGGCGGCGGCATGAGAGACAGACAGCTGGGGGCCACGCCCAGTCAGTTTACCATTGTACCCCCGGGGGTAGGCCTATATAAACCCCCCGGGGCACCCATGCAAAGGGTTCGGCCCTGGATAGGTTTTAGACACATAGCAAGAAGGGAAAGAGCTAGCCTTGCTCCCTCCTGCCCCCGAAACAGCTCAAGGAGCACCTTTGTATTATCATCCCATAGTGATCATGCGGAGACCCCGCAGAGCAGCAGTAGGGGTGTTATCTCCCCGGAGAGCCCCGAAGCTGGGTAAGATTCGCCGGCGTGCATGTCTGCGCCTCATCCCGTTTCCAGGCACCGGCGACGTTCTACTCGCCCCCACCATGATAAGCCACCCGTTGGCATATGTCGCGTCCAACCCCCGACATTTGGCGCCCACCATGAGGCGAGGTGCACCGTCGTCCGGAGATCTGTTCTAGACGGGAACCCTCTTCCTCCCTGGCGAGCGCAGCCAGCCTGGCTCACCAGATGGAGTCTGCATCGACACGCTGCGCGGCGCCGAAGCCGCCTGCGCTGCGAGCGGCCTCGCCGAACTCATCGGCGAGGTGCGCCTCTCCGACGAGCCTGCACCGAGTGCAGGCACGGGTGGCCCCGAGAACCTTCTCGCGGGCCTCCTCGACCAACTCCACATCGCCGGCGAGCCCGCCGTAGATTTGGAGTCCGTGGGCTCCTCCGACCCGATGCTGGTCGACTCCGACGCCGTATCGCTCGATATCTTCCCCACCAACGTGGTGGTCTACGACGAGCCGCTTCCGTACGAGGAGAGTGGCGGAAGCGCCGTCACGGAGGTGCTCGTCATCGGCCACGACGAACACTCCGGCGAAAACGCTCAGGACCCGCTGCCAGCGGCCCTGCAAGACCTGGCCGCGCCCATTCCCAGAGGACGCGGACGCGAGATGCTGGAAGAACGCCGCCTTCAGATCATCGAAGGCGCCAAGAAGTTGGCAAGCATGAGACGCTTGTCAGAAGCATACCAGCGCGAGATGGATCGTGCTGTAGGCGGCTCGCCGGCTCCGACTGGGCCGAGCCGTCTAGGTGCGGTCCGAGAGCGCGGCGCAGCCATCGCCGACTTGCTCGGGGCGAAACGCCCCGTGTATGCCACCCCTGCGGAGAACATCCGCGCCGCCCAAGCGGCGACCGAAGAGCTGAAGAACTCGAAGGCGAAGAGCGCCGTGTAATGACGGAGCGAGTCCAGCAGCTCCTCGATGCGGTTGCTGCGCAGAACGCGGCAGGCGGCCGCGCAGACGCGCTGCAGCAGCCGAACGACGACTTACCCCCTCGCCGAGATCAAGGCGCGACCTCCCGGACGCCGACTGGCAGAGTCCGCAGAAGGAAAGAGAAGGAGCCGGCTGTCAGTCACAGCCGGACTCGCATCACCATCGAGCGCGACCAAGACGGCCGCCCCAGAGCAGTGGAACGGCGAGATGATTATCTGCCTCCCCCACCCCGAAGAGAGCGGCGAGTTTCTCCGCCGCCTGTTGAGCATCCGACTCTCGGAGGTCGCCTTGGCCGCCGAGAGGGAGTCGGAGAGAATGACGCCCGCCATCGGATCGACCGACTCCACAGATCCCTGGCGTTAGAAGAAGAAGATGAGTTGGGTCCGCCTTGCTTCGGGCCCCGCATCAGAGATGAGCCCTTCCCCAAAGGGTTCACGCTCCCCCGAGACACGCCCAAGTACACCGGCTCCGTGAAGCCGGAGGACTGGCTGATAGACTACTCCACAGCCGTCAACATAGCCAACGGCAACAAGCGAGTCGCCGTGAAGTATGTTCCCCTCATGCTCCAGGGCACGGCCCGGACATGGCTGAACAGCCTGAAGCCCCGCAGCATCAATAGCTGGGTCGACTTCACTGAAGCCTTCATTCGCAACTTCACCAGCACGTACAAGCGACCTCCCAAGCCGCGCCAGCTCTCCTTGTGCGTGCAAGGCCCCGAAGAATCAACACGCGACTACCTCACTCGCTGGGGCGAACTTCGAAACTCCTGTGAGGGCGTGCACGAGGTGCAGGCCATCGAGTATTTCACGGCCGGGTGCCGAGAGGGCACCCTCCTCAAGCACAAGCTCCTCTGCGACGAGCCCGAAACCCTCGACGAACTGCTAGTCATAGCAGACAAATATGCCACGGCCGACCCTTCTATGAAGACGGAGATTCAAGTCAACGCGGCTGGCAAGGTGATCCCCCAGGCCCCCAGAACCCCGGCCGGAGATGCCAGCCGGCGACAGCAGCAAAACGACAACAAGCGCAAGGCCCCTCAGCCGACTTCCAACAGTCGGCAGGTCGCAGCGGTAGAGGATCAGCAGCCGGAGGGGCAGCCTCCGGCCAAGCGGCAGAAGGGCGGCAAGTCCAACTGGTTGCCGGCCTTCTCCTATGAGCAGACTTTGGATGGACCTTGCAAGTTCCACAGCGGCGCGAAGCCGTCAAACCACACCACAAGAAAATGCCACTGGCTCGCCAGGATCGCCAAGGGAGACGGCCTTGCCCCTCCACCGCCTGCAGGTCCGCCGCCTCCGCCACCGCCCCAGCAGACGGCGGCTCGGCCAGTCGGCGCGGTCCAAGACGAGTTCTCGGAAGAGCACGGAGCCTATGTAGTGTTCACCAGCATGGCAGATGACCGGCGCAGCCGGCGCCAACAACAGCAAGAAGTCAACGCAGTAGCAATTGATGCCCCAGAGTTCATGCATTGGTCCGAGAAGCCTATCAGCTGGAGTCGGGCGGATCATCCGGAAGTGATGCCGAGTCCGGGCTCCTACGCCCTGGTCCTAGGCGCGACCTTGGCCACTGATAGGCGGGCCGCCCGTTTCTCGCGGGTCTTGATAGATGGAGGCAGCAGCATAAACATCCTGTACAAGGACACAATGGAGAAGCTTGGAATCAGGCGAAGGCAGCTGCAGAGCAGCCGCACAGTATTCCATGGAATTGTACCCGGCCTCTCCTGCTCACCAATCGGCAAGATTCTGATAGACGTCCTCTTCGGAGACAAAGATCACTTCCGCCGAGAGCCAGTCTGGTTCGAGGTGGTAGACTTGGAAAGCCCGTACCACGCCCTGCTTGGCCGGCCTGCCTTGGCCAAGTTCATGGCGGTTCCCCACTACGCTTACCTCAAGATGAAGATGCCGAGTTCCAAGGGGATCCTGACCATTGCCGGCGACTACAAGAAGTCGTCCGCCTGCGCGACCGAGAGCAGTCGGCTAGCCGAGTCTTTAGTGATCGCAGCCGAGAAGCAGCTCCTTGACCGTGTCGTGGCGATGGCTGGGAGGCAGCCGGAGATGTCGCCTGACCCCAAGGAGTCGGAAGCAGAAGGATCATTCAAGCCGGCTAAAGAAACCAAGAAGATACCCTTGGACCCGGAGCACCCAGAGAAGTACGCTGTCATAGGCACAGGCCTTGACAGCAAATAGGAAGGCGAGCTCGTCGATTTCCTCCGTGAGAATCGGGACATCTTTGCATGGTCCCCCAAGGACATGCCGGGTGTACCGACGGAATTCGCCGAGCACAAGCTACACGTCAGGCCGGATGTGAAGCTCGTCAGGCAGCCCTTGCGCCGCCTGTCAGAAGAAAAGAGAAGAGTCGTGGGAGAAGAGATAGCCCGGCTCCTGGCAGCCGGATTCATCATGGAAGTGTTTTTCCCGGAGTGGTTAGCAAACCCAGTACTGGTATTGAAGAAGAATAAGTAGTGGCGGATGTGCATAGACTACACCAGCCTCAATAAAGCCTGCCCGAAGGACCCATTTGCTCTGCCAAGGATCGATCAGGTGATAGACTCCACAGCCGGATGCGAGCTGTTGAGTTTCCTAGATGCATATTCAGGATATCACCAGATCAAGCTGAATCCAGCAGACAGACTGAAGACCGCATTCATCACGCCGTTTGGGGCCTTCTGCTACCTGACAATGACGTTCGGCTTGAGGAATGCCGGCGCCACCTTTCAGCGTTGCATGCAGAAGTGCCTCCTCAAGCAACTCGGTAGAAACGCCCACGTTTATGTGGATGATGTGGTGGTGAAGACGGAAAAGCGCGGGACGCTACTGGAAGACCTCAAAGAGACCTTTGAGAATCTGCGCCGATTCCAGATCAAGCTCAACCCTGAGAAGTGCGTGTTCGGAGTCCCAGCCGGCCAGCTCCTCGGCTTTTTGGTCTCCGAACGCGGCATAGAGTGCAACCCCGTGAAGATCAAGGCCATTGAGAGAATGGAGGTACCCAGCCGACTGTTGGATGTGCAGAAGTTCACCGGCTGCTTGGCATCAATCAGCCGATTCATCAGTCGGCTGGGCGAGAAAGCTCTGCCTTTGTATC
Source organism: Triticum aestivum (assembly GCF_018294505.1). Lineage (NCBI taxonomy): Eukaryota > Viridiplantae > Streptophyta > Magnoliopsida > Poales > Poaceae > Triticum > Triticum aestivum. Next base: position 54,697,770 of record NC_057810.1, on the reverse strand, counting down.
AACTGATGAAGAAGACTACCTTTTTTGAGTGGAACCACAAGGCAGATGAGGCATTTCTCCAACTGAAGAAGATGCTGGCGACTCCCCCTGTGTTGGCGGCTCCGACTCCCAAAGAGCCCATGCTCTTGTACATCGCCGCCACCAGCCGGGTAGTCAGCACAGTTATTGTAGTCGAGCGCAAGGAGGAAGGCAAGGCGCTTCCGGTCCAGAGACCGGTGTATTACCTGAGCGAGGTACTGTCGACCTCCAAGCAGAACTACCCTCACTATCAGAAGATGTGCTACGGCGTGCATTTTGCCGCCAAGAAGCTGAAGCCCTACTTTCAAGAGCATCCAATCACGGTGGTTTGCACCGCTCCACTCGCCGAGATCATTGGAAGCCGAGATGCCTCCGGCCGAGTGGCCAAGTGGGCTATCGATCTAGCTCCTTACACCATCTACTACCAACCTCGCACCGCCATCAAGTCGCAGGCGCTGGCCGACTTCCTCGTCGACTGGGCCGAGACTCAATACCTGCCACCAGCGCCCGACTCTACTCATTGGCGGCTGCACTTTGATGGCTCCAAGATGCACACCGGCCTTGGAGCCGGCGTCGTCCTCACCTCCCCCAAGGGAGACAAGCTCAAGTACGTGCTGCAAATCCACTTCGCCGCCTCCAACAACGTCGCCGAATATGAAGCGCTCGTCCACGGGCTCCGGCTTGCCAAAGAACTCGGCATTCGCCGGATCTTGTGCTACGGCGACTCTGACTTGGTGGTTCAGCAATCATCCGGCGACTGGGATGCCAAAGACGCAAACATGGCGAGCTACCGCTTCCTGGTGCAGCAACTCAGCGGATATTTTGAGGGGTGCGAATTCCTTCACGTGCCAAGAAACGACAACGATCAAGCAGACGCCTTGGCACGAGTCGGCTCCACTCGCCAGGCAAAACCTTCCGGCGTCGCCCTTCAGCGCCTCCTCAAGCCGTCTATCAAGCCTTCACCAGAATCCGACTCCATCTTTGTGCCGGCTCCACCTGAGATAGTTGGATCCGACTCCAAGGCCCCAGCAAGCGACCTCAAGAAAGCCACACTTGAAACAAGCCCCGGGACTGCGCCAGTCGGCCCGGGGACTTCCGAGCCCGGCCCGGGGACTACGCCAGTCGGCCCGGGGACTTCCGAGCCCGGCCCGGGGACTGCGCCAGTCGGCCCGGGAGCTGCCCCAGTCGGCCTAGAGATTCCCCCAGTCCAACAAGCGGCGGCAGACTCCAACCCGCCGCCTCCCAGCCCAGCCACCCTTGTCCAAGTCGCTGTGGTAGCAGTCGAAGAGATAGCAGCACCTTCATGGGCTCAGCCCATCCTCAAGTTCCTAGTGAACAAGGAATTACCAGCAGACGAGACCCTGGCTCGGCAAGTGCAACGCCGAGCAGCAGCCTACACTATAGTCAACAGAGAGCTAGTCAGGCGCAGTGTCACCGGTGTCCACCAGCGCTGCGTAGAGTCAGAGCAAGGCCAAGCGATCCTCAGAGACATCCATCAGGGCGAGTGCGGCCACCATGCGGCTTCGAGGGCACTCCTGGCCAAAGCCTTTCGGCACGGTTTCTTCTGGCCAACCGCCCTGGAAGAAGCTAAAGAGCTAGTCAAAAAATGCAAGGGGTGCCAGGTGTTCCGCTCCAAGCCCCTTCAACCGGCCTCCGCGCTAAAGACAATCCCCATTTCCTGGCCCTTCGCAGTTTGGGGCTTGGACATGGTGGGACCATTCAAGACGGCCCGAGGCGGCCTAACTCACTTGCTTGTCGCGGTGGACAAGTTCACCAAGTGGGTGGAAGCAAAGCCCATCAAGAAATTAAACGGGCCTACAGCAGTGACTTTCATTGCCGACATCACAGTGCGGTATGGCATACCGCACAGCATCATCACAGACAACAGCACCAACTTCGCCAAGGGCGCCTTGGCTCGTTTCTGCGCGACGCAGGGCATCCGACTGGACTTAGCGTCCGTTGCCCATCCGCAGTCAAACGGCCAGGTGGAACGAGCCAACGGCCTCATCCTGTCCGGCATCAAGCCTCGATTGGTCGAACCACTCGAGCGCTCGGCCGGCTGTTGGGTCGAAGAGCTGCCTGCCGTCCTCTAGAGCCTGCGCACAACCCCAAACAAGTCAACCGGCTTCACGCCTTTCTTCCTCGTCTACGGTGCTGAAGCCGTCATCCCGACGGATATACAGTTCGACTCTCCGCGAGTCTCCATGTACACCGAAGAGGAGGCTGAAGAAGCACGCCAAGACGGCGTCGATCTGCTGGAAGAGGGCTGACTGTTGGCACTCAGTCGGTCCGGCATCTACCAGCAGAGTCTGCGCCGATACTACAATCGCAAGGTCAAGCCAAGATCATTCCAAGAGGGCGACCTTGTGCTTCGGCTGATTCAGAGAACAGCCGGCCAGCACAAGTTGTCGGCGCCTTGGGAAGGTCCCTTCATCATCAGCAAGGTGCTAGGGAACGACGCCTACTATTTGATCGACGCTCAGAAGCCTCGAGCACGCAAGAGGGACGACTCCGGCAAAGAAACAGAGCGCCCGTGGAACGCGAATCTTCTTCGAAGATTTTACAGTTGATGCAGTATGTATCGCGCTACCCTCTTTTGTATTAAAGTATTAGGACCTTAGGCCCCCCGGGACGAGCTCGGGGACTGCCTTTTGATTATCTGTATGATACGGATTACGCTTCCGAATATGCTTTTCCCTTTTATCATACTGTCTGGCACCGGGTCCGACTAGTCGGCCCGGGGACTCGCCGTCTTGCGCTATGAAATGCTCCCTGAAGTCAGACAAGTAATGTGCTGCGCTCAAAGCCGTCTCCTGCCGAAAGCCGCAGCTCGTAGAGCGACTGTCGGTAAGCAGGGGACGGGAAAGAACGAGCGCACACATGAAAAACGGCTAAGGACTTAAGAGCTACGCATAGCCCAAGCCGGCTACCAGCCTCCCCTTACCGAGTCGACTCACGAGCAGTCGGCTTGCCGTCTCAATTTTCATCAAGAATAGCCGACTCTCGGTAGTCGGCCTGTCGATTTCTAGCCAACTTGCTAAGATATTCTAAACGACTAAGTACTTGCCTCCCTAAAGTAGCTAAGCACTTGACCCGGTGGTAGTCCGCAGAGCGGCTGCCCAGTCGGCAAGGCGGCAATTGAAGGAAGGCGGCAAAGGAAAAAAGTCTAAAGAACCAAGCAAGGAAAGCCGGAAATTAGATAAATATTTACATAAGGCCCTTGGCCGAATACACCCAGTGGGTGGAATTGTTCGAACCTAACAAGTTTTTAAAAGAGCAACAAAGACAGATAAACAGAAGAACTCTAAGGGGCGGCCTCCGGAGCCAGAGGGTCGGAGGTGACGGCGGTGTCGGATGCCGGGGCAGTCGGCTGGGCGATCTCAGCTTGGTCGCCTCCGGCGACGGTCGCTTTGTCCTTGTGCGGCTCGTTGCTGGAGGCGCGATCGGGCTGAGGCTGGCCGCCTGCCTCGTCCTCTGGCGCCTCCTCCTCGCTTCCGTCCTCCGACTCGTCCTCCTCCTCGGCGCTGGAGCCAATCACCTCCGCCGAGTCCTCCTCGTACTCCGGGTGCATCCCGAACCACTCCGGCGGTACCTCCTCGCCGCCTTCGGTCCGCTCGGGCACAAAGACACTGGTGTCCGTGTACTCGGCGATGGCCGCCGCGCGCTCGGCAAGGGCGCCTTCTACGGCTTCCAGCTCGGCCTGGCCCTCTGACCGGAACATGGCCAGACGGTCCAGGTCCAGCCCTGGATACCACCCTTTGACGAACTCCAAGGCCCGGCGTGCTCCGGCACGAGCCGAGGAGCCCTTCCAAGCCTCAAAGCGACCGGCGGCGACCTCCAGCCAGTCGGCCGTCCGGCTGGCGGTGCGAAGAGTCGGCACTTCCGGCCACAGAGCGGCAACCACTTGGGCGTCGGCGCATTGAAGACGGCGCAGCAGGCGATGAGCAGGACGAAGACGAACTCCGATGCTCAGAAGCTGCTCGTCAATGGTTCGGGGGGCGTTGGCGGCAATCACTTCGCCCTTCGCTCCTCCCGAGCCGCCTCGATGGCCAGAGGAACGGCCTGCGAGTGGCCGGGAAAGAAGTCTGCCAAGACAGAAGGAAAGGCAGTCAGGAAACCCAAAATCAGCCCGACGCAGAGTCGGAAGATCAAAGAAGAGAAAAAGACTTACCATCGACGATGTCCTCGAGCTCGTGGTAGCCGGAGGTCAGCATCGCCTCCCGGTCGGTCCAGGCGGAGCGCTCGACCTCGAACTCGGCTATGAGGGTATCTTCCCGCGACTTGGCGTCTTCCTGCGCCTTCCGGAGCAGCTCTTTCTGCTCGGCCAGCTGCGTTGCCAGCAGGTCGCGCTCCTGGACAAGCTTATCGCACTCCTCCTCCTTGGCGCGGCGAACGGTGTTGGCCTCGCCCAGCTGCTCCTGGAGGGTGGCGTTGGCGCCTGAAGATCGAAGAAAAAAGACAAGAAGGTCGTCAGTAAGGTAGATCGCCGGGGAGATCCGGCCCGACTGCTCAGCAGTCGGCCCGAATCTCGGGGACTACAGCCCGCGGGCGCGCCAGCGCGCCCCCGCGGAGAAGAAAGAAGGAAGGTCGCCGGGGAGATCCGGCCCGACTGCTCAGCAGTCGGCCCGAATCTTGGGGACTACAGCCCGCGGGTGCGCCAGCGCGCCCCCGCGAAGAAGGAAGAATTGGCTCACCTCGGCTTTCCGTCAGATCGGCGATCCGCTTCCTCAGCTCTTCAACATTGCGGTTGAAGGCAGTGGCGCGGAGATTGCGGTATTCCTGCAAAGCCGGCAAAGCAAAGTTAGCCTTCGGAGCTCACCAGAAGGAGTTCCGAGCCGCCTGCTCAGCAGCCGACCCCGAACTCGGGGACTACACCCAGTGGGTGCGCTGGCGCGCCCCCACAGAAGAAGACAGAAATCCAAAGGAGAAACGAAACGTACCCGGACGGAGGTCCGCAAGGCCAGATGCGCCCTGGTGCATAGTTGGAGGACGTCGCCCTCTTCGCGCAGCTTCGACTGGACGTCCAGAAGGGCCTGGTTCAGCGGGCCGGTGCCGCCTTCACGCAGCTAGCCGGTGGGCGCGGCACTTGAGGCCTCGGCGTCCAGGTTCGCCGAGCTTGCAGCGCCGGTTTCCCGAGCTCGCGGCACTGAGCTCGTCCTCTCAAGGCGGCGGCGCGTCGGCGCAGCGACCTGAAGAAGCAGTTGAGCGTCAGTGTCGTCCGCATTCGGAGGGTCCTGCGGGTCCGCCGGCTGTTTGCCATGCGGCCTCGAAGACGGAGGCGGCGGAGGCGGCGGAGGCGGCGCGTGAGTATCCGAGCCTGAGACGTCGCCGCCCTCTTCCACGAGAGGTTTCGCGGTGCCGACCTCCCTAGTCTGCCCCGAGAGCTCAGGAGCCGGCGGCGCCGACGACAACGGGGGGACAAGCATCACCGATCGGTGACGTGCGACCTCCTCAGCCTGCCGCTTCGCTGCGTCCGCAGTCTCGGCCTCCTCCAGGCGTTGCTGGGCGTTGGCGGCCGCCTTCTCGGCCTCCGCCTTCTCTAGGCGGTCGACCTCTTCCTCTTCGCGCTTCTCCCGTGCGTTTCGTTCCGTCGCCTCCCGAAGGTCGGCGGTGGGATCAATCCGCCAAGTATTGGCAAATGTCTCCACCGACCCCATGACGGAGGGGACGGCGGCTCTCTCAAGGGAGAGGGGAGCTCTGGAGAAGATCAGAGGGAAATCAAAAAAGACTCCAATAAAACCCAACAAAGAAGCGATAGAGTAAGAAGACTCACGAAGAAACTAGCGGCGGCCTTCTCACTTCCTTTCGGAAGCGGTTGGCCTTCGCGGCCGCCTCTTCCCGCTTGATCGCAGCGGCGGCTCCCTTGAACTTCTTTGACTTGCCGCCGGGCGCACTCGGCCCGGCGTGACGCCTTTTTGCGCCGGCTTGGGTGGAGGGGCCGGCTCTGGGCTGGCGGCGCGGGACGACTTCCGCGTCGACGTCGTCCTCGGGCCAATTGGCGAAGGTCGCCGACGGTTTGAGGCCGCTGTCTGCCCCCTCTTCGCCGCCTTCGGCGTCGGCCTCCAGCGCTGCCGCCCCCAAGTCGGGGTCGTCAACGTCGCTGGCCTCGCGATCTGGGACGTAGTCGCGAGGCTCTCTTGTGGCGCCGGCTGCGGGCGCTGTGAGGGGGTTCTGCTCGGAAGATACCGACGAGGATTGGAGCTCGAAGTCAGACGCAGAGAAGATCGAACTACAGACGGATGCAACTTACCATTGGAGGGGGGTTGTCGCGCGAGTACGGCTCCTTGCCGAACTGCCACTCCTCCGTGAACCCGCAGTGGGCGATGTGGTTCACCAAGTTCGCCACCTCCCCACGCGGCATGTCCTTGGTGCACAGCCGGCTCGGATCGTGGCGGCCGCTCATCTAGCAGATGAGGTGAGGCCGGCCCTGGAGCGGAAGAACTCGGTGCGCCACGAAGGCGGCCAGAAGATCGGAGGCAACGAGCCCCTCCGACTGCAGCATGACTCGGAGCCGCGCCACGGCGCCGTTTCCGGAGGTCGAGAGTGACTTGGACCGATGGGACCAACTGGCCAGCCGGCCAGTCAACGGCTCGGGGTCGAAAGGCGGCAGATTGACCCAGTCGCCGTCGGTGGAGACATTCTTCACGTAGAAGTAGGACTTCTGCCACATCTTCACCGACTTCACCAGCGGGATGGGCGGAAAAGGGTTGTCGGCCGTCGAGCGCCGCACCGCGATGTAGGTGCCGCACTGAGCCGGCGTGCCGGCGGCCTGAGTGCCGAGCTTCGAAGAGAAGAACTCCCCCCACAACTCGAGGGTGGGGAGAACGCCGATGTAGCCTTCGCACAGAGTGGCGAAGGCGGAGAGAAGCACCACCGCGTTGGGGGTGAGGTGGTGCGGCTGCAGCTTGTGGAACTCGAGGAACGAGCGGAAGAATCCGCTCGCCGGAAGCCCCAGCCCACGCATAAGATGCGAGCGAAAGATGACCCGCTCACCCTCCTTCGGCGCGGGCCGGATCTCTCCTGCCGGCGTGGGACGGGCGTGCACCAGGTCCGCGCTGGGGAGGCGGCGGGTCCGGCAAAGGAACTCGATGTCCTCCGCCTCCACGTCCGAGCCATCCCACACGCCGGAGCGCGAGGTGGGGGGCGCGGCGGAAGAAGAACTCATCGCCGGCGAGGAAGAAGGCCTTGGCTCGCGGCGGAGGAAGAATGTCGTGGCTCACGGCGAAGGAAGGAGAAGGGCGGAAGAGCGGGGGAGAGAGTGCGCGTGCAGTGCCGCCCCGCTCCTCCCCGCCTACTTATAGCCCTACGGGCTGAGAAGCCGAGGGGGCGGCGTGGGGATTAACTGCGCCCAAGGCCCCACGCCACCCACGATTAACCCCCACGAAGTTACTGCGCGCAGTAACGACGTGGGGATGCCAACCGTCCGCGGCCACAGCGGATCTGCTCGGGGGCCGAGGCGCGGTAATGGCGGGCCCCACCTGACGGCCCGTCCCGTCACGCGCGTGGGTAGGCAGACTATCGCCTCCATGTGGCGCCGCGCGATAGGACCGTCTCGATAATGGCAGGGAGGCGTGACCGATACGCCTCCCGTTTTCCCGCCACGACTTGCGGATGGCGGCCCCTCGCTAAACGAGTCCGACTTCGGCGAGGCGGCCCGAAGCAACAGCGGCCGAGTCTCAGAGTCGGCGCTAGGAAAGTTGAAACTGTTGAAGCCCTTCGAGGCGGCGCCCGCCGGGCTTCACCAGCTTCGGGGACTACTGTCGGAGTAATGGGCCACGGGTAGGCCGACCAGGGACCCAGGATCTTTTAAGACGATGGGGCGAGCCGCGCCCCTCTGACCGCATCCCAGCTGGCGACCTTCGGGGAGGCCGAGTCCCAGCTGGCGACCTTCAGAGAGCCCAGCTGGCGACCTTCGGAGAAGCCGAGTCCCGGACGGCGACTCTGGGGCAGGCCGACTCTGGGCTTGCGACCTTCAGGGGCCGACTGTGGGAGTCGGCCCGCGACCTTTCTCGAAGACCGATGCGGGGTACGGCCCCGACGTGGCCGTCCCCTCCGCCCCACGAGGGGTGGGCATGGCTACAGTAAGCCGTATCGCTGGAAGATCTCCGGTGAGGCGCGGCACTGTTGCCATGCCTCCCCTGACCTCAGCCACAGTGCGCGAGGCACTGTGCCCACGACGGCTGCATGTACGGCCCGAAGATCGCCGGGCCCCCTGTCAGTGGGAGAGAAGAAGACGGCCAGAGCGCTCGGAGTCGGCCCGGTGGGAGTCGGCCTTCCTGGAGTCGGCCGCCTCCTCGTCTGGGCCCCACGAGCCATAAACCAGATTGGACGGGGAGTGGCGACAGTGATCGCCCGACAGACGGCGGCACTGTTCCCACAACTCCATGACCAAGCCTGCGTCACCAGGAGTGCCGCACAGTGTTCTGCATGTCCACGGGACCCACCAGTCGGCGGGCCCCAGAAGCCGGCAGAAGGGACAGCGGCATAAGAGGCAGACGGCTGGGGGCCACGCCCAGTCAGATTACACTTGTACCCCCGGGGGGTAGGCCTATATAAACCCCCCGGGGCACCCATGCAAGGGGGTTCGGCCTTGGATAGGTTTTAGACACATAGCAAGAAGGGGAAAGAGCTAGCCTTGCTCCCTCCTGCCTCCCGAAACAGCTCCAGGAGCACCTTTGTATTATCATCCCATAGTGATCATGCGGAGACCCCGCAGAGCAGCAGTAGGGGTGTTATCTCCCCGGAGAGCCCCGAAGGTGGGTAAGATCCGTCGGCGCGCATGCCTGCGCCTCATCCCGTTTCCAGGCACCGGCGACGTTCTACTCGCCCCCACCATGATAAGCCACCCGTTGGCATATGTCGCATCCAACCCCCGACACTCCCCTTTGGACAGAGGAGGATCAAGCTGCTCAAGAGGGGGCAAATGTCACGCCTGCAGATCAGCCTGCAGCGGACTAACCAGTGCAAGTGCAGCTAGCCACTTGCAACGTCCAGGTCACCGTGGGGGCCCGCAGCCAAGTGTATGCGTGTGTGTTAAGCCAAGTTTTAGCGTGTGTGTCAAGCCAAGTGTTGGCCTACTTGTAACCGAATGACGGAACAGAGACGACATCGAAAAAGTGAATGAACTACTTTCCCCTCGTCTCGTCTCTCGCTCTCACATAACCCTCTGTTCTTCCTCATCACGACCCCCTTCTCCACTCTCCCCCAAATCCTCAAGATTGGGGCGTGACACCAAGGTCGAGCCAGAGCCTGGATGGGGATAGGAACCAGAAGGACACCAATGCCTGGATGATTTGCTCGTCCTTGGCCGCAAGCTGGTAAGAGAGATTGGTTTTCCACCCATCCTTTGGTGGTGGGGATATAACCCCACGGTGTGACCCGCCCACGAGGGGCCGACTTACATTGTTGGTGATTCATAAATGGAAGGCTAAATAGTCCCAAGAAGATAAGATATGAAGACTGAAGGCAGCTTACAAGGCGGTCCTGTTGAAGACCCAAGACCCGGAGGTGGTGCTATAACCCTGAGATGTGAGCCGCCCGATGGCGACTTGCCTAGCAAGGCAAGGAAACTTAGAACCTGAGTTAGTCACATTGTGTGATCCGACTAGGACTCTTGCAAGACCAGGGCCTCGACCTATGTATATAAAGGCGACACCCTGCGGCGGCTTAACTCAAGTTAGAATGAATTGATAGCTAGGTTAAGCGATTCTGCTCCCTTGTAATCGACACTCAATCAATACAACACAAAGCAGGACGTAGGCTTTTACCTCGTTGGTGAGGGGCCGAACCTAAGAAAACTTGCGTCTCTCGTCCCGCTCAACCCCTTCAAGCTAATCATCATAGCCATGGCCTCACACTTAAGTCCTTTCACAAGGGCAGTTGCCGTGACAAAACCACGACAATTGGCGGCCATCGTGGGGCCAAGGCATGGTGGTTTCAAGTTCTTGAAGGGAACTTTCCCAGGGATCGAGGGATACGCCATTGGTAGGATGACCAAGAGTCGTCGTGGCAAGCTCTACATCGACGACGTTGGCTGGGGCCCCGAGGCCGACTCAATCGAGTACGGGTACCAGGTCCCCTTCGGCGGAATTCACGTATTCATCGGCAAGATCGGCGAGTCTGAGCATGAGCATGAGCCGGACACCTTCACCGACCTCTTAGAGTCGGCTTGTCGTGCACAACCCGCCCGGGTTCAACCCAGTCGAAAAAACGTCTTCGTCGGTTTCACGCAAGGCTTGGAGCTTGCAGAAAATTCTGCATCTGGTGGGGAGACTCTCGTTTATTCAGATGGTGAGTCCTCAATCGGAGAAACGGAATCAATCTATCAGCTTCAAGATGGCGGGCTTGGGGGCTATTCCGATGGCAACAGTATTCCGGACCCCTATGCAGTGCCGCTATTTTTATGGCTGGTACACAGCCGGTTATAAACTCGTGAATAGCTGCGGCTATGACATCAGGATCGACTGTGGCTGCGACAGCTGGGGCTAGCAGCTCAGTTATACCACAGACTAAATTTCTGTCAGCTCTTTTGGGCTCTTAGAACACTTTGCTTGCGACAGAGCTAACTGTGGTGAATCAGGCAGAGCACAATGCAGATATTGGAAAGATTCAAGCGGAGATCGCTAAGGCCCAGGAGGATGTCAACGCAGAGAATGCTAGGATGGCAGAAGAACGCGCTTAGATCGTGGCTGAGTTAGAGCGAGTAAGGGCGGAGGCTTGGCGCTTAAATCTAGATCAGAATGCCTTTAACGCAGTTCTTTGTAGGAGACACCAGACTCGTCTGCCTCTGCATTATGAGCTTATGAATCTGTTTAACACCCCTGGAGCAGGTCCAAGCACTCCGGGCCCTCGGGTAAATCCTCAATTCAACCCAGGTGGGCCTGGAAGTGGGGCAGAGGCTCAGCCTCGACAGCCTAAGCCGGCACGGAGGGATGAGCGGATGCCTAACCCGCCCCAAATCAAACGCCGCCTGAACGTTTCTTGACACCACCATCGGGGCATTTTTCTAACCCAGTGGATAACATGATAGCAGCGGCAACACGGTTGGCGTCTATTCCAATCAAGGGTGAGTCGCCGGTTGCGGTGGAGACCCAAAACGCAGTGGAGCTTCTTCAAACGGCTGTAGCACAGCAGGCGGCTTATTCATACAGTCGTGAGTGTGTTCATTCGACCCCTCGCCCAAGTCAAAGTTACAGCAGGCGGTTTCTAGGAGCAAACGGTGTCGTAACCTGCCCCGTGACGATATCCAACCCCTCTTTCATGGTCTTGGATGCAGAAAATTTGACCCGAGTTTGTTGCTGCATGCCCTTAGTTTGTTGGATGAATCTTCTCATCTGCCTTTCTCTGATTTGATTTTCTTCTCGGCCTACTTCTTCTTGGTTCTTCTCAAGCAGATTTGGCAAAAGCCGCCTAGCCGCCGGATAGGCGTGGCACAAGCTAGGCTAGCTTTATTTTTCTTTCTCATGAAGAACACAATGCCAACACTAGATGGGCTGCATTGGCTCTGTAAGCCCACACCAAACGGCCATGGACACTTGATACGCCCCACAAAGCCCAAATACCCTAGGTTTAAGCCCCTATAAATTGGGTGTACCGCCCATCAAGTGAGAAACGAGAATAGTGCGAACCCGCCGCCGCCACCGTTCCCAGCCCCCGCCGACCAACACCAGCAAGTATGCCTCCCACTCCACACCTCCTACCCCCGCCCCATCTCACACCAACTACCCAGCGATCGCTGATTGCTACCCTTTTTTATCCGCATGGATCACCGACTATCCGCTGCCGTCTACGAGAGGAGGGCGATGGCCGACACCAACCGTTGCAAGTGAGTGGCCTCTCTTTCCTCCCCCAATGCCCCCAGATCCCAGCGTTCCTCTTCTTCTGCTATATTCGGGGCCTGTGCTACTTTTCGTTCCCTTGCGCAGCTAGATTTTAGTTTTGTTGCCCATTTGATTTGGTTTCTCATGCTTGCTCTTGCTCTGGACCGCAGCTTGAAGGAGGTCGCCTTCGTCAAGGTGAATCACGACAAGTCACAGAGGGGCAGCGTGGTAGGGGACAAGGAAGGTGCGCTTCGATTCCCGGTCTACGACATGCCTCACAGTCAGAGACGCTGCTTGTTCGTCAGATCCCAGTCCTGGCCTTTTTTATGGGTTGTGTTTGATTCCTGATGCGCCTGTTTTTGTTGGAATGTGCAAACGTCCTGTTCGATCCTGAGGCGGCCTCAGCCCTCCCCGCCGACCACAAGAAAGACCTGGCCGCCCAGAACATCAGCGGCGGTGTTTGGTTCCTCCATTTACATCAAGTGACCCAGATAACCACTGCTCGGTTAAAAGTTGAATATAATTTATACTAAACCTTTGTACTTATGATTACATTTTTAATGCGTATAATTTTCTTAGTTGACATAATTATACATGCAACATTATTGCTAAGTACTCACTATGTTTTTATTTACTCTCCATATTAGCTTTTTCATAGGCCAAACTTTATAGAGTTTGACAAAGTTTATAGAAAATA